>NC_138896.1:110920431-111601046 GCF_965194825.1 Balaenoptera physalus | reverse complement strand
GGCTGAGTGATATTCCATTGTACATAAGGACCACCACTTCGTTATCCATTTTTCTCTTTCCTGGGATATTTAAGGTGTCATGAAGTGGAGGTTCTTGTCAACAGAGCAGCCCTAAACTTTGGGGTGCCTGTGTCTTGCTGATTTTTAGTTTTCCCAATTTATACGCCCATGAGTGGAAGTGCCCTATGCGCTCTAAGCTGTGTTTTTTCGGTGTTTCAGGACACACCGTACACTTCTCCAGAGTGGCTGTTGGCAATTTACATCCCGCCCATCAGCGTAGCAAGGCTCCCATTTCTCCACGGCCTGTCCTGCATTTCTGGTTTTTACACTTTTTTCAGCATGGCCCTTTTGACCGATGGGAAGCGAGACTTCTTTGTAGCGCTGATTTGCCTTTCCAGGTTGCTTGGTTGGCCAAAAAGGGCGTATGCGTTTTTTCCTGAATATATTCAGGAAAAAACGCATACGCCCTTTTTGGCCAAGGGCATCATTGTCGACGTTTTGCCGCTTTTCATGTGCTTTAAAGGCGATTCGAATCTACCTCCTGAAATCTGTTTCCTGCAATTCTGCCTTGCTTTCAAATCCTCTTCGTTGCCTTCCCTCAGTATATTTGTGGCCGAGAGTTATCATTTATAACTCTGCAGGTTTGTGAATTGCAGTGCCCCTGAGCTCCATTTTTCAACTCGCTTTTTTGGGAGCTGGCCGCAAAAGCGCAGGAGTGCCTCAGGCCCTATTCTGGTTCCGGGCGGCAGGCCGAGCCTGTGGTTAATTCTTCTTCCTGATGGCAAAATAGAGTGACCTGTGCCTGTCCCAACACCTAGAGCTAGTCTCTCATTGGCTCCCCCTCTTCCCGTTCATCCTCAGGACAAATTGCAAGCTGTACGGAACAGGAGGTTAAAGGTGCTGATGCTCCAAGGAGGGAGAGTGCTAGTAAAGCGGCTGGAATGGCGAAGCCGAGCACAAGGAGATGAGAAATGAGGTGCGTTTTAGAAACCTTTCCCGATCACACGGTGTACCACCTTCTGGGTTTCTCATGCATGTTTTCGATGTAGGAAGATGCCCTTGAACCTGGAGATTTGGGACCCATGGGATGGGTAACAGGCAGTATTACTTTAAAGGCTCTGCCTTTGCTTCCCCAACCTCACGAAACCTCTCAGCCCCGAGAGTGTCCACACTTCTGTCTCATCCAGCTGTGGGTCTAGATATGGTCAATCCAGGTTGCATCCCAGCCCCTGAAAGAATTTTGTAAGAATTTCTCTCTCTTTCACTGTCTTTGTTTCACGGGTTTTTAAAACTAATTTATTTTTATAATGGGGTTTAGCTGCTTTTCACGGCTGTGTTTATGCCGCTTTACACCCACTTGACTCACTTCCAGAGAGATATCAATACATAGGTTTGAAGATTCTTACTAGTCAGATATATTCTTGTACGGTGAATAGGGGGTGTTGAGTCCAGTTCACTGAGCAAGGAGTAGGTCTTTCTATTACATATTGGGTTTATGGAACGGTATCTGAGCTAATTTGAAACCCTTGTTTTATGCATCACCCCACCTCACCTTTCCCTTTAAGCAGCCATAGTGTGTTTTCTAAACGTGTGACTCTGTTCTGTTTTGTAATTCAGTTCAAGTGTAGCGGTTTTTACATTCCCTCTATAAGTGATAGCTTATGATAAGTGTCTTTTTCTGTGTGACTTATTTTACTCAGAATCGTCGTACCTAAATCCGCTCATCATGCTGCTACTAGCCTTATGACATTGATTTCATGGCTGAGTGATATTCCATTGTACATAAGGACCACCACTTGTTTATCCATTTTTCTCTTTCCTGGGATATTTAAGGTGTCATGAAGTGGAGGTTCTTGTCAACAGAGCAGCCCTAAACTTTGGGGTGCCTGTGTCATGCTGATTTTTAGTTTTCCCAATTTATACGCGCATGAGTGGAAGTGCCCTATGCGCTCTAAGCTGTGTTTTTTCGGTGTTTCAGGACACACCGTACACTTCTCCAGAGTGGCTGTTGGCAATTTACATCCCGCCCATCAGCGTAGCAAGGCTCCCATTTCTCCACGGCCTGTCCTGCATTTCTGGTTATTACACTTTTTTCAGCATGGCCCTTTTGACCGATGGGAAGCGAGACTTCTTTGTAGCGCTGATTTGCCTTTCCAGGTTGCTTGGTTGGCCAAAAAGGGCGTATGCGTTTTTTCCTGAATATATTCAGGAAAAAACGCATACGCCCTTTTTGGCCAAGGGCATCATTGTCGACGTTTTGCCGCTTTTCATGTGCTTTAAAGGCGATTCGAATCTACCTCCTGAAATCTGTTTCCTGCAATTCTGCCTTGCTTTCAAATCCTCTTCGTTGCCTTCCCTCAATATATTTGTGGCCGAGAGTTATCATTTATAACTCTGCAGGTTTGTGAATTGCAGTGCCCCTGAGCTCCATTTTTCAACTAGCTTTTTTGGGAGCTGGCCGCAAAAGCGCAGGAGTGCCTCAGGCCCTATTCTGGTTTCAGGCGGCAGGCCGAGCCCGTGGTTAATTCTTCTTCCTGATGGGAAAATAGAGTGACCTGTGCCTGTCCCAACACCTAGAGCTAGTCTCTCATTGGCTCCCCCTCTTCCCGTTCACCCTCAGGACAAATTGCAAGCTGTACGGAACAGGAGGTTAAAGGTGCTGATGCTCCAAGGAGGGAGAGTGCTAGTAAAGCGGCTGGAATGGCGAAGCCGAGCACAAGGAGATGAGAAATGAGGTGCGTTTTAGAAACCTTTCCCGATCACACGGTGTACCACCTTCTGGGTTTCTCATGCATGTTTTCGATGTAGGAAGATGCCCTTGAACCTGGAGATTTGGGACCCATGGGATGGGTAACAGGCAGTATTACTTTAAAGGCTCTGCCTTTGCTTCCCCAACCTCACCAAACCTCTCAGCCCCGAGAGTGTCCACACTTCTGTCTCATCCAGCTGTGGGTCTAGATATGGTCAATCCAGGTTGCATCACAGCCCCTGAAAGAATTTTGTAAGAATTTCTCTCTCTTTCACTGTCTTTGTTTCACGGGTTTTTAAAAGTAATTTATTTTTATAATGGGGTTTAGCTGCTTTTCACGGCTGTGTTTATGCCGCTTTACACCCACTTGACTCACTTCCAGAGAGATATCAATACATAGGTTTGAAGATTCTTACTAGTCAGATATATTCTTGTACGGTGAATAGGGGGTGTTGAGTCCAGTTCACTGAGGAAGGAGTAGGTCTTTCTATTACATATTGGGTTTATGGAACGGTATCTGAGCTAATTTGAAACCCTTGTTTTATGCATCACCCCACCTCACCTTTCCCTTTAAGCAGCCATAGTGTGTTTTCTAAACGTGTGACTCTGTTCTGTTTTGTAATTCAGTTCAAGTGTAGCGGTTTTTACATTCCCTCTATAAGTGATAGCTTATGATAAGTGTCTTTTTCTGTGTGACTTATTTTACTCAGAATCGTCGTACCTAAATCCGCTCATCATGCTGCTACTAGCCTTATGACATTTATTTCATGGCTGAGTGATATTCCATTGTACATAAGGACCACCACTTCGTTATCCATTTTTCTCTTTCCTGGGATATTTAAGGTGTCATGAAGTGGAGGTTCTTGTCAACAGAGCAGCCCTAAACTTTGGGGTGCCTGTGTCTTGCTGATTTTTAGTTTTCCCAATTTATACGCCCATGAGTGGAAGTGCCCTATGCGCTCTAAGCTGTGTTTTTTCGGTGTTTCAGGACACACCGTACACTTCTCCAGAGTGGCTGTTGGCAATTTACATCCCGCCCATCAGCGTAGCAAGGCTCCCATTTCTCCACGGCCTGTCCTGCATTTCTGGTTTTTACACTTTTTTCAGCATGGCCCTTTTGACCGATGGGAAGCGAGACTTCTTTGTAGCGCTGATTTGCCTTTCCAGGTTGCTTGGTTGGCCAAAAAGGGCGTATGCGTTTTTTCCTGAATATATTCAGGAAAAAACGCATACGCCCTTTTTGGCCAAGGGCATCATTGTCGACGTTTTGCCGCTTTTCATGTGCTTTAAAGGCGATTCGAATCTACCTCCTGAAATCTGTTTCCTGCAATTCTGCCTTGCTTTCAAATCCTCTTCGTTGCCTTCCCTCAATATATTTGTGGCCGAGAGTTATCATTTATAACTCTGCAGGTTTGTGAATTGCAGTGCCCCTGAGCTCCATTTTTCAACTAGCTTTTTTGGGAGCTGGCCGCAAAAGCGCAGGAGTGCCTCAGGCCCTATTCTGGTTTCGGGCGGCAGGCCGAGCCCGTGGTTAATTCTTCTTCCTGATGGGAAAATAGAGTGACCTGTGCCTGTCCCAACACCTAGAGCTAGTCTCTCATTGGCTCCCCCTCTTCCCGTTCACCCTCAGGACAAATTGCAAGCTGTACGGAACAGGAGGTTAAAGGTGCTGATGCTCCAAGGAGGGAGAGTGCTAGTAAAGCGGCTGGAATGGCGAAGCCGAGCACAAGGAGATGAGAAATGAGGTGCGTTTTAGAAACCTTTCCCGATCACACGGTGTACCACCTTCTGGGTTTCTCATGCATGTTTTCGATGTAGGAAGATGCCCTTGAACCTGGAGATTTGGGACCCATGGGATGGGTAACAGGCAGTATTACTTTAAAGGCTCTGCCTTTGCTTCCCCAACCTCACGAAACCTCTCAGCCCCGAGAGTGTCCACACTTCTGTCTCATCCAGCTGTGGGTCTAGATATGGTCAATCCAGGTTGCATCACAGCCCCTGAAAGAATTTTGTAAGAATTTCTCTCTCTTTCACTGTCTTTGTTTCACGGGTTATTAAAAGTAATTTATTTTTATAATGGGGTTTAGCTGCTTTTCACGGCTGTGTTTATGCCGCTTTACACCCACTTGACTCACTTCCAGAGAGATATCAATACATAGGTTTGAAGATTCTTACTAGTCAGATATATTCTTGTACGGTGAATAGGGGGTGTTGAGTCCAGTTCACTGAGCAAGGAGTAGGTCTTTCTATTACATATTGGGTTTATGGAACGGTATCTGAGCTAATTTGAAACCCTTGTTTTATGCATCACCCCACCTCACCTTTCCCTTTAAGCAGCCATAGTGTGTTTTCTAAACGTGTGACTCTGTTCTGTTTTGTAATTCAGTTCAAGTGTAGCGGTTTTTACATTCCCTCTATAAGTGATAGCTTATGATAAGTGTCTTTTTCTGTGTGACTTATTTTACTCAGAATCGTCGTACCTAAATCCGCTCATCATGCTGCTACTAGCCTTATGACATTGATTTCATGGCTGAGTGATATTCCATTGTACATAAGGACCACCACTTGTTTATCCATTTTTCTCTTTCCTGGGATATTTAAGGTGTCATGAAGTGGAGGTTCTTGTCAACAGAGCAGCCCTAAACTTTGGGGTGCCTGTGTCTTGCTGATTTTTAGTTTTCCCAATTTATACGCCCATGAGTGGAAGTGCCCTATGCGCTCTAAGCTGTGTTTTTTCGGTGTTTCAGGACACACCGTACACTTCTCCAGAGTGGCTGTTGGCAATTTTCATCCCGCCCATCAGCGTAGCAAGGCTCCCATTTCTCCACGGCCTGTCCTGCATTTCTGGTTTTTACACTTTTTTCAGCATGGCCCTTTTGACCGATGGGAAGCGAGACTTCTTTGTAGCACTGATTTGCCTTTCCAGGTTGCTTGGTTGGCCAAAAAGGGCGTATGCGTTTTTTCCTGAATATATTCAGGAAAAAACGCATACGCCCTTTTTGGCCAAGGGCATCATTGTCGACGTTTTGCCGCTTTTCATGTGCTTTAAAGGCGATTCGAATCTACCTCCTGAAATCTGTTTCCTGCAATTCTGCCTTGCTTTCAAATCCTCTTCGTTGCCTTCCCTCAATATATTTGTGGCCGAGAGTTATCATTTATAACTCTGCAGGTCTGTGAATTGCAGTGCCCCTGAGCTCCATTTTTCAACTCGCTTTTTTGGGAGCTGGCCGCAAAAGCGCAGGAGTGCCTCAGGCCCTATTCTGGTTCCGGGCGGCAGGCCGAGCCTGTGGTTAATTCTTCTTCCTGATGGGAAAATAGAGTGACCTGTGCCTGTCCCAACACCTAGAGCTAGTCTCTCATTGGCTCCCCCTCTTCCCGTTCACCCTCAGGACAAATTGCAAGCTGTACGGAACAGGAGGTTAAAGGTGCTGATGCTCCAAGGAGGGAGAGTGCTAGTAAAGCGGCTGGAATGGCGAAGCCGAGCACAAGGAGATGAGAAATGAGGTGCGTTTTAGAAACCTTTCCCGATCACACGGTGTACCACCTTCTGGGTTTCTCATGCATGTTTTCGATGTAGGAAGATGCCCTTGAACCTGGAGATTTGGGACCCATGGGATGGGTAACAGGCAGTATTACTTTAAAGGCTCTGCCTTTGCTTCCCCAACCTCACCAAACCTCTCAGCCCCGAGAGTGTCCACACTTCTGTCTCATCCAGCTGTGGGTCTAGATATGGTCAATCCAGGTTGCATCCCAGCCCCTGAAAGAATTTTGTAAGAATTTCTCTCTCTTTCACTGTCTTTGTTTCACGGGTTTTTAAAAGTAATTTATTTTTATAATGGGGTTTAGCTGCTTTTCACGGCTGTGTTTATGCCGCTTTACACCCACTTGACTCACTTCCAGAGAGATATCAATACATAGGTTTGAAGATTCTTACTAGGCAGATATATTCTTGTGCGGTGAATAGGGGGTGTTGAGTACAGTTCACTGAGCAAGGAGTAGGTCTTTCTATTACATATTGGGTTTATGGAACGGTATCTGAGCTAATTTGAAACCCTTGTTTTAGGCATCACCCCACCTCACCTTTCCCTTTAAGCAGCCATAGTGTGTTTTCTAAACGTGTGACTCTGTTCTGTTTTGTAATTCAGTTCAAGTGTAGCGGTTTTTACATTCCCTCTATAAGTGATAGCTTATGATAAGTGTCTTTTTCTGTGTGACTTATTTCACTCAGAATCGTCGTACCTAAATCCGCTCATCATGCTGCTACTAGCCTTATGACATTGATTTCATGGCTGAGTGATATTCCATTGTACATAAGGACCACCACTTGTTTATCCATTTTTCTCTTTCCTGGGATATTTAAGGTGTCATGAAGTGGAGGTTCTTGTCAACAGAGCAGCCCTAAACTTTGGGGTGCCTGTGTCATGCTGATTTTTAGTTTTCCCAATTTATACGCGCATGAGTGGAAGTGCCCTATGCGCTCTAAGCTGTGTTTTTTCGGTGTTTCAGGACACACCGTACACTTCTCCAGAGTGGCTGTTGGCAATTTACATCCCGCCCATCAGCGTAGCAAGGCTCCCATTTCTCCACGGCCTGTCCTGCATTTCTGGTTTTTACACTTTTTTCAGCATGGCCCTTTTGACCGATGGGAAGCGAGACTTCTTTGTAGCGCTGATTTGCCTTTCCAGGTTGCTTGGTTGGCGAAAAAGGGCGTATGCGTTTTTTCCTGAATATATTCAGGAAAAAACGCATACGCCCTTTTTGGCCAAGGGCATCATTGTCGACGTTTTGCCGCTTTTCATGTGCTTTAAAGGCGATTCGAATCTACCTCCTGAAATCTGTTTCCTGCAATTCTGCCTTGCTTTCAAATCCTCTTCGTTGCCTTCCCTCAATATATTTGTGGCCGAGAGTTATCATTTATAACTCTGCAGGTTTGTGAATTGCAGTGCCCCTGAGCTCCATTTTTCAACTAGCTTTTTTGGGAGCTGGCCGCAAAAGCGCAGGAGTGCCTCAGGCCCTATTCTGGTTTCAGGCGGCAGGCCGAGCCCGTGGTTAATTCTTCTTCCTGATGGGAAAATAGAGTGACCTGTGCCTGTCCCAACACCTAGAGCTAGTCTCTCATTGGCTCCCCCTCTTCCCGTTCACCCTCAGGACAAATTGCAAGCTGTACGGAACAGGAGGTTAAAGGTGCTGATGCTCCAAGGAGGGAGAGTGCTAGTAAAGCGGCTGGAATGGCGAAGCCGAGCACAAGGAGATGAGAAATGAGGTGCGTTTTAGAAACCTTTCCCGATCACACGGTGTACCACCTTCTGGGTTTCTCATGCATGTTTTCGATGTAGGAAGATGCCCTTGAACCTGGAGATTTGGGACCCATGGGATGGGTAACAGGCAGTATTACTTTAAAGGCTCTGCCTTTGCTTCCCCAACCTCACGAAACCTCTCAGCCCCGAGAGTGTCCACACTTCTGTCTCATCCAGCTGTGGGTCTAGATATGGTCAATCCAGGTTGCATCACAGCCCCTGAAAGAATTTTGTAAGAATTTCTCTCTCTTTCACTGTCTTTGTTTCACGGGTTTTTAAAAGTAATTTATTTTTATAATGGGGTTTAGCTGCTTTTCACGGCTGTGTTTATGCCGCTTTACACCCACTTGACTCACTTCCAGAGAGATATCAATACATAGGTTTGAAGATTCTTACTAGTCAGATATATTCTTGTACGGTGAATAGGGGGTGTTGAGTCCAGTTCACTGAGCAAGGAGTAGGTCTTTCTATTACATATTGGGTTTATGGAACGGTATCTGAGCTAATTTGAAACCCTTGTTTTATGCATCACCCCACCTCACCTTTCCCTTTAAGCAGCCATAGTGTGTTTTCTAAACGTGTGACTCTGTTCTGTTTTGTAATTCAGTTCAAGTGTAGCGGTTTTTACATTCCCTCTATAAGTGATAGCTTATGATAAGTGTCTTTTTCTGTGTGACTTATTTTACTCAGAATCGTCGTACCTAAATCCGCTCATCATGCTGCTACTAGCCTTATGACATTGATTTCATGGCTGAGTGATATTCCATTGTACATAAGGACCACCACTTCGTTATCCATTTTTCTCTTTCCTGGGATATTTAAGGTGTCATGAAGTGGAGGTTCTTGTCAACAGAGCAGCCCTAAACTTTGGGGTGCCTGTGTCTTGCTGATTTTTAGTTTTCCCAATTTATACGCCCATGAGTGGAAGTGCCCTATGCGCTCTAAGCTGTGTTTTTTCGGTGTTTCAGGACACACCGTACACTTCTCCAGAGTGGCTGTTGGCAATTTACATCCCGCCCATCAGCGTAGCAAGGCTCCCATTTCTCCACGGCCTGTCCTGCATTTCTGGTTTTTACACTTTTTTCAGCATGGCCCTTTTGACCGATGGGAAGCGAGACTTCTTTGTAGCGCTGATTTGCCTTTCCAGGTTGCTTGGTTGGCCAAAAAGGGCGTATGCGTTTTTTCCTGAATATATTCAGGAAAAAACGCATACGCCCTTTTTGGCCAAGGGCATCATTGTCGACGTTTTGCCGCTTTTCATGTGCTTTAAAGGCGATTCGAATCTACCTCCTGAAATCTGTTTCCTGCAATTCTGCCTTGCTTTCAAATCCTCTTCGTTGCCTTCCCTCAATATATTTGTGGCCGAGAGTTATCATTTATAACTCTGCAGGTCTGTGAATTGCAGTGCCCCTGAGCTCCATTTTTCAACTCGCTTTTTTGGGAGCTGGCCGCAAAAGCGCAGGAGTGCCTCAGGCCCTATTCTGGTTCCGGGCGGCAGGCCGAGCCTGTGGTTAATTCTTCTTCCTGATGGGAAAATAGAGTGACCTGTGCCTGTCCCAACACCTAGAGCTAGTCTCTCATTGGCTCCCCCTCTTCCCGTTCACCCTCAGGACAAATTGCAAGCTGTACGGAACAGGAGGTTAAAGGTGCTGATGCTCCAAGGAGGGAGAGTGCTAGTAAAGCGGCTGGAATGGCGAAGCCGAGCACAAGGAGATGAGAAATGAGGTGCGTTTTAGAAACCTTTCCCGATCACACGGTGTACCACCTTCTGGGTTTCTCATGCATGTTTTCGATGTAGGAAGATGCCCTTGAACCTGGAGATTTGGGACCCATGGGATGGGTAACAGGCAGTATTACTTTAAAGGCTCTGCCTTTGCTTCCCCAACCTCACCAAACCTCTCAGCCCCGAGAGTGTCCACACTTCTGTCTCATCCAGCTGTGGGTCTAGATATGGTCAATCCAGGTTGCATCCCAGCCCCTGAAAGAATTTTGTAAGAATTTCTCTCTCTTTCACTGTCTTTGTTTCACGGGTTTTTAAAAGTAATTTATTTTTATAATGGGGTTTAGCTGCTTTTCACGGCTGTGTTTATGCCGCTTTACACCCACTTGACTCACTTCCAGAGAGATATCAATACATAGGTTTGAAGATTCTTACTAGGCAGATATATTCTTGTGCGGTGAATAGGGGGTGTTGAGTACAGTTCACTGAGCAAGGAGTAGGTCTTTCTATTACATATTGGGTTTATGGAACGGTATCTGAGCTAATTTGAAACCCTTGTTTTAGGCATCACCCCACCTCACCTTTCCCTTTAAGCAGCCATAGTGTGTTTTCTAAACGTGTGACTCTGTTCTGTTTTGTAATTCAGTTCAAGTGTAGCGGTTTTTACATTCCCTCTATAAGTGATAGCTTATGATAAGTGTCTTTTTCTGTGTGACTTATTTCACTCAGAATCGTCGTACCTAAATCCGCTCATCATGCTGCTACTAGCCTTATGACATTGATTTCATGGCTGAGTGATATTCCATTGTACATAAGGACCACCACTTGTTTATCCATTTTTCTCTTTCCTGGGATATTTAAGGTGTCATGAAGTGGAGGTTCTTGTCAACAGAGCAGCCCTAAACTTTGGGGTGCCTGTGTCATGCTGATTTTTAGTTTTCCCAATTTATACGCGCATGAGTGGAAGTGCCCTATGCGCTCTAAGCTGTGTTTTTTCGGTGTTTCAGGACACACCGTACACTTCTCCAGAGTGGCTGTTGGCAATTTACATCCCGCCCATCAGCGTAGCAAGGCTCCCATTTCTCCACGGCCTGTCCTGCATTTCTGGTTTTTACACTTTTTTCAGCATGGCCCTTTTGACCGATGGGAAGCGAGACTTCTTTGTAGCGCTGATTTGCCTTTCCAGGTTGCTTGGTTGGCGAAAAAGGGCGTATGCGTTTTTTCCTGAATATATTCAGGAAAAAACGCATACGCCCTTTTTGGCCAAGGGCATCATTGTCGACGTTTTGCCGCTTTTCATGTGCTTTAAAGGCGATTCGAATCTACCTCCTGAAATCTGTTTCCTGCAATTCTGCCTTGCTTTCAAATCCTCTTCGTTGCCTTCCCTCAATATATTTGTGGCCGAGAGTTATCATTTATAACTCTGCAGGTTTGTGAATTGCAGTGCCCCTGAGCTCCATTTTTCAACTAGCTTTTTTGGGAGCTGGCCGCAAAAGCGCAGGAGTGCCTCAGGCCCTATTCTGGTTTCAGGCGGCAGGCCGAGCCCGTGGTTAATTCTTCTTCCTGATGGGAAAATAGAGTGACCTGTGCCTGTCCCAACACCTAGAGCTAGTCTCTCATTGGCTCCCCCTCTTCCCGTTCACCCTCAGGACAAATTGCAAGCTGTACGGAACAGGAGGTTAAAGGTGCTGATGCTCCAAGGAGGGAGAGTGCTAGTAAAGCGGCTGGAATGGCGAAGCCGAGCACAAGGAGATGAGAAATGAGGTGCGTTTTAGAAACCTTTCCCGATCACACGGTGTACCACCTTCTGGGTTTCTCATGCATGTTTTCGATGTAGGAAGATGCCCTTGAACCTGGAGATTTGGGACCCATGGGATGGGTAACAGGCAGTATTACTTTAAAGGCTCTGCCTTTGCTTCCCCAACCTCACCAAACCTCTCAGCCCCGAGAGTGTCCACACTTCTGTCTCATCCAGCTGTGGGTCTAGATATGGTCAATCCAGGTTGCATCACAGCCCCTGAAAGAATTTTGTAAGAATTTCTCTCTCTTTCACTGTCTTTGTTTCACGGGTTTTTAAAAGTAATTTATTTTTATAATGGGGTTTAGCTGCTTTTCACGGCTGTGTTTATGCCGCTTTACACCCACTTGACTCACTTCCAGAGAGATATCAATACATAGGTTTGAAGATTCTTACTAGTCAGATATATTCTTGTACGGTGAATAGGGGGTGTTGAGTCAAGTTCACTGAGCAAGGAGTAGGTCTTTCTATTACATATTGGGTTTATGGAACGGTATCTGAGCTAATTTGAAACCCTTGTTTTATGCATCACCCCACCTCACCTTTCCCTTTAAGCAGCCATAGTGTGTTTTCTAAACGTGTGACTCTGTTCTGTTTTGTAATTCAGTTCAAGTGTAGCGGTTTTTACATTCCCTCTATAAGTGATAGCTTATGATAAGTGTCTTTTTCTGTGTGACTTATTTTACTCAGAATCGTCGTACCTAAATCCGCTCATCATGCTGCTACTAGCCTTATGACATTGATTTCATGGCTGAGTGATATTCCATTGTACATAAGGACCACCACTTCGTTATCCATTTTTCTCTTTCCTGGGATATTTAAGGTGTCATGAAGTGGAGGTTCTTGTCAACAGAGCAGCCCTAAACTTTGGGGTGCCTGTGTCTTGCTGATTTTTAGTTTTCCCAATTTATACGCCCATGAGTGGAAGTGCCCTATGCGCTCTAAGCTGTGTTTTTTCGGTGTTTCAGGACACACCGTACACTTCTCCAGAGTGGCTGTTGGCAATTTACATCCCGCCCATCAGCGTAGCAAGGCTCCCATTTCTCCACGGCCTGTCCTGCATTTCTGGTTTTTACACTTTTTTCAGCATGGCCCTTTTGACCGATGGGAAGCGAGACTTCTTTGTAGCGCTGATTTGCCTTTCCAGGTTGCTTGGTTGGCCAAAAAGGGCGTATGCGTTTTTTCCTGAATATATTCAGGAAAAAACGCATACGCCCTTTTTGGCCAAGGGCATCATTGTCGACGTTTTGCCGCTTTTCATGTGCTTTAAAGGCGATTCGAATCTACCTCCTGAAATCTGTTTCCTGCAATTCTGCCTTGCTTTCAAATCCTCTTCGTTGCCTTCCCTCAATATATTTGTGGCCGAGAGTTATCATTTATAACTCTGCAGGTTTGTGAATTGCAGTGCCCCTGAGCTCCATTTTTCAACTAGCTTTTTTGGGAGCTGGCCGCAAAAGCGCAGGAGTGCCTCAGGCCCTATTCTGGTTTCGGGCGGCAGGCCGAGCCCGTGGTTAATTCTTCTTCCTGATGGGAAAATAGAGTGACCTGTGCCTGTCCCAACACCTAGAGCTAGTCTCTCATTGGCTCCCCCTCTTCCCGTTCACCCTCAGGACAAATTGCAAGCTGTACGGAACAGGAGGTTAAAGGTGCTGATGCTCCAAGGAGGGAGAGTGCTAGTAAAGCGGCTGGAATGGCGAAGCCGAGCACAAGGAGATGAGAAATGAGGTGCGTTTTAGAAACCTTTCCCGATCACACGGTGTACCACCTTCTGGGTTTCTCATGCATGTTTTCGATGTAGGAAGATGCCCTTGAACCTGGAGATTTGGGACCCATGGGATGGGTAACAGGCAGTATTACTTTAAAGGCTCTGCCTTTGCTTCCCCAACCTCACCAAACCTCTCAGCCCCGAGAGTGTCCACACTTCTGTCTCATCCAGCTGTGGGTCTAGATATGGTCAATCCAGGTTGCATCCCAGCCCCTGAAAGAATTTTGTAAGAATTTCTGTCTCTTTCACTGTCTTTGTTTCACGGGTTTTTAAAAGTAATTTATTTTTATAATGGGGTTTAGCTGCTTTTCACGGCTGTGTTTATGCCGCTTTACACCCACTTGACTCACTTCCAGAGAGATATCAATACATAGGTTTGAAGATTCTTACTAGGCAGATATATTCTTGTGCGGTGAATAGGGGGTGTTGAGTACAGTTCACTGAGCAAGGAGTAGGTCTTTCTATTACATATTGGGTTTATGGAACGGTATCTGAGCTAATTTGAAACCCTTGTTTTATGCATCACCCCACCTCACCTTTCCCTTTAAGCAGCCATAGTGTGTTTTCTAAACGTGTGACTCTGTTCTGTTTTGTAATTCAGTTCAAGTGTAGCGGTTTTTACATTCCCTCTATAAGTGATAGCTTATGATAAGTGTCTTTTTCTGTGTGACTTATTTCACTCAGAATCGTCGTACCTAAATCCGCTCATCATGCTGCTACTAGCCTTATGACATTGATTTCATGGCTGAGTGATATTCCATTGTAAATAAGGACCACCACTTGTTTATCCATTTTTCTCTTTCCTGGGATATTTAAGGTGTCATGAAGTGGAGGTTCTTGTCAACAGAGCAGCCCTAAACTTTGGGGTGCCTGTGTCTTGCTGATTTTTAGTTTTCCCAATTTATACGCCCATGAGTGGAAGTGCCCTATGCGCTCTAAGCTGTGTTTTTTCGGTGTTTCAGGACACACCGTACACTTCTCCAGAGTGGCTGTTGGCAATTTACATCCCGCCCATCAGCGTAGCAAGGCTCCCATTTCTCCACGGCCTGTCCTGCATTTCTGGTTTTTACACTTTTTTCAGCATGGCCCTTTTGACCGATGGGAAGCGAGACTTCTTTGTAGCGCTGATTTGCCTTTCCAGGTTGCTTGGTTGGCCAAAAAGGGCGTATGCGTTTTTTCCTGAATATATTCAGGAAAAAACGCATACGCCCTTTTTGGCCAAGGGCATCATTGTCGACGTTTTGCCGCTTTTCATGTGCTTTAAAGGCGATTCGAATCTACCTCCTGAAATCTGTTTCCTGCAATTCTGCCTTGCTTTCATATCCTCTTCGTTGCCTTCCCTCAATATATTTGTGGCCGAGAGTTATCATTTATAACTCTGCAGGTTTGTGAATTGCAGTGCCCCTGAGCTCCATTTTTCAACTAGCTTTTTTGGGAGCTGGCCGCAAAAGCGCAGGAGTGCCTCAGGCCCTATTCTGGTTTCGGGCGGCAGGCCGAGCCCGTGGTTAATTCTTCTTCCTGATGGGAAAATAGAGTGACCTGTGCCTGTCCCAACACCTAGAGCTAGTCTCTCATTGGCTCCCCCTCTTCCCGTTCACCCTCAGGACAAATTGCAAGCTGTACGGAACAGGAGGTTAAAGGTGCTGATGCTCCAAGGAGGGAGAGTGCTAGTAAAGCGGCTGGAATGGCGAAGCCGAGCACAAGGAGATGAGAAATGAGGTGCGTTTTAGAAACCTTTCCCGATCACACGGTGTACCACCTTCTGGGTTTCTCATGCATGTTTTCGATGTAGGAAGATGCCCTTGAACCTGGAGATTTGGGACCCATGGGATGGGTAACAGGCAGTATTACTTTAAAGGCTCTGCGTTTGCTCCCCCAACCTCACCAAACCTCTCAGCCCCGAGAGTGTCCACCCTTCTGTCTCATCCAGCTGTGGGTCTAGATATGGTCAATCCAGGTTGCATCACAGCCCCTGAAAGAATTTTGTAAGAATTTCTCTCTCTTTCACTGTCTTTGTTTCACGGGTTTTTAAAAGTAATTTATTTTTATAATGGGGTTTAGCTGCTTTTCACGGCTGTGTTTATGCCGCTTTACACCCACTTGACTCACTTCCAGAGAGATATCAATACATAGGTTTGAAGATTCTTACTAGTCAGATATATTCTTGTACGGTGAATAGGGGGTGTTGAGTCCAGTTCACTGAGCAAGGAGTAGGTCTTTCTATTACATATTGGGTTTATGGAACGGTATCTGAGCTAATTTGAAACCCTTGTTTTATGCATCACCCCACCTCACCTTTCCCTTTAAGCAGCCATAGTGTGTTTTCTAAACGTGTGACTCTGTTCTGTTTTGTAATTCAGTTCAAGTGTAGCGGTTTTTACATTCCCTCTATAAGTGATAGCTTATGGTAAGTGTCTTTTTCTGTGTGACTTATTTTACTCAGAATCGTCGTACCTAAATCCGCTCATCATGCTGCTACTAGCCTTATGATATTGATTTCATGGCTGAGTGATATTCCATTGTACATAAGGACCACCACTTCGTTATCCATTTTTCTCTTTCCTGGGATATTTAAGGTGTCATGAAGTGGAGGTTCTTGTCAACAGAGCAGCCCTAAACTTTGGGGTGCCTGTGTCTTGCTGATTTTTAGTTTTCCCAATTTATAAGCCCATGAGTGGAAGTGCCCTATGCGCTCTAAGCTGTGTTTTTTCGGTGTTTCAGGACACACCGTACACTTCTCCAGAGTGGCTGTTGGCAATTTACATCCCGCCCATCAGCGTAGCAAGGCTCCCATTTCTCCACGGCCTGTCCTGCATTTCTGGTTTTTACACTTTTTTCAGCATGGCCCTTTTGACCGATGGGAAGCGAGACTTCTTTGTAGCGCTGATTTGCCTTTCCAGGTTGCTTGGTTGGCCAAAAAGGGCGTATGCGTTTTTTCCTGAATATATTCAGGAAAAAACGCATACGCCCTTTTTGGCCAAGGGCATCATTGTCGACGTTTTGCCGCTTTTCATGTGCTTTAAAGGCGATTCGAATCTACCTCCTGAAATCTGTTTCCTGCAATTCTGCCTTGCTTTCAAATCCTCTTCGTTGCCTTCCCTCAGTATATTTGTGGCCGAGAGTTATCATTTATAACTCTGCAGGTTTGTGAATTGCAGTGCCCCTGAGCTCCATTTTTCAACTCGCTTTTTTGGGAGCTGGCCGCAAAAGCGCAGGAGTGCCTCAGGCCCTATTCTGGTTCCGGGCGGCAGGCCGAGCCCGTGGTTAATTCTTCTTCCTGATGGGAAAATAGAGTGACCTGTGCCTGTCCCAACACCTAGAGCTAGTCTCTCATTGGCTCCCCCTCTTCCCGTTCACCCTCAGGACAAATTGCAAGCTGTACGGAACAGGAGGTTAAAGGTGCTGATGCTCCAAGGAGGGAGAGTGCTAGTAAAGCGGCTGGAATGGCGAAGCCGAGCACAAGGAGATGAGAAATGAGGTGCGTTTTAGAAACCTTTCCCGATCACACGGTGTACCACCTTCTGGGTTTCTCATGCATGTTTTCGATGTAGGAAGATGCCCTTGAACCTGGAGATTTGGGACCCATGGGATGGGTAACAGGCAGTATTACTTTAAAGGCTCTGCCTTTGCTCCCCCAACCTCACCAAACCTCTCAGCCCCGAGAGTGTCCACCCTTCTGTCTCATCCAGCTGTGGGTCTAGATATGGTCAATCCAGGTTGCATCACAGCCCCTGAAAGAATTTTGTAAGAATTTCTCTCTCTTTCACTGTCTTTGTTTCACGGGTTTTTAAAACTAATTTATTTTTATAATGGGGTTTAGCTGCTTTTCACGGCTGTGTTTATGCCGCTTTACACCCACTTGACTCACTTCCAGAGAGATATCAATACATAGGTTTGAAGATTCTTACTAGTCAGATATATTCTTGTGCGGTGAATAGGGGGTGTTGAGTCCAGTTCACTGAGCAAGGAGTAGGTCTTTCTATTACATATTGGGTTTATGGAACGGTATCTGAGCTAATTTGAAACCCTTGTTTTATGCATCACCCCACCTCACCTTTCCCTTTAAGCAGCCATAGTGTGTTTTCTAAACGTGTGACTCTGTTCTGTTTTGTAATTCAGTTCAAGTGTAGCGGTTTTTACATTCCCTCTATAAGTGATAGCTTATGATAAGTGTCTTTTTCTGTGTGACTTATTTCACTCAGAATCGTCGTACCTAAATCCGCTCATCATGCTGCTACTAGCCTTATGACATTGATTTCATGGCTGAGTGATATTCCATTGTACATAAGGACCACCACTTGTTTATCCATTTTTCTCTTTCCTGGGATATTTAAGGTGTCATGAAGTGGAGGTTCTTGTCAACAGAGCAGCCCTAAACTTTGGGGTGCCTGTGTCATGCTGATTTTTAGTTTTCCCAATTTATACGCGCAAGAGTGGAAGTGCCCTATGCGCTCTAAGCTGTGTTTTTTCGGTGTTTCAGGACACACCGTACACTTCTCCAGAGTGGCTGTTGGCAATTTACATCCCGCCCATCAGCGTAGCAAGGCTCCCATTTCTCCACGGCCTGTCCTGCATTTCTGGTTTTTACACTTTTTTCAGCATGGCCCTTTTGACCGATGGGAAGCGAGACTTCTTTGTAGCGCTGATTTGCCTTTCCAGGTTGCTTGGTTGGCCAAAAAGGGCGTATGCGTTTTTTCCTGAATATATTCAGGAAAAAACGCATACGCCCTTTTTGGACAAGGGCATCATTGTCGACGTTTTGCCGCTTTTCATGTGCTTTAAAGGCGATTCGAATCTACCTCCTGGAATCTGTTTCCTGCAATTCGGCCTTGCTTTCAAATCCTCTTCGTTGCCTTCCCTCAATATATTTGTGGCCGAGAGTTATCATTTATAACTCTGCAGGTTTGTGAATTGCAGTGCCCCTGAGCTCCATTTTTCAACTCGCTTTTTTGGGAGCTGGCCGCAAAAGCGCAGGAGTGCCTCAGGCCCTATTCTGGTTCCGGGCGGCAGGCCGAGCCCGTGGTTAATTCTTCTTCCTGATGGGAAAATAGAGTGACCTGTGCCTGTCCCAACACCTAGAGCTAGTCTCTCATTGGCTCCCCCTCTTCCCGTTCATCCTCAGGACAAATTGCAAGCTGTACGGAACAGGAGGTTAAAGGTGCTGATGCTCCAAGGAGGGAGAGTGCTAGTAAAGTGGCTGGAATGGCGAAGCCGAGCACAAGGAGATGAGAAATGAGGTGCGTTTTAGAAACCTTTCCCGATCACACGGTGTACCACCTTCTGGGTTTCTCATGCATGTTTTCGATGTAGGAAGATGCCCTTGAACCTGGAGATTTGGGACCCATGGGATGGGTAACAGGCAGTATTACTTTAAAGGCTCTGCCTTTGCTTCCCCAACCTCACGAAACCTCTCAGCCCCGAGAGTGTCCACACTTCTGTCTCATCCAGCTGTGGGTCTAGATATGGTCAATCCAGGTTGCATCACAGCCCCTGAAAGAATTTTGTAAGAATTTCTCTCTCTTTCACTGTCTTTGTTTCACGGGTTTTTAAAAGTAATTTATTTTTATAATGGGGTTTAGCTGCTTTTCACGGCTGTGTTTATGCCGCTTTACACCCACTTGACTCACTTCCAGAGAGATATCAATACATAGGTTTGAAGATTCTTACTAGTCAGATATATTCTTGTACGGTGAATAGGGGGTGTTGAGTCCAGTTCACTGAGCAAGGAGTAGGTCTTTCTATTACATATTGGGTTTATGGAACGGTATCTGAGCTAATTTGAAACCCTTGTTTTATGCATCACCCCACCTCACCTTTCCCTTTAAGCAGCCATAGTGTGTTTTCTAAACGTGTGACTCTGTTCTGTTTTGTAATTCAGTTCAAGTGTAGCGGTTTTTACATTCCCTCTATAAGTGATAGCTTATGATAAGTGTCTTTTTCTGTGTGACTTATTTCACTCAGAATCGTCGTACCTAAATCCGCTCATCATGCTGCTACTAGCCTTATGACATTGATTTCATGGCTGAGTGATATTCCATTGTACATAAGGACCACCACTTGTTTATCCATTTTTCTCTTTCCTGGGATATTTAAGGTGTCATGAAGTGGAGGTTCTTGTCAACAGAGCAGCCCTAAACTTTGGGGTGCCTGTGTCATGCTGATTTTTAGTTTTCCCAATTTATACGCGCAAGAGTGGAAGTGCCCTATGCGCTCTAAGCTGTGTTTTTTCGGTGTTTCAGGACACACCGTACACTTCTCCAGAGTGGCTGTTGGCAATTTACATCCCGCCCATCAGCGTAGCAAGGCTCCCATTTCTCCACGGCCTGTCCTGCATTTCTGGTTTTTACACTTTTTTCAGCATGGCCCTTTTGACCGATGGGAAGCGAGACTTCTTTGTAGCGCTGATTTGCCTTTCCAGGTTGCTTGGTTGGCCAAAAAGGGCGTATGCGTTTTTTCCTGAATATATTCAGGAAAAAACGCATACGCCCTTTTTGGACAAGGGCATCATTGTCGACGTTTTGCCGCTTTTCATGTGCTTTAAAGGCGATTCGAATCTACCTCCTGGAATCTGTTTCCTGCAATTCGGCCTTGCTTTCAAATCCTCTTCGTTGCCTTCCCTCAATATATTTGTGGCCGAGAGTTATCATTTATAACTCTGCAGGTTTGTGAATTGCAGTGCCCCTGAGCTCCATTTTTCAACTCGCTTTTTTGGGAGCTGGCCGCAAAAGCGCAGGAGTGCCTCAGGCCCTATTCTGGTTCCGGGCGGCAGGCCGAGCCCGTGGTTAATTCTTCTTCCTGATGGGAAAATAGAGTGACCTGTGCCTGTCCCAACACCTAGAGCTAGTCTCTCATTGGCTCCCCCTCTTCCCGTTCATCCTCAGGACAAATTGCAAGCTGTACGGAACAGGAGGTTAAAGGTGCTGATGCTCCAAGGAGGGAGAGTGCTAGTAAAGTGGCTGGAATGGCGAAGCCGAGCACAAGGAGATGAGAAATGAGGTGCGTTTTAGAAACCTTTCCCGATCACACGGTGTACCACCTTCTGGGTTTCTCATGCATGTTTTCGATGTAGGAAGATGCCCTTGAACCTGGAGATTTGGGACCCATGGGATGGGTAACAGGCAGTATTACTTTAAAGGCTCTGCCTTTGCTTCCCCAACCTCACGAAACCTCTCAGCCCCGAGAGTGTCCACACTTCTGTCTCATCCAGCTGTGGGTCTAGATATGGTCAATCCAGGTTGCATCACAGCCCCTGAAAGAATTTTGTAAGAATTTCTCTCTCTTTCACTGTCTTTGTTTCACGGGTTTTTAAAAGTAATTTATTTTTATAATGGGGTTTAGCTGCTTTTCACGGCTGTGTTTATGCCGCTTTACACCCACTTGACTCACTTCCAGAGAGATATCAATACATAGGTTTGAAGATTCTTACTAGTCAGATATATTCTTGTACGGTGAATAGGGGGTGTTGAGTCCAGTTCACTGAGCAAGGAGTAGGTCTTTCTATTACATATTGGGTTTATGGAACGGTATCTGAGCTAATTTGAAACCCTTGTTTTATGCATCACCCCACCTCACCTTTCCCTTTAAGCAGCCATAGTGTGTTTTCTAAACGTGTGACTCTGTTCTGTTTTGTAATTCAGTTCAAGTGTAGCGGTTTTTACATTCCCTCTATAAGTGATAGCTTATGATAAGTGTCTTTTTCTGTGTGACTTATTTTACTCAGAATCATCGTACCTAAATCCGCTCATCATGCTGCTACTAGCCTTATGACATTGATTTCATGGCTGAGTGATATTCCATTGTACATAAGGACCACCACTTGTTTATCCATTTTTCTCTTTCCTGGGATATTTAAGGTGTCATGAAGTGGAGGTTCTTGTCAACAGAGCAGCCCTAAACTTTGGGGTGCCTGTGTCATGCTGATTTTTAGTTTTCCCAATTTATACGCGCATGAGTGGAAGTGCCCTATGCGCTCTAAGCTGTGTTTTTTCGGTGTTTCAGGACACACCGTACACTTCTCCAGAGTGGCTGTTGGCAATTTACATCCCGCCCATCAGCGTAGCAAGGCTCCCATTTCTCCACGGCCTGTCCTGCATTTCTGGTTATTACACTTTTTTCAGCATGGCCCTTTTGACCGATGGGAAGCGAGACTTCTTTGTAGCGCTGATTTGCCTTTCCAGGTTGCTTGGTTGGCCAAAAAGGGCGTATGCGTTTTTTCCTGAATATATTCAGGAAAAAACGCATACGCCCTTTTTGGACAAGGGCATCATTGTCGACGTTTTGCCGCTTTTCATGTGCTTTAAAGGCGATTCGAATCTACCTCCTGAAATCTGTTTCCTGCAATTCTGCCTTGCTTTCAAATCCTCTTCGTTGCCTTCCCTCAATATATTTGTGGCCGAGAGTTATCATTTATAACTCTGCAGGTTTGTGAATTGCAGTGCCCCTGAGCTCCATTTTTCAACTCGCTTTTTTGGGAGCTGGCCGCAAAAGCGCAGGAGTGCCTCAGGCCCTATTCTGGTTTCGGGCGGCAGGCCGAGCCCGTGGTTAATTCTTCTTCCTGATGGGAAAATAGAGTGACCTGTGCCTGTCCCAACACCTAGAGCTAGTCTCTCATTGGCTCCCCCTCTTCCCGTTCACCCTCAGGACAAATTGCAAGCTGTACGGAACAGGAGGTTAAAGGTGCTGATGCTCCAAGGAGGGAGAGTGCTAGTAAAGCGGCTGGAATGGCGAAGCCGAGCACAAGGAGATGAGAAATGAGGTGCGTTTTAGAAACCTTTCCCGATCACACGGTGTACCACCTTCTGGGTTTCTCATGCATGTTTTCGATGTAGGAAGATGCCCTTGAACCTGGAGATTTGGGACCCATGGGATGGGTAACAGGCAGTATTACTTTAAAGGCTCTGCCTTTGCTTCCCCAACCTCACGAAACCTCTCAGCCCCGATAGTGTCCACACTTCTGTCTCATCCAGCTGTGGGTCTAGATATGGTCAATCCAGGTTGCATCCCAGCCCCTGAAAGAATTTTGTAAGAATTTCTCTCTCTTTCACTGTCTTTGTTTCACGGGTTTTTAAAAGTAATTTATTTTTATAATGGGGTTTAGCTGCTTTTCACGGCTGTGTTTATGCCGCTTTACACCCACTTGACTCACTTCCAGAGAGATATCAATACATAGGTTTGAAGATTCTTACTAGTCAGATATATTCTTGTACGGTGAATAGGGGGTGTTGAGTCCAGTTCACTGAGCAAGGAGTAGGTCTTTCTATTACATATTGGGTTTATGGAACGGTATCTGAGCTAATTTGAAACCCTTGTTTTATGCATCACCCCACCTCACCTTTCCCTTTAAGCAGCCATAGTGTGTTTTCTAAACGTGTGACTCTGTTCTGTTTTGTAATTCAGTTCAAGTGTAGCGGTTTTTACATTCCCTCTATAAGTGATAGCTTATGATAAGTGTCTTTTTCTGTGTGACTTATTTTACTCAGAATCGTCGTACCTAAATCCGCTCATCATGCTGCTACTAGCCTTATGACATTGATTTCATGGCTGAGTGATATTCCATTGTACATAAGGACCACCACTTCGTTATCCATTTTTCTCTTTCCTGGGATATTTAAGGTGTCATGAAGTGGAGGTTCTTGTCAACAGAGCAGCCCTAAACTTTGGGGTGCCTGTGTCTTGCTGATTTTTAGTTTTCCCAATTTATACGCCCATGAGTGGAAGTGCCCTATGCGCTCTAAGCTGTGTTTTTTCGGTGTTTCAGGACACACCGTACACTTCTCCAGAGTGGCTGTTGGCAATTTACATCCCGCCCATCAGCGTAGCAAGGCTCCCATTTCTCCACGGCCTGTCCTGCATTTCTGGTTTTTACACTTTTTTCAGCATGGCCCTTTTGACCGATGGGAAGCGAGACTTCTTTGTAGCGCTGATTTGCCTTTCCAGGTTGCTTGGTTGGCCAAAAAGGGCGTATGCGTTTTTTCCTGAATATATTCAGGAAAAAACGCATACGCCCTTTTTGGCCAAGGGCATCATTGTCGACGTTTTGCCGCTTTTCATGTGCTTTAAAGGCGATTCGAATCTACCTCCTGAAATCTGTTTCCTGCAATTCTGCCTTGCTTTCAAATCCTCTTCGTTGCCTTCCCTCAGTATATTTGTGGCCGAGAGTTATCATTTATAACTCTGCAGGTTTGTGAATTGCAGTGCCCCTGAGCTCCATTTTTCAACTCGCTTTTTTGGGAGCTGGCCGCAAAAGCGCAGGAGTGCCTCAGGCCCTATTCTGGTTCCGGGCGGCAGGCCGAGCCCGTGGTTAATTCTTCTTCCTGATGGGAAAATAGAGTGACCTGTGCCTGTCCCAACACCTAGAGCTAGTCTCTCATTGGCTCCCCCTCTTCCCGTTCACCCTCAGGACAAATTGCAAGCTGTACGGAACAGGAGGTTAAAGGTGCTGATGCTCCAAGGAGGGAGAGTGCTAGTAAAGCGGCTGGAATGGCGAAGCCGAGCACAAGGAGATGAGAAATGAGGTGCGTTTTAGAAACCTTTCCCGATCACACGGTGTACCACCTTCTGGGTTTCTCATGCATGTTTTCGATGTAGGAAGATGCCCTTGAACCTGGAGATTTGGGACCCATGGGATGGGTAACAGGCAGTATTACTTTAAAGGCTCTGCCTTTGCTCCCCCAACCTCACCAAACCTCTCAGCCCCGAGAGTGTCCACCCTTCTGTCTCATCCAGCTGTGGGTCTAGATATGGTCAATCCAGGTTGCATCACAGCCCCTGAAAGAATTTTGTAAGAATTTCTCTCTCTTTCACTGTCTTTGTTTCACGGGTTTTTAAAACTAATTTATTTTTATAATGGGGTTTAGCTGCTTTTCACGGCTGTGTTTATGCCGCTTTACACCCACTTGACTCACTTCCAGAGAGATATCAATACATAGGTTTGAAGATTCTTACTAGGCAGATATATTCTTGTGCGGTGAATAGGGGGTGTTGAGTACAGTTCACTGAGCAAGGAGTAGGTCTTTCTATTACATATTGGGTTTATGGAACGGTATCTGAGCTAATTTGAAACCCTTGTTTTATGCATCACCCCACCTCACCTTTCCCTTTAAGCAGCCATAGTGTGTTTTCTAAACGTGTGACTCTGTTCTGTTTTGTAATTCAGTTCAAGTGTAGCGGTTTTTACATTCCCTCTATAAGTGATAGCTTATGATAAGTGTCTTTTTCTGTGTGACTTATTTCACTCAGAATCGTCGTACCTAAATCCGCTCATCATGCTGCTACTAGCCTTATGACATTGATTTCATGGCTGAGTGATATTCCATTGTACATAAGGACCACCACTTGTTTATCCATTTTTCTCTTTCCTGGGATATTTAAGGTGTCATGAAGTGGAGGTTCTTGTCAACAGAGCAGCCCTAAACTTTGGGGTGCCTGTGTCATGCTGATTTTTAGTTTTCCCAATTTATACGCGCAAGAGTGGAAGTGCCCTATGCGCTCTAAGCTGTGTTTTTTCGGTGTTTCAGGACACACCGTACACTTCTCCAGAGTGGCTGTTGGCAATTTACATCCCGCCCATCAGCGTAGCAAGGCTCCCATTTCTCCACGGCCTGTCCTGCATTTCTGGTTTTTACACTTTTTTCAGCATGGCCCTTTTGACCGATGGGAAGCGAGACTTCTTTGTAGCGCTGATTTGCCTTTCCAGGTTGCTTGGTTGGCCAAAAAGGGCGTATGCGTTTTTTCCTGAATATATTCAGGAAAAAACGCATACGCCCTTTTTGGACAAGGGCATCATTGTCGACGTTTTGCCGCTTTTCATGTGCTTTAAAGGCGATTCGAATCTACCTCCTGGAATCTGTTTCCTGCAATTCGGCCTTGCTTTCAAATCCTCTTCGTTGCCTTCCCTCAATATATTTGTGGCCGAGAGTTATCATTTATAACTCTGCAGGTTTGTGAATTGCAGTGCCCCTGAGCTCCATTTTTCAACTCGCTTTTTTGGGAGCTGGCCGCAAAAGCGCAGGAGTGCCTCAGGCCCTATTCTGGTTCCGGGCGGCAGGCCGAGCCCGTGGTTAATTCTTCTTCCTGATGGGAAAATAGAGTGACCTGTGCCTGTCCCAACACCTAGAGCTAGTCTCTCATTGGCTCCCCCTCTTCCCGTTCATCCTCAGGACAAATTGCAAGCTGTACGGAACAGGAGGTTAAAGGTGCTGATGCTCCAAGGAGGGAGAGTGCTAGTAAAGTGGCTGGAATGGCGAAGCAGAGCACAAGGAGATGAGAAATGAGGTGCGTTTTAGAAACGTTTCCCGATCACACGGTGTACCACCTTCTGGGTTTCTCATGCATGTTTTCGATGTAGGAAGATGCCCTTGAACCTGGAGATTTGGGACCCATGGGATGGGTAACAGGCAGTATTACTTTAAAGGCTCTGCCTTTGCTTCCCCAACCTCACGAAACCTCTCAGCCCCGAGAGTGTCCACACTTCTGTCTCATCCAGCTGTGGGTCTAGATATGGTCAATCCAGGTTGCATCACAGCCCCTGAAAGAATTTTGTAAGAATTTCTCTCTCTTTCACTGTCTTTGTTTCACGGGTTTTTAAAAGTAATTTATTTTTATAATGGGGTTTAGCTGCTTTTCACGGCTGTGTTTATGCCGCTTTACACCCACTTGACTCACTTCCAGAGAGATATCAATACATAGGTTTGAAGATTCTTACTAGTCAGATATATTCTTGTACGGTGAATAGGGGGTGTTGAGTCCAGTTCACTGAGCAAGGAGTAGGTCTTTCTATTACATATTGGGTTTATGGAACGGTATCTGAGCTAATTTGAAACCCTTGTTTTATGCATCACCCCACCTCACCTTTCCCTTTAAGCAGCCATAGTGTGTTTTCTAAACGTGTGACTCTGTTCTGTTTTGTAATTCAGTTCAAGTGTAGCGATTTTTACATTCCCTCTATAAGTGATAGCTTATGATAAGTGTCTTTTTCTGTGTGACTTATTTTACTCAGAATCGTCGTACCTAAATCCGCTCATCATGCTGCTACTAGCCTTATGACATTGATTTCATGGCTGAGTGATATTCCATTGTACATAAGGACCACCACTTCGTTATCCATTTTTCTCTTTCCTGGGATATTTAAGGTGTCATGAAGTGGAGGTTCTTGTCAACAGAGCAGCCCTAAACTTTGGGGTGCCTGTGTCTTGCTGATTTTTAGTTTTCCCAATTTATACGCCCATGAGTGGAAGTGCCCTATGCGCTCTAAGCTGTGTTTTTTCCGTGTTTCAGGACACACCGTACACTTCTCCAGAGTGGCTGTTGGCAATTTACATCCCGCCCATCAGCGTAGCAAGGCTCCCATTTCTCCACGGCCTGTCCTGCATTTCTGGTTTTTACACTTTTTTCAGCATGGCCCTTTTGACCGATGGGAAGCGAGACTTCTTTGTAGTGCTGATTTGCCTTTCCAGGTTGCTTGGTTGGCCAAAAAGGGCGTATGCGTTTTTTCCTGAATATATTCAGGAAAAAACGCATACGCCCTTTTTGGCCAAGGGCATCATTGTCGACGTTTTGCCGCTTTTCATGTGCTTTAAAGGCGATTCGAATCTACCTCCTGAAATCTGTTTCCTGCAATTCTGCCTTGCTTTCAAATCCTCTTCGTTGCCTTCCCTCAGTATATTTGTGGCCGAGAGTTATCATTTATAACTCTGCAGGTTTGTGAATTGCAGTGCCCCTGAGCTCCATTTTTCAACTCGCTTTTTTGGGAGCTGGCCGCAAAAGCGCAGGAGTGCCTCAGGCCCTATTCTGGTTCCGGGCGGCAGGCCGAGCCTGTGGTTAATTCTTCTTCCTGATGGGAAAATAGAGTGACCTGTGCCTGTCCCAACACCTAGAGCTAGTCTCTCATTGGCTCCCCCTCTTCCCGTTCATCCTCAGGACAAATTGCAAGCTGTACGGAACAGGAGGTTAAAGGTGCTGATGCTCCAAGGAGGGAGAGTGCTAGTAAAGCGGCTGGAATGGCGAAGCCGAGCACAAGGAGATGAGAAATGAGGTGCGTTTTAGAAACCTTTCCCGATCACACGGTGTACCACCTTCTGGGTTTCTCATGCATGTTTTCGATGTAGGAAGATGCCCTTGAACCTGGAGATTTGGGACCCATGGGATGGGTAACAGGCAGTATTACTTTAAAGGCTCTGCCTTTGCTTCCCCAACCTCACCAAACCTCTCAGCCCCGAGAGTGTCCACACTTCTGTCTCATCCAGCTGTGGGTCTAGATATGGTCAATCCAGGTTGCATCCCAGCCCCTGAAAGAATTTTGTAAGAATTTCTCTCTCTTTCACTGTCTTTGTTTCACGGGTTTTTAAAAGTAATTTATTTTTATAATGGGGTTTAGCTGCTTTTCACGGCTGTGTTTATGCCGCTTTACACCCACTTGACTCACTTCCAGAGAGATATCAATACATAGGTTTGAAGATTCTTACTAGGCAGATATATTCTTGTGCGGTGAATAGGGGGTGTTGAGTACAGTTCACTGAGCAAGGAGTAGGTCTTTCTATTACATATTGGGTTTATGGAACGGTATCTGAGCTAATTTGAAACCCTTGTTTTATGCATCACCCCACCTCACCTTTCCCTTTAAGCAGCCATAGTGTGTTTTCTAAACGTGTGACTCTGTTCTGTTTTGTAATTCAGTTCAAGTGTAGCGGTTTTTACATTCCCTCTATAAGTGATAGCTTATGATAAGTGTCTTTTTCTGTGTGACTTATTTTACTCAGAATCGTCGTACCTAAATCCGCTCATCATGCTGCTACTAGCCTTATGACATTGATTTCATGGCTGAGTGATATTCCATTGTACATAAGGACCACCACTTGTTTATCCATTTTTCTCTTTCCTGGGATATTTAAGGTGTCATGAAGTGGAGGTTCTTGTCAACAGAGCAGCCCTAAACTTTGGGGTGCCTGTGTCATGCTGATTTTTAGTTTTCCCAATTTATACGCGCAAGAGTGGAAGTGCCCTATGCGCTCTAAGCTGTGTTTTTTCGGTGTTTCAGGACACACCGTACACTTCTCCAGAGTGGCTGTTGGCAATTTACATCCCGCCCATCAGCGTAGCAAGGCTCCCATTTCTCCACGGCCTGTCCTGCATTTCTGGTTTTTACACTTTTTTCAGCATGGCCCTTTTGACCGATGGGAAGCGAGACTTCTTTGTAGCGCTGATTTGCCTTTCCAGGTTGCTTGGTTGGCCAAAAAGGGCGTATGCGTTTTTTCCTGAATATATTCAGGAAAAAACGCATACGCCCTTTTTGGACAAGGGCATCATTGTCGACGTTTTGCCGCTTTTCATGTGCTTTAAAGGCGATTCGAATCTACCTCCTGGAATCTGTTTCCTGCAATTCGGCCTTGCTTTCAAATCCTCTTCGTTGCCTTCCCTCAATATATTTGTGGCCGAGAGTTATCATTTATAACTCTGCAGGTTTGTGAATTGCAGTGCCCCTGAGCTCCATTTTTCAACTCGCTTTTTTGGGAGCTGGCCGCAAAAGCGCAGGAGTGCCTCAGGCCCTATTCTGGTTCCGGGCGGCAGGCCGAGCCCGTGGTTAATTCTTCTTCCTGATGGGAAAATAGAGTGACCTGTGCCTGTCCCAACACCTAGAGCTAGTCTCTCATTGGCTCCCCCTCTTCCCGTTCATCCTCAGGACAAATTGCAAGCTGTACGGAACAGGAGGTTAAAGGTGCTGATGCTCCAAGGAGGGAGAGTGCTAGTAAAGTGGCTGGAATGGCGAAGCAGAGCACAAGGAGATGAGAAATGAGGTGCGTTTTAGAAACGTTTCCCGATCACACGGTGTACCACCTTCTGGGTTTCTCATGCATGTTTTCGATGTAGGAAGATGCCCTTGAACCTGGAGATTTGGGACCCATGGGATGGGTAACAGGCAGTATTACTTTAAAGGCTCTGCCTTTGCTTCCCCAACCTCACCAAACCTCTCAGCCCCGAGAGTGTCCACACTTCTGTCTCATCCAGCTGTGGGTCTAGATATGGTCAATCCAGGTTGCATCACAGCCCCTGAAAGAATTTTGTAAGAATTTCTCTCTCTTTCACTGTCTTTGTTTCACGGGTTTTTAAAAGTAATTTATTTTTATAATGGGGTTTAGCTGCTTTTCACGGCTGTGTTTATGCCGCTTTACACCCACTTGACTCACTTCCAGAGAGATATCAATACATAGGTTTGAAGATTCTTACTAGTCAGATATATTCTTGTACGGTGAATAGGGGGTGTTGAGTCCAGTTCACTGAGCAAGGAGTAGGTCTTTCTATTACATATTGGGTTTATGGAACGGTATCTGAGCTAATTTGAAACCCTTGTTTTATGCATCACCCCACCTCACCTTTCCCTTTAAGCAGCCATAGTGTGTTTTCTAAACGTGTGACTCTGTTCTGTTTTGTAATTCAGTTCAAGTGTAGCGATTTTTACATTCCCTCTATAAGTGATAGCTTATGATAAGTGTCTTTTTCTGTGTGACTTATTTTACTCAGAATCGTCGTACCTAAATCCGCTCATCATGCTGCTACTAGCCTTATGACATTGATTTCATGGCTGAGTGATATTCCATTGTACATAAGGACCACCACTTCGTTATCCATTTTTCTCTTTCCTGGGATATTTAAGGTGTCATGAAGTGGAGGTTCTTGTCAACAGAGCAGCCCTAAACTTTGGGGTGCCTGTGTCTTGCTGATTTTTAGTTTTCCCAATTTATACGCCCATGAGTGGAAGTGCCCTATGCGCTCTAAGCTGTGTTTTTTCCGTGTTTCAGGACACACCGTACACTTCTCCAGAGTGGCTGTTGGCAATTTACATCCCGCCCATCAGCGTAGCAAGGCTCCCATTTCTCCACGGCCTGTCCTGCATTTCTGGTTTTTACACTTTTTTCAGCATGGCCCTTTTGACCGATGGGAAGCGAGACTTCTTTGTAGCGCTGATTTGCCTTTCCAGGTTGCTTGGTTGGCCAAAAAGGGCGTATGCGTTTTTTCCTGAATATATTCAGGAAAAAACGCATACGCCCTTTTTGGCCAAGGGCATCATTGTCGACGTTTTGCCGCTTTTCATGTGCTTTAAAGGCGATTCGAATCTACCTCCTGAAATCTGTTTCCTGCAATTCTGCCTTGCTTTCAAATCCTCTTCGTTGCCTTCCCTCAGTATATTTGTGGCCGAGAGTTATCATTTATAACTCTGCAGGTTTGTGAATTGCAGTGCCCCTGAGCTCCATTTTTCAACTCGCTTTTTTGGGAGCTGGCCGCAAAAGCGCAGGAGTGCCTCAGGCCCTATTCTGGTTCCGGGCGGCAGGCCGAGCCTGTGGTTAATTCTTCTTCCTGATGGGAAAATAGAGTGACCTGTGCCTGTCCCAACACCTAGAGCTAGTCTCTCATTGGCTCCCCCTCTTCCCGTTCATCCTCAGGACAAATTGCAAGCTGTACGGAACAGGAGGTTAAAGGTGCTGATGCTCCAAGGAGGGAGAGTGCTAATAAAGCGGCTGGAATGGCGAAGCCGAGCACAAGGAGATGAGAAATGAGGTGCGTTTTAGAAACCTTTCCCGATCACACGGTGTACCACCTTCTGGGTTTCTCATGCATGTTTTCGATGTAGGAAGATGCCCTTGAACCTGGAGATTTGGGACCCATGGGATGGGTAACAGGCAGTATTACTTTAAAGGCTCTGCCTTTGCTTCCCCAACCTCACCAAACCTCTCAGCCCCGAGAGTGTCCACACTTCTGTCTCATCCAGCTGTGGGTCTAGATATGGTCAATCCAGGTTGCATCCCAGCCCCTGAAAGAATTTTGTAAGAATTTCTCTCTCTTTCACTGTCTTTGTTTCACGGGTTTTTAAAAGTAATTTATTTTTATAATGGGGTTTAGCTGCTTTTCACGGCTGTGTTTATGCCGCTTTACACCCACTTGACTCACTTCCAGAGAGATATCAATACATAGGTTTGAAGATTCTTACTAGGCAGATATATTCTTGTGCGGTGAATAGGGGGTGTTGAGTACAGTTCACTGAGCAAGGAGTAGGTCTTTCTATTACATATTGGGTTTATGGAACGGTATCTGAGCTAATTTGAAACCCTTGTTTTATGCATCACCCCACCTCACCTTTCCCTTTAAGCAGCCATAGTGTGTTTTCTAAACGTGTGACTCTGTTCTGTTTTGTAATTCAGTTCAAGTGTAGCGGTTTTTACATTCCCTCTATAAGTGATAGCTTATGATAAGTGTCTTTTTCTGTGTGACTTATTTCACTCAGAATCGTCGTACCTAAATCCGCTCATCATGCTGCTACTAGCCTTATGACATTGATTTTATGGCTGAGTGCTATTCCATTGTACAAAAGGACCACCACTTCTTTATCCATTTTTCTCTTTCCTGGGATATTTAAGGTGTCATGAAGTGGAGGTTCTTGTCAACAGAGCAGCCCTAAACTTTGGGGTGCCTGTGTCTTGCTGATTTTTAGTTTTCCCAATTTATACGCCCATGAGTGGAAGTGCCCTATGCGCTCTAAGCTGTGTTTTTTCGGTGTTTCAGGACACACCGTACACTTCTCCAGAGTGGCTGTTGGCAATTTACATCCCGCCCATCAGCGTAGCAAGGCTCCCATTTCTCCACGGCCTGTCCTGCATTTCTGGTTTTTACACTTTTTTCAGCATGGCCCTTTTGACCGATGGGAAGCGAGACTTCTTTGTAGCGCTGATTTGCCTTTCCAGGTTGCTTGGTTGGCCAAAAAGGGCGTATGTGTTTTTTCCTGAATATATTCAGGAAAAAACGCATACGCCCTTTTTGGCCAAGGGCATCATTGTCGACGTTTTGCCGCTTTTCATGTGCTTTGAAGGCGATTCGAATCTACCTCCTGAAATCTGTTTCCTGCAATTCTGCCTTGCTTTCAAATCCTCTTCGTTGCCTTCCCTGAATATATTTGTGGCCGAGAGTTATCATTTATAACTCTGCAGGTTTGTGAATTGCAGTGCCCCTGAGCTCCATTTTTCAACTAGCTTTTTTGGGAGCTGGCCGCAAAAGCGCAGGAGTGCCTCAGGCCCTATTCTGGTTTCGGGCGGCAGGCCGAGCCCGTGGTTAATTCTTCTTCCTGATGGGAAAATAGAGTGACCTGTGCCTGTCCCAACACCTAGAGCTAGTCTCTCATTGGCTCCCCCTCTTCCCGTTCACCCTCAGGACAAATTGCAAGCTGTACGGAACAGGAGGTTAAAGGTGCTGATGCTCCAAGGAGGGAGAGTGCTAGTAAAGCGGCTGGAATGGCGAAGCCGAGCACAAGGAGATGAGAAATGAGGTGCGTTTTAGAAACCTTTCCCGATCACACGGTGTACCACCTTCTGGGTTTCTCATGCATGTTTTCGATGTAGGAAGATGCCCTTGAACCTGGAGATTTGGGACCCATGGGATGGGTAACAGGCAGTATTACTTTAAAGGCTCTGCCTTTGCTTCCCCAACCTCACCAAACCTCTCAGCCCCGAGAGTGTCCACACTTCTGTCTCATCCAGCTGTGGGTCTAGATATGGTCAATCCAGGTTGCATCCCAGCCCCTGAAAGAATTTTGTAAGAATTTCTGTCTCTTTCACTGTCTTTGTTTCACGGGTTTTTAAAAGTAATTTATTTTTATAATGGGGTTTAGCTGCTTTTCACGGCTGTGTTTATGCCGCTTTACACCCACTTGACTCACTTCCAGAGAGATATCAATACATAGGTTTTAAGATTCTTACTAGTCAGATATATTCTTGTACGGTGAATAGGGGGTGTTGAGTCCAGTTCACTGAGCAAGGAGTAGGTCTTTCTATTACATATTGGGTTTATGGAACGGTATCTGAGCTAATTTGAAACCCTTGTTTTATGCATCACCCCCCTCACCTTTCCCTTTAAGCAGCCATAGTGTGTTTTCTAAACGTGTGACTCTGTTCTGTTTTGTAATTCAGTTCAAGTGTAGCGGTTTTTACATTCCCTCTATAAGTGATAGCTTATGATAAGTGTCTTTTTCTGTGTGACTTATTTTACTCAGAATCATCGTACCTAAATCCGCTCATCATGCTGCTACTAGCCTTATGACATTGATTTCATGGCTGAGTGATATTCCATTGTACATAAGGACCACCACTTGTTTATCCATTTTTCTCTTTCCTGGGATATTTAAGGTGTCATGAAGTGGAGGTTCTTGTCAACAGAGCAGCCCTAAACTTTGGGGTGCCTGTGTCATGCTGATTTTTAGTTTTCCCAATTTATACGCGCATGAGTGGAAGTGCCCTATGCGCTCTAAGCTGTGTTTTTTCGGTGTTTCAGGACACACCGTACACTTCTCCAGAGTGGCTGTTGGCAATTTACATCCCGCCCATCAGCGTAGCAAGGCTCCCATTTCTCCACGGCCTGTCCTGCATTTCTGGTTATTACACTTTTTTCAGCATGGCCCTTTTGACCGATGGGAAGCGAGACTTCTTTGTAGCGCTGATTTGCCTTTCCAGGTTGCTTGGTTGGCCAAAAAGGGCGTATGCGTTTTTTCCTGAATATATTCAGGAAAAAACGCATACGCCCTTTTTGGACAAGGGCATCATTGTCGACGTTTTGCCGCTTTTCATGTGCTTTAAAGGCGATTCGAATCTACCTCCTGAAATCTGTTTCCTGCAATTCTGCCTTGCTTTCAAATCCTCTTCGTTGCCTTCCCTCAATATATTTGTGGCCGAGAGTTATCATTTATAACTCTGCAGGTTTGTGAATTGCAGTGCCCCTGAGCTCCATTTTTCAACTCGCTTTTTTGGGAGCTGGCCGCAAAAGCGCAGGAGTGCCTCAGGCCCTATTCTGGTTCCGGGCGGCAGGCCGAGCCCGTGGTTAATTCTTCTTCCTGATGGGAAAATAGAGTGACCTGTGCCTGTCCCAACACCTAGAGCTAGTCTCTCATTGGCTCCCCCTCTTCCCGTTCATCCTCAGGACAAATTGCAAGCTGTACGGAACAGGAGGTTAAAGGTGCTGATGCTCCAAGGAGGGAGAGTGCTAGTAAAGTGGCTGGAATGGCGAAGCAGAGCACAAGGAGATGAGAAATGAGGTGCGTTTTAGAAACGTTTCCCGATCACACGGTGTACCACCTTCTGGGTTTCTCATGCATGTTTTCGATGTAGGAAGATGCCCTTGAACCTGGAGATTTGGGACCCATGGGATGGGTAACAGGCAGTATTACTTTAAAGGCTCTGCCTTTGCTTCCCCAACCTCACGAAACCTCTCAGCCCCGAGAGTGTCCACACTTCTGTCTCATCCAGCTGTGGGTCTAGATATGGTCAATCCAGGTTGCATCACAGCCCCTGAAAGAATTTTGTAAGAATTTCTCTCTCTTTCACTGTCTTTGTTTCACGGGTTTTTAAAAGTAATTTATTTTTATAATGGGGTTTAGCTGCTTTTCACGGCTGTGTTTATGCCGCTTTACACCCACTTGACTCACTTCCAGAGAGATATCAATACATAGGTTTGAAGATTCTTACTAGTCAGATATATTCTTGTACGGTGAATAGGGGGTGTTGAGTCCAGTTCACTGAGCAAGGAGTAGGTCTTTCTATTACATATTGGGTTTATGGAACGGTATCTGAGCTAATTTGAAACCCTTGTTTTATGCATCACCCCACCTCACCTTTCCCTTTAAGCAGCCATAGTGTGTTTTCTAAACGTGTGACTCTGTTCTGTTTTGTAATTCAGTTCAAGTGTAGCGGTTTTTACATTCCCTCTATAAGTGATAGCTTATGATAAGTGTCTTTTTCTGTGTGACTTATTTCACTCAGAATCGTCGTACCTAAATCCGCTCATCATGCTGCTACTAGCCTTATGACATTGATTTCATGGCTGAGTGATATTCCATTGTACATAAGGACCACCACTTGTTTATCCATTTTTCTCTTTCCTGGGATATTTAAGGTGTCATGAAGTGGAGGTTCTTGTCAACAGAGCAGCCCTAAACTTTGGGGTGCCTGTGTCATGCTGATTTTTAGTTTTCCCAATTTATACGCGCAAGAGTGGAAGTGCCCTATGCGCTCTAAGCTGTGTTTTTTCGGTGTTTCAGGACACACCGTACACTTCTCCAGAGTGGCTGTTGGCAATTTACATCCCGCCCATCAGCGTAGCAAGGCTCCCATTTCTCCACGGCCTGTCCTGCATTTCTGGTTTTTACACTTTTTTCAGCATGGCCCTTTTGACCGATGGGAAGCGAGACTTCTTTGTAGCGCTGATTTGCCTTTCCAGGTTGCTTGGTTGGCCAAAAAGGGCGTATGCGTTTTTTCCTGAATATATTCAGGAAAAAACGCATACGCCCTTTTTGGACAAGGGCATCATTGTCGACGTTTTGCCGCTTTTCATGTGCTTTAAAGGCGATTCGAATCTACCTCCTGGAATCTGTTTCCTGCAATTCGGCCTTGCTTTCAAATCCTCTTCGTTGCCTTCCCTCAATATATTTGTGGCCGAGAGTTATCATTTATAACTCTGCAGGTTTGTGAATTGCAGTGCCCCTGAGCTCCATTTTTCAACTCGCTTTTTTGGGAGCTGGCCGCAAAAGCGCAGGAGTGCCTCAGGCCCTATTCTGGTTCCGGGCGGCAGGCCGAGCCCGTGGTTAATTCTTCTTCCTGATGGGAAAATAGAGTGACCTGTGCCTGTCCCAACACCTAGAGCTAGTCTCTCATTGGCTCCCCCTCTTCCCGTTCATCCTCAGGACAAATTGCAAGCTGTACGGAACAGGAGGTTAAAGGTGCTGATGCTCCAAGGAGGGAGAGTGCTAGTAAAGTGGCTGGAATGGCGAAGCAGAGCACAAGGAGATGAGAAATGAGGTGCGTTTTAGAAACGTTTCCCGATCACACGGTGTACCACCTTCTGGGTTTCTCATGCATGTTTTCGATGTAGGAAGATGCCCTTGAACCTGGAGATTTGGGACCCATGGGATGGGTAACAGGCAGTATTACTTTAAAGGCTCTGCCTTTGCTTCCCCAACCTCACGAAACCTCTCAGCCCCGAGAGTGTCCACACTTCTGTCTCATCCAGCTGTGGGTCTAGATATGGTCAATCCAGGTTGCATCACAGCCCCTGAAAGAATTTTGTAAGAATTTCTCTCTCTTTCACTGTCTTTGTTTCACGGGTTTTTAAAAGTAATTTATTTTTATAATGGGGTTTAGCTGCTTTTCACGGCTGTGTTTATGCCGCTTTACACCCACTTGACTCACTTCCAGAGAGATATCAATACATAGGTTTGAAGATTCTTACTAGTCAGATATATTCTTGTACGGTGAATAGGGGGTGTTGAGTCCAGTTCACTGAGCAAGGAGTAGGTCTTTCTATTACATATTGGGTTTATGGAACGGTATCTGAGCTAATTTGAAACCCTTGTTTTATGCATCACCCCACCTCACCTTTCCCTTTAAGCAGCCATAGTGTGTTTTCTAAACGTGTGACTCTGTTCTGTTTTGTAATTCAGTTCAAGTGTAGCGATTTTTACATTCCCTCTATAAGTGATAGCTTATGATAAGTGTCTTTTTCTGTGTGACTTATTTTACTCAGAATCGTCGTACCTAAATCCGCTCATCATGCTGCTACTAGCCTTATGACATTGATTTCATGGCTGAGTGATATTCCATTGTACATAAGGACCACCACTTCGTTATCCATTTTTCTCTTTCCTGGGATATTTAAGGTGTCATGAAGTGGAGGTTCTTGTCAACAGAGCAGCCCTAAACTTTGGGGTGCCTGTGTCTTGCTGATTTTTAGTTTTCCCAATTTATACGCCCATGAGTGGAAGTGCCCTATGCGCTCTAAGCTGTGTTTTTTCCGTGTTTCAAGACACACCGTACACTTCTCCAGAGTGGCTGTTGGCAATTTACATCCCGCCCATCAGCGTAGCAAGGCTCCCATTTCTCCACGGCCTGTCCTGCATTTCTGGTTTTTACACTTTTTTCAGCATGGCCCTTTTGACCGATGGGAAGCGAGACTTCTTTGTAGCGCTGATTTGCCTTTCCAGGTTGCTTGGTTGGCCAAAAAGGGCGTATGCGTTTTTTCCTGAATATATTCAGGAAAAAACGCATACGCCCTTTTTGGCCAAGGGCATCATTGTCGACGTTTTGCCGCTTTTCATGTGCTTTAAAGGCGATTCGAATCTACCTCCTGAAATCTGTTTCCTGCAATTCTGCCTTGCTTTCAAATCCTCTTCGTTGCCTTCCCTCAGTATATTTGTGGCCGAGAGTTATCATTTATAACTCTGCAGGTTTGTGAATTGCAGTGCCCCTGAGCTCCATTTTTCAACTCGCTTTTTTGGGAGCTGGCCGCAAAAGCGCAGGAGTGCCTCAGGCCCTATTCTGGTTCCGGGCGGCAGGCCGAGCCTGTGGTTAATTCTTCTTCCTGATGGGAAAATAGAGTGACCTGTGCCTGTCCCAACACCTAGAGCTAGTCTCTCATTGGCTCCCCCTCTTCCCGTTCACCCTCAGGACAAATTGCAAGCTGTACGGAACAGGAGGTTAAAGGTGCTGATGCTCCAAGGAGGGAGAGTGCTAGTAAAGCGGCTGGAATGGCGAAGCCGAGCACAAGGAGATGAGAAATGAGGTGCGTTTTAGAAACCTTTCCCGATCACACGGTGTACCACCTTCTGGGTTTCTCATGCATGTTTTCGATGTAGGAAGATGCCCTTGAACCTGGAGATTTGGGACCCATGGGATGGGTAACAGGCAGTATTACTTTAAAGGCTCTGCCTTTGCTTCCCCAACCTCACGAAACCTCTCAGCCCCGAGAGTGTCCACACTTCTGTCTCATCCAGCTGTGGGTCTAGATATGGTCAATCCAGGTTGCATCACAGCCCCTGAAAGAATTTTGTAAGAATTTCTCTCTCTTTCACTGTCTTTGTTTCACGGGTTTTTAAAAGTAATTTATTTTTATAATGGGGTTTAGCTGTTTTTCACGGCTGTGTTTATGCCGCTTTACACCCACTTGACTCACTTCCAGAGAGATATCAATACATAGGTTTGAAGATTCTTACTAGTCAGATATATTCTTGTACGGTGAATAGGGGGTGTTGAGTCCAGTTCACTGAGCAAGGAGTAGGTCTTTCTATTACATATTGGGTTTATGGAACGGTATCTGAGCTAATTTGAAACCCTTGTTTTATGCATCACCCCACCTCACCTTTCCCTTTAAGCAGCCATAGTGTGTTTTCTAAACGTGTGACTCTGTTCTGTTTTGTAATTCAGTTCAAGTGTAGCGATTTTTACATTCCCTCTATAAGTGATAGCTTATGATAAGTGTCTTTTTCTGTGTGACTTATTTTACTCAGAATCGTCGTACCTAAATCCGCTCATCATGCTGCTACTAGCCTTATGACATTGATTTCATGGCTGAGTGATATTCCATTGTACATAAGGACCACCACTTCGTTATCCATTTTTCTCTTTCCTGGGATATTTAAGGTGTCATGAAGTGGAGGTTCTTGTCAACAGAGCAGCCCTAAACTTTGGGGTGCCTGTGTCTTGCTGATTTTTAGTTTTCCCAATTTATACGCCCATGAGTGGAAGTGCCCTATGCACTCTAAGCTGTGTTTTTTCCGTGTTTCAGGACACACCGTACACTTCTCCAGAGTGGCTGTTGGCAATTTACATCCCGCCCATCAGCGTAGCAAGGCTCCCATTTCTCCACGGCCTGTCCTGCATTTCTGGTTTTTACACTTTTTTCAGCATGGCCCTTTTGACCGATGGGAAGCGAGACTTCTTTGTAGCGCTGATTTGCCTTTCCAGGTTGCTTGGTTGGCCAAAAAGGGCGTATGCGTTTTTTCCTGAATATATTCAGGAAAAAACGCATACGCCCTTTTTGGCCAAGGGCATCATTGTCGACGTTTTGCCGCTTTTCATGTGCTTTAAAGGCGATTCGAATCTACCTCCTGAAATCTGTTTCCTGCAATTCTGCCTTGCTTTCAAATCCTCTTCGTTGCCTTCCCTCAGTATATTTGTGGCCGAGAGTTATCATTTATAACTCTGCAGGTTTGTGAATTGCAGTGCCCCTGAGCTCCATTTTTCAACTCGCTTTTTTGGGAGCTGGCCGCAAAAGCGCAGGAGTGCCTCAGGCCCTATTCTGGTTCCGGGCGGCAGGCCGAGCCTGTGGTTAATTCTTCTTCCTGATGGGAAAATAGAGTGACCTGTGCCTGTCCCAACACCTAGAGCTAGTCTCTCATTGGCTCCCCCTCTTCCCGTTCATCCTCAGGACAAATTGCAAGCTGTACGGAACAGGAGGTTAAAGGTGCTGATGCTCCAAGGAGGGAGAGTGCTAGTAAAGCGGCTGGAATGGCGAAGCCGAGCACAAGGAGATGAGAAATGAGGTGCGTTTTAGAAACCTTTCCCGATCACACGGTGTACCACCTTCTGGGTTTCTCATGCATGTTTTCGATGTAGGAAGATGCCCTTGAACCTGGAGATTTGGGACCCATGGGATGGGTAACAGGCAGTATTACTTTAAAGGCTCTGCCTTTGCTTCCCCAACCTCACCAAACCTCTCAGCCCCGAGAGTGTCCACACTTCTGTCTCATCCAGCTGTGGGTCTAGATATGGTCAATCCAGGTTGCATCCCAGCCCCTGAAAGAATTTTGTAAGAATTTCTCTCTCTTTCACTGTCTTTGTTTCACGGGTTTTTAAAAGTAATTTATTTTTATAATGGGGTTTAGCTGCTTTTCACGGCTGTGTTTATGCCGCTTTACACCCACTTGACTCACTTCCAGAGAGATATCAATACATAGGTTTGAAGATTCTTACTAGGCAGATATATTCTTGTGCGGTGAATAGGGGGTGTTGAGTACAGTTCACTGAGCAAGGAGTAGGTCTTTCTATTACATATTGGGTTTATGGAACGGTATCTGAGCTAATTTGAAACCCTTGTTTTATGCATCACCCCACCTCACCTTTCCCTTTAAGCAGCCATAGTGTGTTTTCTAAACGTGTGACTCTGTTCTGTTTTGTAATTCAGTTCAAGTGTAGCGGTTTTTACATTCCCTCTATAAGTGATAGCTTATGATAAGTGTCTTTTTCTGTGTGACTTATTTCACTCAGAATCGTCGTACCTAAATCCGCTCATCATGCTGCTACTAGCCTTATGACATTGATTTTATGGCTGAGTGCTATTCCATTGTACAAAATGACCACCACTTCTTTATCCATTTTTCTCTTTCCTGGGATATTTAAGGTGTCATGAAGTGGAGGTTCTTGTCAACAGAGCAGCCCTAAACTTTGGGGTGCCTGTGTCTTGCTGATTTTTAGTTTTCCCAATTTATACGCCCATGAGTGGAAGTGCCCTATGCGCTCTAAGCTGTGTTTTTTCGGTGTTTCAGGACACACCGTACACTTCTCCAGAGTGGCTGTTGGCAATTTACATCCCGCCCATCAGCGTAGCAAGGCTCCCATTTCTCCACGGCCTGTCCTGCATTTCTGGTTTTTACACTTTTTTCAGCATGGCCCTTTTGACCGATGGGAAGCGAGACTTCTTTGTAGCGCTGATTTGCCTTTCCAGGTTGCTTGGTTGGCCAAAAAGGGCGTATGCGTTTTTTCCTGAATATATTCAGGAAAAAACGCATACGCCCTTTTTGGCCAAGGGCATCATTGTCGACGTTTTGCCGCTTTTCATGTGCTTTAAAGGCGATTCGAATCTACCTCCTGAAATCTGTTTCCTGCAATTCTGCCTTGCTTTCAAATCCTCTTCGTTGCCTTCCCTGAATATATTTGTGGCCGAGAGTTATCATTTATAACTCTGCAGGTTTGTGAATTGCAGTGCCCCTGAGCTCCATTTTTCAACTAGCTTTTTTGGGAGTTGGCCGCAAAAGCGCAGGAGTGCCTCAGGCCCTATTCTGGTTTCGGGCGGCAGGCCGAGCCCGTGGTTAATTCTTCTTCCTGATGGGAAAATAGAGTGACCTGTGCCTGTCCCAACACCTAGAGCTAGTCTCTCATTGGCTCCCCCTCTTCCCGTTCACCCTCAGGACAAATTGCAAGCTGTACGGAACAGGAGGTTAAAGGTGCTGATGCTCCAAGGAGGGAGAGTGCTAGTAAAGCGGCTGGAATGGCGAAGCCGAGCACAAGGAGATGAGAAATGAGGTGCGTTTTAGAAACCTTTCCCGATCACACGGTGTACCACCTTCTGGGTTTCTCATGCATGTTTTCGATGTAGGAAGATGCCCTTGAACCTGGAGATTTGGGACCCATGGGATGGGTAACAGGCAGTATTACTTTAAAGGCTCTGCCTTTGCTTCCCCAACCTCACGAAACCTCTCAGCCCCGAGAGTGTCCACACTTCTGTCTCATCCAGCTGTGGGTCTAGATATGGTCAATCCAGGTTGCATCCCAGCCCCTGAAAGAATTTTGTAAGAATTTCTGTCTCTTTCACTGTCTTTGTTTCACGGGTTTTTAAAAGTAATTTATTTTTATAATGGGGTTTAGCTGCTTTTCACGGCTGTGTTTATGCCGCTTTACACCCACTTGACTCACTTCCAGAGAGATATCAATACATAGGTTTGAAGATTCTTGCTAGTCAGATATATTCTTGTACGGTGAATAGGGGGTGTTGAGTCCAGTTCACTGAGCAAGGAGTAGGTCTTTCTATTACATATTGGGTTTATGGAACGGTATCTGAGCTAATTTGAAACCCTTGTTTTATGCATCACCCCACCTCACCTTTCCCTTTAAGCAGCCATAGTGTGTTTTCTAAACGTGTGACTCTGTTCTGTTTTGTAATTCTGTTCAAGTGTAGCGGTTTTTACATTCCCTCTATAAGTGATAGCTAATGATAAGTGTCTTTTTCTGTGTGACTTATTTCCCTCAGAATCGTCGTACCTAAATCCGCTCATCATGCTGCTACTAGCCTTATGACATTGATTTCATGGCTGAGTGATATTCCATTGTACATAAGGACCACCACTTCGTTATCCATTTTTCTCTTTCCTGGGATATTTAAGGTGTCATGAAGTGGAGGTTCTTGTCAAGAGAGCAGCCCTAAACTTTGGGGTGCCTGTGTCTTGCTGATTTTTAGTTTTCCCAATTTATACGACCATGAGTGGAAGTGCCCTATGCGCTCTAAGCTGTGTTTTTTCGGTGTTTCAGGACACACCGTACACTTCTCCAGAGTGGCTGTTGGCAATTTACATCCCGCCCATCAGCGTAGCAAGGTACCCATTTCTCCACGGCCTGTCCTGCATTTCTGGTTTTTACACTTTTTTCAGCATGGCCCTTTTGACAGATGGGAAGCGAGACTTCTTTGTAGTGCTGATTTGCCTTTCCAGGTTGCTTGGTTGGCCAAAAAGGGCGTATGCGTTTTTTCCTGAATATATTCAGGAAAAAACGCATACGCCCTTTTTGGCCAAGGGCATCATTGTCGACGTTTTGCCGCTTTTCATGTGTTTTAAAGGCGATTCGAATCTACCTCCTGAAATCTGTTTCCTGCAATTCTGCCTTGCTTTCAAATCCTCTTCGTTGCCTTCCCTCAATATATTTGTGGCCGAGAGTTATCATTTATAACTCTGCAGGTTTGTGAATTGCAGTGCCCCTGAGCTCCATTTTTCAACTCGCTTTTTTGGGAGCTGGCCGCAAAAGTGCAGGAGTGCCTCAGGCCCTATTCTGGTTCCGGGCGGCAGGCCGAGCCTGTGGTTAATTCTTCTTCCTGATGGGAAAATAGAGTGACCTGTGCCTGTCCCAACACCTAGAGCTAGTCTCTCATTGGCTCCCCCTCTTCCCGTTCATCCTCAGGACAAATTGCAAGCTGTACGGAACAGGAGGTTAAAGGTGCTGATGCTCCAAGGAGGGAGAGTGCTAGTAAAGCGGCTGGAATGGCGAAGCCGAGCACAAGGAGATGAGAAATGAGGTGCGTTTTAGAAACCTTTCCTGATCACACGGTGTACCACCTTCTGGGTTTCTCATGCATGTTTTCGATGTAGGAAGATGCCCTTGAACCTGGAGATTTGGGACCCATGGGATGGGTAACAGGCAGTATTACTTTAAAGGCTCTGCGTTTGCTCCCCCAACCTCACCAAACCTCTCAGCCCCGAGAGTGTCCACACTTCTGTCTCATCCAGCTGTGGGTCTAGATATGGTCAATCCAGGTTGCATCACAGCCCCTGAAAGAATTTTGTAAGAATTTCTCTCTCTTTCACTGTCTTTGTTTCACGGGTTTTTAAAATAATTTATTTTTATAATGGGGTTTAGCTGCTTTTCACGGCTGTGTTTATGCCGCTTTACACCCACTTGACTCACTTCCAGAGAGATATCAATACATAGGTTTGAAGATTCTTACTAGTCAGATATATTCTTGTGCGGTGAATAGGGGGTGTTGAGTCCAGTTCACTGAGCAAGGAGTAGGTCTTTCTATTACATATTGGGTTTATGGAACGGTATCTGAGCTAATTTGAAACCCTTGTTTTATTCATCACCCCACCTCACCTTTCCCTTTAAGCAGCCATAGTGTGTTTTCTAAACGTGTGACTCTGTTCTGTTTTGTAATTCAGTTCAAGTGTAGCGGATTTTACATTCCCTCTATAAGTGATAGCTTATGATAAGTGTCTTTTTCTGTGTGACTTATTTCACTTACAATTGTCGTACCTAAATCCGCTCATCATGCTGCTACTAGCCTTATGACATTGATTTCATGGCTGAGTGATATTCCATTGTATATAAGGACCACCACTTCTTTATCCATTTTTCTCTTTCCTGGGATATTTAAGGTGTCATGAAGTGGAGGTTCTTGTCAACAGAGCAGCCCTAAACTTTGGGGTGCCTGTGTCTTGCTGATTTTTAGTTTTCCCAATTTATACGCCCATGAGTGGAAGTGCCCTATGCGCTCTAAGCTGTGTTTTTTCAGTGTTTCAGGACACACCGTACACTTCTCCAGAGTGGCTGTTGGCAATTTACATCCCGCCCATCAGCGTAGCAAGGCTCCCATTTCTCCACGGCCTGTCCTGCATTTCTGGTTTTTACACTTTTTTCAGCATGGCCCTTTTGACCGATGGGAAGCGAGACTTCTTTGTAGCGCTGATTTGCCTTTCCAGGTTGCTTGGTTGGCCAAAAAGGGCGTATGCGTTTTTTCCTGAATATATTCAGGAAAAAACGCATACGCCCTTTTTGGCCAAGGGCATCATTGTCGACGTTTTGCCGCTTTTCATGTGCTTTAAAGGCGATTCGAATCTACCTCCTGAAATCTGTTTCCTGCAATTCTGCCTTGCTTTCAAATCCTCTTCGTTGCCTTCCCTCAGTATATTTGTGGCCGAGAGTTATCATTTATAACTCTGCAGGTTTGTGAATTGCAGTGCCCCTGAGCTCCATTTTTCAACTCGCTTTTTTGGGAGCTGGCCGCAAAAGCGCAGGAGTGCCTCAGGCCCTATTCTGGTTCCGGGCGGCAGGCCGAGCCTGTGGTTAATTCTTCTTCCTGATGGGAAAATAGAGTGACCTGTGCCTGTCCCAACACCTAGAGCTAGTCTCTCATTGGCTCCCCCTCTTCCCGTTCATCCTCAGGACAAATTGCAAGCTGTACGGAACAGGAGGTTAAAGGTGCTGATGCTCCAAGGAGGGAGAGTGCTAGTAAAGCGGCTGGAATGGCGAAGCCGAGCACAAGGAGATGAGAAATGAGGTGCGTTTTAGAAACCTTTCCCGATCACACGGTGTACCACCTTCTGGGTTTCTCATGCATGTTTTCGATGTAGGAAGATGCCCTTGAACCTGGAGATTTGGGACCCATGGGATGGGTAACAGGCAGTATTACTTTAAAGGGTCTGCCTTTGCTTCCCCAACCTCACCAAACCTCTCAGCCCCGAGAGTGTCCACACTTCTGTCTCATCCAGCTGTGGGTCTAGATATGGTCAATCCAGGTTGCATCACAGCCCCTGAAAGAATTTTGTAAGAATTTCTCTCTCTTTCACTGTCTTTGTTTCACGGGTTTTTAAAACTAATTTATTTTTATAATGGGGTTTAGCTGCTTTTCACGGCTGTGTTTATGCCGCTTTACACCCACTTGACTCACTTCCAGAGAGATATCAATACATAGGTTTTAAGATTCTTACTAGTCAGATATATTCTTGTACGGTGAATAGGGGGTGTTGAGTCCAGTTTACTGAGCAAGGAGTAGGTCTTTCTATTACATATTGGGTTTATGGAACGGTATCTGAGCTAATTTGAAACCCTTGTTTTATGCATCACCCCACCTCACCTTTCCCTTTAAGCAGCCATAGTGTGTTTTCTAAACGTGTGACTCTGTTCTGTTTTGTAATTCAGTTCAAGTGTAGCGGTTTTTACATTCCCTCTATAAGTGATAGCTTATGATAAGTGTCTTTTTCTGTGTGACTTATTTTACTCAGAATCGTCGTACCTAAATCCGCTCATCATGCTGCTACTAGCCTTATGACATTGATTTCATGGCTGAGTGATATTCCATTGTACATAAGGACCACCACTTCGTTATCCATTTTTCTCTTTCCTGGGATATTTAAGGTGTCATGAAGTGGAGGTTCTTGTCAACAGAGCAGCCCTAAACTTTGGGGTGCCTGTGTCTTGCTGATTTTTAGTTTTCCCAATTTATACGCCCATGAGTGGAAGTGCCCTATGCGCTCTAAGCTGTGTTTTTTCGGTGTTTCAGGACACACCGTACACTTCTCCAGAGTGGCTGTTGGCAATTTACATCCCGCCCATCAGCGTAGCAAGGCTCCCATTTCTCCACGGCCTGTCCTGCATTTCTGGTTTTTACACTTTTTTCAGCATGGCCCTTTTGACCGATGGGAAGCGAGACTTCTTTGTAGCGCTGATTTGCCTTTCCAGGTTGCTTGGTTGGCCAAAAAGGGCGTATGCGTTTTTTCCTGAATATATTCAGGAAAAAACGCATACGCCCTTTTTGGCCAAGGGCATCATTGTCGACGTTTAGCCGCTTTTCATGTGCTTTAAAGGCGATTCGAATCTACCTCCTGAAATCTGTTTCCTGCAATTCTGCCTTGCTTTCAAATCCTCTTCGTTGCCTTCCCTCAGTATATTTGTGGCCGAGAGTTATCATTTATAACTCTGCAGGTTTGTGAATTGCAGTGCCCCTGAGCTCCATTTTTCAACTCGCTTTTTTGGGAGCTGGCCGCAAAAGCGCAGGAGTGCCTCAGGCCCTATTCTGGTTCCGGGCGGCAGGCCGAGCCTGTGGTTAATTCTTCTTCCTGATGGGAAAATAGAGTGACCTGTGCCTGTCCCAACACCTAGAGCTAGTCTCTCATTGGCTCCCCCTCTTCCCGTTCATCCTCAGGACAAATTGCAAGCTGTACGGAACAGGAGGTTAAAGGTGCTGATGCTCCAAGGAGGGAGAGTGCTAGTAAAGCGGCTGGAATGGCGAAGCCGAGCACAAGGAGATGAGAAATGAGGTGCGTTTTAGAAACCTTTCCCGATCACACGGTGTACCACCTTCTGGGTTTCTCATGCATGTTTTCGATGTAGGAAGATGCCCTTGAACATGGAGATTTGGGACCCATGGGATGGGTAACAGGCAGTATTACTTTAAAGGCTCTGCGTTTGCTCCCCCAACCTCACCAAACCTCTCAGACCCGAGAGTGTCCACACTTCTGTCTCATCCAGCTGTGGGTCTAGATATGGTCAATCCAGGTTGCATCCCAGCCCCTGAAAGAATTTTGTAAGAATTTCTCTCTCTTTCACTGTCTTTGTTTCACGGGTTTTTAAAAGTAATTTATTTTTATAATGGGGTTTAGCTGCTTTTCACGGCTGTGTTTATGCCGCTTTACACCCACTTGACTCACTTCCAGAGAGATATCAATACATAGGTTTTAAGATTCTTGCTAGTCAGATATATTCTTGTACGGTGAATAGGGGGTGTTGAGTCCAGTTCACTGAGCAAGGAGTAGGTCTTTCTATTACATATTGGGTTTATGGAACGGTATCTGAGCTAATTTGAAACCCTTGTTTTATGCATCACCCCACCTCACCTTTCCCTTTAAGCAGCCATAGTGTGTTTTCTAAACGTGTGACTCTGTTCTGTTTTGTAATTCAGTTCAAGTGTAGCGGTTTTTACATTCCCTCTATAAGTGATAGCTTATGATAAGTGTCTTTTTCTATGTGACTTATTTCACTCAGAATCGTCGTACCTAAATCCGCTCATCATGCTGCTACTAGCCTTATGACATTGATTTCATGGCTGAGTGATATTCCATTGTACATAAGGACCACCACTTGTTTATCCATTTTTCTCTTTCCTGGGATATTTAAGGTGTCATGAAGTGGAGGTTCTTGTCAACAGAGCAGCCCTAAACTTTGGGGTGCCTGTGTCTTGCTGATTTTTAGTTTTCCCAATTTATACGCCCATGAGTGGAAGTGCCCTATGCGCTCTAAGCTGTGTTTTTTCGGTGTTTCAGGACACACCGTACACTTCTCCAGAGTGGCTGTTGGCAATTTACATCCCGCCCATCAGCGTAGCAAGGCTCCCATTTCTCCACGGCCTGTCCTGCATTTCTGGTTTTTACACTTTTTTCAGCATGGCCCTTTTGACCGATGGGAAGCGAGACTTCTTTGTAGCGCTGATTTGCCTTTCCAGGTTGCTTGGTTGGCCAAAAAGGGCGTATGCGTTTTTTCCTGAATATATTCAGGAAAAAACGCATACGCCCTTTTTGGCCAAGGGCATCATTGTCGACGTTTAGCCGCTTTTCATGTACTTTAAAGGCGATTCGAATCTACCTCCTGAAATCTGTTTCCTGCAATTCTGCCTTGCTTTCAAATCCTCTTCGTTGCCTTCCCTCAATATATTTGTGGCCGAGAGTTATCATTTATAACTCTGCAGGTTTGTGAATTGCAGTGCCCCTGAGCTCCATTTTTCAACTCGCTTTTTTGGGAGCTGGCCGCAAAAGCGCAGGAGTGCCTCAGGCCCTCTTCTGGTTCCGGGCGGCAGGCCGAGCCTGCGGTTAATTCTTCTTCCTGATGGGAAAATAGAGTGACCTGTGCCTGTCCCAACACCTAGAGCTAGTCTCTCATTGGCTCCCCCTCTTCCCGTTCATCCTCAGGACAAATTGCAAGCTGTACGGAACAGGAGGTTAAAGGTGCTGATGCTCCAAGGAGGGAGAGTGCTAGTAAAGCGGCTGGAATGGCGAAGCCGAGCACAAGGAGATGAGAAATGAGGTGCGTTTTAGAAACCTTTCCTGATCACACGGTGTACCACCTTCTGGGTTTCTCATGCATGTTTTCGATGTAGGAAGATGCCCTTGAACCTGGAGATTTGGGACCCATGGGATGGGTAACAGGCAGTATTACTTTAAAGGCTCTGCCTTTGCTCCCCCAACCTCACCAAACCTCTCAGCCCCGAGAGTGTCCACACTTCTGTCTCATCCAGCTGTGGGTCTAGATATGGTCAATCCAGGTTGCATCACAGCCCCTGAAAGAATTTTGTAAGAATTTCTCTCTCTTTCACTGTCTTTGTTTCACGGGTTTTTAAAATAATTTATTTTTATAATGGGGTTTAGCTGCTTTTCACGGCTGTGTTTATGCCGCTTTATACCCACTCGACTCACTTCCAGAGAGATATCAATACATAGGTTTGAAGATTCTTACTAGTCAGATATATTCTTGTGCGGTGAATAGGGGGTGTTGAGTCCAGTTCACTGAGCAAGGAGTAGGTCTTTCTATTACATATTGGGTTTATGGAACGGTATCTGAGCTAATTTGAAACCCTTGTTTTATTCATCACCCCACCTCACCTTTCCCTTTAAGCAGCCATAGTGTGTTTTCTAAACGTGTGACTCTGTTCTGTTTTGTAATTCAGTTCAAGTGTAGCGGATTTTACATTCCCTCTATAAGTGATAGCTTATGATAAGTGTCTTTTTCTGTGTGACTTATTTCACTTACAATTGTCGTACCTAAATCCGCTCATCATGCTGCTACTAGCCTTATGACATTGATTTCATGGCTGAGTGATATTCCATTGTATATAAGGACCACCACTTCTTTATCCATTTTTCTCTTTCCTGGGATATTTAAGGTGTCATGAAGTGGAGGTTCTTGTCAACAGAGCAGCCCTAAACTTTGGGGTGCCTGTGTCTTGCTGATTTTTAGTTTTCCCAATTTATACGCCCATGAGTGGAAGTGCCCTATGCGCTCTAAGCTGTGTTTTTTCAGTGTTTCAGGACACACCGTACACTTCTCCAGAGTGGCTGTTGGCAATTTACATCCCGCCCATCAGCGTAGCAAGGCTCCCATTTCTCCACGGCCTGTCCTGCATTTCTGGTTTTTACACTTTTTTCAGCATGGCCCTTTTGACCGATGGGAAGCGAGACTTCTTTGTAGCGCTGATTTGCCTTTCCAGGTTGCTTGGTTGGCCAAAAAGGGCGTATGCGTTTTTTCCTGAATATATTCAGGAAAAAACGCATACGCCCTTTTTGGCCAAGGGCATCATTGTCGACGTTTTGCCGCTTTTCATGTGCTTTAAAGGCGATTCGAATCTCCCTCCTGAAATCTGTTTCCTGCAATTCTGCCTTGCTTTCAAATCCTCTTCGTTGCCTTCCCTCAGTATATTTGTGGCCGAGAGTTATCATTTATAACTCTGCAGGTTTGTGAATTGCAGTGCCCCTTAGCTCCATTTTTCAACTCGCTTTTTTGGGAGCTGGCCGCAAAAGCGCAGGAGTGCCTCAGGCCCTATTCTGGTTCCGGGCGGCAGGCCGAGCCTGTGGTTAATTCTTCTTCCTGATGGGAAAATAGAGTGACCTGTGCCTGTCCCAACACCTAGAGCTAGTCTCTCATTGGCTCCCCCTCTTCCCGTTCATCCTCAGGACAAATTGCAAGCTGTACGGAACAGGAGGTTAAAGGTGCTGATGCTCCAAGGAGGGAGAGTGCTAGTAAAGCAGCTGGAATGGCGAAGCCGAGCACAAGGAGATGAGAAATGAGGTGCGTTTTAGAAACCTTTCCCGATCACACGGTGTACCACCTTCTGGGTTTCTCATGCATGTTTTCGATGTAGGAAGATGCCCTTGAACCTGGAGATTTGGGACCCATGGGATGGGTAACAGGCAGTATTACTTTAAAGGCTCTGCCTTTGCTTCCCCAACCTCACCAAACCTCTCAGCCCCGAGAGTGTCCACACTTCTGTCTCATCCAGCTGTGGGTCTAGATATGGTCAATCCAGGTTGCATCCCAGCCCCTGAAAGAATTTTGTAAGAATTTCTGTCTCTTTCACTGTCTTTGTTTCACGGGTTTTTAAAAGTAATTTATTTTTATAATGGGGTTTAGCTGCTTTTCACGGCTGTGTTTATGCCGCTTTACACCCACTTGACTCACTTCCAGAGAGATATCAATACATAGGTTTTAAGATTCTTGCTAGTCAGATATATTCTTGTACGGTGAATAGGGGGTGTTGAGTCCAGTTCACTGAGCAAGGAGTAGGTCTTTCTATTACATATTGGGTTTATGGAACGGTATCTGAGCTAATTTGAAACCCTTGTTTTATGCATCACCCCACCACACCTTTCCCTTTAAGCAGCCATAGTGTGTTTTCTAAACGTGTGACTCTGTTCTGTTTTGTAATTCAGTTCAAGTGTAGCGGTTTTTACATTCCCTCTATAAGTGATAGCTTATGATAAGTGTCTTTTTCTGTGTGACTTATTTTACTCAGAATCGTCGTACCTAAATCCACTCATCATGCTGCTACTAGCCTTATGACATTGATTTCATGGCTGAGTGATATTCCATTGTACATAAGGACCACCACTTCGTTATCCATTTTTCTCTTTCCTGGGATATTTAAGGTGTCATGAAGTGGAGGTTCTTGTCAACAGAGCAGCCCTAAACTTTGGGGTGCCTGTGTCTTGCTGATTTTTAGTTTTCCCAATTTATACGACCATGAGTGGAAGTGCCCTATGCGCTCTAAGCTGTGTTTTTTCGGTGTTTCAGGACACACCGTACACTTCTCCAGAGTGGCTGTTGGCAATTTACATCCCGCCCATCAGCTTAGCAAGGTACCCATTTCTCCACGGCCTGTCCTGCATTTCTGGTTTTTACACTTTTTTCAGCATGGCCCTTTTGACAGATGGGAAGCGAGACTTCTTTGTAGTGCTGATTTGCCTTTCCAGGTTGCTTGGTTGGCCAAAAAGGGCGTATGCGTTTTTTCCTGAATATATTCAGGAAAAAACGCATACGCCCTTTTTGGCCAAGGGCATCATTGTCGACGTTTTGCCGCTTTTCATGTGTTTTAAAGGCGATTCGAATCTACCTCCTGAAATCTGTTTCCTGCAATTCTGCCTTGCTTTCAAATCCTCTTCGTTGCCTTCCCTCAATATATTTGTGGCCGAGAGTTATCATTTATAACTCTGCAGGTTTGTGAATTGCAGTGCCCCTGAGCTCCATTTTTCAACTCGCTTTTTTGGGAGCTGGCCGCAAAAGCGCAGGAGTGCCTCAGGCCCTATTCTGGTTCCGGGCGGCAGGCCGAGCCTGTGGTTAATTCTTCTTCCTGATGGGAAAATAGAGTGACCTGTGCCTGTCCCAACACCTAGAGCTAGTCTCTCATTGGCTCCCCCTCTTCCCGTTCATCCTCAGGACAAATTGCAAGCTGTACGGAACAGGAGGTTAAAGGTGCTGATGCTCCAAGGAGGGAGAGTGCTAGTAAAGCGGCTGGAATGGCGAAGCCGAGCACAAGGAGATGAGAAATGAGGTGCGTTTTAGAAACCTTTCCTGATCACACGGTGTACCACCTTCTGGGTTTCTCATGCATGTTTTCGATGTAGGAAGATGCCCTTGAACCTGGAGATTTGGGACCCATGGGATGGGTAACAGGCAGTATTACTTTAAAGGCTCTGCGTTTGCTCCCCCAACCTCACCAAACCTCTCAGCCCCGAGAGTGTCCACACTTCTGTCTCATCCAGCTGTGGGTCTAGATATGGTCAATCCAGGTTGCATCCCAGCCCCTGAAAGAATTTTGTAAGAATTTCTCTCTCTTTCACTGTCTTTGTTTCACGGGTTTTTAAAAGTAATTTATTTTTATAATGGGGTTTAGCTGCTTTTCACGGCTGTGTTTATGCCGCTTTACACCCACTTGACTCACTTCCAGAGAGATATCAATACATAGGTTTTAAGATTCTTGCTAGTCAGATATATTCTTGTACGGTGAATAGGGGGTGTTGAGTCCAGTTCACTGAGCAAGGAGTAGGTCTTTCTATTACATATTGGGTTTATGGAACGGTATCTGAGCTAATTTGAAACCCTTGTTTTATGCATCACCCCACCACACCTTTCCCTTTAAGCAGCCATAGTGTGTTTTCTAAACGTGTGACTCTGTTCTGTTTTGTAATTCAGTTCAAGTGTAGCGGTTTTTACATTCCCTCTATAAGTGATAGCTTATGATAAGTGTCTTTTTCTGTGTGACTTATTTTACTCAGAATCGTCGTACCTAAATCCGCTCATCATGCTGCTACTAGCCTTATGACATTGATTTCATGGCTGAGTGATATTCCATTGTACATAAGGACCACCACTTCGTTATCCATTTTTCTCTTTCCTGGGATATTTAAGGTGTCATGAAGTGGAGGTTCTTGTCAACAGAGCAGCCCTAAACTTTGGGGTGCCTGTGTCTTGCTGATTTTTAGTTTTCCCAATTTATACGACCATGAGTGGAAGTGCCCTATGCGCTCTAAGCTGTGTTTTTTCGGTGTTTCAGGACACACCGTACACTTCTCCAGAGTGGCTGTTGGCAATTTACATCCCGCCCATCAGCGTAGCAAGGTACCCATTTCTCCACGGCCTGTCCTGCATTTCTGGTTTTTACACTTTTTTCAGCATGGCCCTTTTGACAGATGGGAAGCGAGACTTCTTTGTAGTGCTGATTTGCCTTTCCAGGTTGCTTGGTTGGCCAAAAAGGGCGTATGCGTTTTTTCCTGAATATATTCAGGAAAAAACGCATACGCCCTTTTTGGCCAAGGGCATCATTGTCGACGTTTTGCCGCTTTTCATGTGTTTTAAAGGCGATTCGAATCTACCTCCTGAAATCTGTTTCCTGCAATTCTGCCTTGCTTTCAAATCCTCTTCGTTGCCTTCCCTCAATATATTTGTGGCCGAGAGTTATCATTTATAACTCTGCAGGTTTGTGAATTGCAGTGCCCCTGAGCTCCATTTTTCAACTCGCTTTTTTGGGAGCTGGCCGCAAAAGCGCAGGAGTGCCTCAGGCCCTATTCTGGTTCCGGGCGGCAGGCCGAGCCTGTGGTTAATTCTTCTTCCTGATGGGAAAATAGAGTGACCTGTGCCTGTCCCAACACCTAGAGCTAGTCTCTCATTGGCTCCCCCTCTTCCCGTTCATCCTCAGGACAAATTGCAAGCTGTACGGAACAGGAGGTTAAAGGTGCTGATGCTCCAAGGAGGGAGAGTGCTAGTAAAGCGGCTGGAATGGCGAAGCCGAGCACAAGGAGATGAGAAATGAGGTGCGTTTTAGAAACCTTTCCTGATCACACGGTGTACCACCTTCTGGGTTTCTCATGCATGTTTTCGATGTAGGAAGATGCCCTTGAACCTGGAGATTTGGGACCCATGGGATGGGTAACAGGCAGTATTACTTTAAAGGCTCTGCGTTTGCTCCCCCAACCTCACCAAACCTCTCAGCCCCGAGAGTGTCCACACTTCTGTCTCATCCAGCTGTGGGTCTAGATATGGTCAATCCAGGTTGCATCACAGCCCCTGAAAGAATTTTGTAAGAATTTCTCTCTCTTTCACTGTCTTTGTTTCACGGGTTTTTAAAATAATTTATTTTTATAATGGGGTTTAGCTGCTTTTCACGGCTGTGTTTATGCCGCTTTACACCCACTTGACTCACTTCCAGAGAGATATCAATACATAGGTTTGAAGATTCTTACTAGTCAGATATATTCTTGTGCGGTGAATAGGGGGTGTTGAGTCCAGTTCACTGAGCAAGGAGTAGGTCTTTCTATTACATATTGGGTTTATGGAACGGTATCTGAGCTAATTTGAAACCCTTGTTTTATTCATCACCCCACCTCACCTTTCCCTTTAAGCAGCCATAGTGTGTTTTCTAAACGTGTGACTCTGTTCTGTTTTGTAATTCAGTTCAAGTGTAGCGGATTTTACATTCCCTCTATAAGTGATAGCTTATGATAAGTGTCTTTTTCTGTGTGACTTATTTCACTTACAATTGTCGTACCTAAATCCGCTCATCATGCTGCTACTAGCCTTATGACATTGATTTCATGGCTGAGTGATATTCCATTGTATATAAGGACCACCACTTCTTTATCCATTTTTCTCTTTCCTGGGATATTTAAGGTGTCATGAAGTGGAGGTTCTTGTCAACAGAGCAGCCCTAAACTTTGGGGTGCCTGTGTCTTGCTGATTTTTAGTTTTCCCAATTTATACGCCCATGAGTGGAAGTGCCCTATGCGCTCTAAGCTGTGTTTTTTCAGTGTTTCAGGACACACCGTACACTTCTCCAGAGTGGCTGTTGGCAATTTACATCCCGCCCATCAGCGTAGCAAGGCTCCCATTTCTCCACGGCCTGTCCTGCATTTCTGGTTTTTACACTTTTTTCAGCATGGCCCTTTTGACCGATGGGAAGCGAGACTTCTTTGTAGCGCTGATTTGCCTTTCCAGGTTGCTTGGTTGGCCAAAAAGGGCGTATGCGTTTTTTCCTGAATATATTCAGGAAAAAACGCATACGCCCTTTTTGGCCAAGGGCATCATTGTCGACGTTTTGCCGCTTTTCATGTGCTTTAAAGGCGATTCGAATCTACCTCCTGAAATCTGTTTCCTGCAATTCTGCCTTGCTTTCAAATCCTCTTCGTTGCCTTCCCTCAGTATATTTGTGGCCGAGAGTTATCATTTATAACTCTGCAGGTTTGTGAATTGCAGTGCCCCTGAGCTCCATTTTTCAACTAGCTTTTTTGGGAGCTGGCCGCAAAAGCGCAGGAGTGCCTCAGGCCCTATTCTGGTTCCGGGCGGCAGGCCGAGCCTGTGGTTAATTCTTCTTCCTGATGGGAAAATAGAGTGACCTGTGCCTGTCCCAACACCTAGAGCTAGTCTCTCATTGGCTCCCCCTCTACCCGTTCATCCTCAGGACAAATTGCAAGCTGTTCGGAACAGGAGGTTAAAGGTGCTGATGCTCCAAGGAGGGAGAGTGCTAGTAAAGCGGCTGGAATGGCGAAGCCGAGCACAAGGAGATGAGAAATGAGGTGCGTTTTAGAAACCTTTCCCGATCACACGGTGTACCACCTTCTGGGTTTCTCATGCATGTTTTCGATGTAGGAAGATGCCCTTGAACATGGAGATTTGGGACCCATGGGATGGGTAACAGGCAGTATTACTTTAAAGGCTCTGCCTTTGCTCCCCCAACCTCACCAAACCTCTCAGACCCGAGAGTGTCCACCCTTCTGTCTCATCCAGCTGTGGGTCTAGATATGGTCAATCCAGGTTGCATCCCAGCCCCTGAAAGAATTTTGTAAGAATTTCTGTCTCTTTCACTGTCTTTGTTTCACGGGTTTTTAAAAGTAATTTATTTTTATAATGGGGTTTAGCTGCTTTTCACGGCTGTGTTTATGCCGCTTTACACCCACTTGACTCACTTCCAGAGAGATATCAATACATAGGTTTTAAGATTCTTGCTAGTCAGATATATTCTTGTACGGTGAATAGGGGGTGTTGAGTCCAGTTCACTGAGCAAGGAGTAGGTCTTTCTATTACATATTGGGTTTATGGAACGGTATCTGAGCTAATTTGAAACCCTTGTTTTATGCATCACCCCACCTCACCTTTCCCTTTAAGCAGCCATAGTGTGTTTTCTAAACGTGTGACTCTGTTCTGTTTTGTAATTCAGTTCAAGTGTAGCGGTTTTTACATTCCCTCTATAAGTGATAGCTAATGATAAGTGTCTTTTTCTGTGTGACTTATTTCCCTCAGAATCGTCGTACCTAAATCCGCTCATCATGCTGCTACTAGCCTTATGACATTGATTTCATGGCTGAGTGATATTCCATTGTACATAAGGACCACCACTTCGTTATCCATTTTTCTCTTTCCTGGGATATTTAAGGTGTCATGAAGTGGAGGTTCTTGTCAACAGAGCCGCCCTAAACTTTGGGGTGCCTGTGTCTTGCTGATTTTTAGTTTTCCCAATTTAGACGCCCATGAGTGGAAGTGCCCTATGCGCTCTAAGCTGTGTTTTTTCGGTGTTTCAGGACACACCGTACACTTCTCCAGAGTGGCTGTTGGCAATTTACATCCCGCCCATCAGCGTAGCAAGGCTCCCATTTCTCCACGGCCTGTCCTGCATTTCTGGTTTTTACACTTTTTTCAGCATGGCCCTTTTGACCGATGGGAAGCGAGACTTCTTTGTAGCGCTGATTTGCCTTTCCAGGTTGCTTGGTTGGCCAAAAAGGGCGTATGCGTTTTTTCCTGAATATATTCAGGAAAAAACGCATACGCCCTTTTTGGCCAAGGGCATCATTGTCGACGTTTTGCCGCTTTTCATGTGCTTTAAAGGCGATTCGAATCTACCTCCTGAAATCTGTTTCCTGCAATTCTGCCTTGCTTTCAAATCCTCTTCGTTGCCTTCCCTCAATATATTTGTGGCCGAGAGTTATCATTTATAACTCTGCAGGTTTGTGAATTGCAGTGCCCCTGAGCTCCATTTTTCAACTCGCTTTTTTGGGAGCTGGCCGCAAAAGCGCAGGAGTGCCTCAGGCCCTATTCTGGTTCCGGGCGGCAGGCCGAGCCTGTGGTTAATTCTTCTTCCTGATGGGAAAATAGAGTGACCTGTGCCTGTCCCAACACCTAGAGCTAGTCTCTCATTGGCTCCCCCTCTTCCCGTTCATCCTCAGGACAAATTGCAAGCTGTACGGAACAGGAGGTTAAAGGTGCTGATGCTCCAAGGAGGGAGAGTGCTAGTAAAGCGGCTGGAATGGCGAAGCCGAGCACAAGGAGATGAGAAATGAGGTGCGTTTTAGAAACCTTTCCTGATCACACGGTGTACCACCTTCTGGGTTTCTCATGCATGTTTTCGATGTAGGAAGATGCCCTTGAACCTGGAGATTTGGGACCCATGGGATGGGTAACAGGCAGTATTACTTTAAAGGCTCTGCGTTTGCTCCCCCAACCTCACCAAACCTCTCAGCCCCGAGAGTGTCCACACTTCTGTCTCATCCAGCTGTGGGTCTAGATATGGTCAATCCAGGTTGCATCACAGCCCCTGAAAGAATTTTGTAAGAATTTCTCTCTCTTTCACTGTCTTTGTTTCACGGGTTTTTAAAATAACTTATTTTTATAATGGGGTTTAGCTGCTTTTCACGGCTGTGTTTATGCCGCTTTACACCCACTTGACTCACTTCCAGAGAGATATCAATACATAGGTTTGAAGATTCTTACTAGTCAGATATATTCTTGTGCGGTGAATAGGGGGTGTTGAGTCCAGTTCACTGAGCAAGGAGTAGGTCTTTCTATTACATATTGGGTTTATGGAACGGTATCTGAGCTAATTTGAAACCCTTGTTTTATGCATCACCCCACCTCACCTTTCCCTTTAAGCAGCCATAGTGTGTTTTCTAAACGTGTGACTCTGTTCTGTTTTGTAATTCAGTTCAAGTGTAGCGGATTTTACATTCCCTCTATAAGTGATAGCTTATGATAAGTGTCTTTTTCTGTGTGACTTATTTCACTCAGAATCGTCGTACCTAAATCCGCTCATCATGCTGCTACTAGCCTTATGACATTGATTTCATGGCTGAGTGATATTCCATTGTACATAAGGACCACCACTTCGTTATCCATTTTTCTCTTTCCTGGGATATTTAAGGTGTCATGAAGTGGAGGTTCTTGTCAACAGAGCAGCCCTAAACTTTGGGGTGCCTGTGTCTTGCTGATTTTTAGTTTTCCCAATTTATACGCCCATGAGTGGAAGTGCCCTATGCGCTCTAAGCTGTGTTTTTTCGGTGTTTCAGGACACACCGTACACTTCTCCAGAGTGGCTGTTGGCAATTTACATCCCGCCCATCAGCGTAGCAAGTCTCCCATTTCTCCACGGCCTGTCCTGCATTTCTGGTTTTTACACTTTTTTCAGCATGGCCCTTTTGACCGATGGGAAGCGAGACTTCTTTGTAGCGCTGATTTGCCTTTCCAGGTTGCTTGGTTGGCCAAAAAGGGCGTATGCGTTTTTTCCTGAATATATTCAGGAAAAAACGCATACGCCCTTTTTGGCCAAGGGCATCATTGTCGACGTTTTGCCGCTTTTCATGTGCTTTAAAGGCGATTCGAATCTACCTCCTGAAATCTGTTTCCTGCAATTCTGCCTTGCTTTCAAATCCTCTTCGTTGCCTTCCCTCAATATATTTGTGGCCGAGAGTTATCATTTATAACTCTGCAGGTTTGTGAATTGCAGTGCCCCTGAGCTCCATTTTTCAACTAGCTTTTTTGGGAGCTGGCCGCAAAAGCGCAGGAGTGCCTCAGGCCCTATTCTGGTTTCGGGCGGCAGGCCGAGCCCGTGGTTAATTCTTCTTCCTGATGGGAAAATAGAGTGACCTGTGCCTGTCCCAACACCTAGAGCTAGTCTCTCATTGGCTCCCCCTCTTCCCGTTCACCCTCAGGACAAATTGCAAGCTGTACGGAACAGGAGGTTAAAGGTGCTGATGCTCCAAGGAGGGAGAGTGCTAGTAAAGCGGCTGGAATGGCGAAGCCGAGCACAAGGAGATGAGAAATGAGGTGCGTTTTAGAAACCTTTCCCGATCACACGGTGTACCACCTTCTGGGTTTCTCATGCATGTTTTCGATGTAGGAAGATGCCCTTGAACCTGGAGATTTGGGACCCATGGGATGGGTAACAGGCAGTATTACTTTAAAGGCTCTGCCTTTGCTTCCCCAACCTCACGAAACCTCTCAGCCCCGAGAGTGTCCACACTTCTGTCTCATCCAGCTGTGGGTCTAGATATGGTCAATCCAGGTTGCATCACAGCCCCTGAAAGAATTTTGTAAGAATTTCTCTCTCTTTCACTGTCTTTGTTTCACGGGTTTTTAAAAGTAATTTATTTTTATAATGGGGTTTAGCTGCTTTTCACGGCTGTGTTTATGCCGCTTTACACCCACTTGACTCACTTCCAGAGAGATATCAATACATAGGTTTGAAGATTCTTACTAGTCAGATATATTCTTGTACGGTGAATAGGGGGTGTTGAGTCCAGTTCACTGAGCAAGGAGTAGGTCTTTCTATTACATATTGGGTTTATGGAACGGTATCTGAGCTAATTTGAAACCCTTGTTTTATGCATCACCCCACCTCACCTTTCCCTTTAAGCAGCCATAGTGTGTTTTCTAAACGTGTGACTCTGTTCTGTTTTGTAATTCAGTTCAAGTGTAGCGGTTTTTACATTCCCTCTATAAGTGATAGCTTATGATAAGTGTCTTTTTCTGTGTGACTTATTTTACTCAGAATCGTCGTACCTAAATCCGCTCATCATGCTGCTACTAGCCTTATGACATTGATTTCATGGCTGAGTGATATTCCATTGTACATAAGGACCACCACTTCGTTATCCATTTTTCTCTTTCCTGGGATATTTAAGGTGTCATGAAGTGGAGGTTCTTGTCAACAGAGCAGCCCTAAACTTTGGGGTGCCTGTGTCTTGCTGATTTTTAGTTTTCCCAATTTATACGCCCATGAGTGGAAGTGCCCTATGCGCTCTAAGCTGTGTTTTTTCGGTGTTTCAGGACACACCGTACACTTCTCCAGAGTGGCTGTTGGCAATTTACATCCCGCCCATCAGCGTAGCAAGGCTCCCATTTCTCCACGGCCTGTCCTGCATTTCTGGTTTTTACACTTTTTTCAGCATGGCCCTTTTGACCGATGGGAAGCGAGACTTCTTTGTAGCGCTGATTTGCCTTTCCAGGTTGCTTGGTTGGCCAAAAAGGGCGTATGCGTTTTTTCCTGAATATATTCAGGAAAAAACGCATACGCCCTTTTTGGCCAAGGGCATCATTGTCGACGTTTTGCCGCTTTTCATGTGCTTTAAAGGCGATTCGAATCTACCTCCTGAAATCTGTTTCCTGCAATTCTGCCTTGCTTTCAAATCCTCTTCGTTGCCTTCCCTCAATATATTTGTGGCCGAGAGTTATCATTTATAACTCTGCAGGTTTGTGAATTGCAGTGCCCCTGAGCTCCATTTTTCAACTCGCTTTTTTGGGAGCTGGCCGCAAAAGCGCAGGAGTGCCTCAGGCCCTCTTCTGGTTCCGGGCGGCAGGCCGAGCCTGCGGTTAATTCTTCTTCCTGATGGGAAAATAGAGTGACCTGTGCCTGTCCCAACACCTAGAGCTAGTCTCTCATTGGCTCCCCCTCTTCCCGTTCATCCTCAGGACAAATTGCAAGCTGTACGGAACAGGAGGTTAAAGGTGCTGATGCTCCAAGGAGGGAGAGTGCTAGTAAAGCGGCTGGAATGGCGAAGCCGAGCACAAGGAGATGAGAAATGAGGTGCGTTTTAGAAACCTTTCCTGATCACACGGTGTACCACCTTCTGGGTTTCTCATGCATGTTTTCGATGTAGGAAGATGCCCTTGAACCTGGAGATTTGGGACCCATGGGATGGGTAACAGGCAGTATTACTTTAAAGGCTCTGCGTTTGCTCCCCCAACCTCACCAAACCTCTCAGCCCCGAGAGTGTCCACACTTCTGTCTCATCCAGCTGTGGGTCTAGATATGGTCAATCCAGGTTGCATCACAGCCCCTGAAAGAATTTTGTAAGAATTTCTCTCTCTTTCACTGTCTTTGTTTCACGGGTTTTTAAAATAATTTATTTTTATAATGGGGTTTAGCTGCTTTTCACGGCTGTGTTTATGCCGCTTTACACCCACTTGACTCACTTCCAGAGAGATATCAATACATAGGTTTGAAGATTCTTACTAGTCAGATATATTCTTGTGCGGTGAATAGGGGGTGTTGAGTCCAGGTCACTGAGCAAGGAGTAGGTCTTTCTATTACATATTGGGTTTATGGAACGGTAACTGAGCTAATTTGAAACCCTTGTTTTATTCATCACCCCACCTCACCTTTCCCTTTAAGCAGCCATAGTGTGTTTTCTAAACGTGTGACTCTGTTCTGTTTTGTAATTCAGTTCAAGTGTAGCGGTTTTTACATTCCCTCTATAAGTGATAGCTTATGATAAGTGTCTTTTTCTGTGTGACTTATTTTACTCAGAAACGTCGTACCTAAATCCGCTCATCATGCTGCTACTAGCCTTATGACATTGATTTCATGGCTGAGTGATATTCCATTGTACATAAGGACCACCACTTCGTTATCCATTTTTCTCTTTCCTGGGATATTTAAGGTGTCATGAAGTGGAGGTTCTTGTCAACAGAGCAGCCCTAAACTTTGGGGTGCCTGTGTCTTGCTGATTTTTAGTTTTCCCAATTTATACGCCCATGAGTGGAAGTGCCCTATGCGCTCTAAGCTGTGTTTTTTCGGTGTTTCAGGACACACCGTACACTTCTCCAGAGTGGCTGTTGGCAATTTACATCCCGCCCATCAGCGTAGCAAGGCTCCCATTTCTCCACGGCCTGTCCTGCATTTCTGGTTTTTACACTTTTTTCAGCATGGCCCTTTTGACCGATGGGAAGCGAGACTTCTTTGTAGCGCTGATTTGCCTTTCCAGGTTGCTTGGTTGGCCAAAAAGGGCGTATGCGTTTTTTCCTGAATATATTCAGGAAAAAACGCATACGCCCTTTTTGGCCAAGGGCATCATTGTCGACGTTTTGCCGCTTTTCATGTGCTTTAAAGGCGATTCGAATCTACCTCCTGAAATCTGTTTCCTGCAATTCTGCCTTGCTTTCAAATCCTCTTCGTTGCCTTCCCTCAGTATATTTGGGGCCGAGAGTTATCATTTATAACTCTGCAGGTTTGTGAATTGCAGTGCCCCTGAGCTCCATTTTTCAACTCGCTTTTTTGGGAGCTGGCCGCAAAAGCGCAGGAGTGCCTCAGGCCCTATTCTGGTTCCGGGCGGCAGGCCGAGCCTGTGGTTAATTCTTCTTCCTGATGGGAAAATAGAGTGACCTGTGCCTGTCCCAACACCTAGAGCTAGTCTCTCATTGGCTCCCCCTCTTCCCGTTCATCCTCAGGACAAATTGCAAGCTGTACGGAACAGGAGGTTAAAGGTGCTGATGCTCCAAGGAGGGAGAGTGCTAGTAAAGCGGCTGGAATGGCGAAGCCGAGCACAAGGAGATGAGAAATGAGGTGCGTTTTAGAAACCTTTCCCGATCACACGGTGTACCACCTTCTGGGTTTCTCATGCATGTTTTCGATGTAGGAAGATGCCCTTGAACCTGGAGATTTGGGACCCATGGGATGGGTAACAGGCAGTATTACTTTAAAGGCTCTGCGTTTGCTCCCCCAACCTCACCAAACCTCTCAGCCCCGAGAGTGTCCACACTTCTGTCTCATCCAGCTGTGGGTCTAGATATGGTCAATCCAGGTTGCATCACAGCCCCTGAAAGAATTTTGTAAGAATTTCTCTCTCTTTCACTGTCTTTGTTTCACGGGTTTTTAAAATAATTTATTTTTATAATGGGGTTTAGCTGCTTTTCACGGCTGTGTTTATGCCGCTTTACACCCACTTGACTCACTTCCAGAGAGATATCAATACATAGGTTTGAAGATTCTTACTAGTCAGATATATTCTTGTGCGGTGAATAGGGGGTGTTGAGTCCAGTTCACTGAGCAAGGAGTAGGTCTTTCTATTACATATTGGGTTTATGGAACGGTATCTGAGCTAATTTGAAACCCTTGTTTTATGCATCACCCCACCTCACCTTTCCCTTTAAGCAGCCATAGTGTGTTTTCTAAACGTGTGACTCTGTTCTGTTTTGTAATTCAGTTCAAGTGTAGCGGATTTTACATTCCCTCTATAAGTGATAGCTTATGATAAGTGTCTTTTTCTGTGTGACTTATTTCACTCAGAATCGTCGTACCTAAATCCGCTCATCATGCTGCTACTAGCCTTATGACATTGATTTCATGGCTGAGTGATATTCCATTGTACATAAGGACCACCACTTCGTTATCCATTTTTCTCTTTCCTGGGATATTTAAGGTGTCATGAAGTGGAGGTTCTTGTCAACAGAGCAGCCCTAAACTTTGGGGTGCCTGTGTCTTGCTGATTTTTAGTTTTCCCAATTTATATGCCCATGAGTGGAAGTGCCCTATGCGCTCTAAGCTGTGTTTTTTCGGTGTTTCAGGACACACCGTACACTTCTCCAGAGTGGCTGTTGGCAATTTACATCCCGCCCATCAGCGTAGCAAGTCTCCCATTTCTCCACGGCCTGTCCTGCATTTCTGGTTTTTACACTTTTTTCAGCATGGCCCTTTTGACCGATGGGAAGCGAGACTTCTTTGTAGCGCTGATTTGCCTTTCCAGGTTGCTTGGTTGGCCAAAAAGGGCGTATGCGTTTTTTCCTGAATATATTCAGGAAAAAACGCATACGCCCTTTTTGGCCAAGGGCATCATTGTCGACGTTTTGCCGCTTTTCATGTGCTTTAAAGGCGATTCGAATCTACCTCCTGAAATCTGTTTCCTGCAATTCTGCCTTGCTTTCAAATCCTCTTCGTTGCCTTCCCTCAATATATTTGTGGCCGAGAGTTATCATTTATAACTCTGCAGGTTTGTGAATTGCAGTGCCCCTGAGCTCCATTTTTCAACTAGCTTTTTTGGGAGCTGGCCGCAAAAGCGCAGGAGTGCCTCAGGCCCTATTCTGGTTTCGGGCGGCAGGCCGAGCCCGTGGTTAATTCTTCTTCCTGATGGCAAAATAGAGTGACCTGTGCCTGTCCCAACACCTAGAGCTAGTCTCTCATTGGCTCCCCCTCTTCCCGTTCACCCTCAGGACAAATTGCAAGCTGTACGGAACAGGAGGTTAAAGGTGCTGATGCTCCAAGGAGGGAGAGTGCTAGTAAAGCGGCTGGAATGGCGAAGCCGAGCACAAGGAGATGAGAAATGAGGTGCGTTTTAGAAACCTTTCCCGATCACACGGTGTACCACCTTCTGGGTTTCTCATGCATGTTTTCGATGTAGGAAGATGCCCTTGAACCTGGAGATTTGGGACCCATGGGATGGGTAACAGGCAGTATTACTTTAAAGGCTCTGCCTTTGCTTCCCCAACCTCACGAAACCTCTCAGCCCCGAGAGTGTCCACACTTCTGTCTCATCCAGCTGTGGGTCTAGATATGGTCAATCCAGGTTGCATCACAGCCCCTGAAAGAATTTTGTAAGAATTTCTCTCTCTTTCACTGTCTTTGTTTCACGGGTTTTTAAAAGTAATTTATTTTTATAATGGGGTTTAGCTGCTTTTCACGGCTGTGTTTATGCCGCTTTACACCCACTTGACTCACTTCCAGAGAGATATCAATACATAGGTTTGAAGATTCTTACTAGTCAGATAATTCTTGTACGGTGAATAGGGGGTGTTGAGTCCAGTTCACTGAGCAAGGAGTAGGTCTTTCTATTACATATTGGGTTTATGGAACGGTATCTGAGCTAATTTGAAACCCTTGTTTTATGCATCACCCCACCTCACCTTTCCCTTTAAGCAGCCATAGTGTGTTTTCTAAACGTGTGACTCTGTTCTGTTTTGTAATTCAGTTCAAGTGTAGCGGTTTTTACATTCCCTCTATAAGTGATAGCTTATGATAAGTGTCTTTTTCTGTGTGACTTATTTTACTCAGAATCGTCGTACCTAAATCCGCTCATCATGCTGCTACTAGCCTTATGACATTGATTTCATGGCTGAGTGATATTCCATTGTACATAAGGACCACCACTTCGTTATCCATTTTTCTCTTTCCTGGGATATTTAAGGTGTCATGAAGTGGAGGTTCTTGTCAACAGAGCAGCCCTAAACTTTGGGGGTGCCTGTGTCTTGCTGATTTTTAGTTTTCCCAATTTATACGCCCATGAGTGGAAGTGCCCTATGCGCTCTAAGCTGTGTTTTTTCGGTGTTTCAGGACACACCGTACACTTCTCCAGAGTGGCTGTTGGCAATTTACATCCCGCCCATCAGCGTAGCAAGGCTCCCATTTCTCCACGGCCTGTCCTGCATTTCTGGTTTTTACACTTTTTTCAGCATGGCCCTTTTGACCGATGGGAAGCGAGACTTCTTTGTAGCGCTGATTTGCCTTTCCAGGTTGCTTGGTTGGCCAAAAAGGGCGTATGCGTTTTTTCCTGAATATATTCAGGAAAAAACGCATACGCCCTTTTTGGCCAAGGGCATCATTGTCGACGTTTTGCCGCTTTTCATGTGCTTTAAAGGCGATTCGAATCTACCTCCTGAAATCTGTTTCCTGCAATTCTGCCTTGCTTTCAAATCCTCTTCGTTGCCTTCCCTCAATATATTTGTGGCCGAGAGTTATCATTTATAACTCTGCAGGTTTGTGAATTGCAGTGCCCCTGAGCTCCATTTTTCAACTCGCTTTTTTGGGAGCTGGCCGCAAAAGCGCAGGAGTGCCTCAGGCCCTCTTCTGGTTCCGGGCGGCAGGCCGAGCCTGCGGTTAATTCTTCTTCCTGATGGGAAAATAGAGTGACCTGTGCCTGTCCCAACACCTAGAGCTAGTCTCTCATTGGCTCCCCCTCTTCCCGTTCATCCTCAGGACAAATTGCAAGCTGTACGGAACAGGAGGTTAAAGGTGCTGATGCTCCAAGGAGGGAGAGTGCTAGTAAAGCGGCTGGAATGGCGAAGCCGAGCACAAGGAGATGAGAAATGAGGTGCGTTTTAGAAACCTTTCCTGATCACACGGTGTACCACCTTCTGGGTTTCTCATGCATGTTTTCGATGTAGGAAGATGCCCTTGAACCTGGAGATTTGTGACCCATGGGATGGGTAACAGGCAGTATTACTTTAAAGGCTCTGCGTTTGCTCCCCCAACCTCACCAAACCTCTCAGCCCCGAGAGTGTCCACACTTCTGTCTCATCCAGCTGTGGGTCTAGATATGGTCAATCCAGGTTGCATCACAGCCCCTGAAAGAATTTTGTAAGAATTTCTCTCTCTTTCACTGTCTTTGTTTCACGGGTTTTTAAAATAATTTATTTTTATAATGGGGTTTAGCTGCTTTTCACGGCTGTGTTTATGCCGCTTTACACCCACTTGACTCACTTCCAGAGAGATATCAATACATAGGTTTGAAGATTCTTACTAGTCAGATATATTCTTGTGCGGTGAATAGGGGGTGTTGAGTCCAGGTCACTGAGCAAGGAGTAGGTCTTTCTATTACATATTGGGTTTATGGAACGGTAACTGAGCTAATTTGAAACCCTTGTTTTATTCATCACCCCACCTCACCTTTCCCTTTAAGCAGCCATAGTGTGTTTTCTAAACGTGTGACTCTGTTCTGTTTTGTAATTCAGTTCAAGTGTAGCGGTTTTTACATTCCCTCTATAAGTGATAGCTTATGATAAGTGTCTTTTTCTGTGTGACTTATTTTACTCAGAAACGTCGTACCTAAATCCGCTCATCATGCTGCTACTAGCCTTATGACATTGATTTCATGGCTGAGTGATATTCCATTGTACATAAGGACCACCACTTCGTTATCCATTTTTCTCTTTCCTGGGATATTTAAGGTGTCATGAAGTGGAGGTTCTTGTCAACAGAGCAGCCCTAAACTTTGGGGTGCCTGTGTCTTGCTGATTTTTAGTTTTCCCAATTTATACGCCCATGAGTGGAAGTGCCCTATGCGCTCTAAGCTGTGTTTTTTCGGTGTTTCAGGACACACCGTACACTTCTCCAGAGTGGCTGTTGGCAATTTACATCCCGCCCATCAGCGTAGCAAGGCTCCCATTTCTCCACGGCCTGTCCTGCATTTCTGGTTTTTACACTTTTTTCAGCATGGCCCTTTTGACCGATGGGAAGCGAGACTTCTTTGTAGCGCTGATTTGCCTTTCCAGGTTGCTTGGTTGGCCAAAAAGGGCGTATGCGTTTTTTCCTGAATATATTCTGGAAAAAACGCATACGCCCTTTTTGGCCAAGGGCATCATTGTCGACGTTTTGCCGCTTTTCATGTGCTTTAAAGGCGATTCGAATCTACCTCCTGAAATCTGTTTCCTGCAATTCTGCCTTGCTTTCAAATCCTCTTCGTTGCCTTCCCTCAGTATATTTGTGGCCGAGAGTTATCATTTATAACTCTGCAGGTTTGTGAATTGCAGTGCCCCTGAGCTCCATTTTTCAACTCGCTTTTTTGGGAGCTGGCCGCAAAAGCGCAGGAGTGCCTCAGGCCCTATTCTGGTTCCGGGCGGCAGGCCGAGCCTGTGGTTAATTCTTCTTCCTGATGGGAAAATAGAGTGATCTGTGCCTGTCCCAACACCTAGAGCTAGTCTCTCATTGGCTCCCCCTCTTCCCGTTCATCCTCAGGACAAATTGCAAGCTGTACGGAACAGGAGGTTAAAGGTGCTGATGCTCCAAGGAGGGAGAGTGCTAGTAAAGCGGCTGGAATGGCGAAGCCGAGCACAAGGAGATGAGAAATGAGGTGCGTTTTAGAAACCTTTCCCGATCACACGGTGTACCACCTTCTGGGTTTCTCATGCATGTTTTCGATGTAGGAAGATGCCCTTGAACCTGGAGATTTGGGACCCATGGGATGGGTAACAGGCAGTATTACTTTAAAGGCTCTGCGTTTGCTCCCCCAACCTCACCAAACCTCTCAGCCCCGAGAGTGTCCACACTTCTGTCTCATCCAGCTGTGGGTCTAGATATGGTCAATCCAGGTTGCATCACAGCCCCTGAAAGAATTTTGTAAGAATTTCTCTCTCTTTCACTGTCTTTGTTTCACGGGTTTTTAAAATAATTTATTTTTATAATGGGGTTTAGCTGCTTTTCACGGCTGTGTTTATGCCGCTTTACACCCACTTGACTCACTTCCAGAGAGATATCAATACATAGGTTTGAAGATTCTTACTAGTCAGATATATTCTTGTGCGGTGAATAGGGGGTGTTGAGTCCAGTTCACTGAGCAAGGAGTAGGTCTTTCTATTACATATTGGGTTTATGGAACGGTATCTGAGCTAATTTGAAACCCTTGTTTTATGCATCACCCCACCTCACCTTTCCCTTTAAGCAGCCATAGTGTGTTTTCTAAACGTGTGACTCTGTTCTGTTTTGTAATTCAGTTCAAGTGTAGCGGATTTTACATTCCCTCTATAAGTGATAGCTTATGATAAGTGTCTTTTTCTGTGTGACTTATTTCACTCAGAATCGTCGTACCTAAATCCGCTCATCATGCTGCTACTAGCCTTATGACATTGATTTCATGGCTGAGTGATATTCCATTGTATATAAGGACCACCACTTCGTTATCCATTTTTCTCTTTCCTGGGATATTTAAGGTGTCATGAAGTGGAGGTTCTTGTCAACAGAGCAGCCCTAAACTTTGGGGTGCCTGTGTCTTGCTGATTTTTAGTTTTCCCAATTTATACGCCCATGAGTGGAAGTGCCCTATGCGCTCTAAGCTGTGTTTTTTCGGTGTTTCAGGACACACCGTACACTTCTCCAGAGTGGCTGTTGGCAATTTACATCCCGCCCATCAGCGTAGCAAGTCTCCCATTTCTCCACGGCCTGTCCTGCATTTCTGGTTTTTACACTTTTTTCAGCATGGCCCTTTTGACCGATGGGAAGCGAGACTTCTTTGTAGCGCTGATTTGCCTTTCCAGGTTGCTTGGTTGGCCAAAAAGGGCGTATGCGTTTTTTCCTGAATATATTCAGGAAAAAACGCATACGCCCTTTTTGGCCAAGGGCATCATTGTCGACGTTTTGCCGCTTTTCATGTGCTTTAAAGGCGATTCGAATCTACCTCCTGAAATCTGTTTCCTGCAATTCTGCCTTGCTTTCAAATCCTCTTCGTTGCCTTCCCTCAATATATTTGTGGCCGAGAGTTATCATTTATAACTCTGCAGGTTTGTGAATTGCAGTGCCCCTGAGCTCCATTTTTCAACTAGCTTTTTTGGGAGCTGGCCGCAAAAGCGCAGGAGTGCCTCAGGCCCTATTCTGGTTTCGGGCGGCAGGCCGAGCCCGTGGTTAATTCTTCTTCCTGATGGGAAAATAGAGTGACCTGTGCCTGTCCCAACACCTAGAGCTAGTCTCTCATTGGCTCCCCCTCTTCCCGTTCACCCTCAGGACAAATTGCAAGCTGTACGGAACAGGAGGTTAAAGGTGCTGATGCTCCAAGGAGGGAGAGTGCTAGTAAAGCGGCTGGAATGGCGAAGCCGAGCACAAGGAGATGAGAAATGAGGTGCGTTTTAGAAACCTTTCCCGATCACACGGTGTACCACCTTCTGGGTTTCTCATGCATGTTTTCGATGTAGGAAGATGCCCTTGAACCTGGAGATTTGGGACCCATGGGATGGGTAACAGGCAGTATTACTTTAAAGGCTCTGCCTTTGCTTCCCCAACCTCACGAAACCTCTCAGCCCCGAGAGTGTCCACACTTCTGTCTCATCCAGCTGTGGGTCTAGATATGGTCAATCCAGGTTGCATCACAGCCCCTGAAAGAATTTTGTAAGAATTTCTCTCTCTTTCACTGTCTTTGTTTCACGGGTTTTTAAAAGTAATTTATTTTTATAATGGGGTTTAGCTGCTTTTCACGGCTGTGTTTATGCCGCTTTACACCCACTTGACTCACTTCCAGAGAGATATCAATACATAGGTTTGAAGATTCTTACTAGTCAGATATATTCTTGTACGGTGAATAGGGGGTGTTGAGTCCAGTTCACTGAGCAAGGAGTAGGTCTTTCTATTACATATTGGGTTTATGGAACGGTATCTGAGCTAATTTGAAACCCTTGTTTTATGCATCACCCCACCTCACCTTTCCCTTTAAGCAGCCATAGTGTGTTTTCTAAACGTGTGACTCTGTTCTGTTTTGTAATTCAGTTCAAGTGTAGCGGTTTTTACATTCCCTCTATAAGTGATAGCTTATGATAAGTGTCTTTTTCTGTGTGACTTATTTTACTCAGAATCGTCGTACCTAAATCCGCTCATCATGCTGCTACTAGCCTTATGACATTGATTTCATGGCTGAGTGATATTCCATTGTACATAAGGACCACCACTTCGTTATCCATTTTTCTCTTTCCTGGGATATTTAAGGTGTCATGAAGTGGAGGTTCTTGTCAACAGAGCAGCCCTAAACTTTGGGGTGCCTGTGTCTTGCTGATTTTTAGTTTTCCCAATTTATACGCCCATGAGTGGAAGTGCCCTATGCGCTCTAAGCTGTGTTTTTTCGGTGTTTCAGGACACACCGTACACTTCTCCAGAGTGGCTGTTGGCAATTTACATCCCGCCCATCAGCGTAGCAAGGCTCCCATTTCTCCACGGCCTGTCCTGCATTTCTGGTTTTTACACTTTTTTCAGCATGGCCCTTTTGACCGATGGGAAGCGAGACTTCTTTGTAGCGCTGATTTGCCTTTCCAGGTTGCTTGGTTGGCCAAAAAGGGCGTATGCGTTTTTTCCTGAATATATTCAGGAAAATACGCATACGCCCTTTTTGGCCAAGGGCATCATTGTCGACGTTTTGCCGCTTTTCATGTGCTTTAAAGGCGATTCGAATCTACCTCCTGAAATCTGTTTCCTGCAATTCTGCCTTGCTTTCAAATCCTCTTCGTTGCCTTCCCTCAATATATTTGTGGCCGAGAGTTATCATTTATAACTCTGCAGGTTTGTGAATTGCAGTGCCCCTGAGCTCCATTTTTCAACTCGCTTTTTTGGGAGCTGGCCGCAAAAGCGCAGGAGTGCCTCAGGCCCTCTTCTGGTTCCGGGCGGCAGGCCGAGCCTGCGGTTAATTCTTCTTCCTGATGGGAAAATAGAGTGACCTGTGCCTGTCCCAACACCTAGAGCTAGTCTCTCATTGGCTCCCCCTCTTCCCGTTCATCCTCAGGACAAATTGCAAGCTGTACGGAACAGGAGGTTAAAGGTGCTGATGCTCCAAGGAGGGAGAGTGCTAGTAAAGCGGCTGGAATGGCGAAGCCGAGCACAAGGAGATGAGAAATGAGGTGCGTTTTAGAAACCTTTCCTGATCACACGGTGTACCACCTTCTGGGTTTCTCATGCATGTTTTCGATGTAGGAAGATGCCCTTGAACCTGGAGATTTGTGACCCATGGGATGGGTAACAGGCAGTATTACTTTAAAGGCTCTGCGTTTGCTCCCCCAACCTCACCAAACCTCTCAGCCCCGAGAGTGTCCACACTTCTGTCTCATCCAGCTGTGGGTCTAGATATGGTCAAGCCAGGTTGCATCACAGCCCCTGAAAGAATTTTGTAAGAATTTCTCTCTCTTTCACTGTCTTTGTTTCACGGGTTTTTAAAATAATTTATTTTTATAATGGGGTTTAGCTGCTTTTCACGGCTGTGTTTATGCCGCTTTACACCCACTTGACTCACTTCCAGAGAGATATCAATACATAGGTTTGAAGATTCTTACTAGTCAGATATATTCTTGTGCGGTGAATAGGGGGTGTTGAGTCCAGGTCACTGAGCAAGGAGTAGGTCTTTCTATTACATATTGGGTTTATGGAACGGTAACTGAGCTAATTTGAAACCCTTGTTTTATTCATCACCCCACCTCACCTTTCCCTTTAAGCAGCCATAGTGTGTTTTCTAAACGTGTGACTCTGTTCTGTTTTGTAATTCAGTTCAAGTGTAGCGGTTTTTACATTCCCTCTATAAGTGATAGCTTATGATAAGTGTCTTTTTCTGTGTGACTTATTTTACTCAGAAACGTCGTACCTAAATCCGCTCATCATGCTGCTACTAGCCTTATGACATTGATTTCATGGCTGAGTGATATTCCATTGTACATAAGGACCACCACTTCGTTATCCATTTTTCTCTTTCCTGGGATATTTAAGGTGTCATGAAGTGGAGGTTCTTGTCAACAGAGCAGCCCTAAACTTTGGGGTGCCTGTGTCTTGCTGATTTTTAGTTTTCCCAATTTATACGCCCATGAGTGGAAGTGCCCTATGCGCTCTAAGCTGTGTTTTTTCGGTGTTTCAGGACACACCGTACACTTCTCCAGAGTGGCTGTTGGCAATTTACATCCCGCCCATCAGCGTAGCAAGGCTCCCATTTCTCCACGGCCTGTCCTGCATTTCTGGTTTTTACACTTTTTTCAGCATGGCCCTTTTGACCGATGGGAAGCGAGACTTCTTTGTAGCGCTGATTTGCCTTTCCAGGTTGCTTGGTTGGCCAAAAAGGGCGTATGCGTTTTTTCCTGAATATATTCAGGAAAAAACGCATACGCCCTTTTTGGCCAAGGGCATCATTGTCGACGTTTTGCCGCTTTTCATGTGCTTTAAAGGCGATTCGAATCTACCTCCTGAAATCTGTTTCCTGCAATTCTGCCTTGCTTTCAAATCCTCTTCGTTGCCTTCCCTCAGTATATTTGTGGCCGAGAGTTATCATTTATAACTCTGCAGGTTTGTGAATTGCAGTGCCCCTGAGCTCCATTTTTCAACTCGCTTTTTTGGGAGCTGGCCGCAAAAGCGCAGGAGTGCCTCAGGCCCTATTCTGGTTCCGGGCGGCAGGCCGAGCCTGTGGTTAATTCTTCTTCCTGATGGGAAAATAGAGTGACCTGTGCCTGTCCCAACACCTAGAGCTAGTCTCTCATTGGCTCCCCCTCTTCCCGTTCATCCTCAGGACAAATTGCAAGCTGTACGGAACAGGAGGTTAAAGGTGCTGATGCTCCAAGGAGGGAGAGTGCTAGTAAAGCGGCTGGAATGGCGAAGCCGAGCACAAGGAGATGAGAAATGAGGTGCGTTTTAGAAACCTTTCCCGATCACACGGTGTACCACCTTCTGGGTTTCTCATGCATGTTTTCGATGTAGGAAGATGCCCTTGAACCTGGAGATTTGGGACCCATGGGATGGGTAACAGGCAGTATTACTTTAAAGGCTCTGCGTTTGCTCCCCCAACCTCACCAAACCTCTCAGCCCCGAGAGTGTCCACACTTCTGTCTCATCCAGCTGTGGGTCTAGATATGGTCAATCCAGGTTGCATCACAGCCCCTGAAAGAATTTTGTAAGAATTTCTCTCTCTTTCACTGTCTTTGTTTCACGGGTTTTTAAAATAATTTATTTTTATAATGGGGTTTAGCTGCTTTTCACGGCTGTGTTTATGCCGCTTTACACCCACTTGACTCACTTCCAGAGAGATATCAATACATAGGTTTGAAGATTCTTACTAGTCAGATATATTCTTGTGCGGTGAATAGGGGGTGTTGAGTCCAGTTCACTGAGCAAGGAGTAGGTCTTTCTATTACATATTGGGTTTATGGAACGGTATCTGAGCTAATTTGAAACCCTTGTTTTATGCATCACCCCACCTCACCTTTCCCTTTAAGCAGCCATAGTGTGTTTTCTAAACGTGTGACTCTGTTCTGTTTTGTAATTCAGTTCAAGTGTAGCGGATTTTACATTCCCTCTATAAGTGATAGCTTATGATAAGTGTCTTTTTCTGTGTGACTTATTTCACTCAGAATCGTCGTACCTAAATCCGCTCATCATGCTGCTACTAGCCTTATGACATTGATTTCATGGCTGAGTGATATTCCATTGTATATAAGGACCACCACTTCGTTATCCATTTTTCTCTTTCCTGGGATATTTAAGGTGTCATGAAGTGGAGGTTCTTGTCAACAGAGCAGCCCTAAACTTTGGGGTGCCTGTGTCTTGCTGATTTTTAGTTTTCCCAATTTATACGCCCATGAGTGGAAGTGCCCTATGCGCTCTAAGCTGTGTTTTTTCGGTGTTTCAGGACACACCGTACACTTCTCCAGAGTGGCTGTTGGCAATTTACATCCCGCCCATCAGCGTAGCAAGTCTCCCATTTCTCCACGGCCTGTCCTGCATTTCTGGTTTTTACACTTTTTTCAGCATGGCCCTTTTGACCGATGGGAAGCGAGACTTCTTTGTAGCGCTGATTTGCCTTTCCAGGTTGCTTGGTTGGCCAAAAAGGGCGTATGCGTTTTTTCCTGAATATATTCAGGAAAAAACGCATACGCCCTTTTTGGCCAAGGGCATCATTGTCGACGTTTTGCCGCTTTTCATGTGCTTTAAAGGCGATTCGAATCTACCTCCTGAAATCTGTTTCCTGCAATTCTGCCTTGCTTTCAAATCCTCTTCGTTGCCTTCCCTCAATATATTTGTGGCCGAGAGTTATCATTTATAACTCTGCAGGTTTGTGAATTGCAGTGCCCCTGAGCTCCATTTTTCAACTAGCTTTTTTGGGAGCTGGCCGCAAAAGCGCAGGAGTGCCTCAGGCCCTATTCTGGTTTCGGGCGGCAGGCCGAGCCCGTGGTTAATTCTTCTTCCTGATGGGAAAATAGAGTGACCTGTGCCTGTCCCAACACCTAGAGCTAGTCTCTCATTGGCTCCCCCTCTTCCCGTTCACCCTCAGGACAAATTGCAAGCTGTACGGAACAGGAGGTTAAAGGTGCTGATGCTCCAAGGAGGGAGAGTGCTAGTAAAGCGGCTGGAATGGCGAAGCCGAGCACAAGGAGATGAGAAATGAGGTGCGTTTTAGAAACCTTTCCCGATCACACGGTGTACCACCTTCTGGGTTTCTCATGCATGTTTTCGATGTAGGAAGATGCCCTTGAACCTGGAGATTTGGGACCCATGGGATGGGTAACAGGCAGTATTACTTTAAAGGCTCTGCCTTTGCTTCCCCAACCTCACGAAACCTCTCAGCCCCGAGAGTGTCCACACTTCTGTCTCATCCAGCTGTGGGTCTAGATATGGTCAATCCAGGTTGCATCACAGCCCCTGAAAGAATTTTGTAAGAATTTCTCTCTCTTTCACTGTCTTTGTTTCACGGGTTTTTAAAAGTAATTTATTTTTATAATGGGGTTTAGCTGCTTTTCACGGCTGTGTTTATGCCGCTTTACACCCACTTGACTCACTTCCAGAGAGATATCAATACATAGGTTTGAAGATTCTTACTAGTCAGATATATTCTTGTACGGTGAATAGGGGGTGTTGAGTCCAGTTCACTGAGCAAGGAGTAGGTCTTTCTATTACATATTGGGTTTATGGAACGGTATCTGAGCTAATTTGAAACCCTTGTTTTATGCATCACCCCACCTCACCTTTCCCTTTAAGCAGCCATAGTGTGTTTTCTAAACGTGTGACTCTGTTCTGTTTTGTAATTCAGTTCAAGTGTAGCGGTTTTTACATTCCCTCTATAAGTGATAGCTTATGATAAGTGTCTTTTTCTGTGTGACTTATTTTACTCAGAATCGTCGTACCTAAATCCGCTCATCATGCTGCTACTAGCCTTATGACATTGATTTCATGGCTGAGTGATATTCCATTGTACATAAGGACCACCACTTCGTTATCCATTTTTCTCTTTCCTGGGATATTTAAGGTGTCATGAAGTGGAGGTTCTTGTCAACAGAGCAGCCCTAAACTTTGGGGTGCCTGTGTCTTGCTGATTTTTAGTTTTCCCAATTTATACGCCCATGAGTGGAAGTGCCCTATGCGCTCTAAGCTGTGTTTTTTCGGTGTTTCAGGACACACCGTACACTTCTCCAGAGTGGCTGTTGGCAATTTACATCCCGCCCATCAGCGTAGCAAGGCTCCCATTTCTCCACGGCCTGTCCTGCATTTCTGGTTTTTACACTTTTTTCAGCATGGCCCTTTTGACCGATGGGAAGCGAGACTTCTTTGTAGCGCTGATTTGCCTTTCCAGGTTGCTTGGTTGGCCAAAAAGGGCGTATGCGTTTTTTCCTGAATATATTCAGGAAAATACGCATACGCCCTTTTTGGCCAAGGGCATCATTGTCGACGTTTTGCCGCTTTTCATGTGCTTTAAAGGCGATTCGAATCTACCTCCTGAAATCTGTTTCCTGCAATTCTGCCTTGCTTTCAAATCCTCTTCGTTGCCTTCCCTCAATATATTTGTGGCCGAGAGTTATCATTTATAACTCTGCAGGTTTGTGAATTGCAGTGCCCCTGAGCTCCATTTTTCAACTCGCTTTTTTGGGAGCTGGCCGCAAAAGCGCAGGAGTGCCTCAGGCCCTCTTCTGGTTCCGGGCGGCAGGCCGAGCCTGCGGTTAATTCTTCTTCCTGATGGGAAAATAGAGTGACCTGTGCCTGTCCCAACACCTAGAGCTAGTCTCTCATTGGCTCCCCCTCTTCCCGTTCATCCTCAGGACAAATTGCAAGCTGTACGGAACAGGAGGTTAAAGGTGCTGATGCTCCAAGGAGGGAGAGTGCTAGTAAAGCGGCTGGAATGGCGAAGCCGAGCACAAGGAGATGAGAAATGAGGTGCGTTTTAGAAACCTTTCCTGATCACACGGTGTACCACCTTCTGGGTTTCTCATGCATGTTTTCGATGTAGGAAGATGCCCTTGAACCTGGAGATTTGTGACCCATGGGATGGGTAACAGGCAGTATTACTTTAAAGGCTCTGCGTTTGCTCCCCCAACCTCACCAAACCTCTCAGCCCCGAGAGTGTCCACACTTCTGTCTCATCCAGCTGTGGGTCTAGATATGGTCAAGCCAGGTTGCATCACAGCCCCTGAAAGAATTTTGTAAGAATTTCTCTCTCTTTCACTGTCTTTGTTTCACGGGTTTTTAAAATAATTTATTTTTATAATGGGGTTTAGCTGCTTTTCACGGCTGTGTTTATGCCGCTTTACACCCACTTGACTCACTTCCAGAGAGATATCAATACATAGGTTTGAAGATTCTTACTAGTCAGATATATTCTTGTGCGGTGAATAGGGGGTGTTGAGTCCAGGTCACTGAGCAAGGAGTAGGTCTTTCTATTACATATTGGGTTTATGGAACGGTAACTGAGCTAATTTGAAACCCTTGTTTTATTCATCACCCCACCTCACCTTTCCCTTTAAGCAGCCATAGTGTGTTTTCTAAACGTGTGACTCTGTTCTGTTTTGTAATTCAGTTCAAGTGTAGCGGTTTTTACATTCCCTCTATAAGTGATAGCTTATGATAAGTGTCTTTTTCTGTGTGACTTATTTTACTCAGAAACGTCGTACCTAAATCCGCTCATCATGCTGCTACTAGCCTTATGACATTGATTTCATGGCTGAGTGATATTCCATTGTACATAAGGACCACCACTTCGTTATCCATTTTTCTCTTTCCTGGGATATTTAAGGTGTCATGAAGTGGAGGTTCTTGTCAACAGAGCAGCCCTAAACTTTGGGGTGCCTGTGTCTTGCTGATTTTTAGTTTTCCCAATTTATACGCCCATGAGTGGAAGTGCCCTATGCGCTCTAAGCTGTGTTTTTTCGGTGTTTCAGGACACACCGTACACTTCTCCAGAGTGGCTGTTGGCAATTTACATCCCGCCCATCAGCGTAGCAAGGCTCCCATTTCTCCACGGCCTGTCCTGCATTTCTGGTTTTTACACTTTTTTCAGCATGGCCCTTTTGACCGATGGGAAGCGAGACTTCTTTGTAGCGCTGATTTGCCTTTCCAGGTTGCTTGGTTGGCCAAAAAGGGCGTATGCGTTTTTTCCTGAATATATTCAGGAAAAAACGCATACGCCCTTTTTGGCCAAGGGCATCATTGTCGACGTTTTGCCGCTTTTCATGTGCTTTAAAGGCGATTCGAATCTACCTCCTGAAATCTGTTTCCTGCAATTCTGCCTTGCTTTCAAATCCTCTTCGTTGCCTTCCCTCAGTATATTTGTGGCCGAGAGTTATCATTTATAACTCTGCAGGTTTGTGAATTGCAGTGCCCCTGAGCTCCATTTTTCAACTCGCTTTTTTGGGAGCTGGCCGCAAAAGCGCAGGAGTGCCTCAGGCCCTATTCTGGTTCCGGGCGGCAGGCCGAGCCTGTGGTTAATTCTTCTTCCTGATGGGAAAATAGAGTGACCTGTGCCTGTCCCAACACCTAGAGCTAGTCTCTCATTGGCTCCCCCTCTTCCCGTTCATCCTCAGGACAAATTGCAAGCTGTACGGAACAGGAGGTTAAAGGTGCTGATGCTCCAAGGAGGGAGAGTGCTAGTAAAGCGGCTGGAATGGCGAAGCCGAGCACAAGGAGATGAGAAATGAGGTGCGTTTTAGAAACCTTTCCCGATCACACGGTGTACCACCTTCTGGGTTTCTCATGCATGTTTTCGATGTAGGAAGATGCCCTTGAACCTGGAGATTTGGGACCCATGGGATGGGTAACAGGCAGTATTACTTTAAAGGCTCTGCCTTTGCTTCCCCAACCTCACCAAACCTCTCAGCCCCGAGAGTGTCCACACTTCTGTCTCATCCAGCTGTGGGTCTAGATATGGTCAATCCAGGTTGCATCCCAGCCCCTGAAAGAATTTTGTAAGAATTTCTGTCTCTTTCACTGTCTTTGTTTCACGGGTTTTTAAAAGTAATTTATTTTTATAATGGGGTTTAGCTGCTTTTCACGGCTGTGTTTATGCCGCTTTACACCCACTTGACTCACTTCCAGAGAGATATCAATACATAGGTTTGAAGATTCTTGCTAGTCAGATATATTCTTGTACGGTGAATAGGGGGTGGTGAGTCCAGTTCACTGAGCAAGGAGTAGGTCTTTCTATTACATATTGGGTTTATGGAACGGTATCTGAGCTAATTTGAAACCCTTGTTTTATGCATCACCCCACCTCACCTTTCCCTTTAAGCAGCCATAGTGTGTTTTCTAAACGTGTGACTCTGTTCTGTTTTGTAATTCAGTTCAAGTGTAGCGGTTTTTACATTCCCTCTATAAGTGATAGCTAATGATAAGTGTCTTTTTCTGTGTGACTTATTTCACTCAGAATCGTCGTACCTAAATCCGCTCATCATGCTGCTACTAGCCTTATGACATTGATTTCATGGCTGAGTGATATTCCTTTGTATATAAGGACCACCACTTCGTTATCCATTTTTCTCTTTCCTGGGATATTTAAGGTGTCATGAAGTGGAGGTTCTTGTCAACAGAGCAGCCCTAAACTTTGGGGTGCCTGTGTCTTGCTGATTTTTAGTTTTCCCAATTTATACGCCCATGAGTGGAAGTGCCCTATGCGCTCTAAGCTGTGTTTTTTCGGTGTTTCAGGACACACCGTACACTTCTCCAGAGTGGCTGTTGGCAATTTACATCCCGCCCATCAGCGTAGCAAGGCTCCCATTTCTCCACGGCCTGTCCTGCATTTCTGGTTTTTACACTTTTTTCAGCATGGCCCTTTTGACCGATGGGAAGCGAGACTTCTTTGTAGCGCTGATTTGCCTTTCCAGGTTGCTTGGTTGGCCAAAAAGGGCGTATGCGTTTTTTCCTGAATATATTCAGGAAAAAACGCATACGCCCTTTTTGGCCAAGGGCATCATTGTCGACGTTTTGCCGCTTTTCATGTGCTTTAAAGGCGATTCGAATCTACCTCCTGAAATATGTTTCCTGCAATTCTGCCTTGCTTTCAAATCCTCTTCGTTGCCTTCCCTCAGTATATTTGTGGCCGAGAGTTATCATTTATAACTCTGCAGGTTTGTGAATTGCAGTGCCCCTGAGCTCCATTTTTCAACTCGCTTTTTTGGGAGCTGGCCGCAAAAGCGCAGGAGTGCCTCAGGCCCTATTCTGGTTCCGGGCGGCAGGCCGAGCCTGTGGTTAATTCTTCTTCCTGATGGGAAAATAGAGTGACCTGTGCCTGTCCCAACACCTAGAGCTAGTCTCTCATTGGCTCCCCCTCTTCCCGTTCATCCTCAGGACAAATTGCAAGCTGTACGGAACAGGAGGTTAAAGGTGCTGATGCTCCAAGGAGGGAGAGTGCTAGTAAAGCGGCTGGAATGGCGAAGCCGAGCACAAGGAGATGAGAAATGAGGTGCGTTTTAGAAACCTTTCCCGATCACACGGTGTACCACCTTCTGGGTTTCTCATGCATGTTTTCGATGTAGGAAGATGCCCTTGAACCTGGAGATTTGGGACCCATGGGATGGGTAACAGGCAGTATTACTTTAAAGGCTCTGCCTTTGCTTCCCCAACCTCACCAAACCTCTCAGCCCCGAGAGTGTCCACACTTCTGTCTCATCCAGCTGTGGGTCTAGATATGGTCAATCCAGGTTGCATCCCAGCCCCTGAAAGAGTTTTGTAAGAATTTCTCTCTCTTTCACTGTCTTTGTTTCACGGGTTTTTAAAAGTAATTTATTTTTATAATGGGGTTTAGCTGCTTTTCACGGCTGTGTTTATGCCGCTTTACACCCACTTGACTCACTTCCAGAGAGATATCAATACATAGGTTTGAAGATTCTTGCTAGTCAGATATATTCTTGTACGGTGAATAGGGGGTGGTGAGTCCAGTTCACTGAGCAAGGAGTAGGTCTTTCTATTACATATTGGGTTTATGGAACGGTATCTGAGCTAATTTGAAACCCTTGTTTTATGCATCACCCCACCTCACCTTTCCCTTTAAGCAGCCATAGTGTGTTTTCTAAACGTGTGACTCTGTTCTGTTTTGTAATTCAGTTCAAGTGTAGCGGTTTTTACATTCCCTCTATAAGTGATAGCTAATGATAAGTGTCTTTTTCTGTGTGACTTATTTCACTCAGAATCGTCGTACCTAAATCCGCTCATCATGCTGCTACTAGCCTTATGACATTGATTTCATGGCTGAGTGATATTCCTTTGTATATAAGGACCACCACTTCGTTATCCATTTTTCTCTTTCCTGGGATATTTAAGGTGTCATGAAGTGGAGGTTCTTGTCAACAGAGCAGCCCTAAACTTTGGGGTGCCTGTGTCTTGCTGATTTTTAGTTTTCCCAATTTATACGCCCATGAGTGGAAGTGCCCTATGCGCTCTAAGCTGTGTTTTTTCGGTGTTTCAGGACACACCGTACACTTCTCCAGAGTGGCTGTTGGCAATTTACATCCCGCCCATCAGCGTAGCAAGGCTCCCATTTCTCCACGGCCTGTCCTGCATTTCTGGTTTTTACACTTTTTTCAGCATGGCCCTTTTGACCGATGGGAAGCGAGACTTCTTTGTAGCGCTGATTTGCCTTTCCAGGTTGCTTGGTTGGCCAAAAAGGGCGTATGCGTTTTTTCCTGAATATATTCAGGAAAAAACGCATACGCCCTTTTTGGCCAAGGGCATCATTGTCGACGTTTTGCCGCTTTTCATGTGCTTTAAAGGCGATTCGAATCTACCTCCTGAAATATGTTTCCTGCAATTCTGCCTTGCTTTCAAATCCTCTTCGTTGCCTTCCCTCAGTATATTTGTGGCCGAGAGTTATCATTTATAACTCTGCAGGTTTGTGAATTGCAGTGCCCCTGAGCTCCATTTTTCAACTCGCTTTTTTGGGAGCTGGCCGCAAAAGCGCAGGAGTGCCTCAGGCCCTATTCTGGTTCCGGGCGGCAGGCCGAGCCTGTGGTTAATTCTTCTTCCTGATGGGAAAATAGAGTGACCTGTGCCTGTCCCAACACCTAGAGCTAGTCTCTCATTGGCTCCCCCTCTTCCCGTTCATCCTCAGGACAAATTGCAAGCTGTACGGAACAGGAGGTTAAAGGTGCTGATGCTCCAAGGAGGGAGAGTGCTAGTAAAGCGGCTGGAATGGCGAAGCCGAGCACAAGGAGATGAGAAATGAGGTGCGTTTTAGAAACCTTTCCCGATCACACGGTGTACCACCTTCTGGGTTTCTCATGCATGTTTTCGATGTAGGAAGATGCCCTTGAACCTGGAGATTTGGGACCCATGGGATGGGTAACAGGCAGTATTACTTTAAAGGCTCTGCCTTTGCTTCCCCAACCTCACCAAACCTCTCAGCCCCGAGAGTGTCCACACTTCTGTCTCATCCAGCTGTGGGTCTAGATATGGTCAATCCAGGTTGCATCCCAGCCCCTGAAAGAGTTTTGTAAGAATTTCTCTCTCTTTCACTGTCTTTGTTTCACGGGTTTTTAAAAGTAATTTATTTTTATAATGGGGTTTAGCTGCTTTTCACGGCTGTGTTTATGCCGCTTTACACCCACTTGACTCACTTCCAGAGAGATATCAATACATAGGTTTTAAGATTCTTACTAGTCAGATATATTCTTGTACGGTGAATAGGGGGTGTTGAGTCCAGTTCACTGAGCAAGGAGTAGGTCTTTCTATTACATATTGGGTTTATGGAACGGTATCTGAGCTAATTTGAAACCCTTGTTTTATGCATCACCCCACCTCACCTTTCCCTTTAAGCAGCCATAGTGTGTTTTCTAAACGTGTGACTCTGTTCTGTTTTGTAATTCAGTTCAAGTGTAGCGGTTTTTACATTCCCTCTATAAGTGATAGCTTATGATAAGTGTCTTTTTCTGTGTGACTTATTTTACTCAGAATCGTCGTACCTAAATCCGCTCATCATGCTGCTACTAGCCTTATGACATTGATTTCATGGCTGAGTGATATTCCATTGTACATAAGGACCACCACTTCGTTATCCATTTTTCTCTTTCCTGGGATATTTAGGGTGTCATGAAGTGGAGGTTCTTGTCCACAGAGCAGCCCTAAACTTTGGGATGCCTGTGTCATGCTGATTTTTAGTTTTCCCAATTTATACGCGCATGAGTGGAAGTGCCCTATGCGCTCTAAGCTGTGTTTTTTCGGTGTTTCAGGACACACCGTACACTTCTCCAGAGTGGCTGTTGGCAATTTACATCCCGCCCATCAGCGTAGCAAGGCTCCCATTTCTCCACGGCCTGTCCTGCATTTCTGGTTTTTACACTTTTTTCAGCATGGCCCTTTTGACCGATGGGAAGCGAGACTTCTTTGTAGCGCTGATTTGCCTTTCCAGGTTGCTTGGTTGGCCAAAAAGGGCGTATGCGTTTTTTCCTGAATATATTCAGGAAAAAACGCATACGCCCTTTTTGGACAAGGGCATCATTGTCGACGTTTTGCCGCTTTTCATGTGCTTTAAAGGCGATTCGAATCTACCTCCTGAAATCTGTTTCCTGCAATTCTGCCTTGCTTTCAAATCCTCTTCGTTGCCTTCCCTCAATATATTTGTGGCCGAGAGTTATCATTTATAACTCTGAAGGTTTGTGAATTGCAGTGCCCCTGAGCTCCATTTTTCAACTAGCTTTTTTGGGAGCTGGCCGCAAAAGCGCAGGAGTGCCTCAGGCCCTATTCTGGTTCCGGGCGGCAGGCCGAGCCCGTGGTTAATTCTTCTTCCTGATGGAAAAATAGAGTGACCTGTGCCTGTCCCAACACCTAGAGCTAGTCTCTCATTGGCTCCCCCTCTTCCCGTTCACCCTCAGGACAAATTGCAAGCTGTACGGAACAGGAGGTTAAAGGTGCTGATGCTCCAAGGAGGGAGAGTGCTAGTAAAGCGGCTGGAATGGCGAAGCCGAGCACAAGGAGATGAGAAATGAGGTGCGTTTTAGAAACCTTTCCCGATCACACGGTGTACCACCTTCTGGGTTTCTCATGCATGTTTTCGATGTAGGAAGATGCCCTTGAACCTGGAGATTTGGGACCCATGGGATGGGTAACAGGCAGTATTACTTTAAAGGCTCTGCCTTTGCTTCCCCAACCTCACCAAACCTCTCAGCCCCGAGAGTGTCCACACTTCTGTCTCATCCAGCTGTGGGTCTAGATATGGTCAATCCAGGTTGCATCCCAGCCCCTGAAAGAATTTTGTAAGAATTTCTGTCTCTTTCACTGTCTTTGTTTCACGGGTTTTTAAAAGTAATTTATTTTTATAATGGGGTTTAGCTGCTTTTCACGGCTGTGTTTATGCCGCTTTACACCCACTTGACTCACTTCCAGAGAGATATCAATACATAGGTTTTAAGATTCTTGCTAGTCAGATATATTCTTGTACGGTGAATAGGGGGTGTTGAGTCCAGTTCACTGAGCAAGGAGTAGGTCTTTCTATTACATATTGGGTTTATGGAACGGTATCTGAGCTAATTTGAAACCCTTGTTTTATGCATCACCCCACCTCACCTTTCCCTTTAAGCAGCCATAGTGTGTTTTCTAAACGTGTGACTCTGTTCTGTTTTGTAATTCAGTTCAAGTGTAGCGGTTTTTACATTCCCTCTATAAGTGATAGCTAATGATAAGTGTCTTTTTCTGTGTGACTTATTTCCCTCAGAATCGTCGTACCTAAATCCGCTCATCATGCTGCTACTAGCCTTATGACATTGATTTCATGGCTGAGTGATATTCCATTGTACATAAGGACCACCACTTCTTTATCCATTTTTCTCTTTCCTGGGATATTTAAGGTGTCATGAAGTGGAGGTTCTTGTCAACAGAGCAGCCCTAAACTTTGGGGTGCCTGTGTCTTGCTGATTTTTAGTTTTCCCAATTTATACGCCCATGAGTGGAAGTGCCCTATGAGCTCTAAGCTGTGTTTTTTCGGTGTTTCAGGACACACCGTACACTTCTCCAGAGTGGCTGTTGGCAATTTACATCCCGCCCATCAGCGTAGCAAGGCTCCCATTTCTCCACGGCCTGTCCTGCATTTCTGGTTTTTACACTTCTTTCAGCATGGCCCTTTTGACCGATGGGAAGCGAGACTTCTTTGTAGCGCTGATTTGCCTTTCCAGGTTGCTTGGTTGGCCAAAAAGGGCGTATGCGTTTTTTCCTGAATATATTCAGGAAAAAACGCATACGCCCTTTTTGGCCAAGGGCATCATTGTCGACGTTTTGCCGCTTTTCATGTGCTTTAAAGGCGATTCGAATCTACCTCCTGAAATCTGTTTCCTGCAATTCTGCCTTGCTTTCAAATCCTCTTCGTTGCCTTCCCTCAGTATATTTGTGGCCGAGAGTTATCATTTATAACTCTGCAGGTTTGTGAATTGCAGTGCCCCTGAGCTCCATTTTTCAACTCGCTTTTTTGGGAGCTGGCCGCAAAAGCGCAGGAGTGCCTCAGGCCCTATTCTGGTTCCGGGCGGCAGGCCGAGCCTGTGGTTAATTCTTCTTCCTGATGGGAAAATAGAGTGACCTGTGCCTGTCCCAACACCTAGAGCTAGTCTCTCATTGGCTCCCCCTCTTCCCGTTCATCCTCAGGACAAATTGCAAGCTGTACGGAACAGGAGGTTAAAGGTGCTGATGCTCCAAGGAGGGAGAGTGCTAGTAAAGCGGCTGGAATGGCGAAGCCGAGCACAAGGAGATGAGAAATGAGGTGCGTTTTAGAAACCTTTCCCGATCACACGGTGTACCACCTTCTGGGTTTCTCATGCATGTTTTCGATGTAGGAAGATGCCCTTGAACCTGGAGATTTGGGACCCATGGGATGGGTAACAGGCAGTATTACTTTAAAGGCTCTGCGTTTGCTCCCCCAACCTCACCAAACCTCTCAGCCCCGAGAGTGTCCACACTTCTGTCTCATCCAGCTGTGGGTCTAGATATGGTCAATCCAGGTTGCATCACAGCCCCTGAAAGAATTTTGTAAGAATTTCTCTCTCTTTCACTGTCTTTGTTTCACGGGTTTTTAAAATAATTTATTTTTATAATGGGGTTTAGCTGCTTTTCACGGCTGTGTTTATGCCGCTTTACACCCACTTGACTCACTTCCAGAGAGATATCAATACATAGGTTTGAAGATTCTTACTAGTCAGATATATTCTTGTGCGGTGAATAGGGGGTGTTGAGTCCAGTTCACTGAGCAAGGAGTAGGTCTTTCTATTACATATTGGGTTTATGGAACGGTATCTGAGCTAATTTGAAACCCTTGTTTTATTCATCACCCCACCTCACCTTTCCCTTTAAGCAGCCATAGTGTGTTTTCTAAACGTGTGACTCTGTTCTGTTTTGTAATTCAGTTCAAGTGTAGCGGATTTTACATTCCCTCTATAAGTGATAGCTTATGATAAGTGTCTTTTTCTGTGTGACTTATTTCACTTACAATTGTCGTACCTAAATCCGCTCATCATGCTGCTACTAGCCTTATGACATTGATTTCATGGCTGAGTGATATTCCATTGTATATAAGGACCACCACTTCGTTATCCATTTTTCTCTTTCCTGGGATATTTAAGGTGTCATGAAGTGGAGGTTCTTGTCAACAGAGCAGCCCTAAACTTTGGGGTGCCTGTGTCTTGCTGATTTTTAGTTTTCCCAATTTATACGCCCATGAGTGGAAGTGCCCTATGCGCTCTAATGTGTGTTTTTTCGGTGTTTCAGGACACACCGTACACTTCTCCAGAGTGGCTGTTGGCAATTTACATCCCGCCCATCAGCGTAGCAAGGCTCCCATTTCTCCACGGCCTGTCCTGCATTTCTGGTTTTTACACTTTTTTCAGCATGGCCCTTTTGACCGATGGGAAGCGAGACTTCTTTGTAGCGCTGATTTGCCTTTCCAGGTTGCTTGGTTGGCCAAAAAGGGCGTATGCGTTTTTTCCTGAATATATTCAGGAAAAAACGCATACGCCCTTTTTGGCCAAGGGCATCATTGTCGACGTTTTGCCGCTTTTCATGTGCTTTAAAGGCGATTCGAATCTACCTCCTGAAATCTGTTTCCTGCAATTCTGCCTTGCTTTCAAATCCTCTTCGTTGCCTTCCCTCAGTATATTTGTGGCCGAGAGTTATCATTTATAACTCTGCAGGTTTGTGAATTGCAGTGCCCCTGAGCTCCATTTTTCAACTCGCTTTTTTGGGAGCTGGCCGCAAAAGCGCAGGAGTGCCTCAGGCCCTATTCTGGTTCCGGGCGGCAGGCCAGGCCTGTGGTTTATTCTTCTTCCTGATGGGAAAATAGAGTGACCTGTGCCTGTCCCAACACCTAGAGCTAGTCTCTCATTGGCTCCCCCTCTTCCCGTTCATCCTCAGGACAAATTGCAAGCTGTACGGAACAGGAGGTTAAAGGTGCTGATGCTCCAAGGAGGGAGAGTGCTAGTAAAGCGGCTGGAATGGCGAAGCCGAGCACAAGGAGATGAGAAATGAGGTGCGTTTTAGAAACCTTTCCCGATCACACGGTGTACCACCTTCTGGGTTTCTCATGCATGTTTTCGATGTAGGAAGATGCCCTTGAACCTGGAGATTTGGGACCCATGGGATGGGTAACAGGCAGTATTACTTTAAAGGCTCTGCCTTTGCTTCCCCAACCTCACGAAACCTCTCAGCCCCGAGAGTGTCCACACTTCTGTCTCATCCAGCTGTGGGTCTAGATATGGTCAATCCAGGTTGCATCACAGCCCCTGAAAGAATTTTGTAAGAATTTCTCTCTCTTTCACTGTCTTTGTTTCACGGGTTTTTAAAAGTAATTTATTTTTATAATGGGGTTTAGCTGCTTTTCACGGCTGTGTTTATGCCGCTTTACACCCACTTGACTCACTTCCAGAGAGATATCAATACATAGGTTTGAAGATTCTTACTAGGCAGATATATTCTTGTGCGGTGAATAGGGGGTGTTGAGTACAGTTCACTGAGCAAGGAGTAGGTCTTTCTATTACATATTGGGTTTATGGAACGGTATCTGAGCTAATTTGAAACCCTTGTTTTATGCATCACCCCACCTCACCTTTCCCTTTAAGCAGCCATAGTGTGTTTTCTAAACGTGTGACTCTGTTCTGTTTTGTAATTCAGTTCAAGTGTAGCGGTTTTTACATTCCCTCTATAAGTGATAGCTTATGATAAGTGTCTTTTTCTGTGTGACTTATTTCACTCAGAATCGTCGTACCTAAATCCGCTCATCATGCTGCTACTAGCCTTATGACATTGATTTCATGGCTGAGTGATATTCCATTGTACATAAGGACCACCACTTGTTTATCCATTTTTCTCTTTCCTGGGATATTTAAGGTGTCATGAAGTGGAGGTTCTTGTCAACAGAGCAGCCCTAAACTTTGGGGTGCCTGTGTCATGCTGATTTTTAGTTTTCCCAATTTATACGCGCATGAGTGGAAGTGCCCTATGCGCTCTAAGCTGTGTTTTTTCGGTGTTTCAGGACACACCGTACACTTCTCCAGAGTGGCTGTTGGCAATTTACATCCCGCCCATCAGCGTAGCAAGGCTCCCATTTCTCCACGGCCTGTCCTGCATTTCTGGTTTTTACACTTTTTTCAGCATGGCCCTTTTGACCGATGGGAAGCGAGACTTCTTTGTAGCGCTGATTTGCCTTTCCAGGTTGCTTGGTTGGCCAAAAAGGGCGTATGCGTTTTTTCCTGAATATATTCAGGAAAAAACGCATACGCCCTTTTTGGCCAAGGGCATCATTGTCGACGTTTTGCCGCTTTTCATGTGCTTTAAAGGCGATTCGAATCTACCTCCTGAAATCTGTTTCCTGCAATTCTGCCTTGCTTTCAAATCCTCTTCGTTGCCTTCCCTCAATATATTTGTGGCCGAGAGTTATCATTTATAACTCTGCAGGTTTGTGAATTGCAGTGCCCCTGAGCTCCATTTTTCAACTAGCTTTTTTGGGAGCTGGCCGCAAAAGCGCAGGAGTGCCTCAGGCCCTATTCTGGTTTCGGGCGGCAGGCCGAGCCCGTGGTTAATTCTTCTTCCTGATGGGAAAATAGAGTGACCTGTGCCTGTCCCAACACCTAGAGCTAGTCTCTCATTGGCTCCCCCTCTTCCCGTTCACCCTCAGGACAAATTGCAAGCTGTACGGAACAGGAGGTTAAAGGTGCTGATGCTCCAAGGAGGGAGAGTGCTAGTAAAGCGGCTGGAATGGCGAAGCCGAGCACAAGGAGATGAGAAATGAGGTGCGTTTTAGAAACCTTTCCCGATCACACGGTGTACCACCTTCTGGGTTTCTCATGCATGTTTTCGATGTAGGAAGATGCCCTTGAACCTGGAGATTTGGGACCCATGGGATGGGTAACAGGCAGTATTACTTTAAAGGCTCTGCCTTTGCTTCCCCAACCTCACGAAACCTCTCAGCCCCGAGAGTGTCCACACTTCTGTCTCATCCAGCTGTGGGTCTAGATATGGTCAATCCAGGTTGCATCACAGCCCCTGAAAGAATTTTGTAAGAATTTCTCTCTCTTTCACTGTCTTTGTTTCACGGGTTTTTAAAAGTAATTTATTTTTATAATGGGGTTTAGCTGCTTTTCACGGCTGTGTTTATGCCGCTTTACACCCACTTGACTCACTTCCAGAGAGATATCAATACATAGGTTTGAAGATTCTTACTAGTCAGATATATTCTTGTACGGTGAATAGGGGGTGTTGAGTCCAGTTCACTGAGCAAGGAGTAGGTCTTTCTATTACATATTGGGTTTATGGAACGGTATCTGAGCTAATTTGAAACCCTTGTTTTATGCATCACCCCACCTCACCTTTCCCTTTAAGCAGCCATAGTGTGTTTTCTAAACGTGTGACTCTGTTCTGTTTTGTAATTCAGTTCAAGTGTAGCGGTTTTTACATTCCCTCTATAAGTGATAGCTTATGATAAGTGTCTTTTTCTGTGTGACTTATTTTACTCAGAATCGTCGTACCTAAATCCGCTCATCATGCTGCTACTAGCCTTATGACATTGATTTCATGGCTGAGTGATATTCCATTGTACATAAGGACCACCACTTCGTTATCCATTTTTCTCTTTCCTGGGATATTTAAGGTGTCATGAAGTGGAGGTTCTTGTCAACAGAGCAGCCCTAAACTTTGGGGTGCCTGTGTCTTGCTGATTTTTAGTTTTCCCAATTTATACGCCCATGAGTGGAAGTGCCCTATGCGCTCTAAGCTGTGTTTTTTCGGTGTTTCAGGACACACCGTACACTTCTCCAGAGTGGCTGTTGGCAATTTACATCCCGCCCATCAGCGTAGCAAGGCTCCCATTTCTCCACGGCCTGTCCTGCATTTCTGGTTTTTACACTTTTTTCAGCATGGCCCTTTTGACCGATGGGAAGCGAGACTTCTTTGTAGCGCTGATTTGCCTTTCCAGGTTGCTTGGTTGGCCAAAAAGGGCGTATGCGTTTTTTCCTGAATATATTCAGGAAAAAACGCATACGCCCTTTTTGGCCAAGGGCATCATTGTCGACGTTTTGCCGCTTTTCATGTGCTTTAAAGGCGATTCGAATCTACCTCCTGAAATCTGTTTCCTGCAATTCTGCCTTGCTTTCAAATCCTCTTCGTTGCCTTCCCTCAGTATATTTGTGGCCGAGAGTTATCATTTATAACTCTGCAGGTTTGTGAATTGCAGTGCCCCTGAGCTCCATTTTTCAACTAGCTTTTTTGGGAGCTGGCCGCAAAAGCGCAGGAGTGCCTCAGGCCCTATTCTGGTTCCGGGCAGCAGGCCGAGCCCGTGGTTAATTCTTCTTCCTGATGGGAAAATAGAGTGACCTGTGCCTGTCCCAACACCTAGAGCTAGTCTCTCATTGGCTCCCCCTCTTCCCGTTCATCCTCAGGACAAATTGCAAGCTGTACGGAACAGGAGGTTAAAGGTGCTGATGCTCCAAGGAGGGAGAGTGCTAGTAAAGCGGCTGGAATGGCGAAGCCGAGCACAAGGAGATGAGAAATGAGGTGCGTTTTAGAAACCTTTCCCGATCACACGGTGTACCACCTTCTGGGTTTCTCATGCATGTTTTCGATGTAGGAAGATGCCCTTGAACCTGGAGATTTGGGACCCATGGGATGGGTAACAGGCAGTATTACTTTAAAGGCTCTGCCTTTGCTTCCCCAACCTCACCAAACCTCTCAGCCCCGAGAGTGTCCACACTTCTGTCTCATCCAGCTGTGGGTCTAGATATGGTCAATCCAGGTTGCATCACAGCCCCTGAAAGAATTTTGTAAGAATTTCTCTCTCTTTCACTGTCTTTGTTTCACGGGTTTTTAAAAGTAATTTATTTTTATAATGGGGTTTAGCTGCTTTTCACGGCTGTGTTTATGCCGCTTTACACCCACTTGACTCACTTCCAGAGAGATATCAATACATAGGTTTGAAGATTCTTACTAGTCAGATATATTCTTGTACGGTGAATAGGGGGTGTTGAGTCCAGTTCACTGAGCAAGGAGTAGGTCTTTCTATTACATATTGGGTTTATGGAACGGTATCTGAGCTAATTTGAAACCCTTGTTTTATGCATCACCACACCTCACCTTTCCCTTTAAGCAGCCATAGTGTGTTTTCTAAACGTGTGACTCTGTTCTGTTTTGTAATTCAGTTCAAGTGTAGCGGTTTTTACATTCCCTCTATAAGTGATAGCTTATGATAAGTGTCTTTTTCTGTGTGACTTATTTTACTCAGAATCGTCGTACCTAAATCCGCTCATCATGCTGCTACTAGCCTTATGACATTGATTTCATGGCTGAGTGATATTCCATTGTACATAAGGACCACCACTTCGTTATCCATTTTTCTCTTTCCTGGGATATTTAAGGTGTCATGAAGTGGAGGTTCTTGTCAACAGAGCAGCCCTAAACTTTGGGGTGCCTGTGTCTTGCTGATTTTTAGTTTTCCCAATTTATACGCCCATGAGTGGAAGTGCCCTATGCGCTCTAAGCTGTGTTTTTTCGGTGTTTCAGGACACACCGTACACTTCTCCAGAGTGGCTGTTGGCAATTTACATCCCGCCCATCAGCGTAGCAAGGCTCCCATTTCTCCACGGCCTGTCCTGCATTTCTGGTTTTTACACTTTTTTCAGCATGGCCCTTTTGACCGATGGGAAGCGAGACTTCTTTGTAGCGCTGATTTGCCTTTCCAGGTTGCTTGGTTGGCCAAAAAGGGCGTATGCGTTTTTTCCTGAATATATTCAGGAAAAAACGCATACGCCCTTTTTGGCCAAGGGCATCATTGTCGACGTTTTGCCGCTTTTCATGGGCTTTAAAGGCGATTCGAATCTACCTCCTGAAATCTGTTTCCTGCAATTCTGCCTTGCTTTCAAATCCTCTTCGTTGCCTTCCCTCAGTATATTTGTGGCCGAGAGTTATCATTTATAACTCTGCAGGTTTGTGAATTGCAGTGCCCCTGAGCTCCATTTTTCAACTCGCTTTTTTGGGAGCTGGCCGCAAAAGCGCAGGAGTGCCTCAGGCCCTATTCTGGTTCCGGGCGGCAGGCCAGGCCTGTGGTTTATTCTTCTTCCTGATGGGAAAATAGAGTGACCTGTGCCTGTCCCAACACCTAGAGCTAGTCTCTCATTGGCTCCCCCTCTTCCCGTTCATCCTCAGGACAAATTGCAAGCTGTACGGAACAGGAGGTTAAAGGTGCTGATGCTCCAAGGAGGGAGAGTGCTAGTAAAGCGGCTGGAATGGCGAAGCCGAGCACAAGGAGATGAGAAATGAGGTGCGTTTTAGAAACCTTTCCCGATCACACGGTGTACCACCTTCTGGGTTTCTCATGCATGTTTTCGATGTAGGAAGATGCCCTTGAACCTGGAGATTTGGGACCCATGGGATGGGTAACAGGCAGTATTACTTTAAAGGCTCTGCCTTTGCTTCCCCAACCTCACGAAACCTCTCAGCCCCGAGAGTGTCCACACTTCTGTCTCATCCAGCTGTGGGTCTAGATATGGTCAATCCAGGTTGCATCACAGCCCCTGAAAGAATTTTGTAAGAATTTCTCTCTCTTTCACTGTCTTTGTTTCACGGGTTTTTAAAAGTAATTTATTTTTATAATGGGGTTTAGCTGCTTTTCACGGCTGTGTTTATGCCGCTTTACACCCACTTGACTCACTTCCAGAGAGATATCAATACATAGGTTTGAAGATTCTTACTAGGCAGATATATTCTTGTGCGGTGAATAGGGGGTGTTGAGTCCAGTTCACTGAGCAAGGAGTAGGTCTTTCTATTACATATTGGGTTTATGGAACGGTATCTGAGCTAATTTGAAACCCTTGTTTTATGCATCACCCCACCTCACCTTTCCCTTTAAGCAGCCATAGTGTGTTTTCTAAACGTGTGACTCTGTTCTGTTTTGTAATTCAGTTCAAGTGTAGCGGTTTTTACATTCCCTCTATAAGTGATAGCTTATGATAAGTGTCTTTTTCTGTGTGACTTATTTCACTCAGAATCGTCGTACCTAAATCCGCTCATCATGCTGCTACTAGCCTTATGACATTGATTTCATGGCTGAGTGATATTCCATTGTACATAAGGACCACCACTTGTTTATCCATTTTTCTCTTTCCTGGGATATTTAAGGTGTCATGAAGTGGAGGTTCTTGTCAACAGAGCAGCCCTAAACTTTGGGGTGCCTGTGTCATGCTGATTTTTAGTTTTCCCAATTTATACGCGCATGAGTGGAAGTGCCCTATGCGCTCTAAGCTGTGTTTTTTCGGTGTTTCAGGACACACCGTACACTTCTCCAGAGTGGCTGTTGGCAATTTACATCCCGCCCATCAGCGTAGCAAGGCTCCCATTTCTCCACGGCCTGTCCTGCATTTCTGGTTTTTACACTTTTTTCAGCATGGCCCTTTTGACCGATGGGAAGCGAGACTTCTTTGTAGCGCTGATTTGCCTTTCCAGGTTGCTTGGTTGGCCAAAAAGGGCGTATGCGTTTTTTCCTGAATATATTCAGGAAAAAACGCATACGCCCTTTTTGGCCAAGGGCATCATTGTCGACGTTTTGCCGCTTTTCATGTGCTTTAAAGGCGATTCGAATCTACCTCCTGAAATCTGTTTCCTGCAATTCTGCCTTGCTTTCAAATCCTCTTCGTTGCCTTCCCTCAGTATATTTGTGGCCGAGAGTTATCATTTATAACTCTGCAGGTTTGTGAATTGCAGTGCCCCTGAGCTCCATTTTTCAACTAGCTTTTTTGGGAGCTGGCCGCAAAAGCGCAGGAGTGCCTCAGGCCCTATTCTGGTTCCGGGCGGCAGGCCGAGCCCGTGGTTAATTCTTCTTCCTGATGGGAAAATAGAGTGACCTGTGCCTGTCCCAACACCTAGAGCTAGTCTCTCATTGGCTCCCCCTCTTCCCGTTCATCCTCAGGACAAATTGCAAGCTGTACGGAACAGGAGGTTAAAGGTGCTGATGCTCCAAGGAGGGAGAGTGCTAGTAAAGCGGCTGGAATGGCGAAGCCGAGCACAAGGAGATGAGAAATGAGGTGCGTTTTAGAAACCTTTCCCGATCACACGGTGTACCACCTTCTGGGTTTCTCATGCATGTTTTCGATGTAGGAAGATGCCCTTGAACCTGGAGATTTGGGACCCATGGGATGGGTAACAGGCAGTATTACTTTAAAGGGTCTGCCTTTGCTTCCCCAACCTCACCAAACCTCTCAGCCCCGAGAGTGTCCACACTTCTGTCTCATCCAGCTGTGGGTCTAGATATGGTCAATCCAGGTTGCATCACAGCCCCTGAAAGAATTTTGTAAGAATTTCTCTCTCTTTCACTGTCTTTGTTTCACGGGTTTTTAAAAGTAATTTATTTTTATAATGGGGTTTAGCTGCTTTTCACGGCTGTGTTTATGCCGCTTTACACCCACTTGACTCACTTCCAGAGAGATATCAATACATAGGTTTGAAGATTCTTACTAGTCAGATATATTCTTGTACGGTGAATAGGGGGTGTTGAGTCCAGTTCACTGAGCAAGGAGTAGGTCTTTCTATTACATATTGGGTTTATGGAACGGTATCTGAGCTAATTTGAAACCCTTGTTTTATGCATCACCCCACCTCACCTTTCCCTTTAAGCAGCCATAGTGTGTTTTCTAAACGTGTGACTCTGTTCTGTTTTGTAATTCAGTTCAAGTGTAGCGGTTTTTACATTCCCTCTATAAGTGATAGCTTATGATAAGTGTCTTTTTCTGTGTGACTTATTTTACTCAGAATCGTCGTACCTAAATCCGCTCATCATGCTGCTACTAGCCTTATGACATTGATTTCATGGCTGAGTGATATTCCATTGTACATAAGGACCACCACTTCGTTATCCATTTTTCTCTTTCCTGGGATATTTAAGGTGTCATGAAGTGGAGGTTCTTGTCAACAGAGCAGCCCTAAACTTTGGGGTGCCTGTGTCTTGCTGATTTTTAGTTTTCCCAATTTATACGCCCATGAGTGGAAGTGCCCTATGCGCTCTAAGCTGTGTTTTTTCGGTGTTTCAGGACACACCGTACACTTCTCCAGAGTGGCTGTTGGCAATTTACATCCCGCCCATCAGCGTAGCAAGGCTCCCATTTCTCCACGGCCTGTCCTGCATTTCTGGTTTTTACACTTTTTTCAGCATGGCCCTTTTGACCGATGGGAAGCGAGACTTCTTTGTAGCGCTGATTTGCCTTTCCAGGTTGCTTGGTTGGCCAAAAAGGGCGTATGCGTTTTTTCCTGAATATATTCAGGAAAAAACGCATACGCCCTTTTTGGCCAAGGGCATCATTGTCGACGTTTTGCCGCTTTTCATGGGCTTTAAAGGCGATTCGAATCTACCTCCTGAAATCTGTTTCCTGCAATTCTGCCTTGCTTTCAAATCCTCTTCGTTGCCTTCCCTCAGTATATTTGTGGCCGAGAGTTATCATTTATAACTCTGCAGGTTTGTGAATTGCAGTGCCCCTGAGCTCCATTTTTCAACTCGCTTTTTTGGGAGCTGGCCGCAAAAGCGCAGGAGTGCCTCAGGCCCTATTCTGGTTCCGGGCGGCAGGCCAGGCCTGTGGTTTATTCTTCTTCCTGATGGGAAAATAGAGTGACCTGTGCCTGTCCAAACACCTAGAGCTAGTCTCTCATTGGCTCCCCCTCTTCCCGTTCATCCTCAGGACAAATTGCAAGCTGTACGGAACAGGAGGTTAAAGGTGCTGATGCTCCAAGGAGGGAGAGTGCTAGTAAAGCGGCTGGAATGGCGAAGCCGAGCACAAGGAGATGAGAAATGAGGTGCGTTTTAGAAACCTTTCCCGATCACACGGTGTACCACCTTCTGGGTTTCTCATGCATGTTTTCGATGTAGGAAGATGCCCTTGAACCTGGAGATTTGGGACCCATGGGATGGGTAACAGGCAGTATTACTTTAAAGGCTCTGCCTTTGCTTCCCCAACCTCACGAAACCTCTCAGCCCCGAGAGTGTCCACACTTCTGTCTCATCCAGCTGTGGGTCTAGATATGGTCAATCCAGGTTGCATCACAGCCCCTGAAAGAATTTTGTAAGAATTTCTCTCTCTTTCACTGTCTTTGTTTCACGGGTTTTTAAAAGTAATTTATTTTTATAATGGGGTTTAGCTGCTTTTCACGGCTGTGTTTATGCCGCTTTACACCCACTTGACTCACTTCCAGAGAGATATCAATACATAGGTTTGAAGATTCTTACTAGGCAGATATATTCTTGTGCGGTGAATAGGGGGTGTTGAGTCCAGTTCACTGAGCAAGGAGTAGGTCTTTCTATTACATATTGGGTTTATGGAACGGTATCTGAGCTAATTTGAAACCCTTGTTTTATGCATCACCCCACCTCACCTTTCCCTTTAAGCAGCCATAGTGTGTTTTCTAAACGTGTGACTCTGTTCTGTTTTGTAATTCAGTTCAAGTGTAGCGGTTTTTACATTCCCTCTATAAGTGATAGCTTATGATAAGTGTCTTTTTCTGTGTGACTTATTTCACTCAGAATCGTCGTACCTAAATCCGCTCATCATGCTGCTACTAGCCTTATGACATTGATTTCATGGCTGAGTGATATTCCATTGTACATAAGGACCACCACTTGTTTATCCATTTTTCTCTTTCCTGGGATATTTAAGGTGTCATGAAGTGGAGGTTCTTGTCAACAGAGCAGCCCTAAACTTTGGGGTGCCTGTGTCATGCTGATTTTTAGTTTTCCCAATTTATACGCGCATGAGTGGAAGTGCCCTATGCGCTCTAAGCTGTGTTTTTTCGGTGTTTCAGGACACACCGTACACTTCTCCAGAGTGGCTGTTGGCAATTTACATCCCGCCCATCAGCGTAGCAAGGCTCCCATTTCTCCACGGCCTGTCCTGCATTTCTGGTTTTTACACTTTTTTCAGCATGGCCCTTTTGACCGATGGGAAGCGAGACTTCTTTGTAGCGCTGATTTGCCTTTCCAGGTTGCTTGGTTGGCCAAAAAGGGCGTATGCGTTTTTTCCTGAATATATTCAGGAAAAAACGCATACGCCCTTTTTTGGCCAAGGGCATCATTGTCGACGTTTTGCCGCTTTTCATGTGCTTTAAAGGCGATTCGAATCTACCTCCTGAAATCTGTTTCCTGCAATTCTGCCTTGCTTTCAAATCCTCTTCGTTGCCTTCCCTCAATATATTTGTGGCCGAGAGTTATCATTTATAACTCTGCAGGTTTGTGAATTGCAGTGCCCCTGAGCTCCATTTTTCAACTAGATTTTTTGGGAGCTGGCCGCAAAAGCGCAGGAGTGCCTCAGGCCCTATTCTGGTTTCGGGCGGCATGCCGAGCCCGTGGTTAATTCTTCTTCCTGATGGGAAAATAGAGTGACCTGTGCCTGTCCCAACACCTAGAGCTAGTCTCTCATTGGCTCCCCCTCTTCCCGTTCACCCTCAGGACAAATTGCAAGCTGTACGGAACAGGAGGTTAAAGGTGCTGATGCTCCAAGGAGGGAGAGTGCTAGTAAAGCGGCTGGAATGGCGAAGCCGAGCACAAGGAGATGAGAAATGAGGTGCGTTTTAGAAACCTTTCCCGATCACACGGTGTACCACCTTCTGGGTTTCTCATGCATGTTTTCGATGTAGGAAGATGCCCTTGAACCTGGAGATTTGGGACCCATGGGATGGGTAACAGGCAGTATTACTTTAAAGGCTCTGCCTTTGCTTCCCCAACCTCACGAAACCTCTCAGCCCCGAGAGTGTCCACACTTCTGTCTCATCCAGCTGTGGGTCTAGATATGGTCAATCCAGGTTGCATCACAGCCCCTGAAAGAATTTTGTAAGAATTTCTCTCTCTTTCACTGTCTTTGTTTCACGGGTTTTTAAAAGTAATTTATTTTTATAATGGGGTTTAGCTGCTTTTCACGGCTGTGTTTATGCCGCTTTACACCCACTTGACTCACTTCTAGAGAGATATCAATACATAGGTTTGAAGATTCTTACTAGTCAGATATATTCTTGTACGGTGAATAGGGGGTGTTGAGTCCAGTTCACTGAGCAAGGAGTAGGTCTTTCTATTACATATTGGGTTTATGGAACGGTATCTGAGCTAATTTGAAACCCTTGTTTTATGCATCACCCCACCTCACCTTTCCCTTTAAGCAGCCATAGTGTGTTTTCTAAACGTGTGACTCTGTTCTGTTTTGTAATTCAGTTCAAGTGTAGCGGTTTTTACATTCCCTCTATAAGTGATAGCTTATGATAAGTGTCTTTTTCTGTGTGACTTATTTCACTCAGAATCGTCGTACCTAAATCCGCTCATCATGCTGCTACTAGCCTTATGACATTGATTTCATGGCTGAGTGATATTCCATTGTACATAAGGACCACCACTTGTTTATCCATTTTTCTCTTTCCTGGGATATTTAAGGTGTCATGAAGTGGAGGTTCTTGTCAACAGAGCAGCCCTAAACTTTGGGGTGCCTGTGTCATGCTGATTTTTAGTTTTCCCAATTTATACGCGCATGAGTGGAAGTGCCCTATGCGCTCTAAGCTGTGTTTTTTCGGTGTTTCAGGACACACCGTACACTTCTCCAGAGTGGCTGTTGGCAATTTACATCCCGCCCATCAGCGTAGCAAGGCTCCCATTTCTCCACGGCCTGTCCTGCATTTCTGGTTTTTACACTTTTTTCAGCATGGCCCTTTTGACCGATGGGAAGCGAGACTTCTTTGTAGCGCTGATTTGCCTTTCCAGGTTGCTTGGTTGGCCAAAAAGGGCGTATGCGTTTTTTCCTGAATATATTCAGGAAAAAACGCATACGCCCTTTTTTGGCCAAGGGCATCATTGTCGACGTTTTGCCGCTTTTCATGTGCTTTAAAGGCGATTCGAATCTACCTCCTGAAATCTGTTTCCTGCAATTCTGCCTTGCTTTCAAATCCTCTTCGTTGCCTTCCCTCAATATATTTGTGGCCGAGAGTTATCATTTATAACTCTGCAGGTTTGTGAATTGCAGTGCCCCTGAGCTCCATTTTTCAACTAGCTTTTTTGGGAGCTGGCCGCAAAAGCGCAGGAGTGCCTCAGGCCCTATTCTGGTTTCGGGCGGCATGCCGAGCCCGTGGTTAATTCTTCTTCCTGATGGGAAAATAGAGTGACCTGTGCCTGTCCCAACACCTAGAGCTAGTCTCTCATTGGCTCCCCCTCTTCCCGTTCACCCTCAGGACAAATTGCAAGCTGTACGGAACAGGAGGTTAAAGGTGCTGATGCTCCAAGGAGGGAGAGTGCTAGTAAAGCGGCTGGAATGGCGAAGCCGAGCACAAGGAGATGAGAAATGAGGTGCGTTTTAGAAACCTTTCCCGATCACACGGTGTACCACCTTCTGGGTTTCTCATGCATGTTTTCGATGTAGGAAGATGCCCTTGAACCTGGAGATTTGGGACCCATGGGATGGGTAACAGGCAGTATTACTTTAAAGGGTCTGCCTTTGCTTCCCCAACCTCACGAAACCTCTCAGCCCCGAGAGTGTCCACACTTCTGTCTCATCCAGCTGTGGGTCTAGATATGGTCAATCCAGGTTGCATCACAGCCCCTGAAAGAATTTTGTAAGAATTTCTCTCTCTTTCACTGTCTTTGTTTCACGGGTTTTTAAAAGTAATTTATTTTTATAATGGGGTTTAGCTGCTTTTCACGGCTGTGTTTATGCCGCTTTACACCCACTTGACTCACTTCCAGAGAGATATCAATACATAGGTTTGAAGATTCTTACTAGTCAGATATATTCTTGTACGGTGAATAGGGGGTGTTGAGTCCAGTTCACTGAGCAAGGAGTAGGTCTTTCTATTACATATTGGGTTTATGGAACGGTATCTGAGCTAATTTGAAACCCTTGTTTTATGCATCACCCCACCTCACCTTTCCCTTTAAGCAGCCATAGTGTGTTTTCTAAACGTGTGACTCTGTTCTGTTTTGTAATTCAGTTCAAGTGTAGCGGTTTTTACATTCCCTCTATAAGTGATAGCTTATGATAAGTGTCTTTTTCTGTGTGACTTATTTTACTCAGAATCGTCGTACCTAAATCCGCTCATCATGCTGCTACTAGCCTTATGACATTGATTTCATGGCTGAGTGATATTCCATTGTACATAAGGACCACCACTTCGTTATCCATTTTTCTCTTTCCTGGGATATTTAAGGTGTCATGAAGTGGAGGTTCTTGTCAACAGAGCAGCCCTAAACTTTGGGGTGCCTGTGTCTTGCTGATTTTTAGTTTTCCCAATTTATACGCCCATGAGTGGAAGTGCCCTATGCGCTCTAAGCTGTGTTTTTTCGGTGTTTCAGGACACACCGTACACTTCTCCAGAGTGGCTGTTGGCAATTTACATCCCGCCCATCAGCGTAGCAAGGCTCCCATTTCTCCACGGCCTGTCCTGCATTTCTGGTTTTTACACTTTTTTCAGCATGGCCCTTTTGACCGATGGGAAGCGAGACTTCTTTGTAGCGCTGATTTGCCTTTCCAGGTTGCTTGGTTGGCCAAAAAGGGCGTATGCGTTTTTTCCTGAATATATTCAGGAAAAAACGCATACGCCCTTTTTGGCCAAGGGCATCATTGTCGACGTTTTGCCGCTTTTCATGTGCTTTAAAGGCGATTCGAATCTACCTCCTGAAATCTGTTTCCTGCAATTCTGCCTTGCTTTCAAATCCTCTTCGTTGCCTTCCCTCAGTATATTTGTGGCCGAGAGTTATCATTTATAACTCTGCAGGTTTGTGAATTGCAGTGCCCCTGAGCTCCATTTTTCAACTCGCTTTTTTGGGAGCTGGCCGCAAAAGCGCAGGAGTGCCTCAGGCCCTATTCTGGTTCCGGGCGGCAGGCCGAGCCTGTGGTTAATTCCTCTTCCTGATGGGAAAATAGAGTGACCTGTGCCTGTCCCAACACCTAGAGCTAGTCTCTCATTGGCTCCCCCTCTTCCCGTTCATCCTCAGGACAAATTGCAAGCTGTACGGAACAGGAGGTTAAAGGTGCTGTTGCTCCAAGGAGGGAGAGTGCTAGTAAAGCGGCTGGAATGGCGAAGCCGAGCACAAGGAGATGAGAAATGAGGTGCGTTTTAGAAACCTTTCCCGATCACACGGTGTACCACCTTCTGGGTTTCTCATGCATGTTTTCGATGTAGGAAGATGCCCTTGAACCTGGAGATTTGGGACCCATGGGATGGGTAACAGGCAGTATTACTTTAAAGGCTCTGCCTTTGCTTCCCCAACCTCACGAAACCTCTCAGCCCCGAGAGTGTCCACCCTTCTGTCTCATCCAGCTGTGGGTCTAGATATGGTCAATCCAGGTTGCATCCCAGCCCCTGAAAGAATTTTGTAAGAATTTCTCTCTCTTTCACTGTCTTTGTTTCACGGGTTTTTAAAAGTAATTTATTTTTATAATGGGGTTTAGCTGCTTTTCACGGCTGTGTTTATGCCGCTTTACACCCACTTGACTCACTACCAGAGAGATATCAATACATAGGTTTGAAGATTCTTACTAGTCAGATATATTCTTGTACGGTGAATAGGGGGTGTTGAGTCCAGTTCACTGTGCAAGGAGTAGGTCTTTCTATTACATATTGGGTTTATGGAACGGTATCTGAGCTAATTTGAAACCCTTGTTTTATGCATCACCCCACCTCACCTTTCCCTTTAAGCAGCCATAGTGTGTTTTCTAAACGTGTGACTCTGTTCTGTTTTGTAATTCAGTTCAAGTGTAGCGGATTTTACATTCCCTCTATAAGTGATAGCTTATGATAAGTGACTTTTTCTGTGTGACTTATTTCACTTACAATTGTCGTACCTAAATCCGCTCATCATGCTGCTACTAGCCTTATGACATTGATTTCATGGCTGAGTGATATTCCATTGTATATAAGGACCACCACTTCTTTATCCATTTTTCTCTTTCCTGGGATATTTAAGGTGTCATGAAGTGGAGGTTCTTGTCCACAGAGCAGCCCTAAACTTTGGGGTGCCTGTGTCTTGCTGATTTTTAGTTTTCCCAATTTATACGCCCATGAGTGGAAGTGCCCTATGCGCTCTAAGCTGTGTTTTTTCAGTGTTTCAGGACACACCGTACACTTCTCCAGAGTGGCTGTTGGCAATTTACATCCCGCCCATCAGCGTAGCAAGGCTCCCATTTCTCCACGGCCTGTCCTGCATTTCTGGTTTTTACACTTTTTTCAGCATGGCCCTTTTGACCGATGGGAAGCGAGACTTCTTTGTAGCGCTGATTTGCCTTTCCAGGTTGCTTGGTTGGCCAAAAAGGGCGTATGCGTTTTTTCCTGAATATATTCAGGAAAAAACGCATACGCCCTTTTTGGCCAAGGGCATCATTGTCGACGTTTTGCCGCTTTTCATGTGCTTTAAAGGCGATTCGAATCTACCTCCTGAAATCTGTTTCCTGCAATTCTGCCTTGCTTTCAAATCCTCTTCGTTGCCTTCCCTCAGTATATTTGTGGCCGAGAGTTATCATTTATAACTCTGCAGGTTTGTGAATTGCAGTGCCCCTGAGCTCCATTTTTCAACTCGCTTTTTTGGGAGCTGGCCGCAAAAGCGCAGGAGTGCCTCAGGCCCTATTCTGGTTCCGGGCGGCAGGCCGAGCCTGTGGTTAATTCCTCTTCCTGATGGGAAAATAGAGTGACCTGTGCCTGTCCCAACACCTAGAGCTAGTCTCTCATTGGCTCCCCCTCTTCCCGTTCATCCTCAGGACAAATTGCAAGCTGTACGGAACAGGAGGTTAAAGGTGCTGTTGCTCCAAGGAGGGAGAGTGCTAGTAAAGCGGCTGGAATGGCGAAGCCGAGCACAAGGAGATGAGAAATGAGGTGCGTTTTAGAAACCTTTCCCGATCACACGGTGTACCACCTTCTGGGTTTCTCATGCATGTTTTCGATGTAGGAAGATGCCCTTGAACCTGGAGATTTGGGACCCATGGGATGGGTAACAGGCAGTATTACTTTAAAGGCTCTGCCTTTGCTTCCCCAACCTCACGAAACCTCTCAGCCCCGAGAGTGTCCACCCTTCTGTCTCATCCAGCTGTGGGTCTAGATATGGTCAATCCAGGTTGCATCCCAGCCCCTGAAAGAGTTTTGTAAGAATTTCTCTCTCTTTCACTGTCTTTGTTTCACGGGTTTTTAAAACTAATTTATTTTTATAATGGGGTTTAGCTGCTTTTCACGGCTGTGTTTATGCCGCTTTACACCCACTTGACTCACTTCCAGAGAGATATCAATACATAGGTTTTAAGATTCTTACTAGTCAGATATATTCTTGTACGGTGAATAGGGGGTGTTGAGTCCAGTTCACTGAGCAAGGAGTAGGTCTTTCTATTACATATTGGGTTTATGGAACGGTATCTGAGCTAATTTGAAACCCTTGTTTTATGCATCACCCCACCTCACCTTTCCCTTTAAGCAGCCATAGTGTGTTTTCTAAACGTGTGACTCTGTTCTGTTTTGTAATTCAGTTCAAGTGTAGCGGTTTTTACATTCCCTCTATAAGTGATAGCTTATGATAAGTGTCTTTTTCTGTGTGACTTATTTTACTCAGAATCGTCGTACCTAAATCCGCTCATCATGCTGCTACTAGCCTTATGACATTGATTTCATGGCTGAGTGATATTCCATTGTACATAAGGACCACCACTTGTTTATCCATTTTTCTCTTTCCTGGGATATTTAGGGTGTCATGAAGTGGAGGTTCTTGTCCACAGAGCAGCCCTAAACTTTGGGGTGCCTGTGTCATGCTGATTTTTAGTTTTCCCAATTTATACGCGCATGAGTGGAAGTGCCCTATGCGCTCTAAGCTGTGTTTTTTCGGTGTTTCAGGACACACCGTACACTTCTCCAGAGTGGCTGTTGGCAATTTACATCCCGCCCATCAGCGTAGCAAGGCTCCCATTTCTCCACGGCCTGTCCTGCATTTCTGGTTATTACACTTTTTTCAGCATGGCCCTTTTGACCGATGGGAAGCGAGACTTCTTTGTAGCGCTGATTTGCCTTTCCAGGTTGCTTGGTTGGCCAAAAAGGGCGTATGCGTTTTTTCCTGAATATATTCAGGAAAAAACGCATACGCCCTTTTTGGACAAGGGCATCATTGTCGACGTTTTGCCGCTTTTCATGTGCTTTAAAGGCGATTCGAATCTACCTCCTGAAATCTGTTTCCTGCAATTCTGCCTTGCTTTCAAATCCTCTTCGTTGCCTTCCCTCAATATATTTGTGGCCGAGAGTTATCATTTATAACTCTGAAGGTTTGTGAATTGCAGTGCCCCTGAGCTCCATTTTTCAACTAGCTTTTTTGGGAGCTGGCCGCAAAAGCGCAGGAGTGCCTCAGGCCCTATTCTGGTTCCGGGCGGCAGGCCGAGCCCGTGGTTAATTCTTCTTCCTGATGGAAAAATAGAGTGACCTGTGCCTGTCCCAACACCTAGAGCTAGTCTCTCATTGGCTCCCCCTCTTCCCGTTCACCCTCAGGACAAATTGCAAGCTGTACGGAACAGGAGGTTAAAGGTGCTGATGCTCCAAGGAGGGAGAGTGCTAGTAAAGCGGCTGGAATGGCGAACCCGAGCACAAGGAGATGAGAAATGAGGTGCGTTTTAGAAACCTTTCCCGATCACACGGTGTACCACCTTCTGGGTTTCTCATGCATGTTTTCGATGTAGGAAGATGCCCTTGAACCTGGAGATTTGGGACCCATGGGATGGGTAACAGGCAGTATTACTTTAAAGGCTCTGCCTTTGCTTCCCCAACCTCACCAAACCTCTCAGCCCCGAGAGTGTCCACACTTCTGTCTCATCCAGCTGTGGGTCTAGATATGGTCAATCCAGGTTGCATCCCAGCCCCTGAAAGAATTTTGTAAGAATTTCTCTCTCTTTCACTGTCTTTGTTTCACGGGTTTTTAAAACTAATTTATTTTTATAATGGGGTTTAGCTGCTTTTCACGGCTGTGTTTATGCCGCTTTACACCCACTTGACTCACTTCCAGAGAGATATCAATACATAGGTTTTAAGATTCTTACTAGTCAGATATATTCTTGTACGGTGAATAGGGGGTGTTGAGTCCAGTTCACTGAGCAAGGAGTAGGTCTTTCTATTACATATTGGGTTTATGGAACGGTATCTGAGCTAATTTGAAACCCTTGTTTTATGCATCACCCCACCTCACCTTTCCCTTTAAGCAGCCATAGTGTGTTTTCTAAACGTGTGACTCTGTTCTGTTTTGTAATTCAGTTCAAGTGTAGCGGTTTTTACATTCCCTCTATAAGTGATAGCTTATGATAAGTGTCTTTTTCTGTGTGACTTATTTTACTCAGAATCGTCGTACCTAAATCCGCTCATCATGCTGCTACTAGCCTTATGACATTGATTTCATGGCTGAGTGATATTCCATTGTACATAAGGACCACCACTTGTTTATCCATTTTTCTCTTTCCTGGGATATTTAAGGTGTCATGAAGTGGAGGTTCTTGTCAACAGAGCAGCCCTAAACTTTGGGGTGCCTGTGTCATGCTGATTTTTAGTTTTCCCAATTTATACGCGCATGAGTGGAAGTGCCCTATGCGCTCTAAGCTGTGTTTTTTCGGTGTTTCAGGACACACCGTACACTTCTCCAGAGTGGCTGTTGGCAATTTACATCCCGCCCATCAGCGTAGCAAGGCTCCCATTTCTCCACGGCCTGTCCTGCATTTCTGGTTTTTACACTTTTTTCAGCATGGCCCTTTTGACCGATGGGAAGCGAGACTTCTTTGTAGCGCTGATTTGCCTTTCCAGGTTGCTTGGTTGGCCAAAAAGGGCGTATGCGTTTTTTCCTGAATATATTCAGGAAAAAACGCATACGCCCTTTTTGGCCAAGGGCATCATTGTCGACGTTTTGCCGCTTTTCATGTGCTTTAAAGGCGATTCGAATCTACCTCCTGAAATCTGTTTCCTGCAATTCTGCCTTGCTTTCAAATCCTCTTCGTTGCCTTCCCTCAATATATTTGTGGCCGAGAGTTATCATTTATAACTCTGCAGGTTTGTGAATTGCAGTGCCCCTGAGCTCCATTTTTCAACTAGCTTTTTTGGGAGCTGGCCGCAAAAGCGCAGGAGTGCCTCAGGCCCTATTCTGGTTTCGGGCGGCAGGCCGAGCCCGTGGTTAATTCTTCTTCCTGATGGGAAAATAGAGTGACCTGTGCCTGTCCCAACACCTAGAGCTAGTCTCTCATTGGCTCCCCCTCTTCCCGTTCACCCTCAGGACAAATTGCAAGCTGTACGGAACAGGAGGTTAAAGGTGCTGATGCTCCAAGGAGGGAGAGTGCTAGTAAAGCGGCTGGAATGGCGAAGCCGAGCACAAGGAGATGAGAAATGAGGTGCGTTTTAGAAACCTTTCCCGATCACACGGTGTACCACCTTCTGGGTTTCTCATGCATGTTTTCGATGTAGGAAGATGCCCTTGAACCTGGAGATTTGGGACCCATGGGATGGGTAACAGGCAGTATTACTTTAAAGGCTCTGCCTTTGCTTCCCCAACCTCACGAAACCTCTCAGCCCCGAGAGTGTCCACACTTCTGTCTCATCCAGCTGTGGGTCTAGATATGGTCAATCCAGGTTGCATCCCAGCCCCTGAAAGAATTTTGTAAGAATTTCTCTCTCTTTCACTGTCTTTGTTTCACGGGTTTTTAAAAGTAATTTATTTTTATAATGGGGTTTAGCTGCTTTTCACGGCTGTGTTTATGCCGCTTTACACCCACTTGACTCACTTCCAGAGAGATATCAATACATAGGTTTGAAGATTCTTACTAGTCAGATATATTCTTGTACGGTGAATAGGGGGTGTTGAGTCCAGTTCACTGAGCAAGGAGTAGGTCTTTCTATTACATATTGGGTTTATGGAACGGTATCTGAGCTAATTTGAAACCCTTGTTTTATGCATCACCCCACCTCACCTTTCCCTTTAAGCAGCCATAGTGTGTTTTCTAAACGTGTGACTCTGTTCTGTTTTGTAATTCAGTTCAAGTGTAGCGGTTTTTACATTCCCTCTATAAGTGATAGCTTATGATAAGTGTCTTTTTCTGTGTGACTTATTTTACTCAGAATCGTCGTACCTAAATCCGCTCATCATGCTGCTACTAGCCTTATGACATTGATTTCATGGCTGAGTGATATTCCATTGTACATAAGGACCACCACTTCGTTATCCATTTTTCTCTTTCCTGGGATATTTAAGGTGTCATGAAGTGGAGGTTCTTGTCAACAGAGCAGCCCTAAACTTTGGGGTGCCTGTGTCTTGCTGATTTTTAGTTTTCCCAATTTATACGCCCATGAGTGGAAGTGCCCTATGCGCTCTAAGCTGTGTTTTTTCGGTGTTTCAGGACACACCGTACACTTCTCCAGAGTGGCTGTTGGCAATTTACATCCCGCCCATCAGCGTAGCAAGGCTCCCATTTCTCCACGGCCTGTCCTGCATTTCTGGTTTTTACACTTTTTTCAGCATGGCCCTTTTGACCGATGGGAAGCGAGACTTCTTTGTAGCGCTGATTTGCCTTTCCAGGTTGCTTGGTTGGCCAAAAAGGGCGTATGCGTTTTTTCCTGAATATATTCAGGAAAAAACGCATACGCCCTTTTTGGCCAAGGGCATCATTGTCGACGTTTTGCCGCTTTTCATGTGCTTTAAAGGCGATTCGAATCTACCTCCTGAAATCTGTTTCCTGCAATTCTGCCTTGCTTTCAAATCCTCTTCGTTGCCTTCCCTCAGTATATTTGTGGCCGAGAGTTATCATTTATAACTCTGCAGGTTTGTGAATTGCAGTGCCCCTGAGCTCCATTTTTCAACTCGCTTTTTTGGGAGCTGGCCGCAAAAGCGCAGGAGTGCCTCAGGCCCTATTCTGGTTCCGGGCGGCAGGCCGAGCCTGTGGTTAATTCTTCTTCCTGATGGGAAAATAGAGTGACCTGTGCCTGTCCCAACACCTAGAGCTAGTCTCTCATTGGCTCCCCCTCTTCCCGTTCATCCTCAGGACAAATTGCAAGCTGTACGGAACAGGAGGTTAAAGGTGCTGATGCTCCAAGGAGGGAGAGTGCTAGTAAAGCGGCTGGAATGGCGAAGCCGAGCACAAGGAGATGAGAAATGAGGTGCGTTTTAGAAACCTTTCCCGATCACACGGTGTACCACCTTCTGGGTTTCTCATGCATGTTTTCGATGTAGGAAGATGCCCTTGAACCTGGAGATTTGGGACCCATGGGATGGGTAACAGGCAGTATTACTTTAAAGGCTCTGCCTTTGCTTCCCCAAGCTCACCAAACCTCTCAGCCCCGAGAGTGTCCACACTTCTGTCTCATCCAGCTGTGGGTCTAGATATGGTCAATCCAGGTTGCATCCCAGCCCCTGAAAGAATTTTGTAAGAATTTCTCTCTCTTTCACTGTCTTTGTTTCACGGGTTTTTAAAAGTAATTTATTTTTATAATGGGGTTTAGCTGCTTTTCACGGCTGTGTTTATGCCGCTTTACACCCACTTGACTCACTTCCAGAGAGATATCAATACATAGGTTTGAAGATTCTTACTAGTCAGATATATTCTTGTACGGTGAATAGGGGGTGTTGAGTCCAGTTCACTGAGCAAGGAGTAGGTCTTTCTATTACATATTGGGTTTATGGAACGGTATCTGAGCTAATTTGAAACCCTTGTTTTATGCATCACCCCACCTCACCTTTCCCTTTAAGCAGCCATAGTGTGTTTTCTAAACGTGTGACTCTGTTCTGTTTTGTAATTCAGTTCAAGTGTAGCGGTTTTTACATTCCCTCTATAAGTGATAGCTTATGATAAGTGTCTTTTTCTGTGTGACTTATTTCACTCAGAATCGTCGTACCTAAATCCGCTCATCATGCTGCTACTAGCCTTATGACATTGATTTCATGGCTGAGTGATATTCCATTGTACATAAGGACCACCACTTGTTTATCCATTTTTCTCTTTCCTGGGATATTTAAGGTGTCATGAAGTGGAGGTTCTTGTCAACAGAGCAGCCCTAAACTTTGGGGTGCCTGTGTCATGCTGATTTTTAGTTTTCCCAATTTATACGCGCATGAGTGGAAGTGCCCTATGCGCTCTAAGCTGTGTTTTTTCGGTGTTTCAGGACACACCGTACACTTCTCCAGAGTGGCTGTTGGCAATTTACATCCCGCCCATCAGCGTAGCAAGGCTCCCATTTCTCCACGGCCTGTCCTGCATTTCTGGTTTTTACACTTTTTTCAGCATGGCCCTTTTGACCGATGGGAAGCGAGACTTCTTTGTAGCGCTGATTTGCCTTTCCAGGTTGCTTGGTTGGCCAAAAAGGGCGTATGCGTTTTTTCCTGAATATATTCAGGAAAAAACGCATACGCCCTTTTTGGCCAAGGGCATCATTGTCGACGTTTTGCCGCTTTTCATGTGCTTTAAAGGCGATTCGAATCTACCTCCTGAAATCTGTTTCCTGCAATTCTGCCTTGCTTTCAAATCCTCTTCGTTGCCTTCCCTCAATATATTTGTGGCCGAGAGTTATCATTTATAACTCTGCAGGTTTGTGAATTGCAGTGCCCCTGAGCTCCATTTTTCAACTAGCTTTTTTGGGAGCTGGCCGCAAAAGCGCAGGAGTGCCTCAGGCCCTATTCTGGTTTCGGGCGGCAGGCCGAGCCCGTGGTTAATTCTTCTTCCTGATGGAAAAATAGAGTGACCTGTGCCTGTCCCAACACCTAGAGCTAGTCTCTCATTGGCTCCCCCTCTTCCCGTTCACCCTCAGGACAAATTGCAAGCTGTACGGAACAGGAGGTTAAAGGTGCTGATGCTCCAAGGAGGGAGAGTGCTAGTAAAGCGGCTGGAATGGCGAACCCGAGCACAAGGAGATGAGAAATGAGGTGCGTTTTAGAAACCTTTCCCGATCACACGGTGTACCACCTTCTGGGTTTCTCATGCATGTTTTCGATGTAGGAAGATGCCCTTGAACCTGGAGATTTGGGACCCATGGGATGGGTAACAGGCAGTATTACTTTAAAGGTTCTGCGTTTGCTCCCCCAACCTCACCAAACCTCTCAGCCCCGAGAGTGTCCACACTTCTGTCTCATCCAGCTGTGGGTCTAGATATGGTCAATCCAGGTTGCATCACAGCCCCTGAAAGAATTTTGTAAGAATTTCTCTCTCTTTCACTGTCTTTGTTTCACTGGTTTTTAAAATAATTTATTTTTATAATGGGGTTTAGCTGCTTTTCACGGCTGTGTTTATGCCGTTTTACACCCACTTGACTCACTTCCAGAGAGATATCAATACATAGGTTTGAAGATTCTTACTAGTCAGATATATTCTTGTGCGGTGAATAGGGGGTGTTGAGTCCAGTTCACTGAGCAAGGAGTAGGTCTTTCTATTACATAGTGGGTTTATGGAAGGGTATCTGAGCTAATTTGAAACCCTTGTTTTATTCATCACCCCACCTCACCTTTCCCTTTAAGCAGCCATAGTGTGTTTTCTAAACGTGTGACGCTGTTCTGTTTTATAATTCAGTTCAAGTGTAGCGGTTTTTACATTCCCTCTATAAGTGATAGCTTATGATAAGTGTCTTTTTCTGTGTGACTTATTTCACTCAGAATCGTCGTACCTAAATCCGCTCATCATGCTGCTACTAGCCTTATGACATTGATTTCATGGCTGAGTGATATTCAATTGTACATAAGGATCACCACTTCGTTATCCATTTTTCTCTTTCCTGGGATATTTAAGGTGTCATGAAGTGGAGGTTCTTGTCAACAGAGCAGCCCTAAACTTTGGGGTGCCTGTGTCTTGCTGATTTTTAGTTTTCCCAATTTATACGCCCATGAGTGGAAGTGCCCTATGCGCTCTAAGCTGTGTTTTTTCCGTGTATCAGGACACACCGTACACTTCTCCAGAGTGGCTGTTGGCAATTTACATCCCGCCCATCAGCGTAGCAAGGCTCCCATTTCTCCACGGCCTGTCCTGCATTTCTGGTTTTTACACTTTTTTCAGCATGGCCCTTTTGACCGATGGGAAGCGAGACTTCTTTGTAGCGCTGATTTGCCTTTCCAGGTTGCTTGGTTGGCCAAAAAGGGCGTATGCGTTTTTTCCTGAATATATTCAGGAAAAAACGCATACGCCCTTTTTGGCCAAGGGCATCATTGTCGACGTTTTGCCGCTTTTCATGTGCTTTAAAGGCGATTCGAATCTACCTCCTGAAATCTGTTTCCTGCAATTCTGCCTTGCTTTCAAATCCTCTTCGTTGCCTTCCCTCAGTATATTTGTGGCCGAGAGTTATCATTTATAACTCTGCAGGTTTGTGAATTGCAGTGCCCCTGAGCTCCATTGTTCAACTCGCTTTTTTGGGAGCTGGCCGCAAAAGCGCAGGAGTGCCTCAGGCCCTATTCTGGTTCCGGGCGGCAGGCCGAGCCTGTGGTTAATTCTTCTTCCTGATGGGAAAATAGAGTGACCTGTGCCTGTCCCAACACCTAGAGCTAGTCTCTCATTGGCTCCCCCTCTTCCCGTTCATCCTCAGGACAAATTGCAAGCTGTACGGAACAGGAGGTTAAAGGTGCTGATGCTCCAAGGAGGGAGAGTGCTAGTAAAGCGGCTGGAATGGCGAACCCGAGCACAAGGAGATGAGAAATGAGGTGCGTTTTAGAAACCTTTCCTGATCACACGGTGTACCACCTTCTGGGTTTCTCATGCATGTTTTCGATGTAGGAAGATGCCCTTGAACCTGGAGATTTGGGACCCATGGGATGGGTAACAGGCAGTATTACTTTAAAGGCTCTGCGTTTGCTCCCCCAACCTCACCAAACCTCTCAGCCCCGAGAGTGTCCACACTTCTGTCTCATCCAGCTGTGGGTCTAGATATGGTCAATCCAGGGTGCATCACAGCCCCTGAAAGAATTTTGTAAGAATTTCTCTCTCTTTCACTGTCTTTGTTTCACGGGTTTTTAAAATAATTTATTTTTATAATGGGGTTTAGCTGCTTTTCACGGCTGTGTTTATGCCGCTTTACACCCACTTGACTCACTTCCAGAGAGATATCAATACATAGGTTTGAAGATTCTTACTAGTCAGATATATTCTTGTGCGGTGAATAGGGGGTGTTGAGTCCAGTTCACTGAGCAAGGAGTAGGTCTTTCTATTACATATTGGGTTTATGGAACGGTATCTGAGCTAATTTGAAACCCTTGTTTTATTCATCACCCCACCTCACCTTTCCCTTTAAGCAGCCATAGTGTGTTTTCTAAACGTGTGACTCTGTTCTGTTTTGTAATTCAGTTCAAGTGTAGCGGATTTTACATTCCCTCTATAAGTGATAGCTTATGATAAGTGTCTTTTTCTGTGTGACTTATTTCACTTACAATTGTCGTACCTAAATCCGCTCATCATGCTGCTACTAGCCTTATGACATTGATTTCATGGCTGAGTGATATTCCATTGTATATAAGGACCACCACTTCTTTATCCATTTTTCTCTTTCCTGGGATATTTAAGGTGTCATGAAGTGGAGGTTCTTGTCAACAGAGCAGCCCTAAACTTTGGGGTGCCTGTGTCTTGCTGATTTTTAGTTTTCCCAATTTATACGCCCATGAGTGGAAGTGCCCTATGCGCTCTAAGCTGTGTTTTTTCGGTGTTTCAGGACACACCGTACACTTCTCCAGAGTGGCTGTTGGCAATTTACATCCCGCCCATCAGCGTAGCAAGGCTCCCATTTCTCCACGGCCTGTCCTGCATTTCTTGTTTTTACACTTTTTTCAGCATGGCCCTTTTGACCGATGGGAAGCGAGACTTCTTTGTAGCGCTGATTTGCCTTTCCAGGTTGCTTGGTTGGCCAAAAAGGGCGTATGCGTTTTTTCCTGAATATATTCAGGAAAAAACGCATACGCCCTTTTTGGCCAAGGGCATCATTGTCGACGTTTTGCCGCTTTTCATGTGCTTTAAAGGCGATTCGAATCTACCTCCTGAAATCTGTTTCCTGCAATTCTGCCTTGCTTTCAAATCCTCTTCGTTGCCTTCCCTCAGTATATTTGGGGCCGAGAGTTATCATTTATAACTCTGCAGGTTTGTGAATTGCAGTGCCCCTGAGCTCCATTTTTCAACTCGCTTTTTTGGGAGCTGGCCGCAAAAGCGCAGGAGTGCCTCAGGCCCTATTCTGGTTCCGGGCGGCAGGCCGAGCCTGTGGTTAATTCTTCTTCCTGATGGGAAAATAGAGTGACCTGTGCCTGTCCCAACACCTAGAGCTAGTCTCTCATTGGCTCCCCCTCTTCCCGTTCATCCTCAGGACAAATTGCAAGCTGTACGGAACAGGAGGTTAAAGGTGCTGATGCTCCAAGGAGGGAGAGTGCTAGTAAAGCGGCTGGAATGGGGAAGCCAAGCACAAGGAGATGAGAAATGAGGTGCGTTTTAGAAACCTTTCCCGATCACACGGTGTACCACCTTCTGGGTTTCTCATGCATGTTTTCGATGTAGGAAGATGCCCTTGAACCTGGAGATTTGGGACCCATGGGATGGGTAACAGGCAGTATTACTTTAAAGGCTCTGCCTTTGCTTCCCCAACCTCACCAAACCTCTCAGCCCCGAGAGTGTCCACACTTCTGTCTCATCCAGCTGTGGGTCTAGATATGGTCAATCCAGGTTGCATCCCAGCCCCTGAAAGAATTTTGTAAGAATTTCTGTCTCTTTCACTGTCTTTGTTTCACGGGTTTTTAAAAGTAATTTATTTTTATAATGGGGTTTAGCTGCTTTTCACGGCTGTGTTTATGCCGCTTTACACCCACTTGACTCACTTCCAGAGAGATATCAATACATAGGTTTTAAGATTCTTGCTAGTCAGATATATTCTTGTACGGTGAATAGGGGGTGCTGAGTCCAGTTCACTGAGCAAGGAGTAGGTCTTTCTATTACATATTGGGTTTATGGAACGGTATCTGAGCTAATTTGAAACCCTTGTTTTATGCATCACCCCACCTCACCTTTCCCTTTAAGCAGCCATAGTGTGTTTTCTAAACGTGTGACTCTGTTCTGTTTTGTAATTCAGTTCAAGTGTAGCGGTTTTTACATTCCCTCTATAAGTGATAGCTTATGATAAGTGTCTTTTTCTGTGTGACTTATTTCACTCAGAATCGTCGTACCTAAATCCGCTCATCATGCTGCTACTAGCCTTATGACATTGATTTCATGGCTGAGTGATATTCCATTGTACATAAGGACCACCACTTCGTTATCCATTTTTCTCTTTCCTGGGATATTTAAGGTGTCATGAAGTGGAGGTTCTTGTCAACAGAGCAGCCCTAAACTTTGGGGTGCCTGTGTCTTGCTGATTTTTAGTTTTCCCAATTTATACGCCCATGAGTGGAAGTGCCCTATGCGCTCTAAGCTGTGTTTTTTCGGTGTTTCAGGACACACCGTACACTTCTCCAGAGTGGCTGTTGGCAATTTACATCCCGCCCATCAACGTAGCAAGGCTCCCTTTTCTCCAAGGCCTGTCCTGCATTTCTGGTTTTTACACTTTTTTCAGCATGGTCCTTTTTACCGAAGGGAAGCGAGACTTCTTTGTAGCGCTGATTTGCCTTTCCAGGTTGCTTGGTTGGCCAAAAAGGGCGTATGCGTTTTTTCCTGAATATATTCAGGAAAAAACGCATACGCCCTTTTTGGCCAAGGGCATCATTGTCGACGTTTTGCCGCTTTTCATGTGCTTTAAAGGCGATTCGAATCTACCTCCTGAAATCTGTTTCCTGCAATTCTGCCTTGCTTTCAAATCCTCTTCGTTGCCTTCCCTCAATATATTTGTGGCCGAGAGTTATCATTTATAACTCTGCAGGTTTGTGAATTGCAGTGCCCCTGAGCTCCATTTTTCAACTCGCTTTTTTGGGAGCTGGCCGCAAAAGCGCAGGAGTGCCTCAGGCCCTATTCTGGTTCCGGGCGGCAGGCCGAGCCTGTGGTTAATTCTTCTTCCTGATGGGAAAATAGAGTGACCTGTGCCTGTCCCAACACCTAGAGCTAGTCTCTCATTGGCTCCCCCTCTTCCCGTTCATCCTCAGGACAAATTGCAAGCTGTACGGAACAGGAGGTTAAAGGTGCTGATGCTCCAAGGAGGGAGAGTGCTAGTAAAGCGGCTGGAATGGCGAACCCGAGCACAAGGAGATGAGAAATGAGGTGCGTTTTAGAAACCTTTCCTGATCACACGGTGTACCACCTTCTGGGTTTCTCATGCATGTTTTCGATGTAGGAAGATGCCCTTGAACCTGGAGATTTGGGACCCATGGGATGGGTAACAGGCAGTATTACTTTAAAGGCTCTGCGTTTGCTCCCCCAACCTCACCAAACCTCTCAGCCCCGAGAGTGTCCACACTTCTGTCTCATCCAGCTGTGGGTCTAGATATGGTCAATCCAGGGTGCATCACAGCCCCTGAAAGAATTTTGTAAGAATTTCTCTCTCTTTCACTGTCTTTGTTTCACGGGTTTTTAAAATAATTTATTTTTATAATGGGGTTTAGCTGCTTTTCACGGCTGTGTTTATGCCGCTTTACACCCACTTGACTCACTTCCAGAGAGATATCAATACATAGGTTTGAAGATTCTTACTAGTCAGATATATTCTTGTGCGGTGAATAGGGGGTGTTGAGTCCAGTTCACTGAGCAAGGAGTAGGTCTTTCTATTACATATTGGGTTTATGGAACGGTATCTGAGCTAATTTGAAACCCTTGTTTTATTCATCACCCCACCTCACCTTTCCCTTTAAGCAGCCATAGTGTGTTTTCTAAACGTGTGACTCTGTTCTGTTTTGTAATTCAGTTCAAGTGTAGCGGTTTTTACATTCCCTCTATAAGTGATAGCTTATGATAAGTGTCTTTTTCTGTGTGACTTATTTCACTTACAATTGTCGTACCTAAATCCGCTCATCATGCTGCTACTAGCCTTATGACATTGATTTCATGGCTGAGTGATATTCCATTGTATATAAGGACCACCACTTCTTTATCCATTTTTCTCTTTCCTGGGATATTTAAGGTGTCATGAAGTGGAGGTTCTTGTCAACAGAGCAGCCCTAAACTTTGGGGTGCCTGTGTCTTGCTGATTTTTAGTTTTCCCAATTTATACGCCCATGAGTGGAAGTGCCCTATGCGCTCTAAGCTGTGTTTTTTCGGTGTTTCAGGACACACCGTACACTTCTCCAGAGTGGCTGTTGGCAATTTACATCCCGCCCATCAGCGTAGCAAGGCTCCCATTTCTCCACGGCCTGTCCTGCATTTCTTGTTTTTACACTTTTTTCAGCATGGCCCTTTTGACCGATGGGAAGCGAGACTTCTTTGTAGCGCTGATTTGCCTTTCCAGGTTGCTTGGTTGGCCAAAAAGGGCGTATGCGTTTTTTCCTGAATATATTCAGGAAAAAACGCATACGCCCTTTTTGGCCAAGGGCATCATTGTCGACGTTTTGCCGCTTTTCATGTGCTTTAAAGGCGATTCGAATCTACCTCCTGAAATCTGTTTCCTGCAATTCTGCCTTGCTTTCAAATCCTCTTCGTTGCCTTCCCTCAGTATATTTGGGGCCGAGAGTTATCATTTATAACTCTGCAGGTTTGTGAATTGCAGTGCCCCTGAGCTCCATTTTTCAACTCGCTTTTTTGGGAGCTGGCCGCAAAAGCGCAGGAGTGCCTCAGGCCCTATTCTGGTTCCGGGCGGCAGGCCGAGCCTGTGGTTAATTCTTCTTCCTGATGGGAAAATAGAGTGACCTGTGCCTGTCCCAACACCTAGAGCTAGTCTCTCATTGGCTCCCCCTCTTCCCGTTCATCCTCAGGACAAATTGCAAGCTGTACGGAACAGGAGGTTAAAGGTGCTGATGCTCCAAGGAGGGAGAGTGCTAGTAAAGCGGCTGGAATGGGGAAGCCAAGCACAAGGAGATGAGAAATGAGGTGCGTTTTAGAAACCTTTCCCGATCACACGGTGTACCACCTTCTGGGTTTCTCATGCATGTTTTCGATGTAGGAAGATGCCCTTGAACCTGGAGATTTGGGACCCATGGGATGGGTAACAGGCAGTATTACTTTAAAGGCTCTGCCTTTGCTTCCCCAACCTCACCAAACCTCTCAGCCCCGAGAGTGTCCACACTTCTGTCTCATCCAGCTGTGGGTCTAGATATGGTCAATCCAGGTTGCATCCCAGCCCCTGAAAGAATTTTGTAAGAATTTCTGTCTCTTTCACTGTCTTTGTTTCACGGGTTTTTAAAAGTAATTTATTTTTATAATGGGGTTTAGCTGCTTTTCACGGCTGTGTTTATGCCGCTTTACACCCACTTGACTCACTTCCAGAGAGATATCAATACATAGGTTTTAAGATTCTTGCTAGTCAGATATATTCTTGTACGGTGAATAGGGGGTGTTGAGTCCAGTTCACTGAGCAAGGAGTAGGTCTTTCTATTACATATTGGGTTTATGGAACGGTATCTGAGCTAATTTGAAACCCTTGTTTTATGCATCACCCCACCTCACCTTTCCCTTTAAGCAGCCATAGTGTGTTTTCTAAACGTGTGACTCTGTTCTGTTTTGTAATTCAGTTCAAGTGTAGCGGTTTTTACATTCCCTCTATAAGTCATAGCTTATGATAAGTGTCTTTTTCTGTGTGACTTATTTTACTCAGAATCGTCGTACCTAAATCCGCTCATCATGCTGCTACTAGCCTTATGACATTGATTTCATGGCTGAGTGATATTCCATTGTACATAAGGACCACCACTTCGTTATCCATTTTTCTCTTTCCTGGGATATTTAAGGTGTCATGAAGTGGAGGTTCTTGTCAACAGAGCAGCCCTAAACTTTGGGGTGCCTGTGTCTTGCTGATTTTTAGTTTTCCCAATTTATACGCCCATGAGTGGAAGTGCCCTATGCGCTCTAAGCTGTGTTTTTTCGGTGTTTCAGGACACACCGTACACTTCTCCAGAGTGGCTGTTGGCAATTTACATCCCGCCCATCAGCGTAGCAAGGCTCCCATTTCTCCACGGCCTGTCCTGCATTTCTGGTTTTTACACTTTTTTCAGCATGGCCCTTTTGACCGATGGGAAGCGAGACTTCTTTGTAGCGCTGATTTGCCTTTCCAGGTTGCTTGGTTGGCCAAAAAGGGCGTATGCGTTTTTTCCTGAATATATTCAGGAAAAAACGCATACGCCCTTTTTGGCCAAGGGCATCATTGTCGACGTTTTGCCGCTTTTCATGTGCTTTAAAGGCGATTCGAATCTACCTCCTGAAATCTGTTTCCTGCAATTCTGCCTTGCTTTCAAATCCTCTTCGTTGCCTTCCCTCAGTATATTTGTGGCCGAGAGTTATCATTTATAACTCTGCAGGTTTGTGAATTGCAGTGCCCCTGAGCTCCATTTTTCAACTCGCTTTTTTGGGAGCTGGCCGCAAAAGCGCAGGAGTGCCTCAGGCCCTATTCTGGTTCCGGGCGGCAGGCCGAGCCTGTGGTTAATTCTTCTTCCTGATGGGAAAATAGAGTGACCTGTGCCTGTCCCAACACCTAGAGCTAGTCTCTCATTGGCTCCCCCTCTTCCCGTTCATCCTCAGGACAAATTGCAAGCTGTACGGAACAGGGGGTTAAAGGTGCTGATGCTCCAAGGAGGGAGAGTGCTAGTAAAGCGGCTGGAATGGCGAAGCCAAGCACAAGGAGATGAGAAATGAGGTGCGTTTTAGAAACCTTTCCCGATCACACGGTGTACCACCTTCTGGGTTTCTCATGCATGTTTTCGATGTAGGAAGATGCCCTTGAACCTGGAGATTTGGGACCCATGGGATGGGTAACAGGCAGTATTACTTTAAAGGCTCTGCGTTTGCTCCCCCAACCTCACCAAACCTCTCAGCCCCGAGAGTGTCCACACTTCTGTCTCATCCAGCTGTGGGTCTAGATATGGTCAATCCAGGTTGCATCACAGCCCCTGAAAGAATTTTGTAAGAATTTCTCTCTCTTTCACTGTCTTTGTTTCACGGTTTTTTAAAATAATTTATTTTTATAATGGGGTTTAGCTGCTTTTCACGGCTGTGTTTATGCCGCTTTACACCCACTTGACTCACTTCCAGAGAGATATCAATACATAGGTTTGAAGATTCTTACTAGTCAGATATATTCTTGTGCGGTGAATAGGGGGTGTTGAGTCCAGTTCACTGAGCAAGGAGTAGGTCTTTCTATTACATATTGGGTTTATGGAACGGTATCTGAGCTAATTTGAAACCCTTGTTTTATTCATCACCCCACCTCACCTTTCCCTTTAAGCAGCCATAGTGTGTTTTCTAAACGTGTGACTCTGTTCTGTTTTGTAATTCAGTTCAAGTGTAGCGGATTTTACATTCCCTCTATAAGTGATAGCTTATGATAAGTGTCTTTTTCTGTGTGACTTATTTCACTTACAATTGTCGTACCTAAATCCGCTCATCATGCTGCTACTAGCCTTATGACATTGATTTCATGGCTGAGTGATATTCCATTGTATATAAGGACCACCACTTCTTTATCCATTTTTCTCTTTCCTGGGATATTTAAGGTGTCATGAAGTGGAGGTTCTTGTCAACAGAGCAGCCCTAAACTTTGGGGTGCCTGTGTCTTGCTGATTTTTAGTTTTCCCAATTTATACGCCCATGAGTGGAAGTGCCCTATGCGCTCTAAGCTGTGTTTTTTCAGTGTTTCAGGACACACCGTACACTTCTCCAGAGTGGCTGTTGGCAATTTACATCCCGCCCATCAGCGTAGCAAGGCTCCCATTTCTCCACGGCCTGTCCTGCATTTCTTGTTTTTACACTTTTTTCAGCATGGCCCTTTTGACCGATGGGAAGCGAGACTTCTTTGTAGCGCTGATTTGCCTTTCCAGGTTGCTTGGTTGGCCAAAAAGGGCGTATGCGTTTTTTCCTGAATATATTCAGGAAAAAACGCATACGCCCTTTTTGGCCAAGGGCATCATTGTCGACGTTTTGCCGCTTTTCATGTGCTTTAAAGGCGATTCGAATCTACCTCCTGAAATCTGTTTCCTGCAATTCTGCCTTGCTTTCAAATCCTCTTCGTTGCCTTCCCTCAGTATATTTGTGGCCGAGAGTTATCATTTATAACTCTGCAGGTTTGTGAATTGCAGTGCCCCTGAGCTCCATTTTTCAACTCGCTTTTTTGGGAGCTGGCCGCAAAAGCGCAGGAGTGCCTCAGGCCCTATTCTGGTTTCGGGCGGCAGGCCGAGCCCGTGGTTAATTCTTCTTCCTGATGGGAAAATAGAGTGACCTGTGCCTGTCCCAACACCTAGAGCTAGTCTCTCATTGGCTCCCCCTCTTCCCGTTCACCCTCAGGACAAATTGCAAGCTGTACGGAACAGGAGGTTAAAGGTGCTGATGCTCCAAGGAGGGAGAGTGCTAGTAAAGCGGCTGGAATGGCGAAGCCGAGCACAAGGAGATGAGAAATGAGGTGCGTTTTAGAAACCTTTCCCGATCACACGGTGTACCACCTTCTGGGTTTCTCATGCATGTTTTCGATGTAGGAAGATGCCCTTGAACCTGGAGATTTGGGACCCATGGGATGGGTAACAGGCAGTATTACTTTAAAGGCTCTGCCTTTGCTTCCCCAACCTCACGAAACCTCTCAGCCCCGAGAGTGTCCACACTTCTGTCTCATCCAGCTGTGGGTCTAGATATGGTCAATCCAGGTTGCATCCCAGCCCCTGAAAGAATTTTGTAAGAATTTCTCTCTCTTTCACTGTCTTTGTTTCACGGGTTTTTAAAAGTAATTTATTTTTATAATGGGGTTTAGCTGCTTTTCACGGCTGTGTTTATGCCGCTTTACACCCACTTGACTCACTTCCAGAGAGATATCAATACATAGGTTTGAAGATTCTTACTAGTCAGATATATTCTTGTGCGGTGAATAGGGGGTGTTGAGTCCAGTTCACTGAGCAAGGAGTAGGTCTTTCTATTACATAGTGGGTTTATGGAAGGGTATCTGAGCTAATTTGAAACCCTTGTTTTATTCATCACCCCACCTCACCTTTCCCTTTAAGCAGCCAAAGTGTGTTTTCTAAACGTGTGACGCTGTTCTGTTTTATAATTCAGTTCAAGTGTAGCGGTTTTTACATTCCCTCTATAAGTGATAGCTTATGATAAGTGTCTTTTTCTGTGTGACTTATTTCACTCAGAATCGTCGTACCTAAATCCGCTCATCATGCTGCTACTAGCCTTATGACATTGATTTCATGGCTGAGTGATATTCCATTGTACATAAGGATCACCACTTCGTTATCCATTTTTCTCTTTCCTGGGATATTTAAGGTGTCATGAAGTGGAGGTTCTTGTCAACAGAGCAGCCCTAAACTTTGGGGTGCCTGTGTCTTGCTGATTTTTAGTTTTCCCAATTTATACGCCCATGAGTGGAAGTGCCCTATGCGCTCTAAGCTGTGTTTTTTCCGTGTATCAGGACACACCGTACACTTCTCCAGAGTGGCTGTTGGCAATTTACATCCCGCCCATCAGCGTAGCAAGGCTCCCATTTCTCCACGGCCTGTCCTGCATTTCTGGTTTTTACACTTTTTTCAGCATGGCCCTTTTGACCGATGGGAAGCGAGACTTCTTTGTAGCGCTGATTTGCCTTTCCAGGTTGCTTGGTTGGCCAAAAAGGGCGTATGCGTTTTTTCCTGAATATATTCAGGAAAAAACGCATACGCCCTTTTTGGCCAAGGGCATCATTGTCGACGTTTTGCCGCTTTTCATGTGCTTTAAAGGCGATTCGAATCTACCTCCTGAAATCTGTTTCCTGCAATTCTGCCTTGCTTTCAAATCCTCTTCGTTGCCTTCCCTCAGTATATTTGGGGCCGAGAGTTATCATTTATAACTCTGCAGGTTTGTGAATTGCAGTGCCCCTGAGCTCCATTGTTCAACTCGCTTTTTTGGGAGCTGGCCGCAAAAGCGCAGGAGTGCCTCAGGCCCTATTCTGGTTCCGGGCGGCAGGCCGAGCCTGTGGTTAATTCTTCTTCCTGATGGGAAAATAGAGTGACCTGTGCCTGTCCCAACACCTAGAGCTAGTCTCTCATTGGCTCCCCCTCTTCCCGTTCATCCTCAGGACAAATTGCAAGCTGTACGGAACAGGAGGTTAAAGGTGCTGATGCTCCAAGGAGGGAGAGTGCTAGTAAAGCGGCTGGAATGGCGAACCCGAGCACAAGGAGATGAGAAATGAGGTGCGTTTTAGAAACCTTTCCTGATCACACGGTGTACCACCTTCTGGGTTTCTCATGCATGTTTTCGATGTAGGAAGATGCCCTTGAACCTGGAGATTTGGGACCCATGGGATGGGTAACAGGCAGTATTACTTTAAAGGCTCTGCGTTTGCTCCCCCAACCTCACCAAACCTCTCAGCCCCGAGAGTGTCCACACTTCTGTCTCATCCAGCTGTGGGTCTAGATATGGTCAATCCAGGGTGCATCACAGCCCCTGAAAGAATTTTGTAAGAATTTCTCTCTCTTTCACTGTCTTTGTTTCACGGGTTTTTAAAATAATTTATTTTTATAATGGGGTTTAGCTGCTTTTCACGGCTGTGTTTATGCCGCTTTACACCCACTTGACTCACTTCCAGAGAGATATCAATACATAGGTTTGAAGATTCTTACTAGTCAGATATATTCTTGTGCGGTGAATAGGGGGTGTTGAGTCCAGTTCACTGAGCAAGGAGTAGGTCTTTCTATTACATATTGGGTTTATGGAACGGTATCTGAGCTAATTTGAAACCCTTGTTTTATTCATCACCCCACCTCACCTTTCCCTTTAAGCAGCCATAGTGTGTTTTCTAAACGTGTGACTCTGTTCTGTTTTGTAATTCAGTTCAAGTGTAGCGGATTTTACATTCCCTCTATAAGTGATAGCTTATGATAAGTGTCTTTTTCTGTGTGACTTATTTCACTTACAATTGTCGTACCTAAATCCGCTCATCATGCTGCTACTAGCCTTATGACATTGATTTCATGGCTGAGTGATATTCCATTGTATATAAGGACCACCACTTCTTTATCCATTTTTCTCTTTCCTGGGATATTTAAGGTGTCATGAAGTGGAGGTTCTTGTCAACAGAGCAGCCCTAAACTTTGGGGTGCCTGTGTCTTGCTGATTTTTAGTTTTCCCAATTTATACGCCCATGAGTGGAAGTGCCCTATGCGCTCTAAGCTGTGTTTTTTCGGTGTTTCAGGACACACCGTACACTTCTCCAGAGTGGCTGTTGGCAATTTACATCCCGCCCATCAGCGTAGCAAGGCTCCCATTTCTCCACGGCCTGTCCTGCATTTCTTGTTTTTACACTTTTTTCAGCATGGCCCTTTTGACCGATGGGAAGCGAGACTTCTTTGTAGCGCTGATTTGCCTTTCCAGGTTGCTTGGTTGGCCAAAAAGGGCGTATGCGTTTTTTCCTGAATATATTCAGGAAAAAACGCATACGCCCTTTTTGGCCAAGGGCATCATTGTCGACGTTTTGCCGCTTTTCATGTGCTTTAAAGGCGATTCGAATCTACCTCCTGAAATCTGTTTCCTGCAATTCTGCCTTGCTTTCAAATCCTCTTCGTTGCCTTCCCTCAGTATATTTGGGGCCGAGAGTTATCATTTATAACTCTGCAGGTTTGTGAATTGCAGTGCCCCTGAGCTCCATTTTTCAACTCGCTTTTTTGGGAGCTGGCCGCAAAAGCGCAGGAGTGCCTCAGGCCCTATTCTGGTTCCGGGCGGCAGGCCGAGCCTGTGGTTAATTCTTCTTCCTGATGGGAAAATAGAGTGACCTGTGCCTGTCCCAACACCTAGAGCTAGTCTCTCATTGGCTCCCCCTCTTCCCGTTCATCCTCAGGACAAATTGCAAGCTGTACGGAACAGGAGGTTAAAGGTGCTGATGCTCCAAGGAGGGAGAGTGCTAGTAAAGCGGCTGGAATGGGGAAGCCAAGCACAAGGAGATGAGAAATGAGGTGCGTTTTAGAAACCTTTCCCGATCACACGGTGTACCACCTTCTGGGTTTCTCATGCATGTTTTCGATGTAGGAAGATGCCCTTGAACCTGGAGATTTGGGACCCATGGGATGGGTAACAGGCAGTATTACTTTAAAGGCTCTGCCTTTGCTTCCCCAACCTCACCAAACCTCTCAGCCCCGAGAGTGTCCACACTTCTGTCTCATCCAGCTGTGGGTCTAGATATGGTCAATCCAGGTTGCATCCCAGCCCCTGAAAGAATTTTGTAAGAATTTCTGTCTCTTTCACTGTCTTTGTTTCACGGGTTTTTAAAAGTAATTTATTTTTATAATGGGGTTTAGCTGCTTTTCACGGCTGTGTTTATGCCGCTTTACACCCACTTGACTCACTTCCAGAGAGATATCAATACATAGGTTTTAAGATTCTTGCTAGTCAGATATATTCTTGTACGGTGAATAGGGGGTGTTGAGTCCAGTTCACTGAGCAAGGAGTAGGTCTTTCTATTACATATTGGGTTTATGGAACGGTATCTGAGCTAATTTGAAACCCTTGTTTTATGCATCACCCCACCTCACCTTTCCCTTTAAGCAGCCATAGTGTGTTTTCTAAACGTGTGACTGTTCTGTTTTGTAATTCAGTTCAAGTGTAGCGGTTTTTACATTCCCTCTATAAGTCATAGCTTATGATAAGTGTCTTTTTCTGTGTGACTTATTTTACTCAGAATCGTCGTACCTAAATCCGCTCATCATGCTGCTACTAGCCTTATGACATTGATTTCATGGCTGAGTGATATTCCATTGTACATAAGGACCACCACTTCGTTATCCATTTTTCTCTTTCCTGGGATATTTAAGGTGTCATGAAGTGGAGGTTCTTGTCAACAGAGCAGCCCTAAACTTTGGGGTGCCTGTGTCTTGCTGATTTTTAGTTTTCCCAATTTATACGCCCATGAGTGGAAGTGCCCTATGCGCTCTAAGCTGTGTTTTTTCGGTGTTTCAGGACACACCGTACACTTCTCCAGAGTGGCTGTTGGCAATTTACATCCCGCCCATCAGCGTAGCAAGGCTCCCATTTCTCCACGGCCTGTCCTGCATTTCTGGTTTTTACACTTTTTTCAGCATGGCCCTTTTGACCGATGGGAAGCGAGACTTCTTTGTAGCGCTGATTTGCCTTTCCAGGTTGCTTGGTTGGCCAAAAAGGGCGTATGCGTTTTTTCCTGAATATATTCAGGAAAAAACGCATACGCCCTTTTTGGCCAAGGGCATCATTGTCGACGTTTTGCCGCTTTTCATGTGCTTTAAAGGCGATTCGAATCTACCTCCTGAAATCTGTTTCCTGCAATTCTGCCTTGCTTTCAAATCCTCTTCGTTGCCTTCCCTCAGTATATTTGTGGCCGAGAGTTATCATTTATAACTCTGCAGGTTTGTGAATTGCAGTGCCCCTGAGCTCCATTTTTCAACTCGCTTTTTTGGGAGCTGGCCGCAAAAGCGCAGGAGTGCCTCAGGCCCTATTCTGGTTCCGGGCGGCAGGCCGAGCCTGTGGTTAATTCTTCTTCCTGATGGGAAAATAGAGTGACCTGTGCCTGTCCCAACACCTAGAGCTAGTCTCTCATTGGCTCCCCCTCTTCCCGTTCATCCTCAGGACAAATTGCAAGCTGTACGGAACAGGGGGTTAAAGGTGCTGATGCTCCAAGGAGGGAGAGTGCTAGTAAAGCGGCTGGAATGGCGAAGCCAAGCACAAGGAGATGAGAAATGAGGTGCGTTTTAGAAACCTTTCCCGATCACACGGTGTACCACCTTCTGGGTTTCTCATGCATGTTTTCGATGTAGGAAGATGCCCTTGAACCTGGAGATTTGGGACCCATGGGATGGGTAACAGGCAGTATTACTTTAAAGGCTCTGCGTTTGCTCCCCCAACCTCACCAAACCTCTCAGCCCCGAGAGTGTCCACACTTCTGTCTCATCCAGCTGTGGGTCTAGATATGGTCAATCCAGGTTGCATCACAGCCCCTGAAAGAATTTTGTAAGAATTTCTCTCTCTTTCACTGTCTTTGTTTCACGGGTTTTTAAAATAATTTATTTTTATAATGGGGTTTAGCTGCTTTTCACGGCTGTGTTTATGCCGCTTTACACCCACTTGACTCACTTCCAGAGAGATATCAATACATAGGTTTGAAGATTCTTACTAGTCAGATATATTCTTGTGCGGTGAATAGGGGGTGTTGAGTCCAGTTCACTGAGCAAGGAGTAGGTCTTTCTATTACATATTGGGTTTATGGAACGGTATCTGAGCTAATTTGAAACCCTTGTTTTATTCATCACCCCACCTCACCTTTCCCTTTAAGCAGCCATAGTGTGTTTTCTAAACGTGTGACTCTGTTCTGTTTTGTAATTCAGTTCAAGTGTAGCGGATTTTAAATTCCCTCTATAAGTGATAGCTTATGATAAGTGTCTTTTTCTGTGTGACTTATTTCACTTACAATTGTCGTACCTAAATCCGCTCATCATGCTGCTACTAGCCTTATGACATTGATTTCATGGCTGAGTGATATTCCATTGTATATAAGGACCACCACTTCTTTATCCATTTTTCTCTTTCCTGGGATATTTAAGGTGTCATGAAGTGGAGGTTCTTGTCAACAGAGCAGCCCTAAACTTTGGGGTGCCTGTGTCTTGCTGATTTTTAGTTTTCCCAATTTATACGCCCATGAGTGGAAGTGCCCTATGCGCTCTAAGCTGTGTTTTTTCAGTGTTTCAGGACACACCGTACACTTCTCCAGAGTGGCTGTTGGCAATTTACATCCCGCCCATCAGCGTAGCAAGGCTCCCATTTCTCCACGGCCTGTCCTGCATTTCTTGTTTTTACACTTTTTTCAGCATGGCCCTTTTGACCGATGGGAAGCGAGACTTCTTTGTAGCGCTGATTTGCCTTTCCAGGTTGCTTGGTTGGCCAAAAAGGGCGTATGCGTTTTTTCCTGAATATATTCAGGAAAAAACGCATACGCCCTTTTTGGCCAAGGGCATCATTGTCGACGTTTTGCCGCTTTTCATGTGCTTTAAAGGCGATTCGAATCTACCTCCTGAAATCTGTTTCCTGCAATTCTGCCTTGCTTTCAAATCCTCTTCGTTGCCTTCCCTCGGTATATTTGTGGCCGAGAGTTATCATTTATAACTCTGCAGGTTTGTGAATTGCAGTGCCCCTGAGCTCCATTTTTCAACTCGCTTTTTTGGGAGCTGGCCGCAAAAGCGCAGGAGTGCCTCAGGCCCTATTCTGGTTCCGGGCGGCAGGCCGAGCCTGTGGTTAATTCTTCTTCCTGATGGGAAAATAGAGTGACCTGTGCCTGTCCCAACACCTAGAGCTAGTCTCTCATTGGCTCCCCCTCTTCCCGTTCATCCTCAGGACAAATTGCAAGCTGTACGGAACAGGAGGTTAAAGGTGCTGATGCTCCAAGGAGGGAGAGTGCTAGTAAAGCGGCTGGAATGGGGAAGCCAAGCACAAGGAGATGAGAAATGAGGTGCGTTTTAGAAACCTTTCCCGATCACACGGTGTACCACCTTCTGGGTTTCTCATGCATGTTTTCGATGTAGGAAGATGCCCTTGAACCTGGAGATTTGGGACCCATGGGATGGGTAACAGGCAGTATTACTTTAAAGGCTCTGCCTTTGCTTCCCCAACCTCACCAAACCTCTCAGCCCCGAGAGTGTCCACACTTCTGTCTCATCCAGCTGTGGGTCTAGATATGGTCAATCCAGGTTGCATCCCAGCCCCTGAAAGAATTTTGTAAGAATTTCTGTCTCTTTCACTGTCTTTGTTTCACGGGTTTTTAAAAGTAATTTATTTTTATAATGGGGTTTAGCTGCTTTTCACGGCTGTGTTTATGCCGCTTTACACCCACTTGACTCACTTCCAGAGAGATATCAATACATAGGTTTTAAGATTCTTGCTAGTCAGATATATTCTTGTACGGTGAATAGGGGGTGTTGAGTCCAGTTCACTGAGCAAGGAGTAGGTCTTTCTATTACATATTGGGTTTATGGAACGGTATCTGAGCTAATTTGAAACCCTTGTTTTATGCATCACCCCACCTCACCTTTCCCTTTAAGCAGCCATAGTGTGTTTTCTAAACGTGTGACTCTGTTCTGTTTTGTAATTCAGTTCAAGTGTAGCGGTTTTTACATTCCCTCTATAAGTCATAGCTTATGATAAGTGTCTTTTTCTGTGTGACTTATTTTACTCAGAATCGTCGTACCTAAATCCGCTCATCATGCTGCTAATAGCCTTATGACATTGATTTCATGGCTGAGTGATATTCCATTGTACATAAGGACCACCACTTCGTTATCCATTTTTCTCTTTCCTGGGATATTTAAGGTGTCATGAAGTGGAGGTTCTTGTCAACAGAGCAGCCCTAAACTTTGGGGTGCCTGTGTCTTGCTGATTTTTAGTTTTCCCAATTTATACGCCCATGAGTGGAAGTGCCCTATGCGCTCTAAGCTGTGTTTTTTCGGTGTTTCAGGACACACCGTACACTTCTCCAGAGTGGCTGTTGGCAATTTACATCCCGCCCATCAGCGTAGCAAGGCTCCCATTTCTCCACGGCCTGTCCTGCATTTCTGGTTTTTACACTTTTTTCAGCATGGCCCTTTTGATAGATGGGAAGCGAGACTTCTTTGTAGTGCTGATTTGCCTTTCCAGGTTGCTTGGTTGGCCAAAAAGGGCGTATGCGTTTTTTCCTGAATATATTCAGGAAAAAACGCATACGCCCTTTTTGGCCAAGGGCATCATTTTCGACGTTTTGCCGCTTTTCATGTGTTTTAAAGGCGATTCGAATCTACCTCCTGAAATCTGTTTCCTGCAATTCTGCCTTGCTTTCAAATCCTCTTCGTTGCCTTCCCTCAGTATATTTGTGGCCGAGAGTTATCATTTATAACTCTGCAGGTTTGTGAATTGCAGTGCCCCTGAGCTCCATTTTTCAACTCGCTTTTTTGGGAGCTGGCCGCAAAAGCGCAGGAGTGCCTCAGGCCCTATTCTGGTTCCGGGCGGCAGGCCGAGCCTGTGGTTAATTCTTCTTCCTGATGGGAAAATAGAGTGACCTGTGCCTGTCCCAACACCTAGAGCTAGTCTCTCATTGGCTCCCCCTCTTCCCGTTCATCCTCAGGACAAATTGCAAGCTGTACGGAACAGGGGGTTAAAGGTGCTGATGCTCCAAGGAGGGAGAGTGCTAGTAAAGCGGCTGGAATGGCGAAGCCGAGCACAAGGAGATGAGAAATGAGGTGCGTTTTAGAAACCTTTCCCGATCACACGGTGTACCACCTTCTGGGTTTCTCATGCATGTTTTCGATGTAGGAAGATGCCCTTGAACCTGGAGATTTGGGACCCATGGGATGGGTAACAGGCAGTATTACTTTAAAGGCTCTGCGTTTGCTCCCCCAACCTCACCAAACCTCTCAGCCCCGAGAGTGTCCACACTTCTGTCTCATCCAGCTGTGGGTCTAGATATGGTCAATCCAGGTTGCATCACAGCCCCTGAAAGAATTTTGTAAGAATTTCTCTCTCTTTCACTGTCTTTGTTTCACGAGTTTTTAAAATAATTTATTTTTATAATGGGGTTTAGCTGCTTTTCACGGCTGTGTTTATGCCGCTTTACACCCACTTGACTCACTTCCAGAGAGATATCAATACATAGGTTTGAAGATTCTTACTAGTCAGATATATTCTTGTGCGGTGAATAGGGGGTGTTGAGTCCAGTTCACTGAGCAAGGAGTAGGTCTTTCTATTACATATTGGGTTTATGGAACGGTATCTGAGCTAATTTGAAACCCTTGTTTTATGCATCACCCCACCTCACCTTTCCCTTTAAGCAGCCATAGTGTGTTTTCTAAACGTGTGACTCTGTTCTGTTTTGTAATTCAGTTCAAGTGTAGCGGTTTTTACATTCCCTCTATAAGTGATAGCTAATGATAAGTGTCTTTTTCTGTGTGACTTATTTCACTCAGAATCGTCGTACCTAAATCCGCTCATCATGCTGCTACTAGCCTTATGACATTGATTTCATGGCTGAGTGATATTCCATTGTACATAAGGACCACCACTTCGTTATCCATTTTTCTCTTTCCTGGGATATTTAAGGTGTCATGAAGTGGAGGTTCTTGTCAACAGAGCAGCCCTAAACTTTGGGGTGCCTGTGTCTTGCTGATTTTTAGTTTTCCCAATTTATACGCCCATGAGTGGAAGTGCCCTATGAGCTCTAAGCTGTGTTTTTTCGGTGTTTCAGGACACACCGTACACTTCTCCAGAGTGGCTGTTGGCAATTTACATCCCGCCCATCAGCGTAGCAAGGCTCCCATTTCTCCACGGCCTGTCCTGCATTTCTGGTTTTTACACTTTTTTCAGCATGGCCCTTTTGACCGATGGGAAGCGAGACTTCTTTGTAGCGCTGATTTGCCTTTCCAGGTTGCTTGGTTGGCCAAAAAGGGCGTATGCGTTTTTTCCTGAATATATTCAGGAAAAAACGCATACGCCCTTTTTGGCCAAGGGCATCATTGTCGACGTTTTGCCGCTTTTCATGTGCTTTAAAGGCGATTCGAATCTACCTCCTGAAATCTGTTTCCTGCAATTCTGCCTTGCTTTCAAATCCTCTTCGTTGCCTTCCCTCAGTATATTTGTGGCCGAGAGTTATCATTTATAACTCTGCAGGTCTGTGAATTGCAGTGCCCCTGAGCTCCATTTTTCAACTCGCTTTTTTGGGAGCTGGCCGCAAAAGCGCAGGAGTGCCTCAGGCCCTATTCTGGTTCCGGGCGGCAGGCCGAGCCTGTGGTTAATTCTTCTTCCTGATGGGAAAATAGAGTGACCTGTGCCTGTCCCAACACCTAGAGCTAGTCTCTCATTGGCTCCCCCTCTTCCCGTTCATCCTCAGGACAAATTGCAAGCTGTACGGAACAGGGGGTTAAAGGTGCTGATGCTCCAAGGAGGGAGAGTGCTAGTAAAGCGGCTGGAATGGCGAAGCCGAGCACAAGGAGATGAGAAATGAGGTGCGTTTTAGAAACCTTTCCCGATCACACGGTGTACCACCTTCTGGGTTTCTCATGCATGTTTTCGATGTAGGAAGATGCCCTTGAACCTGGAGATTTGGGACCCATGGGATGGGTAACAGGCAGTATTACTTTAAAGGCTCTGCCTTTGCTTCCCCAACCTCACGAAACCTCTCAGCCCCGAGAGTGTCCACACTTCTGTCTCATCCAGCTGTGGGTCTAGATATGGTCAATCCAGGTTGCATCCCAGCCCCTGAAAGAATTTTGTAAGAATTTCTCTCTCTTTCACTGTCTTTGTTTCACGGGTTTTTAAAAGTAATTTATTTTTATAATGGGGTTTAGCTGCTTTTCACGGCTGTGTTTATGCCGCTTTACACCCACTTGACTCACTTCCAGAGAGATATCAATACATAGGTTTTAAGATTCTTACTAGTCAGATATATTCTTGTACGGTGAATAGGGGGTGTTGAGTCCAGTTCACTGAGCAAGGAGTAGGTCTTTCTATTACATATTGGGTTTATGGAACGGTATCTGAGCTAATTTGAAACCCTTGTTTTATGCATCACCCCACCTCACCTTTCCCTTTAAGCAGCCATAGTGTGTTTTCTAAACGTGTGACTCTGTTCTGTTTTGTAATTCAGTTCAAGTGTAGCGGTTTTTACATTCCCTCTATAAGTGATAGCTTATGATAAGTGTCTTTTTCTGTGTGACTTATTTTACTCAGAATCGTCGTACCTAAATCCGCTCATCATGCTGCTACTAGCCTTATGACATTGATTTCATGGCTGAGTGATATTCCATTGTACATAAGGACCACCACTTGTTTATCCATTTTTCTCTTTCCTGGGATATTTAAGGTGTCATGAAGTGGAGGTTCTTGTCAACAGAGCAGCCCTAAACTTTGGGGTGCCTGTGTCATGCTGATTTTTAGTTTTCCCAATTTATACGCGCATGAGTGGAAGTGCCCTATGCGCTCTAAGCTGTGTTTTTTCGGTGTTTCAGGACACACCGTACACTTCTCCAGAGTGGCTGTTGGCAATTTACATCCCGCCCATCAGCGTAGCAAGGCTCCCATTTCTCCACGGCCTGTCCTGCATTTCTGGTTTTTACACTTTTTTCAGCATGGCCCTTTTGACCGATGGGAAGCGAGACTTCTTTGTAGCGCTGATTTGCCTTTCCAGGTTGCTTGGTTGGCCAAAAAGGGCGTATGCGTTTTTTCCTGAATATATTCAGGAAAAAACGCATACGCCCTTTTTGGCCAAGGGCATCATTGTCGACGTTTTGCCGCTTTTCATGTGCTTTAAAGGCGATTCGAATCTACCTCCTGAAATCTGTTTCCTGCAATTCTGCCTTGCTTTCAAATCCTCTTCGTTGCCTTCCCTCAATATATTTGTGGCCGAGAGTTATCATTTATAACTCTGCAGGTTTGTGAATTGCAGTGCCCCTGAGCTCCATTTTTCAACTAGCTTTTTTGGGAGCTGGCCGCAAAAGCGCAGGAGTGCCTCAGGCCCTATTCTGGTTTCGGGCGGCAGGCCGAGCCCGTGGTTAATTCTTCTTCCTGATGGGAAAATAGAGTGACCTGTGTCTGTCCCAACACCTAGAGCTAGTCTCTCATTGGCTCCCCCTCTTCCCGTTCACCCTCAGGACAAATTGCAAGCTGTACGGAACAGGAGGTTAAAGGTGCTGATGCTCCAAGGAGGGAGAGTGCTAGTAAAGCGGCTGGAATGGCGAACCCGAGCACAAGGAGATGAGAAATGAGGTGCGTTTTAGAAACCTTTCCCGATCACACGGTGTACCACCTTCTGGGTTTCTCATGCATGTTTTCGATGTAGGAAGATGCCCTTGAACCTGGAGATTTGGGACCCATGGGATGGGTAACAGGCAGTATTACTTTAAAGGCTCTGCGTTTGCTCCCCCAACCTCACCAAACCTCTCAGCCCCGAGAGTGTCCACACTTCTGTCTCATCCAGCTGTGGGTCTAGATATGGTCAATCCAGGTTGCATCACAGCCCCTGAAAGAATTTTGTAAGAATTTCTCTCTCTTTCACTGTCTTTGTTTCACTGGTTTTTAAAATAATTTATTTTTATAATGGGGTTTAGCTGCTTTTCACGGCTGTGTTTATGCCGTTTTACACCCACTTGACTCACTTCCAGAGAGATATCAATACATAGGTTTGAAGATTCTTACTAGTCAGATATATTCTTGTGCGGTGAATAGGGGGTGTTGAGTCCAGTTCACTGAGCAAGGAGTAGGTCTTTCTATTACATAGTGGGTTTATGGAAGGGTATCTGAGCTAATTTGAAACCCTTGTTTTATTCATCACCCCACCTCACCTTTCCCTTTAAGCAGCCATAGTGTGTTTTCTAAACGTGTGACGCTGTTCTGTTTTATAATTCAGTTCAAGTGTAGCGGTTTTTACATTCCCTCTATAAGTGATAGCTTATGATAAGTGTCTTTTTCTGTGTGACTTATTTCACTCAGAATCGTCGTACCTAAATCCGCTCATCATGCTGCTACTAGCCTTATGACATTGATTTCATGGCTGAGTGATATTCCATTGTACATAAGGATCACCACTTCGTTATCCATTTTTCTCTTTCCTGGGATATTTAAGGTGTCATGAAGTGGAGGTTCTTGTCAACAGAGCAGCCCTAAACTTTGGGGTGCCTGTGTCTTGCTGATTTTTAGTTTTCCCAATTTATACGCCCATGAGTGGAAGTGCCCTATGCGCTCTAAGCTGTGTTTTTTCCGTGTTTCAGGACACACCGTACACTTCTCCAGAGTGGCTGTTGGCAATTTACATCCCGCCCATCAGCGTAGCAAGGCTCCCATTTCTCCACGGCCTGTCCTGCATTTCTGGTTTTTACACTTTTTTCAGCATGGCCCTTTTGACCGATGGGAAGCGAGACTTCTTTGTAGCGCTGATTTGCCTTTCCAGGTTGCTTGGTTGGCCAAAAAGGGCGTATGCGTTTTTTCCTGAATATATTCAGGAAAAAACGCATACGCCCTTTTTGGCCAAGGGCATCATTGTCGACGTTTTGCCGCTTTTCATGTGCTTTAAAGGCGATTCGAATCTACCTCCTGAAATCTGTTTCCTGCAATTCTGCCTTGCTTACAAATCCTCTTCGTTGCCTTCCCTCAGTATATTTGTGGCCGAGAGTTATCATTTATAACTCTGCAGGTTTGTGAATTGCAGTGCCCCTGAGCTCCATTTTTCAACTCGCTTTTTTGGGAGCTGGCCGCAAAAGCGCAGGAGTGCCTCAGGCCCTATTCTGGTTCCGGGCGGCAGGCCAGGCCTGTGGTTTATTCTTCTTCCTGATGGGAAAATAGAGTGACCTGTGCCTGTCCCAACACCTAGAGCTAGTCTCTCATTGGCTCCCCCTCTTCCCGTTCATCCTCAGGACAAATTGCAAGCTGTACGGAACAGGAGGTTAAAGGTGCTGATGCTCCAAGGAGGGAGAGTGCTAGTAAAGCGGCTGGAATGGCGAAGCCGAGCACAAGGAGATGAGAAATGAGGTGCGTTTTAGAAACCTTTCCCGATCACACGGTGTACCACCTTCTGGGTTTCTCATGCATGTTTTCGATGTAGGAAGATGCCCTTGAACCTGGAGATTTGGGACCCATGGGATGGGTAACAGGCAGTATTACTTTAAAGGCTCTGCCTTTGCTTCCCCAACCTCACCAAACCTCTCAGCCCCGAGAGTGTCCACACTTCTGTCTCATCCAGCTGTGGGTCTAGATATGGTCAATCCAGGTTGCATCCCAGCCCCTGAAAGAATTTTGTAAGAATTTCTCTCTCTTTCACTGTCTTTGTTTCACGGGTTTTTAAAAGTAATTTATTTTTATAATGGGGTTTAGCTGCTTTTCACGGCTGTGTTTATGCCGCTTTACACCCACTTGACTCACTTCCAGAGAGATATCAATACATAGGTTTGAAGATTCTTACTAGGCAGATATATTCTTGTGCGGTGAATAGGGGGTGTTGAGTACAGTTCCCTGAGCAAGGAGTAGGTCTTTCTATTACATATTGGGTTTATGGAACGGTATCTGAGCTAATTTGAAACCCTTGTTTTATGCATCACCCCACCTCACCTTTCCCTTTAAGCAGCCATAGTGTGTTTTCTAAACGTGTGACTCTGTTCTGTTTTGTAATTCAGTTCAAGTGTAGCGGTTTTTACATTCCCTCTATAAGTGATAGCTTATGATAAGTGTCTTTTTCTGTGTGACTTATTTCACTCAGAATCGTCGTACCTAAATCCGCTCATCATGCTGCTACTAGCCTTATGACATTGATTTCATGGCTGAGTGATATTCCATTGTACATAAGGACCACCACTTCGTTATCCATTTTTCTCTTTCCTGGGATATTTAAGGTGTCATGAAGTGGAGGTTCTTGTCAACAGAGCAGCCCTAAACTTTGGGGTGCCTGTGTCTTGCTGATTTTTAGTTTTCCCAATTTATACGCCCATGAGTGGAAGTGCCCTATGCGCTCTAAGCTGTGTTTTTTCGGTGTTTCAGGACACACCGTACACTTCTCCAGAGTGGCTGTTGGCAATTTACATCCCGCCCATCAACATAGCAAGGCTCCCTTTTCTCCAAGGCCTGTCCTGCATTTCTGGTTTTTACACTTTTTTCAGCATGGTCCTTTTTACCGAAGGGAAGCGAGACTTCTTTGTAGCGCTGATTTGCCTTTCCAGGTTGCTTGGTTGGCCAAAAAGGGCGTATGCGTTTTTTCCTGAATATATTCAGGAAAAAACGCATACGCCCTTTTTGGCCAAGGGCATCATTGTCGACGTTTTGCCGCTTTTCATGTGCTTTAAAGGCGATTCGAATCTACCTCCTGAAATCTGTTTCCTGCAATTCTGCCTTGCTTTCAAATCCTCTTCGTTGCCTTCCCTCAATATATTTGTGGCCGAGAGTTATCATTTATAACTCTGCAGGTTTGTGAATTGCAGTGCCCCTGAGCTCCATTTTTCAACTCGCTTTTTTGGGAGCTGGCCGCAAAAGCGCAGGAGTGCCTCAGGCCCTATTCTGGTTCCGGGCGGCAGGCCGAGCCTGTGGTTAATTCTTCTTCCTGATGGGAAAATAGAGTGACCTGTGCCTGTCCCAACACCTAGAGCTAGTCTCTCATTGGCTCCCCCTCTTCCCGTTCATCCTCAGGACAAATTGCAAGCTGTACGGAACAGGAGGTTAAAGGTGCTGATGCTCCAAGGAGGGAGAGTGCTATTAAAGCGGCTGGAATGGCGAACCCGAGCACAAGGAGATGAGAAATGAGGTGCGTTTTAGAAACCTTTCCTGATCACACGGTGTACCACCTTCTGGGTTTCTCATGCATGTTTTCGATGTAGGAAGATGCCCTTGAACCTGGAGATTTGGGACCCATGGGATGGGTAACAGGCAGTATTACTTTAAAGGCTCTGCGTTTGCTCCCCCAACCTCACCAAACCTCTCAGCCCCGAGAGTGTCCACACTTCTGTCTCATCCAGCTGTGGGTCTAGATATGGTCAATCCAGGGTGCATCACAGCCCCTGAAAGAATTTTGTAAGAATTTCTCTCTCTTTCACTGTCTTTGTTTCACGGGTTTTTAAAATAATTTATTTTTATAATGGGGTTTAGCTGCTTTTCACGGCTGTGTTTATGCCGCTTTACACCCACTTGACTCACTTCCAGAGAGATATCAATACATAGGTTTGAAGATTCTTACTAGTCAGATATATTCTTGTGCGGTGAATAGGGGGTGTTGAGTCCAGTTCACTGAGCAAGGAGTAGGTCTTTCTATTACATATTGGGTTTATGGAACGGTATCTGAGCTAATTTGAAACCCTTGTTTTATTCATCACCCCACCTCACCTTTCCCTTTAAGCAGCCATAGTGTGTTTTCTAAACGTGTGACTCTGTTCTGTTTTGTAATTCAGTTCAAGTGTAGCGGATTTTACATTCCCTCTATAAGTGATAGCTTATGATAAGTGTCTTTTTCTGTGTGACTTATTTCACTTACAATTGTCGTACCTAAATCCGCTCATCATGCTGCTACTAGCCTTATGACATTGATTTCATGGCTGAGCGATATTCCATTGTATATAAGGACCACCACTTCTTTATCCATTTTTCTCTTTCCTGGGATATTTAAGGTGTCATGAAGTGGAGGTTCTTGTCAACAGAGCAGCCCTAAACTTTGGGGTGCCTGTGTCTTGCTGATTTTTAGTTTTCCCAATTTATACGCCCATGAGTGGAAGTGCCCTATGCGCTCTAAGCTGTGTTTTTTCAGTGTTTCAGGACACACCGTACACTTCTCCAGAGTGGCTGTTGGCAATTTACATCCCGCCCATCAGCGTAGCAAGGCTCCCATTTCTCCACGGCCTGTCCTGCATTTCTTGTTTTTACACTTTTTTCAGCATGGCCCTTTTGACCGATGGGAAGCGAGACTTCTTTGTAGCGCTGATTTGCCTTTCCAGGTTGCTTGGTTGGCCAAAAAGGGCGTATGCGTTTTTTCCTGAATATATTCAGGAAAAAACGCATACGCCCTTTTTGGCCAAGGGCATCATTGTCGACGTTTTGCCGCTTTTCATGTGCTTTAAAGGCGATTCGAATCTACCTCCTGAAATCTGTTTCCTGCAATTCTGCCTTGCTTTCAAATCCTCTTCGTTGCCTTCCCTCAGTATATTTGTGGCCGAGAGTTATCATTTATAACTCTGCAGGTTTGTGAATTGCAGTGCCCCTGAGCTCCATTTTTCAACTCGCTTTTTTGGGAGCTGGCCGCAAAAGCGCAGGAGTGCCTCAGGCCCTATTCTGGTTCCGGGCGGCAGGCCGAGCCTGTGGTTAATTCTTCTTCCTGATGGGAAAATAGAGTGACCTGTGCCTGTCCCAACACCTAGAGCTAGTCTCTCATTGGCTCCCCCTCTTCCCGTTCATCCTCAGGACAAATTGCAAGCTGTACGGAACAGGAGGTTAAAGGTGCTGATGCTCCAAGGAGGGAGAGTGCTAGTAACGGGGCTGGAATGGGGAAGCCAAGCACAAGGAGATGAGAAATGAGGTGCGTTTTAGAAACCTTTCCCGATCACACGGTGTACCACCTTCTGGGTTTCTCATGCATGTTTTCGATGTAGGAAGATGCCCTTGAACCTGGAGATTTGGGACCCATGGGATGGGTAACAGGCAGTATTACTTTAAAGTTTCTGCCTTTGCTTCCCCAACCTCACCAAACCTCTCAGCCCCGAGAGTGTCCACACTTCTGTCTCATCCAGCTGTGGGTCTAGATATGGTCAATCCAGGTTGCATCCCAGCCCCTGAAAGAATTTTGTAAGAATTTCTCTCTCTTTCACTGTCTTTGTTTCACGGGTTTTTAAAAGTAATTTATTTTTATAATGGGGTTTAGCTGCTTTTCACGGCTGTGTTTATGCCGCTTTACACCCACTTGACTCACTTCCAGAGAGATATCAATACATAGGTTTGAAGATTCTTGCTAGTCAGATATATTCTTGTACGGTGAATAGGGGGTGTTGAGTCCAGTTCACTGAGCAAGGAGTAGGTCTTTCTATTACATATTGGGTTTATGGAACGGTATCTGAGCTAATTTGAAACCCTTGTTTTATGCATCACCCCACCTCACCTTTCCCTTTAAGCAGCCATAGTGTGTTTTCTAAACGTGTGACTCTGTTCTGTTTTGTAATTCAGTTCAAGTGTAGCGGTTTTTACATTCCCTCTATAAGTCATAGCTAATGATAAGTGTCTTTTTCTGTGTGACTTATTTCACTCAGAATCGTCGTACCTAAATCCGCTCATCATGCTGCTACTAGCCTTATGACATTGATTTCATGGCTGAGTGATATTCCATTGTACATAAGGACCACCACTTCGTTATCCATTTTTCTCTTTCCTGGGATATTTAAGGTGTCATGAAGTGGAGGTTCTTGTCAACAGAGCAGCCCTAAACTTTGGGGTGCCTGTGTCTTGCTGATTTTTAGTTTTCCCAATTTATACGCCCATGAGTGGAAGTGCCCTATGCGCTCTAAGCTGTGTTTTTTCGGTGTTTCAGGACACACCGTACACTTCTCCAGAGTGGCTGTTGGCAATTTACATCCCGCCCATCAGCGTAGCAAGGCTCCCATTTCTCCACGGCCTGTCCTGCATTTCTGGTTTTTACACTTTTTTCAGCATGGCCCTTTTGACCGATGGGAAGCGAGACTTCTTTGTAGCGCTGATTTGCCTTTCCAGGTTGCTTGGTTGGCCAAAAAGGGCGTATGCGTTTTTTCCTGAATATATTCAGGAAAAAACGCATACGCCCTTTTTGGCCAAGGGCATCATTGTCGACGTTTTGCCGCTTTTCATGTGCTTTAAAGGCGATTCGAATCTACCTCCTGAAATCTGTTTCCTGCAATTCTGCCTTGCTTTCAAATCCTCTTCGTTGCCTTCCCTCAGTATATTTGTGGCCGAGAGTTATCATTTATAACTCTGCAGGTTTGTGAATTGCAGTGCCCCTGAGCTCCATTTTTCAACTCGCTTTTTTGGGAGCTGGCCGCAAAAGCGCAGGAGTGCCTCAGGCCCTATTCTGGTTCCGGGCGGCAGGCCGAGCCTGTGGTTAATTCTTCTTCCTGATGGGAAAATAGAGTGACCTGTGCCTGTCCCAACACCTAGAGCTAGTCTCTCATTGGCTCCCCCTCTTCCCGTTCATCCTCAGGACAAATTGCAAGCTGTACGGAACAGGAGGTTAAAGGTGCTGATGCTCCAAGGAGGGAGAGTGCTAGTAACGGGGCTGGAATGGGGAAGCCAAGCACAAGGAGATGAGAAATGAGGTGCGTTTTAGAAACCTTTCCCGATCACACGGTGTACCACCTTCTGGGTTTCTCATGCATGTTTTCGATGTAGGAAGATGCCCTTGAACCTGGAGATTTGGGACCCATGGGATGGGTAACAGGCAGTATTACTTTAAAGTTTCTGCCTTTGCTTCCCCAACCTCACCAAACCTCTCAGCCCCGAGAGTGTCCACACTTCTGTCTCATCCAGCTGTGGGTCTAGATATGGTCAATCCAGGTTGCATCCCAGCCCCTGAAAGAATTTTGTAAGAATTTCTCTCTCTTTCACTGTCTTTGTTTCACGGGTTTTTAAAAGTAATTTATTTTTATAATGGGGTTTAGCTGCTTTTCACGGCTGTGTTTATGCCGCTTTACACCCACTTGACTCACTTCCAGAGAGATATCAATACATAGGTTTGAAGATTCTTGCTAGTCAGATATATTCTTGTACGGTGAATAGGGGGTGTTGAGTCCAGTTCACTGAGCAAGGAGTAGGTCTTTCTATTACATATTGGGTTTATGGAACGGTATCTGAGCTAATTTGAAACCCTTGTTTTATGCATCACCCCACCTCACCTTTCCCTTTAAGCAGCCATAGTGTGTTTTCTAAACGTGTGACTCTGTTCTGTTTTGTAATTCAGTTCAAGTGTAGCGGTTTTTACATTCCCTCTATAAGTCATAGCTAATGATAAGTGTCTTTTTCTGTGTGACTTATTTCACTCAGAATCGTCGTACCTAAATCCGCTCATCATGCTGCTACTAGCCTTATGACATTGATTTCATGGCTGAGTGATATTCCATTGTACATAAGGACCACCACTTCGTTATCCATTTTTCTCTTTCCTGGGATATTTAAGGTGTCATGAAGTGGAGGTTCTTGTCAACAGAGCAGCCCTAAACTTTGGGGTGCCTGTGTCTTGCTGATTTTTAGTTTTCCCAATTTATACGCCCATGAGTGGAAGTGCCCTATGCGCTCTAAGCTGTGTTTTTTCGGTGTTTCAGGACACACCGTACACTTCTCCAGAGTGGCTGTTGGCAATTTACATCCCGCCCATCAGCGTAGCAAGGCTCCCATTTCTCCACGGCCTGTCCTGCATTTCTGGTTTTTACACTTTTTTCAGCATGGCCCTTTTGACCGATGGGAAGCGAGACTTCTTTGTAGCGCTGATTTGCCTTTCCAGGTTGCTTGGTTGGCCAAAAAGGGCGTATGCGTTTTTTCCTGAATATATTCAGGAAAAAACGCATACGCCCTTTTTGGCCAAGGGCATCATTGTCGACGTTTTGCCGCTTTTCATGTGCTTTAAAGGCGATTCGAATCTACCTCCTGAAATCTGTTTCCTGCAATTCTGCCTTGCTTTCAAATCCTCTTCGTTGCCTTCCCTCAGTATATTTGTGGCCGAGAGTTATCATTTATAACTCTGCAGGTTTGTGAATTGCAGTGCCCCTGAGCTCCATTTTTCAACTCGCTTTTTTGGGAGCTGGCCGCAAAAGCGCAGGAGTGCCTCAGGCCCTATTCTGGTTCCGGGCGGCAGGCCGAGCCTGTGGTTAATTCTTCTTCCTGATGGGAAAATAGAGTGACCTGTGCCTGTCCCAACACCTAGAGCTAGTCTCTCATTGGCTCCCCCTCTTCCCGTTCATCCTCAGGAGAAATTGCAAGCTGTACGGAACAGGAGGTTAAAGGTGCTGATGCTCCAAGGAGGGAGAGTGCTAGTAAAGCGGCTGGAATGGCGAAGCCGAGCACAAGGAGATGAGAAATGAGGTGCGTTTTAGAAACCTTTCCCGATCACACGGTGTACCACCTTCTGGGTTTCTCATGCATGTTTTCGATGTAGGAAGATGCCCTTGAACCTGGAGATTTGGGACCCATGGGATGGGTAACAGGCAGTATTACTTTAAAGGCTCTGCCTTTGCTTCCCCAACCTCACCAAACCTCTCAGCCCCGAGAGTGTCCACACTTCTGTCTCATCCAGCTGTGGGTCTAGATATGGTCAATCCAGGTTGCATCCCAGCCCCTGAAAGAATTTTGTAAGAATTTCTCTCTCTTTCACTGTCTTTGTTTCACGGGTTTTTAAAACTAATTTATTTTTATAATGGGGTTTAGCTGCTTTTCACGGCTGTGTTTATGCCGCTTTACACCCACTTGACTCACTTCCAGAGAGATATCAATACATAGGTTTTAAGATTCTTACTAGTCAGATATATTCTTGTACGGTGAATAGGGGGTGTTGAGTCCAGTTCACTGAGCAAGGAGTAGGTCTTTCTATTACATATTGGGTTTATGGAACGGTATCTGAGCTAATTTGAAACCCTTGTTTTATGCATCACCCCACCTCACCTTTCCCTTTAAGCAGCCATAGTGTGTTTTCTAAACGTGTGACTCTGTTCTGTTTTGTAATTCAGTTCAAGTGTAGCGGTTTTTACATTCCCTCTATAAGTGATAGCTTATGATAAGTGTCTTTTTCTGTGTGACTTATTTCACTCAGAATCGTCGTACCTAAATCCGCTCATCATGCTGCTACTAGCCTTATGACATTGATTTCATGGCTGAGTGATATTCCATTGTACATAAGGACCACCACTTCGTTATCCATTTTTCTCTTTCCTGGGATATTTAAGGTGTCATGAAGTGGAGGTTCTTGTCAACAGAGCAGCCCTAAACTTTGGGGTGCCTGTGTCTTGCTGATTTTTAGTTTTCCCAATTTATACGCCCATGAGTGGAAGTGCCCTATGCGCTCTAAGCTGTGTTTTTTCGGTGTTTCAGGACACACCGTACACTTCTCCAGAGTGGCTGTTGGCAATTTACATCCCGCCCATCAACATAGCAAGGCTCCCTTTTCTCCAAGGCCTGTCCTGCATTTCTGGTTTTTACACTTTTTTCAGCATGGTCCTTTTTACCGAAGGGAAGCGAGACTTCTTTGTAGCGCTGATTTGCCTTTCCAGGTTGCTTGGTTGGCCAAAAAGGGCGTATGCGTTTTTTCCTGAATATATTCAGGAAAAAACGCATACGCCCTTTTTGGCCAAGGGCATCATTGTCGACGTTTTGCCGCTTTTCATGTGCTTTAAAGGCGATTCGAATCTACCTCCTGAAATCTGTTTCCTGCAATTCTGCCTTGCTTTCAAATCCTCTTCGTTGCCTTCCCTCAATATATTTGTGGCCGAGAGTTATCATTTATAACTCTGCAGGTTTGTGAATTGCAGTGCCCCTGAGCTCCATTTTTCAACTCGCTTTTTTGGGAGCTGGCCGCAAAAGCGCAGGAGTGCCTCAGGCCCTATTCTGGTTCCGGGCGGCAGGCCGAGCCTGTGGTTAATTCTTCTTCCTGATGGGAAAATAGAGTGACCTGTGCCTGTCCCAACACCTAGAGCTAGTCTCTCATTGGCTCCCCCTCTTCCCGTTCATCCTCAGGACAAATTGCAAGCTGTACGGAACAGGAGGTTAAAGGTGCTGATGCTCCAAGGAGGGAGAGTGCTAGTAAAGCGGCTGGAATGGCGAACCCGAGCACAAGGAGATGAGAAATGAGGTGCGTTTTAGAAACCTTTCCTGATCACACGGTGTACCACCTTCTGGGTTTCTCATGCATGTTTTCGATGTAGGAAGATGCCCTTGAACCTGGAGATTTGGGACCCATGGGATGGGTAACAGGCAGTATTACTTTAAAGGCTCTGCGTTTGCTCCCCCAACCTCACCAAACCTCTCAGCCCCGAGAGTGTCCACACTTCTGTCTCATCCAGCTGTGGGTCTAGATATGGTCAATCCAGGGTGCATCACAGCCCCTGAAAGAATTTTGTAAGAATTTCTCTCTCTTTCACTGTCTTTGTTTCACGGGTTTTTAAAATAATTTATTTTTATAATGGGGTTTAGCTGCTTTTCACGGCTGTGTTTATGCCGCTTTACACCCACTTGACTCACTTCCAGAGAGATATCAATACATAGGTTTGAAGATTCTTACTAGTCAGATATATTCTTGTGCGGTGAATAGGGGGTGTTGAGTCCAGTTCACTGAGCAAGGAGTAGGTCTTTCTATTACATATTGGGTTTATGGAACGGTATCTGAGCTAATTTGAAACCCTTGTTTTATTCATCACCCCACCTCACCTTTCCCTTTAAGCAGCCATAGTGTGTTTTCTAAACGTGTGACTCTGTTCTGTTTTGTAATTCAGTTCAAGTGTAGCGGATTTTACATTCCCTCTATAAGTGATAGCTTATGATAAGTGTCTTTTTCTGTGTGACTTATTTCACTTACAATTGTCGTACCTAAATCCGCTCATCATGCTGCTACTAGCCTTATGACATTGATTTCATGGCTGAGTGATATTCCATTGTATATAAGGACCACCACTTCTTTATCCATTTTTCTCTTTCCTGGGATATTTAAGGTGTCATGAAGTGGAGGTTCTTGTCAACAGAGCAGCCCTAAACTTTGGGGTGCCTGTGTCTTGCTGATTTTTAGTTTTCCCAATTTATACGCCCATGAGTGGAAGTGCCCTATGCGCTCTAAGCTGTGTTTTTTCAGTGTTTCAGGACACACCGTACACTTCTCCAGAGTGGCTGTTGGCAATTTACATCCCGCCCATCAGCGTAGCAAGGCTCCCATTTCTCCACGGCCTGTCCTGCATTTCTTGTTTTTACACTTTTTTCAGCATGGCCCTTTTGACCGATGGGAAGCGAGACTTCTTTGTAGCGCTGATTTGCCTTTCCAGGTTGCTTGGTTGGCCAAAAAGGGCGTATGCGTTTTTTCCTGAATATATTCAGGAAAAAACGCATACGCCCTTTTTGGCCAAGGGCATCATTGTCGACGTTTTGCCGCTTTTCATGTGCTTTAAAGGCGATTCGAATCTACCTCCTGAAATCTGTTTCCTGCAATTCTGCCTTGCTTTCAAATCCTCTTCGTTGCCTTCCCTCAGTATATTTGTGGCCGAGAGTTATCATTTATAACTCTGCAGGTTTGTGAATTGCAGTGCCCCTGAGCTCCATTTTTCAACTCGCTTTTTTGGGAGCTGGCCGCAAAAGCGCAGGAGTGCCTCAGGCCCTATTCTGGTTCCGGGCGGCAGGCCGAGCCTGTGGTTAATTCTTCTTCCTGATGGGAAAATAGAGTGACCTGTGCCTGTCCCAACACCTAGAGCTAGTCTCTCATTGGCTCCCCCTCTTCCCGTTCATCCTCAGGACAAATTGCAAGCTGTACGGAACAGGAGGTTAAAGGTGCTGATGCTCCAAGGAGGGAGAGTGCTAGTAACGGGGCTGGAATGGGGAAGCCAAGCACAAGGAGATGAGAAATGAGGTGCGTTTTAGAAACCTTTCCCGATCACACGGTGTACCACCTTCTGGGTTTCTCATGCATGTTTTCGATGTAGGAAGATGCCCTTGAACCTGGAGATTTGGGACCCATGGGATGGGTAACAGGCAGTATTACTTTAAAGTTTCTGCCTTTGCTTCCCCAACCTCACCAAACCTCTCAGCCCCGAGAGTGTCCACACTTCTGTCTCATCCAGCTGTGGGTCTAGATATGGTCAATCCAGGTTGCATCCCAGCCCCTGAAAGAATTTTGTAAGAATTTCTCTCTCTTTCACTGTCTTTGTTTCACGGGTTTTTAAAAGTAATTTATTTTTATAATGGGGTTTAGCTGCTTTTCACGGCTGTGTTTATGCCGCTTTACACCCACTTGACTCACTTCCAGAGAGATATCAATACATAGGTTTGAAGATTCTTGCTAGTCAGATATATTCTTGTACGGTGAATAGGGGGTGTTGAGTCCAGTTCACTGAGCAAGGAGTAGGTCTTTCTATTACATATTGGGTTTATGGAACGGTATCTGAGCTAATTTGAAACCCTTGTTTTATGCATCACCCCACCTCACCTTTCCCTTTAAGCAGCCATAGTGTGTTTTCTAAACGTGTGACTCTGTTCTGTTTTGTAATTCAGTTCAAGTGTAGCGGTTTTTACATTCCCTCTATAAGTCATAGCTAATGATAAGTGTCTTTTTCTGTGTGACTTATTTCACTCAGAATCGTCGTACCTAAATCCGCTCATCATGCTGCTACTAGCCTTATGACATTGATTTCATGGCTGAGTGATATTCCATTGTACATAAGGACCACCACTTCGTTATCCATTTTTCTCTTTCCTGGGATATTTAAGGTGTCATGAAGTGGAGGTTCTTGTCAACAGAGCAGCCCTAAACTTTGGGGTGCCTGTGTCTTGCTGATTTTTAGTTTTCCCAATTTATACGCCCATGAGTGGAAGTGCCCTATGCGCTCTAAGCTGTGTTTTTTCGGTGTTTCAGGACACACCGTACACTTCTCCAGAGTGGCTGTTGGCAATTTACATCCCGCCCATCAGCGTAGCAAGGCTCCCATTTCTCCACGGCCTGTCCTGCATTTCTGGTTTTTACACTTTTTTCAGCATGGCCCTTTTGACCGATGGGAAGCGAGACTTCTTTGTAGCGCTGATTTGCCTTTCCAGGTTGCTTGGTTGGCCAAAAAGGGCGTATGCGTTTTTTCCTGAATATATTCAGGAAAAAACGCATACGCCCTTTTTGGCCAAGGGCATCATTGTCGACGTTTTGCCGCTTTTCATGTGCTTTAAAGGCGATTCGAATCTACCTCCTGAAATCTGTTTCCTGCAATTCTGCCTTGCTTTCAAATCCTCTTCGTTGCCTTCCCTCAGTATATTTGTGGCCGAGAGTTATCATTTATAACTCTGCAGGTTTGTGAATTGCAGTGCCCCTGAGCTCCATTTTTCAACTCGCTTTTTTGGGAGCTGGCCGCAAAAGCGCAGGAGTGCCTCAGGCCCTATTCTGGTTCCGGGCGGCAGGCCGAGCCTGTGGTTAATTCTTCTTCCTGATGGGAAAATAGAGTGACCTGTGCCTGTCCCAACACCTAGAGCTAGTCTCTCATTGGCTCCCCCTCTTCCCGTTCATCCTCAGGACAAATTGCAAGCTGTACGGAACAGGAGGTTAAAGGTGCTGATGCTCCAAGGAGGGAGAGTGCTAGTAACGGGGCTGGAATGGGGAAGCCAAGCACAAGGAGATGAGAAATGAGGTGCGTTTTAGAAACCTTTCCCGATCACACGGTGTACCACCTTCTGGGTTTCTCATGCATGTTTTCGATGTAGGAAGATGCCCTTGAACCTGGAGATTTGGGACCCATGGGATGGGTAACAGGCAGTATTACTTTAAAGTTTCTGCCTTTGCTTCCCCAACCTCACCAAACCTCTCAGCCCCGAGAGTGTCCACACTTCTGTCTCATCCAGCTGTGGGTCTAGATATGGTCAATCCAGGTTGCATCCCAGCCCCTGAAAGAATTTTGTAAGAATTTCTCTCTCTTTCACTGTCTTTGTTTCACGGGTTTTTAAAAGTAATTTATTTTTATAATGGGGTTTAGCTGCTTTTCACGGCTGTGTTTATGCCGCTTTACACCCACTTGACTCACTTCCAGAGAGATATCAATACATAGGTTTGAAGATTCTTGCTAGTCAGATATATTCTTGTACGGTGAATAGGGGGTGTTGAGTCCAGTTCACTGAGCAAGGAGTAGGTCTTTCTATTACATATTGGGTTTATGGAACGGTATCTGAGCTAATTTGAAACCCTTGTTTTATGCATCACCCCACCTCACCTTTCCCTTTAAGCAGCCATAGTGTGTTTTCTAAACGTGTGACTCTGTTCTGTTTTGTAATTCATTTCAAGTGTAGCGGTTTTTACATTCCCTCTATAAGTCATAGCTAATGATAAGTGTCTTTTTCTGTGTGACTTATTTCACTCAGAATCGTCGTACCTAAATCCGCTCATCATGCTGCTACTAGCCTTATGACATTGATTTCATGGCTGAGTGATATTCCATTGTACATAAGGACCACCACTTCGTTATCCATTTTTCTCTTTCCTGGGATATTTAAGGTGTCATGAAGTGGAGGTTCTTGTCAACAGAGCAGCCCTAAACTTTGGGGTGCCTGTGTCTTGCTGATTTTTAGTTTTCCCAATTTATACGCCCATGAGTGGAAGTGCCCTATGCGCTCTAAGCTGTGTTTTTTCGGTGTTTCAGGACACACCGTACACTTCTCCAGAGTGGCTGTTGGCAATTTACATCCCGCCCATCAGCGTAGCAAGGCTCCCATTTCTCCACGGCCTGTCCTGCATTTCTGGTTTTTACACTTTTTTCAGCATGGCCCTTTTGACCGATGGGAAGCGAGACTTCTTTGTAGCGCTGATTTGCCTTTCCAGGTTGCTTGGTTGGCCAAAAAGGGCGTATGCGTTTTTTCCTGAATATATTCAGGAAAAAACGCATACGCCCTTTTTGGCCAAGGGCATCATTGTCGACGTTTTGCCGCTTTTCATGTGCTTTAAAGGCGATTCGAATCTACCTCCTGAAATCTGTTTCCTGCAATTCTGCCTTGCTTTCAAATCCTCTTCGTTGCCTTCCCTCAGTATATTTGTGGCCGAGAGTTATCATTTATAACTCTGCAGGTTTGTGAATTGCAGTGCCCCTGAGCTCCATTTTTCAACTCGCTTTTTTGGGAGCTGGCCGCAAAAGCGCAGGAGTGCCTCAGGCCCTATTCTGGTTCCGGGCGGCAGGCCGAGCCTGTGGTTCATTCTTCTTCCTGATGGGAAAATAGAGTGACCTGTGCCTGTCCCAACACCTAGAGCTAGTCTCTCATTGGCTCCCCCTCTTCCCGTTCATCCTCAGGACAAATTGCAAGCTGTACGGAACAGGAGGTTAAAGGTGCTGATGCTCCAAGGAGGGAGAGTGCTAGTAAAGCGGCTGGAATGGCGAAGCCGAGCACAAGGAGATGAGAAATGAGGTGCGTTTTAGAAACCTTTCCCGATCACACGGTGTACCACCTTCTGGGTTTCTCATGCATGTTTTCGATGTAGGAAGATGCCCTTGAACCTGGAGATTTGGGACCCATGGGATGGGTAACAGGCAGTATTACTTTAAAGGCTCTGCCTTTGCTTCCCCAACCTCACCAAACCTCTCAGCCCCGAGAGTGTCCACACTTCTGTCTCATCCAGCTGTGGGTCTAGATATGGTCAATCCAGGTTGCATCCCAGCCCCTGAAAGAATTTTGTAAGAATTTCTCTCTCTTTCACTGTCTTTGTTTCACGGGTTTTTAAAACTAATTTATTTTTATAATGGGGTTTAGCTGCTTTTCACGGCTGTGTTTATGCCGCTTTACACCCACTTGACTCACTTCCAGAGAGATATCAATACATAGGTTTTAAGATTCTTACTAGTCAGATATATTCTTGTACGGTGAATAGGGGGTGTTGAGTCCAGTTCACTGAGCAAGGAGTAGGTCTTTCTATTACATATTGGGTTTATGGAACGGTATCTGAGCTAATTTGAAACCCTTGTTTTATGCATCACCCCACCTCACCTTTCCCTTTAAGCAGCCATAGTGTGTTTTCTAAACGTGTGACTCTGTTCTGTTTTGTAATTCAGTTCAAGTGTAGCGGTTTTTACATTCCCTCTATAAGTGATAGCTTATGATAAGTGTCTTTTTCTGTGTGACTTATTTTACTCAGAATCGTCGTACCTAAATCCGCTCATCATGCTGCTACTAGCCTTATGACATTGATTTCATGGCTGAGTGATATTCCATTGTACATAAGGACCACCACTTGTTTATCCATTTTTCTCTTTCCTGGGATATTTAAGGTGTCATGAAGTGGAGGTTCTTGTCAACAGAGCAGCCCTAAACTTTGGGGTGCCTGTGTCATGCTGATTTTTAGTTTTCCCAATTTATACGCGCATGAGTGGAAGTGCCCTATGCGCTCTAAGCTGTGTTTTTTCGGTGTTTCAGGACACACCGTACACTTCTCCAGAGTGGCTGTTGGCAATTTACATCCCGCCCATCAGCGTAGCAAGGCTCCCATTTCTCCACGGCCTGTCCTGCATTTCTGGTTATTACACTTTTTTCAGCATGGCCGTTTTGACCGATGGGAAGCGAGACTTCTTTGTAGCGCTGATTTGCCTTTCCAGGTTGCTTGGTTGGCCTAAAAGGGCGTATGCGTTTTTTCCTGAATATATTCAGGAAAAAACGCATACGCCCTTTTTGGACAAGGGCATCATTGTCGACGTTTTGCCGCTTTTCATGTGCTTTAAAGGCGATTCGAATCTACCTCCTGAAATCTGTTTCCTGCAATTCTGCCTTGCTTTCAAATCCTCTTCGTTGCCTTCCCTCAATATATTTGTGGCCGAGAGTTATCATTTATAACTCTGCAGGTTTGTGAATTGCAGTGCCCCTGAGCTCCATTTTTCAACTCGCTTTTTTGGGAGCTGGCCGCAAAAGCGCAGGAGTGCCTCAGGCCCTATTCTGGTTCCGGGCGGCAGGCCGAGCCCGTGGTTAATTCTTCTTCCTGATGGAAAAATAGAGTGACCTGTGCCTGTCCCAACACCTAGAGCTAATCTCTCTTTGGCTCCCCCTCTTCCCGTTCACCCTCAGGACAAATTGCAAGCTGTACGGAACAGGAGGTTAAAGGTGCTGATGCTCCAAGGAGGGAGAGTGCTAGTAAAGCGGCTGGAATGGCGAAGCCGAGCACAAGGAGATGAGAAATGAGGTGCGTTTTAGAAACCTTTCCCGATCACACGGTGTACCACCTTCTGCGTTTCTCATGCATGTTTTCGATGTAGGAAGATGCCCTTGAACCTGGAGATTTGGGACCCATGGGATGGGTAACAGGCAGTATTACTTTAAAGGCTCTGCCTTTGCTTCCCCAACCTCACCAAACCTCTCAGCCCCGAGAGTGTCCACACTTCTGTCTCATCCAGCTGTGGGTCTAGATATGGTCAATCCAGGTTGCATCCCAGCCCCTGAAAGAATTTTGTAAGAATTTCTCTCTCTTTCACTGTCTTTGTTTCACGGGTTTTTAAAAGTAATTTATTTTTATAATGGGGTTTAGCTGCTTTTCACGGCTGTGTTTATGCCGCTTTACACCCACTTGACTCACTTCCAGAGAGATATCAATACATAGGTTTGAAGATTCTTACTAGGCAGATATATTCTTGTGCGGTGAATAGGGGGTGTTGAGTACAGTTCACTGAGCAAGGAGTAGGTCTTTCTATTACATATTGGGTTTATGGAACGGTATCTGAGCTAATTTGAAACCCTTGTTTTATGCATCACCCCACCTCACCTTTCCCTTTAAGCAGCCATAGTGTGTTTTCTAAACGTGTGACTCTGTTCTGTTTTGTAATTCAGTTCAAGTGTAGCGGTTTTTACATTCCCTCTATAAGTGATAGCTTATGATAAGTGTCTTTTTCTGTGTGACTTATTTCACTCAGAATCGTCGTACCTAAATCCGCTCATCATGCTGCTACTAGCCTTATGACATTGATTTCATGGCTGAGTGATATTCCATTGTACATAAGGACCACCACTTGTTTATCCATTTTTCTCTTTCCTGGGATATTTAAGGTGTCATGAAGTGGAGGTTCTTGTCAACAGAGCAGCCCTAAACTTTGGGGTGCCTGTGTCATGCTGATTTTTAGTTTTCCCAATTTATACGCGCATGAGTGGAAGTGCCCTATGCGCTCTAAGCTGTGTTTTTTCGGTGTTTCAGGACACACCGTACACTTCTCCAGAGTGGCTGTTGGCAATTTACATCCCGCCCATCAGCGTAGCAAGGCTCCCATTTCTCCACGGCCTGTCCTGCATTTCTGGTTTTTACACTTTTTTCAGCATGGCCCTTTTGACCGATGGGAAGCGAGACTTCTTTGTAGCGCTGATTTGCCTTTCCAGGTTGCTTGGTTGGCCAAAAAGGGCGTATGCGTTTTTTCCTGAATATATTCAGGAAAAAACGCATACGCCCTTTTTGGCCAAGGGCATCATTGTCGACGTTTTGCCGCTTTTCATGTGCTTTAAAGGCGATTCGAATCTACCTCCTGAAATCTGTTTCCTGCAATTCTGCCTTGCTTTCAAATCCTCTTCGTTGCCTTCCCTCAATATATTTGTGGCCGAGAGTTATCATTTATAACTCTGAAGGTTTGTGAATTGCAGTGCCCCTGAGCTCCATTTTTCAACTAGCTTTTTTGGGAGCTGGCCGCAAAAGCGCAGGAGTGCCTCAGGCCCTATTCTGGTTCCGGGCGGCAGGCCGAGCCCGTGGTTAATTCTTCTTCCTGATGGAAAAATAGAGTGACCTGTGCCTGTCCCAACACCTAGAGCTAGTCTCTCATTGGCTCCCCCTCTTCCCGTTCACCCTCAGGACAAATTGCAAGCTGTCCGGAACAGGAGGTTAAAGGTGCTGATGCTCCAAGGAGGGAGAGTGCTAGTAAAGCGGCTGGAATGGCGAACCCGAGCACAAGGAGATGAGAAATGAGGTGCGTTTTAGAAACCTTTCCCGATCACACGGTGTACCACCTTCTGGGTTTCTCATGCATGTTTTCGATGTAGGAAGATGCCCTTGAACCTGGAGATTTGGGACCCATGGGATGGGTAACAGGCAGTATCACTTTAAAGGCTCTGCCTTTGCTCCCGCAACCTCACCAAACCTCTCAGCCCCGAGAGTGTCCACCCTTCTGTCTCATCCAGCTGTGGGTCTAGATATGGTCAATCCAGGTTGCATCACAGCCCCTGAAAGAATTTTGTAAGAATTTCTGTCTCTTTCACTGTCTTTGTTTCACGGGTTTTTAAAAGTAATTTATTTTTATAATGGGGTTTAGCTGCTTTTCACGGCTGTGTTTATGCCGCTTTACACCCACTTGACTCACTTCCAGAGAGATATCAATACATAGGTTTGAAGATTCTTGGTAGTCAGATATATTCTTGTACGGTGAATAGGGGGTGTTGAGTCCAGTTCACTGAGCAAGGAGTAGGTCTTTCTATTACATATTGGGTTTATGGAACGGTATCTGAGCTAATTTGAAACCCTTGTTTTATGCATCACCCCACCTCACCTTTCCCTTTAAGCAGCCATAGTGTGTTTTCTAAACGTGTGACTCTGTTCTGTTTTGTAATTCAGTTCAAGTGTAGCGGTTTTCACATTCCCTCTACAAGTGATAGCTTATGATAAATGTCTTTTTCTGTGTGACTTATTTCACTTAGAGTCGTCGTACCTAAATCCGCTCATCATGCTGCTACTAGCTTTATGACATTGATTTCATGGCTGAGTGATATTCCATTGTATATGAGGACCACCACTTCTTTATCCATTTTTCTCTTTCCTGGGATATTTAAGGTGTCATGAAGTGGAGGTTCTTGTCAACAGAGCAGCCCTAAACTTTGGGGTGCCTGTGTCTTGCTGATTTTTATTTTTCCCAATTTATACGCCCATGAGTGGAAGTGCCCTATGAGCTCTAAGCTGTGTTTTTTCGGTGTTTCAGGATACACCGTACACTTCTCTAGAGTGGCTGTTGGCAATTTACATCCCGCCCATCAGCGTAGCAAGGCTCCCTTTTCTCCACGGCCTGTCCTGCATTTCTGGTTTTTACACTTTTTTCAGCATGGCCCTTTTTACCGATGGGAAGCGACACTTCTTTGTAGCGCTGATTTGCCTTTCCAGGTTGCTTGGTTGGCCAAAAAGGGCGTATGCGTTTTTTCCTGAATATATTCAGGAAAAAACGCATACGCCCTTTTTGGCCAAGGGCATCATTGTCGACGTTTTGCCGCTTTTTATGTGCTTTAAAGGCGATTCGAATCTACCTCCTGAAATCTGTTTCCTGCAATTCTGCCTTGCTTTCAAATCCTCTTCGTTGCCTTCCCTCAGTATATTTGTGGCCGAGAGTTATCATTTATAACTCTGCAGGTTTGTGAATTGCAGTGCCCCTGAGCTCCATTTTTCAACTCGCTTTTTTGGGAGCTGGCCGCAAAAGCGCAGGAGTGCCTCAGGCCCTATTCTGGTTCCGGGCGGCAGGCCGAGCCTGTGGTTAATTCTTCTTCCTGATGGGAAAATAGAGTGACCTGTGCCTGTCCCAACACCTAGAGCTAGTCTCTCATTGGCTCCCCCTCTTCCCGTTCATCCTCAGGACAAATTGCAAGCTGTACGGAACAGGAGGTTAAAGGTGCTGATGCTCCAAGGAGGGAGAGTGCTAGTAAAGCGGCTGGAATGGCGAAGCCGAGCACAAGGAGATGAGAAATGAGGTGCGTTTTAGAAACCTTTCCTGATCACACGGTGTACCAACTTCTGGGTTTCTCATGCATGTTTTCGATGTAGGAAGATGCCCTTGAACCTGGAGATTTGGGACCCATGGGATGGGTAACAGGCAGTATTACTTTAAAGGCTCTGCGTTTGCTCCCCCAACCTCACCAAACCTCTCAGCCCCGAGAGTGTCCACACTTCTGTCTCATCCAGCTGTGGGTCTAGATATGGTCAATCCAGGTTGCATCCCAGCCCCTGAAAGAATTTTGTAAGAATTTCTCTCTCTTTCACTGTCTTTGTTTCACGGGTTTTTAAAAGTAATTTATTTTTATAATGGGGTTTAGCTGCTTTTCACGGCTGTGTTTATGCCGCTTTACACCCACTTGACTCACTTCCAGAGAGATATCAATACATAGGTTTGAAGATTCTTACTAGGCAGATATATTCTTGTGCGGTGAATAGGGGGTGTTGAGTACAGTTCACTGAGCAAGGAGTAGGTCTTTCTATTACATATTGGGTTTATGGAACGGTATCTGAGCTAATTTGAAACCCTTGTTTTATGCATCACCCCACCTCACCTTTCCCTTTAAGCAGCCATAGTGTGTTTTCTAAACGTGTGACTCTGTTCTGTTTTGTAATTCAGTTCAAGTGTAGCGGTTTTTACATTCCCTCTATAAGTGATAGCTTATGATAAGTGTCTTTTTCTGTGTGACTTATTTCACTCAGAATCGTCGTACCTAAATCCGCTCATCATGCTGCTAGTAGCCTTATGACATTGATTTCATGGCTGAGTGATATTCCATTGTACATAAGGACCAACACTTCGTTATCCATTTTTCTCTTTCCTGGGATATTTAAGGTGTCATGAAGTGGAGGTTCTTGTCAACAGAGCAGCCCTAAACTTTGGGGTGCCTGTGTCTTGCTGATTTTTAGTTTTCCCAATTTATACGCCCATGAGTGGAAGTGCCCTATGCGCTCTAAGCTGTGTTTTTTCAGTGTTTCAGGACACACCGTACACTTCTCCAGAGTGGCTGTTGGCAATTTACATCCCGCCCATCAGCGTAGCAAGGCTCCCATTTCTCCACGGCCTGTCCTGCATTTCTGGTTTTTACACTTTTTTCAGCATGGCCCTTTTGACCGATGGGAAGCGAGACTTCTTTGTAGCGCTGATTTGCCTTTCCAGGTTGCTTGGTTGGCCAAAAAGGGCGTATGCGTTTTTTCCTGAATATATTCAGGAAAAAACGCATACGCCCTTTTTGGCCAAGGGCATCATTGTCGACGTTTTGCCGCTTTTCATGTGCTTTAAAGGCGATTCGAATCTACCTCCTGAAATCTGTTTCCTGCAATTCTGCCTTGCTTTCAAATCCTCTTCGTTGCCTTCCCTCAGTATATTTGTGGCCGAGAGTTATCATTTATAACTCTGCAGGTTTGTGAATTGCAGTGCCCCTGAGCTCCATTTTTCAACTCGCTTTTTTGGGAGCTGGCCGCAAAAGCGCAGGAGTGCCTCAGGCCCTATTCTGGTTCCGGGCGGCAGGCCGAGCCCGTGGTTAATTCTTCTTCCTGATGGGAAAATAGAGTGACCTGTGCCTGTCCCAACACCTAGAGCTAGTCTCTCATTGGCTCCCCCTCTTCCCGTTCATCCTCAGGACAAATTGCAAGCTGTACGGAACAGGAGGTTAAAGGTGCTGATGCTCCAAGGAGGGAGAGTGCTAGTAAAGCGGCTGGAATGGCGAAGCCGAGCACAAGGAGATGAGAAATGAGGTGCGTTTTAGAAACCTTTCCCGATCACACGGTGTACCACCTTCTGGGTTTCTCATGCATGTTTTCGATGTAGGAAGATGCCCTTGAACCTGGAGATTTGGGACCCATGGGATGGGTAACAGGCAGTATTACTTTAAAGGCTCTGCCTTTGCTTCCCCAACCTCACCAAACCTCTCAGCCCCGAGAGTGTCCACACTTCTGTCTCATCCAGCTGTGGGTCTAGATATGGTCAATCCAGGTTGCATCACAGCCCCTGAAAGAATTTTGTAAGAATTTCTCTCTCTTTCACTGTCTTTGTTTCACGGGTTTTTAAAAGTAATTTATTTTTATAATGGGGTTTAGCTGCTTTTCACGGCTGGGTTTATGCCGCTTTACACCCACTTGACTCACTTCCAGAGAGATATCAATACATAGGTTTGAAGATTCTTACTAGGCAGATATATTCTTGTGCGGTGAATAGGGGGTGTTGAGTCCAGTTCCCTGAGCAAGGAGTAGGTCTTTCTATTACATATTGGGTTTATGGAACGGTATCTGAGCTAATTTGAAACCCTTGTTTTATGCATCACCCCACCTCACCTTTCCCTTTAAGCAGCCATAGTGTGTTTTCTAAACGTGTGACTCTGTTCTGTTTTGTAATTCAGTTCAAGTGTAGCGGTTTTTACATTCCCTCTATAAGTGATAGCTTATGATAAGTGTCTTTTTCTGTGTGACTTATTTTACTCAGAATCGTCGTACCTAAATCCGCTCATCATGCTGCTACTAGCCTTATGACATTGATTTCATGGCTGAGTGATATTCCATTGTACATAAGGACCACCACTTCGTTATCCATTTTTCTCTTTCCTGGGATATTTAAGGTGTCATGAAGTGGAGGTTCTTGTCAACAGAGCAGCCCTAAACTTTGGGGTGCCTGTGTCTTGCTGATTTTTAGTTTTCCCAATTTATACGCCCATGAGTGGAAGTGCCCTATGCGCTCTAAGCTGTGTTTTTTCGGTGTTTCAGGACACACCGTACACTTCTCCAGAGTGGCTGTTGGCAATTTACATCCCGCCCATCAACGTAGCAAGGCTCCCTTTTCTCCAAGGCCTGTCCTGCATTTCTGGTTTTTACACTTTTTTCAGCATGGTCCTTTTTACCGAAGGGAAGCGAGACTTCTTTGTAGCGCTGATTTGCCTTTCCAGGTTGCTTGGTTGGCCAAAAAGGGCGTATGCGTTTTTTCCTGAATATATTCAGGAAAAAACGCATACGCCCTTTTTGGCCAAGGGCATCATTGTCGACGTTTTGCCGCTTTTCATGTGCTTTAAAGGCGATTCGAATCTACCTCCTGAAATCTGTTTCCTGCAATTCTGCCTTGCTTTCAAATCCTCTTCGTTGCCTTCCCTCAGTATATTTGTGGCCGAGAGTTATCATTTATAACTCTGCAGGTTTGTGAAATGCAGTGCCCCTGAGCTCCATTTTTCAACTCGCTTTTTTGGGAGCTGGCCGCAAAAGCGCAGGAGTGCCTCAGGCCCTATTCTGGTTCCGGGCGGCAGGCCGAGCCTGTGGTTAATTCTTCTTCCTGATGGGAAAATAGAGTGACCTGTGCCTGTCCCAACACCTAGAGCTAGTCTCTCATTGGCTCCCCCTCTTCCCGTTCATCCTCAGGACAAATTGCAAGCTGTACGGAACAGGAGGTTAAAGGTGCTGATGCTCCAAGGAGGGAGAGTGCTAGTAAAGCGGCTGGAATGGGGAAGCCGAGCACAAGGAGATGAGAAATGAGGTGCGTTTTAGAAACCTTTCCCGATCACACGGTGTACCACCTTCTGGGTTTCTCATGCATGTTTTCGATGTAGGAAGATGCCCTTGAACCTGGAGATTTGGGACCCATGGGATGGGTAACAGGCAGTATTACTTTAAAGGCTCTGCCTTTGCTTCCCCAACCTCACCAAACCTCTCAGCCCCGAGAGTGTCCACACTTCTGTCTCATCCAGCTGTGGGTCTAGATATGGTCAATCCAGGTTGCATCCCAGCCCCTGAAAGAATTTTGTAAGAATTTCTGTCTCTTTCACTGTCTTTGTTTCACGGGTTTTTAAAAGTAATTTATTTTTATAATGGGGTTTAGCTGCTTTTCACGGCTGTGTTTATGCCGCTTTACACCCACTTGACTCACTTCCAGAGAGATATCAATACATAGGTTTTAAGATTCTTGCTAGTCAGATATATTCTTGTACGGTGAATAGGGGGTGTTGAGTCCAGTTCACTGAGCAAGGAGTAGGTCTTTCTATTACATATTGGGTTTATGGAACGGTATCTGAGCTAATTTGAAACCCTTGTTTTATGCATCACCCCACCTCACCTTTCCCTTTAAGCAGCCATAGTGTGTTTTCTAAACGTGTGACTCTGTTCTGTTTTGTAATTCAGTTCAAGTGTAGCGGTTTTTACATTCCCTCTATAAGTCATAGCTTATGATAAGTGTCTTTTTCTGTGTGACTTATTTTACTCAGAATCGTCGTACCTAAATCCGCTCATCATGCTGCTACTAGCCTTATGACATTGATTTCATGGCTGAGTGATATTCCATTGTACATAAGGACCACCACTTCGTTATCCATTTTTCTCTTTCCTGGGATATTTAAGGTGTCATGAAGTGGAGGTTCTTGTCAACAGAGCAGCCCTAAACTTTGGGGTGCCTGTGTCTTGCTGATTTTTAGTTTTCCCAATTTATACGCCCATGAGTGGAAGTGCCCTATGCGCTCTAAGCTGTGTTTTTTCGGTGTTTCAGGACACACCGTACACTTCTCCAGAGTGGCTGTTGGCAATTTACATCCCGCCCATCAGCGTAGCAAGGCTCCCATTTCTCCACGGCCTGTCCTGCATTTCTGGTTTTTACACTTTTTTCAGCATGGCCCTTTTGACCGATGGGAAGCGAGACTTCTTTGTAGCGCTGATTTGCCTTTCCAGGTTGCCTGGTTGGCCAAAAAGGGCGTATGCGTTTTTTCCTGAATATATTCAGGAAAAAACGCATACGCCCTTTTTGGCCAAGGGCATCATTGTCGACGTTTTGCCGCTTTTCATGTGCTTTAAAGGCGATTCGAATCTACCTCCTGAAATCTGTTTCCTGCAATTCTGCCTTGCTTTCAAATCCTCTTCGTTGCCTTCCCTCAGTATATTTGTGGCCGAGAGTTATCATTTATAACTCTGCAGGTTTGTGAATTGCAGTGCCCCTGAGCTCCATTTTTCAACTCGCTTTTTTGGGAGCTGGCCGCAAAAGCGCAGGAGTGCCTCAGGCCCTATTCTGGTTCCGGGCGGCAGGCCGAGCCTGTGGTTAATTCTTCTTCCTGATGGGAAAATAGAGTGACCTGTGCCTGTCCCAACACCTAGAGCTAGTCTCTCATTGGCTCCCCCTCTTCCCGTTCATCCTCAGGACAAATTGCAAGCTGTACGGAACAGGAGGTTAAAGGTGCTGATGCTCCAAGGAGGGAGAGTGCTAGTAACGGGGCTGGAATGGGGAAGCCAAGCACAAGGAGATGAGAAATGAGGTGCGTTTTAGAAACCTTTCCCGATCACACGGTGTACCACCTTCTGGGTTTCTCATGCATGTTTTCGATGTAGGAAGATGCCCTTGAACCTGGAGATTTGGGACCCATGGGATGGGTAACAGGCAGTATTACTTTAAAGTTTCTGCCTTTGCTTCCCCAACCTCACCAAACCTCTCAGCCCCGAGAGTGTCCACACTTCTGTCTCATCCAGCTGTGGGTCTAGATATGGTCAATCCAGGTTGCATCCCAGCCCCTGAAAGAATTTTGTAAGAATTTCTCTCTCTTTCACTGTCTTTGTTTCACGGGTTTTTAAAAGTAATTTATTTTTATAATGGGGTTTAGCTGCTTTTCACGGCTGTGTTTATGCCGCTTTACACCCACTTGACTCACTTCCAGAGAGATATCAATACATAGGTTTGAAGATTCTTGCTAGTCAGATATATTCTTGTACGGTGAATAGGGGGTGTTGAGTCCAGTTCACTGAGCAAGGAGTAGGTCTTTCTATTACATATTGGGTTTATGGAACGGTATCTGAGCTAATTTGAAACCCTTGTTTTATGCATCACCCCACCTCACCTTTCCCTTTAAGCAGCCATAGTGTGTTTTCTAAACGTGTGACTCTGTTCTGTTTTGTAATTCATTTCAAGTGTAGCGGTTTTTACATTCCCTCTATAAGTCATAGCTAATGATAAGTGTCTTTTTCTGTGTGACTTATTTCACTCAGAATCGTCGTACCTAAATCCGCTCATCATGCTGCTACTAGCCTTATGACATTGATTTCATGGCTGAGTGATATTCCATTGTACATAAGGACCACCACTTCGTTATCCATTTTTCTCTTTCCTGGGATATTTAAGGTGTCATGAAGTGGAGGTTCTTGTCAACAGAGCAGCCCTAAACTTTGGGGTGCCTGTGTCTTGCTGATTTTTAGTTTTCCCAATTTATACGCCCATGAGTGGAAGTGCCCTATGCGCTCTAAGCTGTGTTTTTTCGGTGTTTCAGGACACACCGTACACTTCTCCAGAGTGGCTGTTGGCAATTTACATCCCGCCCATCAGCGTAGCAAGGCTCCCATTTCTCCACGGCCTGTCCTGCATTTCTGGTTTTTACACTTTTTTCAGCATGGCCCTTTTGACCGATGGGAAGCGAGACTTCTTTGTAGCGCTGATTTGCCTTTCCAGGTTGCTTGGTTGGCCAAAAAGGGCGTATGCGTTTTTTCCTGAATATATTCAGGAAAAAACGCATACGCCCTTTTTGGCCAAGGGCATCATTGTCGACGTTTTGCCGCTTTTCATGTGCTTTAAAGGCGATTCGAATCTACCTCCTGAAATCTGTTTCCTGCAATTCTGCCTTGCTTTCAAATCCTCTTCGTTGCCTTCCCTCAGTATATTTGTGGCCGAGAGTTATCATTTATAACTCTGCAGGTTTGTGAATTGCAGTGCCCCTGAGCTCCATTTTTCAACTCGCTTTTTTGGGAGCTGGCCGCAAAAGCGCAGGAGTGCCTCAGGCCCTATTCTGGTTCCGGGCGGCAGGCCGAGCCTGTGGTTCATTCTTCTTCCTGATGGGAAAATAGAGTGACCTGTGCCTGTCCCAACACCTAGAGCTAGTCTCTCATTGGCTCCCCCTCTTCCCGTTCATCCTCAGGACAAATTGCAAGCTGTACGGAACAGGAGGTTAAAGGTGCTGATGCTCCAAGGAGGGAGAGTGCTAGTAAAGCGGCTGGAATGGCGAAGCCGAGCACAAGGAGATGAGAAATGAGGTGCGTTTTAGAAACCTTTCCCGATCACACGGTGTACCACCTTCTGGGTTTCTCATGCATGTTTTCGATGTAGGAAGATGCCCTTGAACCTGGAGATTTGGGACCCATGGGATGGGTAACAGGCAGTATTACTTTAAAGGCTCTGCCTTTGCTTCCCCAACCTCACCAAACCTCTCAGCCCCGAGAGTGTCCACACTTCTGTCTCATCCAGCTGTGGGTCTAGATATGGTCAATCCAGGTTGCATCCCAGCCCCTGAAAGAATTTTGTAAGAATTTCTCTCTCTTTCACTGTCTTTGTTTCACGGGTTTTTAAAACTAATTTATTTTTATAATGGGGTTTAGCTGCTTTTCACGGCTGTGTTTATGCCGCTTTACACCCACTTGACTCACTTCCAGAGAGATATCAATACATAGGTTTTAAGATTCTTACTAGTCAGATATATTCTTGTACGGTGAATAGGGGGTGTTGAGTCCAGTTCACTGAGCAAGGAGTAGGTCTTTCTATTACATATTGGGTTTATGGAACGGTATCTGAGCTAATTTGAAACCCTTGTTTTATGCATCACCCCACCTCACCTTTCCCTTTAAGCAGCCATAGTGTGTTTTCTAAACGTGTGACTCTGTTCTGTTTTGTAATTCAGTTCAAGTGTAGCGGTTTTTACATTCCCTCTATAAGTGATAGCTTATGATAAGTGTCTTTTTCTGTGTGACTTATTTTACTCAGAATCGTCGTACCTAAATCCGCTCATCATGCTGCTACTAGCCTTATGACATTGATTTCATGGCTGAGTGATATTCCATTGTACATAAGGACCACCACTTGTTTATCCATTTTTCTCTTTCCTGGGATATTTAAGGTGTCATGAAGTGGAGGTTCTTGTCAACAGAGCAGCCCTAAACTTTGGGGTGCCTGTGTCATGCTGATTTTTAGTTTTCCCAATTTATACGCGCATGAGTGGAAGTGCCCTATGCGCTCTAAGCTGTGTTTTTTCGGTGTTTCAGGACACACCGTACACTTCTCCAGAGTGGCTGTTGGCAATTTACATCCCGCCCATCAGCGTAGCAAGGCTCCCATTTCTCCACGGCCTGTCCTGCATTTCTGGTTATTACACTTTTTTCAGCATGGCCGTTTTGACCGATGGGAAGCGAGACTTCTTTGTAGCGCTGATTTGCCTTTCCAGGTTGCTTGGTTGGCCTAAAAGGGCGTATGCGTTTTTTCCTGAATATATTCAGGAAAAAACGCATACGCCCTTTTTGGACAAGGGCATCATTGTCGACGTTTTGCCGCTTTTCATGTGCTTTAAAGGCGATTCGAATCTACCTCCTGAAATCTGTTTCCTGCAATTCTGCCTTGCTTTCAAATCCTCTTCGTTGCCTTCCCTCAATATATTTGTGGCCGAGAGTTATCATTTATAACTCTGCAGGTTTGTGAATTGCAGTGCCCCTGAGCTCCATTTTTCAACTCGCTTTTTTGGGAGCTGGCCGCAAAAGCGCAGGAGTGCCTCAGGCCCTATTCTGGTTCCGGGCGGCAGGCCGAGCCCGTGGTTAATTCTTCTTCCTGATGGAAAAATAGAGTGACCTGTGCCTGTCCCAACACCTAGAGCTAATCTCTCTTTGGCTCCCCCTCTTCCCGTTCACCCTCAGGACAAATTGCAAGCTGTACGGAACAGGAGGTTAAAGGTGCTGATGCTCCAAGGAGGGAGAGTGCTAGTAAAGCGGCTGGAATGGCGAAGCCGAGCACAAGGAGATGAGAAATGAGGTGCGTTTTAGAAACCTTTCCCGATCACACGGTGTACCACCTTCTGCGTTTCTCATGCATGTTTTCGATGTAGGAAGATGCCCTTGAACCTGGAGATTTGGGACCCATGGGATGGGTAACAGGCAGTATTACTTTAAAGGCTCTGCCTTTGCTTCCCCAACCTCACCAAACCTCTCAGCCCCGAGAGTGTCCACACTTCTGTCTCATCCAGCTGTGGGTCTAGATATGGTCAATCCAGGTTGCATCCCAGCCCCTGAAAGAATTTTGTAAGAATTTCTCTCTCTTTCACTGTCTTTGTTTCACGGGTTTTTAAAAGTAATTTATTTTTATAATGGGGTTTAGCTGCTTTTCACGGCTGTGTTTATGCCGCTTTACACCCACTTGACTCACTTCCAGAGAGATATCAATACATAGGTTTGAAGATTCTTACTAGGCAGATATATTCTTGTGCGGTGAATAGGGGGTGTTGAGTACAGTTCACTGAGCAAGGAGTAGGTCTTTCTATTACATATTGGGTTTATGGAACGGTATCTGAGCTAATTTGAAACCCTTGTTTTATGCATCACCCCACCTCACCTTTCCCTTTAAGCAGCCATAGTGTGTTTTCTAAACGTGTGACTCTGTTCTGTTTTGTAATTCAGTTCAAGTGTAGCGGTTTTTACATTCCCTCTATAAGTGATAGCTTATGATAAGTGTCTTTTTCTGTGTGACTTATTTCACTCAGAATCGTCGTACCTAAATCCGCTCATCATGCTGCTACTAGCCTTATGACATTGATTTCATGGCTGAGTGATATTCCATTGTACATAAGGACCACCACTTGTTTATCCATTTTTCTCTTTCCTGGGATATTTAAGGTGTCATGAAGTGGAGGTTCTTGTCAACAGAGCAGCCCTAAACTTTGGGGTGCCTGTGTCATGCTGATTTTTAGTTTTCCCAATTTATACGCGCATGAGTGGAAGTGCCCTATGCGCTCTAAGCTGTGTTTTTTCGGTGTTTCAGGACACACCGTACACTTCTCCAGAGTGGCTGTTGGCAATTTACATCCCGCCCATCAGCGTAGCAAGGCTCCCATTTCTCCACGGCCTGTCCTGCATTTCTGGTTTTTACACTTTTTTCAGCATGGCCCTTTTGACCGATGGGAAGCGAGACTTCTTTGTAGCGCTGATTTGCCTTTCCAGGTTGCTTGGTTGGCCAAAAAGGGCGTATGCGTTTTTTCCTGAATATATTCAGGAAAAAACGCATACGCCCTTTTTGGCCAAGGGCATCATTGTCGACGTTTTGCCGCTTTTCATGTGCTTTAAAGGCGATTCGAATCTACCTCCTGAAATCTGTTTCCTGCAATTCTGCCTTGCTTTCAAATCCTCTTCGTTGCCTTCCCTCAATATATTTGTGGCCGAGAGTTATCATTTATAACTCTGAAGGTTTGTGAATTGCAGTGCCCCTGAGCTCCATTTTTCAACTAGCTTTTTTGGGAGCTGGCCGCAAAAGCGCAGGAGTGCCTCAGGCCCTATTCTGGTTCCGGGCGGCAGGCCGAGCCCGTGGTTAATTCTTCTTCCTGATGGAAAAATAGAGTGACCTGTGCCTGTCCCAACACCTAGAGCTAGTCTCTCATTGGCTCCCCCTCTTCCCGTTCACCCTCAGGACAAATTGCAAGCTGTCCGGAACAGGAGGTTAAAGGTGCTGATGCTCCAAGGAGGGAGAGTGCTAGTAAAGCGGCTGGAATGGCGAACCCGAGCACAAGGAGATGAGAAATGAGGTGCGTTTTAGAAACCTTTCCCGATCACACGGTGTACCACCTTCTGGGTTTCTCATGCATGTTTTCGATGTAGGAAGATGCCCTTGAACCTGGAGATTTGGGACCCATGGGATGGGTAACAGGCAGTATCACTTTAAAGGCTCTGCCTTTGCTCCCGCAACCTCACCAAACCTCTCAGCCCCGAGAGTGTCCACCCTTCTGTCTCATCCAGCTGTGGGTCTAGATATGGTCAATCCAGGTTGCATCACAGCCCCTGAAAGAATTTTGTAAGAATTTCTGTCTCTTTCACTGTCTTTGTTTCACGGGTTTTTAAAAGTAATTTATTTTTATAATGGGGTTTAGCTGCTTTTCACGGCTGTGTTTATGCCGCTTTACACCCACTTGACTCACTTCCAGAGAGATATCAATACATAGGTTTGAAGATTCTTGGTAGTCAGATATATTCTTGTACGGTGAATAGGGGGTGTTGAGTCCAGTTCACTGAGCAAGGAGTAGGTCTTTCTATTACATATTGGGTTTATGGAACGGTATCTGAGCTAATTTGAAACCCTTGTTTTATGCATCACCCCACCTCACCTTTCCCTTTAAGCAGCCATAGTGTGTTTTCTAAACGTGTGACTCTGTTCTGTTTTGTAATTCAGTTCAAGTGTAGCGGTTTTCACATTCCCTCTACAAGTGATAGCTTATGATAAATGTCTTTTTCTGTGTGACTTATTTCACTTAGAGTCGTCGTACCTAAATCCGCTCATCATGCTGCTACTAGCTTTATGACATTGATTTCATGGCTGAGTGATATTCCATTGTATATGAGGACCACCACTTCTTTATCCATTTTTCTCTTTCCTGGGATATTTAAGGTGTCATGAAGTGGAGGTTCTTGTCAACAGAGCAGCCCTAAACTTTGGGGTGCCTGTGTCTTGCTGATTTTTATTTTTCCCAATTTATACGCCCATGAGTGGAAGTGCCCTATGAGCTCTAAGCTGTGTTTTTTCGGTGTTTCAGGATACACCGTACACTTCTCTAGAGTGGCTGTTGGCAATTTACATCCCGCCCATCAGCGTAGCAAGGCTCCCTTTTCTCCACGGCCTGTCCTGCATTTCTGGTTTTTACACTTTTTTCAGCATGGCCCTTTTTACCGATGGGAAGCGACACTTCTTTGTAGCGCTGATTTGCCTTTCCAGGTTGCTTGGTTGGCCAAAAAGGGCGTATGCGTTTTTTCCTGAATATATTCAGGAAAAAACGCATACGCCCTTTTTGGCCAAGGGCATCATTGTCGACGTTTTGCCGCTTTTTATGTGCTTTAAAGGCGATTCGAATCTACCTCCTGAAATCTGTTTCCTGCAATTCTGCCTTGCTTTCAAATCCTCTTCGTTGCCTTCCCTCAGTATATTTGTGGCCGAGAGTTATCATTTATAACTCTGCAGGTTTGTGAATTGCAGTGCCCCTGAGCTCCATTTTTCAACTCGCTTTTTTGGGAGCTGGCCGCAAAAGCGCAGGAGTGCCTCAGGCCCTATTCTGGTTCCGGGCGGCAGGCCGAGCCTGTGGTTAATTCTTCTTCCTGATGGGAAAATAGAGTGACCTGTGCCTGTCCCAACACCTAGAGCTAGTCTCTCATTGGCTCCCCCTCTTCCCGTTCATCCTCAGGACAAATTGCAAGCTGTACGGAACAGGAGGTTAAAGGTGCTGATGCTCCAAGGAGGGAGAGTGCTAGTAAAGCGGCTGGAATGGCGAAGCCGAGCACAAGGAGATGAGAAATGAGGTGCGTTTTAGAAACCTTTCCTGATCACACGGTGTACCAACTTCTGGGTTTCTCATGCATGTTTTCGATGTAGGAAGATGCCCTTGAACCTGGAGATTTGGGACCCATGGGATGGGTAACAGGCAGTATTACTTTAAAGGCTCTGCGTTTGCTCCCCCAACCTCACCAAACCTCTCAGCCCCGAGAGTGTCCACACTTCTGTCTCATCCAGCTGTGGGTCTAGATATGGTCAATCCAGGTTGCATCCCAGCCCCTGAAAGAATTTTGTAAGAATTTCTCTCTCTTTCACTGTCTTTGTTTCACGGGTTTTTAAAAGTAATTTATTTTTATAATGGGGTTTAGCTGCTTTTCACGGCTGTGTTTATGCCGCTTTACACCCACTTGACTCACTTCCAGAGAGATATCAATACATAGGTTTGAAGATTCTTACTAGGCAGATATATTCTTGTGCGGTGAATAGGGGGTGTTGAGTACAGTTCACTGAGCAAGGAGTAGGTCTTTCTATTACATATTGGGTTTATGGAACGGTATCTGAGCTAATTTGAAACCCTTGTTTTATGCATCACCCCACCTCACCTTTCCCTTTAAGCAGCCATAGTGTGTTTTCTAAACGTGTGACTCTGTTCTGTTTTGTAATTCAGTTCAAGTGTAGCGGTTTTTACATTCCCTCTATAAGTGATAGCTTATGATAAGTGTCTTTTTCTGTGTGACTTATTTCACTCAGAATCGTCGTACCTAAATCCGCTCATCATGCTGCTAGTAGCCTTATGACATTGATTTCATGGCTGAGTGATATTCCATTGTACATAAGGACCAACACTTCGTTATCCATTTTTCTCTTTCCTGGGATATTTAAGGTGTCATGAAGTGGAGGTTCTTGTCAACAGAGCAGCCCTAAACTTTGGGGTGCCTGTGTCTTGCTGATTTTTAGTTTTCCCAATTTATACGCCCATGAGTGGAAGTGCCCTATGCGCTCTAAGCTGTGTTTTTTCAGTGTTTCAGGACACACCGTACACTTCTCCAGAGTGGCTGTTGGCAATTTACATCCCGCCCATCAGCGTAGCAAGGCTCCCATTTCTCCACGGCCTGTCCTGCATTTCTGGTTTTTACACTTTTTTCAGCATGGCCCTTTTGACCGATGGGAAGCGAGACTTCTTTGTAGCGCTGATTTGCCTTTCCAGGTTGCTTGGTTGGCCAAAAAGGGCGTATGCGTTTTTTCCTGAATATATTCAGGAAAAAACGCATACGCCCTTTTTGGCCAAGGGCATCATTGTCGACGTTTTGCCGCTTTTCATGTGCTTTAAAGGCGATTCGAATCTACCTCCTGAAATCTGTTTCCTGCAATTCTGCCTTGCTTTCAAATCCTCTTCGTTGCCTTCCCTCAGTATATTTGTGGCCGAGAGTTATCATTTATAACTCTGCAGGTTTGTGAATTGCAGTGCCCCTGAGCTCCATTTTTCAACTCGCTTTTTTGGGAGCTGGCCGCAAAAGCGCAGGAGTGCCTCAGGCCCTATTCTGGTTCCGGGCGGCAGGCCGAGCCCGTGGTTAATTCTTCTTCCTGATGGGAAAATAGAGTGACCTGTGCCTGTCCCAACACCTAGAGCTAGTCTCTCATTGGCTCCCCCTCTTCCCGTTCATCCTCAGGACAAATTGCAAGCTGTACGGAACAGGAGGTTAAAGGTGCTGATGCTCCAAGGAGGGAGAGTGCTAGTAAAGCGGCTGGAATGGCGAAGCCGAGCACAAGGAGATGAGAAATGAGGTGCGTTTTAGAAACCTTTCCCGATCACACGGTGTACCACCTTCTGGGTTTCTCATGCATGTTTTCGATGTAGGAAGATGCCCTTGAACCTGGAGATTTGGGACCCATGGGATGGGTAACAGGCAGTATTACTTTAAAGGCTCTGCCTTTGCTTCCCCAACCTCACCAAACCTCTCAGCCCCGAGAGTGTCCACACTTCTGTCTCATCCAGCTGTGGGTCTAGATATGGTCAATCCAGGTTGCATCACAGCCCCTGAAAGAATTTTGTAAGAATTTCTCTCTCTTTCACTGTCTTTGTTTCACGGGTTTTTAAAAGTAATTTATTTTTATAATGGGGTTTAGCTGCTTTTCACGGCTGGGTTTATGCCGCTTTACACCCACTTGACTCACTTCCAGAGAGATATCAATACATAGGTTTGAAGATTCTTACTAGGCAGATATATTCTTGTGCGGTGAATAGGGGGTGTTGAGTCCAGTTCCCTGAGCAAGGAGTAGGTCTTTCTATTACATATTGGGTTTATGGAACGGTATCTGAGCTAATTTGAAACCCTTGTTTTATGCATCACCCCACCTCACCTTTCCCTTTAAGCAGCCATAGTGTGTTTTCTAAACGTGTGACTCTGTTCTGTTTTGTAATTCAGTTCAAGTGTAGCGGTTTTTACATTCCCTCTATAAGTGATAGCTTATGATAAGTGTCTTTTTCTGTGTGACTTATTTTACTCAGAATCGTCGTACCTAAATCCGCTCATCATGCTGCTACTAGCCTTATGACATTGATTTCATGGCTGAGTGATATTCCATTGTACATAAGGACCACCACTTCGTTATCCATTTTTCTCTTTCCTGGGATATTTAAGGTGTCATGAAGTGGAGGTTCTTGTCAACAGAGCAGCCCTAAACTTTGGGGTGCCTGTGTCTTGCTGATTTTTAGTTTTCCCAATTTATACGCCCATGAGTGGAAGTGCCCTATGCGCTCTAAGCTGTGTTTTTTCGGTGTTTCAGGACACACCGTACACTTCTCCAGAGTGGCTGTTGGCAATTTACATCCCGCCCATCAACGTAGCAAGGCTCCCTTTTCTCCAAGGCCTGTCCTGCATTTCTGGTTTTTACACTTTTTTCAGCATGGTCCTTTTTACCGAAGGGAAGCGAGACTTCTTTGTAGCGCTGATTTGCCTTTCCAGGTTGCTTGGTTGGCCAAAAAGGGCGTATGCGTTTTTTCCTGAATATATTCAGGAAAAAACGCATACGCCCTTTTTGGCCAAGGGCATCATTGTCGACGTTTTGCCGCTTTTCATGTGCTTTAAAGGCGATTCGAATCTACCTCCTGAAATCTGTTTCCTGCAATTCTGCCTTGCTTTCAAATCCTCTTCGTTGCCTTCCCTCAGTATATTTGTGGCCGAGAGTTATCATTTATAACTCTGCAGGTTTGTGAAATGCAGTGCCCCTGAGCTCCATTTTTCAACTCGCTTTTTTGGGAGCTGGCCGCAAAAGCGCAGGAGTGCCTCAGGCCCTATTCTGGTTCCGGGCGGCAGGCCGAGCCTGTGGTTAATTCTTCTTCCTGATGGGAAAATAGAGTGACCTGTGCCTGTCCCAACACCTAGAGCTAGTCTCTCATTGGCTCCCCCTCTTCCCGTTCATCCTCAGGACAAATTGCAAGCTGTACGGAACAGGAGGTTAAAGGTGCTGATGCTCCAAGGAGGGAGAGTGCTAGTAAAGCGGCTGGAATGGGGAAGCCGAGCACAAGGAGATGAGAAATGAGGTGCGTTTTAGAAACCTTTCCCGATCACACGGTGTACCACCTTCTGGGTTTCTCATGCATGTTTTCGATGTAGGAAGATGCCCTTGAACCTGGAGATTTGGGACCCATGGGATGGGTAACAGGCAGTATTACTTTAAAGGCTCTGCCTTTGCTTCCCCAACCTCACCAAACCTCTCAGCCCCGAGAGTGTCCACACTTCTGTCTCATCCAGCTGTGGGTCTAGATATGGTCAATCCAGGTTGCATCCCAGCCCCTGAAAGAATTTTGTAAGAATTTCTGTCTCTTTCACTGTCTTTGTTTCACGGGTTTTTAAAAGTAATTTATTTTTATAATGGGGTTTAGCTGCTTTTCACGGCTGTGTTTATGCCGCTTTACACCCACTTGACTCACTTCCAGAGAGATATCAATACATAGGTTTTAAGATTCTTGCTAGTCAGATATATTCTTGTACGGTGAATAGGGGGTGTTGAGTCCAGTTCACTGAGCAAGGAGTAGGTCTTTCTATTACATATTGGGTTTATGGAACGGTATCTGAGCTAATTTGAAACCCTTGTTTTATGCATCACCCCACCTCACCTTTCCCTTTAAGCAGCCATAGTGTGTTTTCTAAACGTGTGACTCTGTTCTGTTTTGTAATTCAGTTCAAGTGTAGCGGTTTTTACATTCCCTCTATAAGTCATAGCTTATGATAAGTGTCTTTTTCTGTGTGACTTATTTTACTCAGAATCGTCGTACCTAAATCCGCTCATCATGCTGCTACTAGCCTTATGACATTGATTTCATGGCTGAGTGATATTCCATTGTACATAAGGACCACCACTTCGTTATCCATTTTTCTCTTTCCTGGGATATTTAAGGTGTCATGAAGTGGAGGTTCTTGTCAACAGAGCAGCCCTAAACTTTGGGGTGCCTGTGTCTTGCTGATTTTTAGTTTTCCCAATTTATACGCCCATGAGTGGAAGTGCCCTATGCGCTCTAAGCTGTGTTTTTTCGGTGTTTCAGGACACACCGTACACTTCTCCAGAGTGGCTGTTGGCAATTTACATCCCGCCCATCAGCGTAGCAAGGCTCCCATTTCTCCACGGCCTGTCCTGCATTTCTGGTTTTTACACTTTTTTCAGCATGGCCCTTTTGACCGATGGGAAGCGAGACTTCTTTGTAGCGCTGATTTGCCTTTCCAGGTTGCCTGGTTGGCCAAAAAGGGCGTATGCGTTTTTTCCTGAATATATTCAGGAAAAAACGCATACGCCCTTTTTGGCCAAGGGCATCATTGTCGACGTTTTGCCGCTTTTCATGTGCTTTAAAGGCGATTCGAATCTACCTCCTGAAATCTGTTTCCTGCAATTCTGCCTTGCTTTCAAATCCTCTTCGTTGCCTTCCCTCAGTATATTTGTGGCCGAGAGTTATCATTTATAACTCTGCAGGTTTGTGAATTGCAGTGCCCCTGAGCTCCATTTTTCAACTCGCTTTTTTGGGAGCTGGCCGCAAAAGCGCAGGAGTGCCTCAGGCCCTATTCTGGTTCCGGGCGGCAGGCCGAGCCTGTGGTTAATTCTTCTTCCTGATGGGAAAATAGAGTGACCTGTGCCTGTCCCAACACCTAGAGCTAGTCTCTCATTGGCTCCCCCTCTTCCCGTTCATCCTCAGGACAAATTGCAAGCTGCACGGAACAGGGGGTTAAAGGTGCTGATGCTCCAAGGAGGGAGAGTGCTAGTAAAGCGGCTGGAATGGCGAAGCCGAGCACAAGGAGATGAGAAATGAGGTGCGTTTTAGAAACCTTTCCCGATCACACGGTGTACCACCTTCTGGGTTTCTCATGCATGTTTTCGATGTAGGAAGATGCCCTTGAACCTGGAGATTTGGGACCCATGGGATGGGTAACAGGCAGTATTACTTTAAAGGCTCTGCGTTTGCTCCCCCAACCTCACCAAACCTCTCAGCCCCGAGAGTGTCCACACTTCTGTCTCATCCAGCTGTGGGTCTAGATATGGTCAATCCAGGTTGCATCACAGCCCCTGAAAGAATTTTGTAAGAATTTCTCTCTCTTTCACTGTCTTTGTTTCACGGGTTTTTAAAATAATTTATTTTTATAATGGGGTTTAGCTGCTTTTCACGGCTGTGTTTATGCCGCTTTACACCCACTTGACTCACTTCCAGAGAGATATCAATACATAGGTTTGAAGATTCTTACTAGTCAGATATATTCTTGTGCGGTGAATAGGGGGTGTTGAGTCCAGTTCACTGAGCAAGGAGTAGGTCTTTCTATTACATATTGGGTTTATGGAACGGTATCTGAGCTAATTTGAAACCCTTGTTTTATGCATCACCCCACCACACCTTTCCCTTTAAGCAGCCATAGTGTGTTTTCTAAACGTGTGACTCTGTTCTGTTTTGTAATTCAGTTCAAGTGTAGCGGATTTTACATTCCCTCTATAAGTGATAGCTAATGATAAGTGTCTTTTTCTGTGTGACTTATTTCCCTCAGAATCGTCGTACCTAAATCCGCTCATTATGCTGCTACTAGCCTTATGACATTGATTTCATGGCTGAGTGATATTCCATTGTACATAAGGACCACCACTTCGTTATCCATTTTTCTCTTTCCTGGGATATTTAAGGTGTCATGAAGTGGAGGTTCTTGTCAACAGAGCAGCCCTAAACTTTGGGGTGCCTGTGTCTTGCTGATTTTTAGTTTTCCCAATTTATACGCCCATGAGTGGAAGTGCCCTATGCGCTCTAAGCTGTGTTTTTTCGGTGTTTCAGGACACACCGTACACTTCTCCAGAGTGGCTGTTGGCAATTTACATCCCGCCCATCAGCGTAGCAAGGTACCCATTTCTCCACGGCCTGTCCTGCATTTCTGGTTTTTACACTTTTTTCAGCATGGCCCTTTTGATAGATGGGAAGCGAGACTTCTTTGTAGTGCTGATTTGCCTTTCCAGGTTGCTTGGTTGGCCAAAAAGGGCGTATACGTTTTTTCCTGAATATATTCAGGAAAAAACGCATACGCCCTTTTTGGCCAAGGGCATCATTGTCGACGTTTTGCCGCTTTTCATGTGTTTTAAAGGCGATTCGAATCTACCTCCTGAAATCTGTTTCCTGCAATTCTGCCTTGCTTTCAAATCCTCTTCGTTGCCTTCCCTCAATATATTTGTGGCCGAGAGTTATCATTTATAACTCTGCAGGTTTGTGAATTGCAGTGCCCCTGAGCTCCATTTTTCAACTCGCTTTTTTGGGAGCTGGCCGCAAAAGCGCAGGAGTGCCTCAGGCCCTATTCTGGTTCCGGGCGGCAGGCCGAGCCTGTGGTTAATTCTTCTTCCTGATGGGAAAATAGAGTGACCTGTGCCTGTCCCAACACCTAGAGCTAGTCTCTCATTGGCTCCCCCTCTTCCCGTTCATCCTCAGGACAAATTGCAAGCTGTACGGAACAGGGGGTTAAAGGTGCTGATGCTCCAAGGAGGGAGAGTGCTAGTAAAGCGGCTGGAATGGCGAAGCCGAGCACAAGGAGATGAGAAATGAGGTGCGTTTTAGAAACCTTTCCCGATCACACGGTGTACCACCTTCTGGGTTTCTCATGCATGTTTTCGATGTAGGAAGATGCCCTTGAACCTGGAGATTTGGGACCCATGGGATGGGTAACAGGCAGTATTACTTTAAAGGCTCTGCGTTTGCTCCCCCAACCTCACCAAACCTCTCAGCCCCGAGAGTGTCCACACTTCTGTCTCATCCAGCTGTGGGTCTAGATATGGTCAATCCAGGTTGCATCACAGCCCCTGAAAGAATTTTGTAAGAATTTCTCTCTCTTTCACTGTCTTTGTTTCACGGGTTTTTAAAATAATTTATTTTTATAATGGGGTTTAGCTGCTTTTCACGGCTGTGTTTATGCCGCTTTACACCCACTTGACTCACTTCCAGAGAGATATCAATACATAGGTTTGAAGATTCTTACTAGTCAGATATATTCTTGTGCGGTGAATAGGGGGTGTTGAGTCCAGTTCACTGAGCAAGGAGTAGGTCTTTCTATTACATATTGGGTTTATGGAACGGTATCTGAGCTAATTTGAAACCCTTGTTTTATTCATCACCCCACCTCACCTTTCCCTTTAAGCAGCCATAGTGTGTTTTCTAAACGTGTGACTCTGTTCTGTTTTGTAATTCAGTTCAAGTGTAGCGGATTTTACATTCCCTCTATAAGTGATAGCTTATGATAAGTGTCTTTTTCTGTGTGACTTATTTCACTTACAATTGTCGTACCTAAATCCGCTCATCATGCTGCTACTAGCCTTATGACATTGATTTCATGGCTGAGTGATATTCCATTGGATATAAGGACCACCACTTCTTTATCCATTTTTCTCTTTCCTGGGATATTTAAGGTGTCATGAAGTGGAGGTTCTTGTCAACAGAGCAGCCCTAAACTTTGGGGTGCCTGTGTCTTGCTGATTTTTAGTTTTCCCAATTTATACGCGCATGAGTGGAAGTGCCCTATGCGCTCTAAGCTGTGTTTTTTCGGTGTTTCAGGACACACCGTACACTTCTCCAGAGTGGCTGTTGGCAATTTACATCCCGCCCATCAGCGTAGCAAGGCTCCCATTTCTCCACGGCCTGTCCTGCATTTCTGGTTTTTACACTTTTTTCAGCATGGCCCTTTTGACCGATGGGAAGCGAGACTTCTTTGTAGCGCTGATTTGCCTTTCCAGGTTGCTTGGTTGGCCAAAAAGGGCGTATGCGTTTTTTCCTGAATATATTCAGGAAAAAACGCATACGCCCTTTTTGGCCAAGGGCATCATTGTCGACGTTTTGCCGCTTTTCATGTGCTTTAAAGGCGATTCGAATCTACCTCCTGAAATCTGTTTCCTGCAATTCTGCCTTGCTTTCAAATCCTCTTCGTTGCCTTCCCTCAGTATATTTGTGGCCGAGAGTTATCATTTATAACTCTGCAGGTTTGTGAATTGCAGTGCCCCTGAGCTCCATTTTTCAACTCGCTTTTTTGGGAGCTGGCCGCAAAAGCGCAGGAGTGCCTCAGGCCCTATTCTGGTTCCGGGCGGCAGGCCGAGCCTGTGGTTAATTCTTCTTCCTGATGGGAAAATAGAGTGACCTGTGCCTGTCCCAACACCTAGAGCTAGTCTCTCATTGGCTCCCCCTCTTCCCGTTCATCCTCAGGACAAATTGCAAGCTGTACGGAACAGGAGGTTAAAGGTGCTGATGCTCCAAGGAGGGAGAGTGCTAGTAAAGCGGCTGGAATGGGGAAGCCGAGCACAAGGAGATGAGAAATGAGGTGCGTTTTAGAAACCTTTCCCGATCACACGGTGTACCACCTTCTGGGTTTCTCATGCATGTTTTCGATGTAGGAAGATGCCCTTGAACCTGGAGATTTGGGACCCATGGGATGGGTAACAGGCAGTATTACTTTAAAGGCTCTGCCTTTGCTTCCCCAACCTCACCAAACCTCTCAGCCCCGAGAGTGTCCACACTTCTGTCTCATCCAGCTGTGGGTCTAGATATGGTCAATCCAGGTTGCATCCCAGCCCCTGAAAGAATTTTGTAAGAATTTCTGTCTCTTTCACTGTCTTTGTTTCACGGGTTTTTAAAAGTAATTTATTTTTATAATGGGGTTTAGCTGCTTTTCACGGCTGTGTTTATGCCGCTTTACACCCACTTGACTCACTTCCAGAGAGATATCAATACATAGGTTTTAAGATTCTTGCTAGTCAGATATATTCTTGTACGGTGAATAGGGGGTGTTGAGTCCAGTTCACTGAGCAAGGAGTAGGTCTTTCTATTACATATTGGGTTTATGGAACGGTATCTGAGCTAATTTGAAACCCTTGTTTTATGCATCACCCCACCTCACCTTTCCCTTTAAGCAGCCATAGTGTGTTTTCTAAACGTGTGACTCTGTTCTGTTTTGTAATTCAGTTCAAGTGTAGCGGTTTTTACATTCCCTCTATAAGTCATAGCTTATGATAAGTGTCTTTTTCTGTGTGACTTATTTTACTCAGAATCGTCGTACCTAAATCCGCTCATCATGCTGCTACTAGCCTTATGACATTGATTTCATGGCTGAGTGATATTCCATTGTACATAAGGACCACCACTTCGTTATCCATTTTTCTCTTTCCTGGGATATTTAAGGTGTCATGAAGTGGAGGTTCTTGTCAACAGAGCAGCCCTAAACTTTGGGGTGCCTGTGTCTTGCTGATTTTTAGTTTTCCCAATTTATACGCCCATGAGTGGAAGTGCCCTATGCGCTCTAAGCTGTGTTTTTTCGGTGTTTCAGGACACACCGTACACTTCTCCAGAGTGGCTGTTGGCAATTTACATCCCGCCCATCAGCGTAGCAAGGCTCCCATTTCTCCACGGCCTGTCCTGCATTTCTGGTTTTTACACTTTTTTCAGCATGGCCCTTTTGACCGATGGGAAGCGAGACTTCTTTGTAGCGCTGATTTGCCTTTCCAGGTTGCCTGGTTGGCCAAAAAGGGCGTATGCGTTTTTTCCTGAATATATTCAGGAAAAAACGCATACGCCCTTTTTGGCCAAGGGCATCATTGTCGACGTTTTGCCGCTTTTCATGTGCTTTAAAGGCGATTCGAATCTACCTCCTGAAATCTGTTTCCTGCAATTCTGCCTTGCTTTCAAATCCTCTTCGTTGCCTTCCCTCAGTATATTTGTGGCCGAGAGTTATCATTTATAACTCTGCAGGTTTGTGAATTGCAGTGCCCCTGAGCTCCATTTTTCAACTCGCTTTTTTGGGAGCTGGCCGCAAAAGCGCAGGAGTGCCTCAGGCCCTATTCTGGTTCCGGGCGGCAGGCCGAGCCTGTGGTTAATTCTTCTTCCTGATGGGAAAATAGAGTGACCTGTGCCTGTCCCAACACCTAGAGCTAGTCTCTCATTGGCTCCCCCTCTTCCCGTTCATCCTCAGGACAAATTGCAAGCTGCACGGAACAGGGGGTTAAAGGTGCTGATGCTCCAAGGAGGGAGAGTGCTAGTAAAGCGGCTGGAATGGCGAAGCCGAGCACAAGGAGATGAGAAATGAGGTGCGTTTTAGAAACCTTTCCCGATCACACGGTGTACCACCTTCTGGGTTTCTCATGCATGTTTTCGATGTAGGAAGATGCCCTTGAACCTGGAGATTTGGGACCCATGGGATGGGTAACAGGCAGTATTACTTTAAAGGCTCTGCGTTTGCTCCCCCAACCTCACCAAACCTCTCAGCCCCGAGAGTGTCCACACTTCTGTCTCATCCAGCTGTGGGTCTAGATATGGTCAATCCAGGTTGCATCACAGCCCCTGAAAGAATTTTGTAAGAATTTCTCTCTCTTTCACTGTCTTTGTTTCACGGGTTTTTAAAATAATTTATTTTTATAATGGGGTTTAGCTGCTTTTCACGGCTGTGTTTATGCCGCTTTACACCCACTTGACTCACTTCCAGAGAGATATCAATACATAGGTTTGAAGATTCTTACTAGTCAGATATATTCTTGTGCGGTGAATAGGGGGTGTTGAGTCCAGTTCACTGAGCAAGGAGTAGGTCTTTCTATTACATATTGGGTTTATGGAACGGTATCTGAGCTAATTTGAAACCCTTGTTTTATGCATCACCCCACCACACCTTTCCCTTTAAGCAGCCATAGTGTGTTTTCTAAACGTGTGACTCTGTTCTGTTTTGTAATTCAGTTCAAGTGTAGCGGATTTTACATTCCCTCTATAAGTGATAGCTAATGATAAGTGTCTTTTTCTGTGTGACTTATTTCCCTCAGAATCGTCGTACCTAAATCCGCTCATTATGCTGCTACTAGCCTTATGACATTGATTTCATGGCTGAGTGATATTCCATTGTACATAAGGACCACCACTTCGTTATCCATTTTTCTCTTTCCTGGGATATTTAAGGTGTCATGAAGTGGAGGTTCTTGTCAACAGAGCAGCCCTAAACTTTGGGGTGCCTGTGTCTTGCTGATTTTTAGTTTTCCCAATTTATACGCCCATGAGTGGAAGTGCCCTATGCGCTCTAAGCTGTGTTTTTTCGGTGTTTCAGGACACACCGTACACTTCTCCAGAGTGGCTGTTGGCAATTTACATCCCGCCCATCAGCGTAGCAAGGTACCCATTTCTCCACGGCCTGTCCTGCATTTCTGGTTTTTACACTTTTTTCAGCATGGCCCTTTTGATAGATGGGAAGCGAGACTTCTTTGTAGTGCTGATTTGCCTTTCCAGGTTGCTTGGTTGGCCAAAAAGGGCGTATACGTTTTTTCCTGAATATATTCAGGAAAAAACGCATACGCCCTTTTTGGCCAAGGGCATCATTGTCGACGTTTTGCCGCTTTTCATGTGTTTTAAAGGCGATTCGAATCTACCTCCTGAAATCTGTTTCCTGCAATTCTGCCTTGCTTTCAAATCCTCTTCGTTGCCTTCCCTCAATATATTTGTGGCCGAGAGTTATCATTTATAACTCTGCAGGTTTGTGAATTGCAGTGCCCCTGAGCTCCATTTTTCAACTCGCTTTTTTGGGAGCTGGCCGCAAAAGCGCAGGAGTGCCTCAGGCCCTATTCTGGTTCCGGGCGGCAGGCCGAGCCTGTGGTTAATTCTTCTTCCTGATGGGAAAATAGAGTGACCTGTGCCTGTCCCAACACCTAGAGCTAGTCTCTCATTGGCTCCCCCTCTTCCCGTTCATCCTCAGGACAAATTGCAAGCTGTACGGAACAGGGGGTTAAAGGTGCTGATGCTCCAAGGAGGGAGAGTGCTAGTAAAGCGGCTGGAATGGCGAAGCCGAGCACAAGGAGATGAGAAATGAGGTGCGTTTTAGAAACCTTTCCCGATCACACGGTGTACCACCTTCTGGGTTTCTCATGCATGTTTTCGATGTAGGAAGATGCCCTTCAACCTGGAGATTTGGGACCCATGGGATGGGTAACAGGCAGTATTACTTTAAAGGCTCTGCGTTTGCTCCCCCAACCTCACCAAACCTCTCAGCCCCGAGAGTGTCCACACTTCGGTCTCATCCAGCTGTGGGTCTAGATATGGTCAATCCAGGTTGCATCACAGCCCCTGAAAGAATTTTGTAAGAATTTCTCTCTCTTTCACTGTCTTTGTTTCACGGGTTTTTAAAATAATTTATTTTTATAATGGGGTTTAGCTGCTTTTCACGGCTGTGTTTATGCCGCTTTACACCCACTTGACTCACTTCCAGAGAGATATCAATACATAGGTTTGAAGATTCTTACTAGTCAGATATATTCTTGTGCGGTGAATAGGGGGTGTTGAGTCCAGTTCACTGAGCAAGGAGTAGGTCTTTCTATTACATATTGGGTTTATGGAACGGTATCTGAGCTAATTTGAAACCCTTGTTTTATTCATCACCCCACCTCACCTTTCCCTTTAAGCAGCCATAGTGTGTTTTCTAAACGTGTGACTCTGTTCTGTTTTGTAATTCAGTTCAAGTGTAGCGGATTTTACATTCCCTCTATAAGTGATAGCTTATGATAAGTGTCTTTTTCTGTGTGACTTATTTCACTTACAATTGTCGTACCTAAATCCGCTCATCATGCTGCTACTAGCCTTATGACATTGATTTCATGGCTGAGTGATATTCCATTGTATATAAGGACCACCACTTCTTTATCCATTTTTCTCTTTCCTGGGATATTTAAGGTGTCATGAAGTGGAGGTTCTTGTCAACAGAGCAGCCCTAAACTTTGGGGTGCCTGTGTCTTGCTGATTTTTAGTTTTCCCAATTTATACGCCCATGAGTGGAAGTGCCCTATGCGCTCTAAGCTGTGTTTTTTCAGTGTTTCAGGACACACCGTACACTTCTCCAGAGTGGCTGTTGGCAATTTACATCCCGCCCATCAGCGTAGCAAGGCTCCCATTTCTCCACGGCCTGTCCTGCATTTCTGGTTTTTACACTTTTTTCAGCATGGCCCTTTTGACCGATGGGAAGCGAGACTTCTTTGTAGCGCTGATTTGCCTTTCCAGGTTGCTTGGTTGGCCAAAAAGGGCGTATGCGTTTTTTCCTGAATATATTCAGGAAAAAACGCATACGCCCTTTTTGGCCAAGGGCATCATTGTCGACGTTTTGCCGCTTTTCATGTGCTTTAAAGGCGATTCGAATCTACCTCCTGAAATCTGTTTCCTGCAATTCTGCCTTGCTTTCAAATCCTCTTCGTTGCCTTCCCTCAGTATATTTGTGGCCGAGAGTTATCATTTATAACTCTGCAGGTTTGTGAATTGCAGTGCCCCTGAGCTCCATTTTTCAACTCGCTTTTTTGGGAGCTGGCCGCAAAAGCGCAGGAGTGCCTCAGGCCCTATTCTGGTTCCGGGCGGCAGGCCGAGCCTGTGGTTAATTCTTCTTCCTGATGGGAAAATAGAGTGACCTGTGCCTGTCCCAACACCTAGAGCTAGTCTCTCATTGGCTCCCCCTCTTCCCGTTCATCCTCAGGACAAATTGCAAGCTGTACGGAACAGGAGGTTAAAGGTGCTGATGCTCCAAGGAGGGAGAGTGCTAGTAAAGCGGCTGGAATGGGGAAGCCGAGCACAAGGAGATGAGAAATGAGGTGCGTTTTAGAAACCTTTCCCGATCACACGGTGTACCACCTTCTGGGTTTCTCATGCATGTTTTCGATGTAGGAAGATGCCCTTGAACCTGGAGATTTGGGACCCATGGGATGGGTAACAGGCAGTATTACTTTAAAGGCTCTGCCTTTGCTTCCCCAACCTCACCAAACCTCTCAGCCCCGAGAGTGTCCACACTTCTGTCTCATCCAGCTGTGGGTCTAGATATGGTCAATCCAGGTTGCATCCCAGCCCCTGAAAGAATTTTGTAAGAATTTCTGTCTCTTTCACTGTCTTTGTTTCACGGGTTTTTAAAAGTAATTTATTTTTATAATGGGGTTTAGCTGCTTTTCACGGCTGTGTTTATGCCGCTTTACACCCACTTGACTCACTTCCAGAGAGATATCAATACATAGGTTTTAAGATTCTTGCTAGTCAGATATATTCTTGTACGGTGAATAGGGGGTGTTGAGTCCAGTTCACTGAGCAAGGAGTAGGTCTTTCTATTACATATTGCGTTTATGGAACGGTATCTGAGCTAATTTGAAACCCTTGTTTTATGCATCACCCCACCACACCTTTCCCTTTAAGCAGCCATAGTGTGTTTTCTAAACGTGTGACTCTGTTCTGTTTTGTAATTCAGTTCAAGTGTAGTGGTTTTTACATTCCCTCTATAAGTGATAGCTAATGATAAGTGTCTTTTTCTGTGTGACTTATTTCCCTCAGAATCGTCGTACCTAAATCCGCTCATCATGCTGCTACTAGCCTTATGACATTGATTTCATGGCTGAGTGATATTCCATTGTACATAAGGACCACCACTTCGTTATCCATTTTTCTCTTTCCTGGGATATTTAAGGTGTCATGAAGTGGAGGTTCTTGTCAACAGAGCAGCCCTAAACTTTGGGGTGCCTCTGTCTTGCTGATTTTTAGTTTTCCCAATTTATACGCCCATGAGTGGAAGTGCCCTATGCGCTCTAAGCTGTGTTTTTTCGGTGTTTCAGGACACACCGTACACTTCTCCAGAGTGGCTGTTGGCAATTTACATCCCGCCCATCAGCGTAGCAAGGTACCCATTTCTCCACGGCCTGTCCTGCATTTCTGGTTTTTACACTTTTTTCAGCATGGCCCTTTTGATAGATGGGAAGCGAGACTTCTTTGTAGTGCTGATTTGCCTTTCCAGGTTGCTTGGTTGGCCAAAAAGGGCGTATGCGTTTTTTCCTGAATATATTCAGGAAAAAACGCATACGCCCTTTTTGGCCAAGGGCATCATTTTCGACGTTTTGCCGCTTTTCATGTGTTTTAAAGGCGATTCGAATCTACCTCCTGAAATCTGTTTCCTGCAATTCTGCCTTGCTTTCAAATCCTCTTCGTTGCCTTCCCTCAATATATTTGTGGCCGAGAGTTATCATTTATAACTCTGCAGGTTTGTGAATTGCAGTGCCCCTGAGCTCCATTTTTCAACTCGCTTTTTTGGGAGCTGGCCGCAAAAGCGCAGGAGTGCCTCAGGCCCTATTCTGGTTCCGGGCGGCAGGCCGAGCCTGTGGTTAATTCTTCTTCCTGATGGGAAAATAGAGTGACCTGTGCCTGTCCCAACACCTAGAGCTAGTCTCTCATTGGCTCCCCCTCTTCCCGTTCATCCTCAGGACAAATTGCAAGCTGTACGGAACAGGAGGTTAAAGGTGCTGATGCTCCAAGGAGGGAGAGTGCTAGTAAAGCGGCTGGAATGGCGAAGCCGAGCACAAGGAGATGAGAAATGAGGTGCGTTTTAGAAACCTTTCCTGATCACACGGTGTACCACCTTCTGGGTTTCTCATGCATGTTTTCGATGTAGGAAGATGCCCTTGAACCTGGAGATTTGGGACCCATGGGATGGGTAACAGGCAGTATTACTTTAAAGGCTCTGCGTTTGCTCCCCCAACCTCACCAAACCTCTCAGCCCCGAGAGTGTCCACACTTCTGTCTCATCCAGCTGTGGGTCTAGATATGGTCAATCCAGGGTGCATCACAGCCCCTGAAAGAATTTTGTAAGAATTTCTCTCTCTTTCACTGTCTTTGTTTCACGGGTTTTTAAAATAATTTATTTTTATAATGGGGTTTAGCTGCTTTTCACGGCTGTGTTTATGCCGCTTTACACCCACTTGACTCACTTCCAGAGAGATATCAATACATAGGTTTGAAGATTCTTACTACTCAGATATATTCTTGTGCGGTGAATAGGGGGTGTTGAGTCCAGTTCACTGAGCAAGGAGTAGGTCTTTCTATTACATATTGGGTTTATGGAACGGTATCTGAGCTAATTTGAAACCCTTGTTTTATTCATCACCCCACCTCACCTTTCCCTTTAAGCAGCCATAGTGTGTTTTCTAAACGTGTGACTGTTCTGTTTTGTAATTCAGTTCAAGTGTAGCGGATTTTACATTCCCTCTATAAGTGATAGCTTATGATAAGTGTCTTTTTCTGTGTGACTTATTTCACTTACAATTGTCGTACCTAAATCCGCTCATCATGCTGCTACTAGCCTTATGACATTGATTTCATGGCTGAGTGATATTCCATTGTATATAAGGACCACCACTTCTTTATCCATTTTTCTCTTTCCTGGGATATTTAAGGTGTCATGAAGTGGAGGTTCTTGTCAACAGAGCAGCCCTAAACTTTGGGGTGCCTGTGTCTTGCTGATTTTTAGTTTTCCCAATTTATACGCCCATGAGTGGAAGTGCCCTATGCGCTCTAAGCTGTGTTTTTTCAGTGTTTCAGGACACACCGTACACTTCTCCAGAGTGGCTGTTGGCAATTTACATCCCGCCCATCAGCGTAGCAAGGCTCCCATTTCTCCACGGCCTGTCCTGCATTTCTGGTTTTTACACTTTTTTCAGCATGGCCCTTTTGACCGATGGGAAGCGAGACTTCTTTGTAGCGCTGATTTGCCTTTCCAGGTTGCTTGGTTGGCCAAAAAGGGCGTATGCGTTTTTTCCTGAATATATTCAGGAAAAAACGCATACGCCCTTTTTGGCCAAGGGCATCATTGTCGACGTTTTGCCACTTTTCATGTGCTTTAAAGGCGATTCGAATCTACCTCCTGAAATCTGTTTCCTGCAATTCTGCCTTGCTTTCAAATCCTCTTCGTTGCCTTCCCTCAATATATTTGTGGCCGAGAGTTATCATTTATAACTCTGCAGGTTTGTGAATTGCAGTGCCCCTGAGCTCCATTTTTCAACTCGCTTTTTTGGGAGCTGGCCGCAAAAGCGCAGGAGTGCCTCAGGCCCTATTCTGGTTCCGGGCGGCAGGCCGAGCCTGTGGTTAATTCTTCTTCCTGATGGGAAAATAGAGTGACCTGTGCCTGTCCCAACACCTAGAGCTAGTCTCTCATTGGCTCCCCCTCTTCCCGTTCATCCTCAGGACAAATTGCAAGCTGTACGGAACAGGAGGTTAAAGGTGCTGATGCTCCAAGGAGGGAGAGTGCTAGTAAAGCGGCTGGAATGGGGAAGCCGAGCACAAGGAGATGAGAAATGAGGTGCGTTTTAGAAACCTTTCCCGATCACACGGTGTACCACCTTCTGGGTTTCTCATGCATGTTTTCGATGTAGGAAGATGCCCTTGAACCTGGAGATTTGGGACCCATGGGATGGGTAACAGGCAGTATTACTTTAAAGGCTCTGCCTTTGCTTCCCCAACCTCACCAAACCTCTCAGCCCCGAGAGTGTCCACACTTCTGTCTCATCCAGCTGTGGGTCTAGATATGGTCAATCCAGGTTGCATCCCAGCCCCTGAAAGAATTTTGTAAGAATTTCTGTCTCTTTCACTGTCTTTGTTTCACGGGTTTTTAAAAGTAATTTATTTTTATAATGGGGTTTAGCTGCTTTTCACGGCTGTGTTTATGCCGCTTTACACCCACTTGACTCACTTCCAGAGAGATATCAATACATAGGTTTTAAGATTCTTGCTAGTCAGATATATTCTTGTACGGTGAATAGGGGGTGTTGAGTCCAGTTCACTGAGCAAGGAGTAGGTCTTTCTATTACATATTGGGTTTATGGAACGGTATCTGAGCTAATTTGAAACCCTTGTTTTATGCATCACCCCACCTCACCTTTCCCTTTAAGCAGCCATAGTGTGTTTTCTAAACGTGTGACTCTGTTCTGTTTTGTAATTCAGTTCAAGTGTAGCGGATTTTACATTCCCTCTATAAGTGATAGCTAATGATAAGTGTCTTTTTCTGTGTGACTTATTTCCCTCAGAATCGTCGTACCTAAATCCGCTCATTATGCTGCTACTAGCCTTATGACATTGATTTCATGGCTGAGTGATATTCCATTGTACATAAGGACCACCACTTCGTTATCCATTTTTCTCTTTCCTGGGATATTTAAGGTGTCATGAAGTGGAGGTTCTTGTCAACAGAGCAGCCCTAAACTTTGGGGTGCCTGTGTCTTGCTGATTTTTAGTTTTCCCAATTTATACGCCCATGAGTGGAAGTGCCCTATGCGCTCTAAGCTGTGTTTTTTCGGTGTTTCAGGACACACCGTACACTTCTCCAGAGTGGCTGTTGGCAATTTACATCCCGCCCATCAGCGTAGCAAGGTACCCATTTCTCCACGGCCTGTCCTGCATTTCTGGTTTTTACACTTTTTTCAGCATGGCCCTTTTGATAGATGGGAAGCGAGACTTCTTTGTAGTGCTGATTTGCCTTTCCAGGTTGCTTGGTTGGCCAAAAAGGGCGTATACGTTTTTTCCTGAATATATTCAGGAAAAAACGCATACGCCCTTTTTGGCCAAGGGCATCATTGTCGACGTTTTGCCGCTTTTCATGTGTTTTAAAGGCGATTCGAATCTACCTCCTGAAATCTGTTTCCTGCAATTCTGCCTTGCTTTCAAATCCTCTTCGTTGCCTTCCCTCAATATATTTGTGGCCGAGAGTTATCATTTATAACTCTGCAGGTTTGTGAATTGCAGTGCCCCTGAGCTCCATTTTTCAACTCGCTTTTTTGGGAGCTGGCCGCAAAAGCGCAGGAGTGCCTCAGGCCCTATTCTGGTTCCGGGCGGCAGGCCGAGCCTGTGGTTAATTCTTCTTCCTGATGGGAAAATAGAGTGACCTGTGCCTGTCCCAACACCTAGAGCTAGTCTCTCATTGGCTCCCCCTCTTCCCGTTCATCCTCAGGACAAATTGCAAGCTGTACGGAACAGGGGGTTAAAGGTGCTGATGCTCCAAGGAGGGAGAGTGCTAGTAAAGCGGCTGGAATGGCGAAGCCGAGCACAAGGAGATGAGAAATGAGGTGCGTTTTAGAAACCTTTCCCGATCACACGGTGTACCACCTTCTGGGTTTCTCATGCATGTTTTCGATGTAGGAAGATGCCCTTCAACCTGGAGATTTGGGACCCATGGGATGGGTAACAGGCAGTATTACTTTAAAGGCTCTGCGTTTGCTCCCCCAACCTCACCAAACCTCTCAGCCCCGAGAGTGTCCACACTTCTGTCTCATCCAGCTGTGGGTCTAGATATGGTCAATCCAGGTTGCATCACAGCCCCTGAAAGAATTTTGTAAGAATTTCTCTCTCTTTCACTGTCTTTGTTTCACGGGTTTTTAAAATAATTTATTTTTATAATGGGGTTTAGCTGCTTTTCACGGCTGTGTTTATGCCGCTTTACACCCACTTGACTCACTTCCAGAGAGATATCAATACATAGGTTTGAAGATTCTTACTAGTCAGATATATTCTTGTGCGGTGAATAGGGGGTGTTGAGTCCAGTTCACTGAGCAAGGAGTAGGTCTTTCTATTACATATTGGGTTTATGGAACGGTATCTGAGCTAATTTGAAACCCTTGTTTTATTCATCACCCCACCTCACCTTTCCCTTTAAGCAGCCATAGTGTGTTTTCTAAACGTGTGACTCTGTTCTGTTTTGTAATTCAGTTCAAGTGTAGCGGATTTTACATTCCCTCTATAAGTGATAGCTTATGATAAGTGTCTTTTTCTGTGTGACTTATTTCACTTACAATTGTCGTACCTAAATCCGCTCATCATGCTGCTACTAGCCTTATGACATTGATTTCATGGCTGAGTGATATTCCATTGTATATAAGGACCACCACTTCTTTATCCATTTTTCTCTTTCCTGGGATATTTAAGGTGTCATGAAGTGGAGGTTCTTGTCAACAGAGCAGCCCTAAACTTTGGGGTGCCTGTGTCTTGCTGATTTTTAGTTTTCCCAATTTATACGCCCATGAGTGGAAGTGCCCTATGCGCTCTAAGCTGTGTTTTTTCAGTGTTTCAGGACACACCGTACACTTCTCCAGAGTGGCTGTTGGCAATTTACATCCCGCCCATCAGCGTAGCAAGGCTCCCATTTCTCCACGGCCTGTCCTGCATTTCTGGTTTTTACACTTTTTTCAGCATGGCCCTTTTGACCGATGGGAAGCGAGACTTCTTTGTAGCGCTGATTTGCCTTTCCAGGTTGCTTGGTTGGCCAAAAAGGGCGTATGCGTTTTTTCCTGAATATATTCAGGAAAAAACGCATACGCCCTTTTTGGCCAAGGGCATCATTGTCGACGTTTTGCCGCTTTTCATGTGCTTTAAAGGCGATTCGAATCTACCTCCTGAAATCTGTTTCCTGCAATTCTGCCTTGCTTTCAAATCCTCTTCGTTGCCTTCCCTCAGTATATTTGTGGCCGAGAGTTATCATTTATAACTCTGCAGGTTTGTGAATTGCAGTGCCCCTGAGCTCCATTTTTCAACTCGCTTTTTTGGGAGCTGGCCGCAAAAGCGCAGGAGTGCCTCAGGCCCTATTCTGGTTCCGGGCGGCAGGCCGAGCCTGTGGTTAATTCTTCTTCCTGATGGGAAAATAGAGTGACCTGTGCCTGTCCCAACACCTAGAGCTAGTCTCTCATTGGCTCCCCCTCTTCCCGTTCATCCTCAGGACAAATTGCAAGCTGTACGGAACAGGAGGTTAAAGGTGCTGATGCTCCAAGGAGGGAGAGTGCTAGTAAAGCGGCTGGAATGGGGAAGCCGAGCACAAGGAGATGAGAAATGAGGTGCGTTTTAGAAACCTTTCCCGATCACACGGTGTACCACCTTCTGGGTTTCTCATGCATGTTTTCGATGTAGGAAGATGCCCTTGAACCTGGAGATTTGGGACCCATGGGATGGGTAACAGGCAGTATTACTTTAAAGGCTCTGCCTTTGCTTCCCCAACCTCACCAAACCTCTCAGCCCCGAGAGTGTCCACACTTCTGTCTCATCCAGCTGTGGGTCTAGATATGGTCAATCCAGGTTGCATCCCAGCCCCTGAAAGAATTTTGTAAGAATTTCTGTCTCTTTCACTGTCTTTGTTTCACGGGTTTTTAAAAGTAATTTATTTTTATAATGGGGTTTAGCTGCTTTTCACGGCTGTGTTTATGCCGCTTTACACCCACTTGACTCACTTCCAGAGAGATATCAATACATAGGTTTTAAGATTCTTGCTAGTCAGATATATTCTTGTACGGTGAATAGGGGGTGTTGAGTCCAGTTCACTGAGCAAGGAGTAGGTCTTTCTATTACATATTGCGTTTATGGAACGGTATCTGAGCTAATTTGAAACCCTTGTTTTATGCATCACCCCACCACACCTTTCCCTTTAAGCAGCCATAGTGTGTTTTCTAAACGTGTGACTCTGTTCTGTTTTGTAATTCAGTTCAAGTGTAGTGGTTTTTACATTCCCTCTATAAGTGATAGCTAATGATAAGTGTCTTTTTCTGTGTGACTTATTTCCCTCAGAATCGTCGTACCTAAATCCGCTCATCATGCTGCTACTAGCCTTATGACATTGATTTCATGGCTGAGTGATATTCCATTGTACATAAGGACCACCACTTCGTTATCCATTTTTCTCTTTCCTGGGATATTTAAGGTGTCATGAAGTGGAGGTTCTTGTCAACAGAGCAGCCCTAAACTTTGGGGTGCCTCTGTCTTGCTGATTTTTAGTTTTCCCAATTTATACGCCCATGAGTGGAAGTGCCCTATGCGCTCTAAGCTGTGTTTTTTCGGTGTTTCAGGACACACCGTACACTTCTCCAGAGTGGCTGTTGGCAATTTACATCCCGCCCATCAGCGTAGCAAGGTACCCATTTCTCCACGGCCTGTCCTGCATTTCTGGTTTTTACACTTTTTTCAGCATGGCCCTTTTGATAGATGGGAAGCGAGACTTCTTTGTAGTGCTGATTTGCCTTTCCAGGTTGCTTGGTTGGCCAAAAAGGGCGTATGCGTTTTTTCCTGAATATATTCAGGAAAAAACGCATACGCCCTTTTTGGCCAAGGGCATCATTTTCGACGTTTTGCCGCTTTTCATGTGTTTTAAAGGCGATTCGAATCTACCTCCTGAAATCTGTTTCCTGCAATTCTGCCTTGCTTTCAAATCCTCTTCGTTGCCTTCCCTCAATATATTTGTGGCCGAGAGTTATCATTTATAACTCTGCAGGTTTGTGAATTGCAGTGCCCCTGAGCTCCATTTTTCAACTCGCTTTTTTGGGAGCTGGCCGCAAAAGCGCAGGAGTGCCTCAGGCCCTATTCTGGTTCCGGGCGGCAGGCCGAGCCTGTGGTTAATTCTTCTTCCTGATGGGAAAATAGAGTGACCTGTGCCTGTCCCAACACCTAGAGCTAGTCTCTCATTGGCTCCCCCTCTTCCCGTTCATCCTCAGGACAAATTGCAAGCTGTACGGAACAGGAGGTTAAAGGTGCTGATGCTCCAAGGAGGGAGAGTGCTAGTAAAGCGGCTGGAATGGCGAAGCCGAGCACAAGGAGATGAGAAATGAGGTGCGTTTTAGAAACCTTTCCTGATCACACGGTGTACCACCTTCTGGGTTTCTCATGCATGTTTTCGATGTAGGAAGATGCCCTTGAACCTGGAGATTTGGGACCCATGGGATGGGTAACAGGCAGTATTACTTTAAAGGCTCTGCGTTTGCTCCCCCAACCTCACCAAACCTCTCAGCCCCGAGAGTGTCCACACTTCTGTCTCATCCAGCTGTGGGTCTAGATATGGTCAATCCAGGGTGCATCACAGCCCCTGAAAGAATTTTGTAAGAATTTCTCTCTCTTTCACTGTCTTTGTTTCACGGGTTTTTAAAATAATTTATTTTTATAATGGGGTTTAGCTGCTTTTCACGGCTGTGTTTATGCCGCTTTACACCCACTTGACTCACTTCCAGAGAGATATCAATACATAGGTTTGAAGATTCTTACTACTCAGATATATTCTTGTGCGGTGAATAGGGGGTGTTGAGTCCAGTTCACTGAGCAAGGAGTAGGTCTTTCTATTACATATTGGGTTTATGGAACGGTATCTGAGCTAATTTGAAACCCTTGTTTTATTCATCACCCCACCTCACCTTTCCCTTTAAGCAGCCATAGTGTGTTTTCTAAACGTGTGACTCTGTTCTGTTTTGTAATTCAGTTCAAGTGTAGCGGATTTTACATTCCCTCTATAAGTGATAGCTTATGATAAGTGTCTTTTTCTGTGTGACTTATTTCACTTACAATTGTCGTACCTAAATCCGCTCATCATGCTGCTACTAGCCTTATGACATTGATTTCATGGCTGAGTGATATTCCATTGTATATAAGGACCACCACTTCTTTATCCATTTTTCTCTTTCCTGGGATATTTAAGGTGTCATGAAGTGGAGGTTCTTGTCAACAGAGCAGCCCTAAACTTTGGGGTGCCTGTGTCTTGCTGATTTTTAGTTTTCCCAATTTATACGCCCATGAGTGGAAGTGCCCTATGCGCTCTAAGCTGTGTTTTTTCAGTGTTTCAGGACACACCGTACACTTCTCCAGAGTGGCTGTTGGCAATTTACATCCCGCCCATCAGCGTAGCAAGGCTCCCATTTCTCCACGGCCTGTCCTGCATTTCTGGTTTTTACACTTTTTTCAGCATGGCCCTTTTGACCGATGGGAAGCGAGACTTCTTTGTAGCGCTGATTTGCCTTTCCAGGTTGCTTGGTTGGCCAAAAAGGGCGTATGCGTTTTTTCCTGAATATATTCAGGAAAAAACGCATACGCCCTTTTTGGCCAAGGGCATCATTGTCGACGTTTTGCCACTTTTCATGTGCTTTAAAGGCGATTCGAATCTACCTCCTGAAATCTGTTTCCTGCAATTCTGCCTTGCTTTCAAATCCTCTTCGTTGCCTTCCCTCAATATATTTGTGGCCGAGAGTTATCATTTATAACTCTGCAGGTTTGTGAATTGCAGTGCCCCTGAGCTCCATTTTTCAACTCGCTTTTTTGGGAGCTGGCCGCAAAAGCGCAGGAGTGCCTCAGGCCCTATTCTGGTTCCGGGCGGCAGGCCGAGCCTGTGGTTAATTCTTCTTCCTGATGGGAAAATAGAGTGACCTGTGCCTGTCCCAACACCTAGAGCTAGTCTCTCATTGGCTCCCCCTCTTCCCGTTCATCCTCAGGACAAATTGCAAGCTGTACGGAACAGGAGGTTAAAGGTGCTGATGCTCCAAGGAGGGAGAGTGCTAGTAAAGCGGCTGGAATGGGGAAGCCGAGCACAAGGAGATGAGAAATGAGGTGCGTTTTAGAAACCTTTCCCGATCACACGGTGTACCACCTTCTGGGTTTCTCATGCATGTTTTCGATGTAGGAAGATGCCCTTGAACCTGGAGATTTGGGACCCATGGGATGGGTAACAGGCAGTATTACTTTAAAGGCTCTGCCTTTGCTTCCCCAACCTCACCAAACCTCTCAGCCCCGAGAGTGTCCACACTTCTGTCTCATCCAGCTGTGGGTCTAGATATGGTCAATCCAGGTTGCATCCCAGCCCCTGAAAGAATTTTGTAAGAATTTCTGTCTCTTTCACTGTCTTTGTTTCACGGGTTTTTAAAAGTAATTTATTTTTATAATGGGGTTTAGCTGCTTTTCACGGCTGTGTTTATGCCGCTTTACACCCACTTGACTCACTTCCAGAGAGATATCAATACATAGGTTTTAAGATTCTTGCTAGTCAGATATATTCTTGTACGGTGAATAGGGGGTGTTGAGTCCAGTTCACTGAGCAAGGAGTAGGTCTTTCTATTACATATTGGGTTTATGGAACGGTATCTGAGCTAATTTGAAACCCTTGTTTTATGCATCACCCCACCTCACCTTTCCCTTTAAGCAGCCATAGTGTGTTTTCTAAACGTGTGACTCTGTTCTGTTTTGTAATTCAGTTCAAGTGTAGCGGTTTTTACATTCCCTCTATAAGTCATAGCTTATGATAAGTGTCTTTTTCTGTGTGACTTATTTTACTCAGAATCGTCGTACCTAAATCCGCTCATCATGCTGCTACTAGCCTTATGACATTGATTTCATGGCTGAGTGATATTCCATTGTACATAAGGACCACCACTTCGTTATCCATTTTTCTCTTTCCTGGGATATTTAAGGTGTCATGAAGTGGAGGTTCTTGTCAACAGAGCAGCCCTAAACTTTGGGGTGCCTGTGTCTTGCTGATTTTTAGTTTTCCCAATTTATACGCCCATGAGTGGAAGTGCCCTATGCGCTCTAAGCTGTGTTTTTTCGGTGTTTCAGGACACACCGTACACTTCTCCAGAGTGGCTGTTGGCAATTTACATCCCGCCCATCAGCGTAGCAAGGTACCCATTTCTCCACGGCCTGTCCTGCATTTCTGGTTTTTACACTTTTTTCAGCATGGCCCTTTTGATAGATGGGAAGCGAGACTTCTTTGTAGTGCTGATTTGCCTTTCCAGGTTGCTTGGTTGGCCAAAAAGGGCGTATACGTTTTTTCCTGAATATATTCAGGAAAAAACGCATACGCCCTTTTTGGCCAAGGGCATCATTGTCGACGTTTTGCCGCTTTTCATGTGTTTTAAAGGCGATTCGAATCTACCTCCTGAAATCTGTTTCCTGCAATTCTGCCTTGCTTTCAAATCCTCTTCGTTGCCTTCCCTCAATATATTTGTGGCCGAGAGTTATCATTTATAACTCTGCAGGTTTGTGAATTGCAGTGCCCCTGAGCTCCATTTTTCAACTCGCTTTTTTGGGAGCTGGCCGCAAAAGCGCAGGAGTGCCTCAGGCCCTATTCTGGTTCCGGGCGGCAGGCCGAGCCTGTGGTTAATTCTTCTTCCTGATGGGAAAATAGAGTGACCTGTGCCTGTCCCAACACCTAGAGCTAGTCTCTCATTGGCTCCCCCTCTTCCCGTTCATCCTCAGGACAAATTGCAAGCTGTACGGAACAGGGGGTTAAAGGTGCTGATGCTCCAAGGAGGGAGAGTGCTAGTAAAGCGGCTGGAATGGCGAAGCCGAGCACAAGGAGATGAGAAATGAGGTGCGTTTTAGAAACCTTTCCCGATCACACGGTGTACCACCTTCTGGGTTTCTCATGCATGTTTTCGATGTAGGAAGATGCCCTTGAACCTGGAGATTTGGGACCCATGGGATGGGTAACAGGCAGTATTACTTTAAAGGCTCTGCGTTTGCTCCCCCAACCTCACCAAACCTCTCAGCCCCGAGAGTGTCCACACTTCTGTCTCATCCAGCTGTGGGTCTAGATATGGTCAATCCAGGTTGCATCACAGCCCCTGAAAGAATTTTGTAAGAATTTCTCTCTCTTTCACTGTCTTTGTTTCACGGGTTTTTAAAATAATTTATTTTTATAATGGGGTTTAGCTGCTTTTCACGGCTGTGTTTATGCCGCTTTACACCCACTTGACTCACTTCCAGAGAGATATCAATACATAGGTTTGAAGATTCTTACTAGTCAGATATATTCTTGTGCGGTGAATAGGGGGTGTTGAGTCCAGTTCACTGAGCAAGGAGTAGGTCTTTCTATTACATATTGGGTTTATGGAACGGTATCTGAGCTAATTTGAAACCCTTGTTTTATTCATCACCCCACCTCACCTTTCCCTTTAAGCAGCCATAGTGTGTTTTCTAAACGTGTGACTCTGTTCTGTTTTGTAATTCAGTTCAAGTGTAGCGGATTTTACATTCCCTCTATAAGTGATAGCTTATGATAAGTGTCTTTTTCTGTGTGACTTATTTCACTTACAATTGTCGTACCTAAATCCGCTCATCATGCTGCTACTAGCCTTATGACATTGATTTCATGGCTGAGTGATATTCCATTGTATATAAGGACCACCACTTCTTTATCCATTTTTCTCTTTCCTGGGATATTTAAGGTGTCATGAAGTGGAGGTTCTTGTCAACAGAGCAGCCCTAAACTTTGGGGTGCCTGTGTCTTGCTGATTTTTAGTTTTCCCAATTTATACGCCCATGAGTGGAAGTGCCCTATGCGCTCTAAGCTGTGTTTTTTCAGTGTCTCAGGACACACCGTACACTTCTCCAGAGTGGCTGTTGGCAATTTACATCCCGCCCATCAGCGTAGCAAGGCTCCCATTTCTCCACGGCCTGTCCTGCATTTCTGGTTTTTACACTTTTTTCAGCATGGCCCTTTTGACCGATGGGAAGCGAGACTTCTTTGTAGCGCTGATTTGCCTTTCCAGGTTGCTTGGTTGGCCAAAAAGGGCGTATGCGTTTTTTCCTGAATATATTCAGGAAAAAACGCATACGCCCTTTTTGGCCAAGGGCATCATTGTCGACGTTTTGCCGCTTTTCATGTGCTTTAAAGGCGATTCGAATCTACCTCCTGAAATCTGTTTCCTGCAATTCTGCCTTGCTTTCAAATCCTCTTCGTTGCCTTCCCTCAGTATATTTGTGGCCGAGAGTTATCATTTATAACTCTGCAGGTTTGTGAATTGCAGTGCCCCTGAGCTCCATTTTTCAACTCGCTTTTTTGGGAGCTGGCCGCAAAAGCGCAGGAGTGCCTCAGGCCCTATTCTGGTTCCGGGCGGCAGGCCGAGCCTGTGGTTAATTCTTCTTCCTGATGGGAAAATAGAGTGACCTGTGCCTGTCCCAACACCTAGAGCTAGTCTCTCATTGGCTCCCCCTCTTCCCGTTCATCCTCAGGACAAATTGCAAGCTGTACGGAACAGGAGGTTAAAGGTGCTGATGCTCCAAGGAGGGAGAGTGCTAGTAAAGCGGCTGGAATGGGGAAGCCGAGCACAAGGAGATGAGAAATGAGGTGCGTTTTAGAAACCTTTCCCGATCACACGGTGTACCACCTTCTGGGTTTCTCATGCATGTTTTCGATGTAGGAAGATGCCCTTGAACCTGGAGATTTGGGACCCATGGGATGGGTAACAGGCAGTATTACTTTAAAGGCTCTGCCTTTGCTTCCCCAACCTCACCAAACCTCTCAGCCCCGAGAGTGTCCACACTTCTGTCTCATCCAGCTGTGGGTCTAGATATGGTCAATCCAGGTTGCATCCCAGCCCCTGAAAGAATTTTGTAAGAATTTCTGTCTCTTTCACTGTCTTTGTTTCACGGGTTTTTAAAAGTAATTTATTTTTATAATGGGGTTTAGCTGCTTTTCACGGCTGTGTTTATGCCGCTTTACACCCACTTGACTCACTTCCAGAGAGATATCAATACATAGGTTTTAAGATTCTTGCTAGTCAGATATATTCTTGTACGGTGAATAGGGGGTGTTGAGTCCAGTTCACTGAGCAAGGAGTAGGTCTTTCTATTACATATTGGGTTTATGGAACGGTATCTGAGCTAATTTGAAACCCTTGTTTTATGCATCACCCCACCACACCTTTCCCTTTAAGCAGCCATAGTGTGTTTTCTAAACGTGTGACTCTGTTCTGTTTTGTAATTCAGTTCAAGTGTAGTGGTTTTTACATTCCCTCTATAAGTGATAGCTAATGATAAGTGTCTTTTTCTGTGTGACTTATTTCCCTCAGAATCGTCGTACCTAAATCCGCTCATCATGCTGCTACTAGCCTTATGACATTGATTTCATGGCTGAGTGATATTCCATTGTACATAAGGACCACCACTTCGTTATCCATTTTTCTCTTTCCTGGGATATTTAAGGTGTCATGAAGTGGAGGTTCTTGTCAACAGAGCAGCCCTAAACTTTGGGGTGCCTCTGTCTTGCTGATTTTTAGTTTTCCCAATTTATACGCCCATGAGTGGAAGTGCCCTATGCGCTCTAAGCTGTGTTTTTTCGGTGTTTCAGGACACACCGTACACTTCTCCAGAGTGGCTGTTGGCAATTTACATCCCGCCCATCAGCGTAGCAAGGTACCCATTTCTCCACGGCCTGTCCTGCATTTCTGGTTTTTACACTTTTTTCAGCATGGCCCTTTTGATAGATGGGAAGCGAGACTTCTTTGTAGTGCTGATTTGCCTTTCCAGGTTGCTTGGTTGGCCAAAAAGGGCGTATGCGTTTTTTCCTGAATATATTCAGGAAAAAACGCATACGCCCTTTTTGGCCAAGGGCATCATTTTCGACGTTTTGCCGCTTTTCATGTGTTTTAAAGGCGATTCGAATCTACCTCCTGAAATCTGTTTCCTGCAATTCTGCCTTGCTTTCAAATCCTCTTCGTTGCCTTCCCTCAATATATTTGTGGCCGAGAGTTATCATTTATAACTCTGCAGGTTTGTGAATTGCAGTGCCCCTGAGCTCCATTTTTCAACTCGCTTTTTTGGGAGCTGGCCGCAAAAGCGCAGGAGTGCCTCAGGCCCTATTCTGGTTCCGGGCGGCAGGCCGAGCCTGTGGTTAATTCTTCTTCCTGATGGGAAAATAGAGTGACCTGTGCCTGTCCCAACACCTAGAGCTAGTCTCTCATTGGCTCCCCCTCTTCCCGTTCATCCTCAGGACAAATTGCAAGCTGTACGGAACAGGAGGTTAAAGGTGCTGATGCTCCAAGGAGGGAGAGTGCTAGTAAAGCGGCTGGAATGGCGAAGCCGAGCACAAGGAGATGAGAAATGAGGTGCGTTTTAGAAACCTTTCCTGATCACACGGTGTACCACCTTCTGGGTTTCTCATGCATGTTTTCGATGTAGGAAGATGCCCTTGAACCTGGAGATTTGGGACCCATGGGATGGGTAACAGGCAGTATTACTTTAAAGGCTCTGCGTTTGCTCCCCCAACCTCACCAAACCTCTCAGCCCCGAGAGTGTCCACACTTCTGTCTCATCCAGCTGTGGGTCTAGATATGGTCAATCCAGGGTGCATCACAGCCCCTGAAAGAATTTTGTAAGAATTTCTCTCTCTTTCACTGTCTTTGTTTCACGGGTTTTTAAAATAATTTATTTTTATAATGGGGTTTAGCTGCTTTTCACGGCTGTGTTTATGCCGCTTTACACCCACTTGACTCACTTCCAGAGAGATATCAATACATAGGTTTGAAGATTCTTACTACTCAGATATATTCTTGTGCGGTGAATAGGGGGTGTTGAGTCCAGTTCACTGAGCAAGGAGTAGGTCTTTCTATTACATATTGGGTTTATGGAACGGTATCTGAGCTAATTTGAAACCCTTGTTTTATGCATCACCCCACCTCACCTTTCCCTTTAAGCAGCCATAGTGTGTTTTCTAAACGTGTGACTCTGTTCTGTTTTGTAATTCAGTTCAAGTGTAGCGGTTTTTACATTCCCTCTATAAGTGATAGCTTATGATAAGTGTCTTTTTCTGTGTGACTTATTTTACTCAGAATCGTCGTACCTAAATCCGCTCATCATGCTGCTACTAGCCTTATGACATTGATTTCATGGCTGAGTGATATTCCATTGTACATAAGGACCACCACTTCGTTATCCATTTTTCTCTTTCCTGGGATATTTAAGGTGTCATGAAGTGGAGGTTCTTGTCAACAGAGCAGCCCTAAACTTTGGGGTGCCTGTGTCATGCTGATTTTTAGTTTTCCCAATTTATACGCGCATGAGTGGAAGTGCCCTATGCGCTCTAAGCTGTGTTTTTTCGGTGTTTCAGGACACACCGTACACTTCTCCAGAGTGGCTGTTGGCAATTTACATCCCGCCCATCAGCGTAGCAAGGCTCCCATTTCTCCACGGCCTGTCCTGCATTTCTGGTTTTTACACTTTTTTCAGCATGGCCCTTTTGACCGATGGGAAGCGAGACTTCTTTGTAGCGCTGATTTGCCTTTCCAGGTTGCTTGGTTGGCCAAAAAGGGCGTATGCGTTTTTTCCTGAATATATTCAGGAAAAAACGCATACGCCCTTTTTGGCCAAGGGCATCATTGTCGACGTTTTGCCGCTTTTCATGTGCTTTAAAGGCGATTCGAATCTACCTCCTGAAATCTGTTTCCTGCAATTCTGCCTTGCTTTCAAATCCTCTTCGTTGCCTTCCCTCAATATATTTGTGGCCGAGAGTTATCATTTATAACTCTGCAGGTCTGTGAATTGCAGTGCCCCTGAGCTCCATTTTTCAACTCGCTTTTTTGGGAGCTGGCCGCAAAAGCGCAGGAGTGCCTCAGGCCCTATTCTGGTTCCGGGCGGCAGGCCGAGCCTGTGGTTAATTCTTCTTCCTGATGGGAAAATAGAGTGACCTGTGCCTGTCCCAACACCTAGAGCTAGTCTCTCATTGGCTCCCCCTCTTCCCGTTCATCCTCAGGACAAATTGCAAGCTGTACGGAACAGGAGGTTAAAGGTGCTGATGCTCCAAGGAGGGAGAGTGCTAGTAAAGCGGCTGGAATGGCGAAGCCGAGCACAAGGAGATGAGAAATGAGGTGCGTTTTAGAAACCTTTCCCGATCACACGGTGTACCACCTTCTGGGTTTCTCATGTATGTTTTTGATGTAGGAAGATGCCCTTGAACCTGGAGATTTGGGACCCATGGGATGGGTAACAGGCAGTATTACTTTAAAGGCTCTGCGTTTGCTCCCCCAACCTCACCAAACCTCTCAGCCCCGAGAGTGTCCACCCTTCTGTCTCATCCAGCTGTGGGTCTAGATATGGTCAATCCAGGTTGCATCACAGCCCCTGAAAGAATTTTGTAAGAATTTCTGTCTCTTTCACTGTCTTTGTTTCACGGGTTTTTAAAAGTAATTTATTTTTATAATGGGGTTTAGCTGCTTTTCACGGCTGTGTTTATGCCGCTTTACACCCACTTGACTCACTTCCAGAGAGATATCAATACATAGGTTTTAAGATTCTTGCTAGTCAGATATATTCTTGTACGGTGAATAGGGGGTGTTGAGTCCAGTTCACTGAGCAAGGAGTAGGTCTTTCTATTACATATTGGGTTTATGGAACGGTATCTGAGCTAATTTGAAACCCTTGTTTTATGCATCACCCCACCTCACCTTTCCCTTTAAGCAGCCATAGTGTGTTTTCTAAACGTGTGACTCTGTTCTGTTTTGTAATTCTGTTCAAGTGTAGCGGTTTTTACATTCCCTCTATAAGTGATAGCTAATGATAAGTGTCTTTTTCTGTGTGACTTATTTCCCTCAGAATCGTCGTACCTAAATCCGCTCATCATGCTGCTACTAGCCTTATGACATTGATTTCATGGCTGAGTGATATTCCATTGTACATAAGGACCACCACTTCGTTATCCATTTTTCTCTTTCCTGGGATATTTAAGGTGTCATGAAGTGGAGGTTCTTGTCAAGAGAGCAGCCCTAAACTTTGGGGTGCCTGTGTCTTGCTGATTTTTAGTTTTCCCAATTTATACGCCCATGAGTGGAAGTGCCCTATGCGCTCTAAGCTGTGTTTTTTCAGTGTTTCAGGACACACCGTACACTTCTCCAGAGTGGCTGTTGGCAATTTACATCCCGCCCATCAGCGTAGCAAGGCTCCCATTTCTCCACGGCCTGTCCTGCATTTCTGGTTTTTACACTTTTTTCAGCATGGCCCTTTTGACCGATGGGAAGCGAGACTTCTTTGTAGCGCTGATTTGCCTTTCCAGGTTGCTTGGTTGGCCAAAAAGGGCGTATGCGTTTTTTCCTGAATATATTCAGGAAAAAACGCATACGCCCTTTTTGGCCAAGGGCATCATTGTCGACGTTTTGCCGCTTTTCATGTGCTTTAAAGGCGATTCGAATCTACCTCCTGAAATCTGTTTCCTGCAATTCTGCCTTGCTTTCAAATCCTCTTCGTTGCCTTCCCTCAGTATATTTGTGGCCGAGAGTTATCATTTATAACTCTGCAGGTTTGTGAATTGCAGTGCCCCTTAGCTCCATTTTTCAACTCGCTTTTTTGGGAGCTGGCCGCAAAAGCGCAGGAGTGCCTCAGGCCCTATTCTGGTTCCGGGCGGCAGGCCGAGCCTGTGGTTAATTCTTCTTCCTGATGGGAAAATAGAGTGACCTGTGCCTGTCCCAACACCTAGAGCTAGTCTCTCATTGGCTCCCCCTCTTCCCGTTCATCCTCAGGACAAATTGCAAGCTGTACGGAACAGGAGGTTAAAGGTGCTGATGCTCCAAGGAGGGAGAGTGCTAGTAAAGCGGCTGGAATGGCGAAGCCGAGCACAAGGAGATGAGAAATGAGGTGCGTTTTAGAAACCTTTCCCGATCACACGGTGTACCACCTTCTGGGTTTCTCATGCATGTTTTCGATGTAGGAAGATGCCCTTGAACCTGGAGATTTGGGACCCATGGGATGGGTAACAGGCAGTATTACTTTAAAGGCTCTGCCTTTGCTTCCCCAACCTCACCAAACCTCTCAGCCCCGAGAGTGTCCACACTTCTGTCTCATCCAGCTGTGGGTCTAGATATGGTCAATCCAGGTTGCATCCCAGCCCCTGAAAGAATTTTGTAAGAATTTCTGTCTCTTTCACTGTCTTTGTTTCACGGGTTTTTAAAAGTAATTTATTTTTATAATGGGGTTTAGCTGCTTTTCACGGCTGTGTTTATGCCGCTTTACACCCACTTGACTCACTTCCAGAGAGATATCAATACATAGGTTTTAAGATTCTTGCTAGTCAGATATATTCTTGTACGGTGAATAGGGGGTGTTGAGTCCAGTTCACTGAGCAAGGAGTAGGTCTTTCTATTACATATTGGGTTTATGGAACGGTATCTGAGCTAATTTGAAACCCTTGTTTTATGCATCACCCCACCACACCTTTCCCTTTAAGCAGCCATAGTGTGTTTTCTAAACGTGTGACTCTGTTCTGTTTTGTAATTCAGTTCAAGTGTAGTGGTTTTTACATTCCCTCTATAAGTGATAGCTAATGATAAGTGTCTTTTTCTGTGTGACTTATTTCCCTCAGAATCGTCGTACCTAAATCCGCTCATCATGCTGCTACTAGCCTTATGACATTGATTTCATGGCTGAGTGATATTCCATTGTACATAAGGACCACCACTTCGTTATCCATTTTTCTCTTTCCTGGGATATTTAAGGTGTCATGAAGTGGAGGTTCTTGTCAACAGAGCAGCCCTAAACTTTGGGGTGCCTCTGTCTTGCTGATTTTTAGTTTTCCCAATTTATACGCCCATGAGTGGAAGTGCCCTATGCGCTCTAAGCTGTGTTTTTTCGGTGTTTCAGGACACACCGTACACTTCTCCAGAGTGGCTGTTGGCAATTTACATCCCGCCCATCAGCGTAGCAAGGTACCCATTTCTCCACGGCCTGTCCTGCATTTCTGGTTTTTACACTTTTTTCAGCATGGCCCTTTTGATAGATGGGAAGCGAGACTTCTTTGTAGTGCTGATTTGCCTTTCCAGGTTGCTTGGTTGGCCAAAAAGGGCGTATGCGTTTTTTCCTGAATATATTCAGGAAAAAACGCATACGCCCTTTTTGGCCAAGGGCATCATTTTCGACGTTTTGCCGCTTTTCATGTGTTTTAAAGGCGATTCGAATCTACCTCCTGAAATCTGTTTCCTGCAATTCTGCCTTGCTTTCAAATCCTCTTCGTTGCCTTCCCTCAATATATTTGTGGCCGAGAGTTATCATTTATAACTCTGCAGGTTTGTGAATTGCAGTGCCCCTGAGCTCCATTTTTCAACTCGCTTTTTTGGGAGCTGGCCGCAAAAGCGCAGGAGTGCCTCAGGCCCTATTCTGGTTCCGGGCGGCAGGCCGAGCCTGTGGTTAATTCTTCTTCCTGATGGGAAAATAGAGTGACCTGTGCCTGTCCCAACACCTAGAGCTAGTCTCTCATTGGCTCCCCCTCTTCCCGTTCATCCTCAGGACAAATTGCAAGCTGTACGGAACAGGAGGTTAAAGGTGCTGATGCTCCAAGGAGGGAGAGTGCTAGTAAAGCGGCTGGAATGGCGAAGCCGAGCACAAGGAGATGAGAAATGAGGTGCGTTTTAGAAACCTTTCCTGATCACACGGTGTACCACCTTCTGGGTTTCTCATGCATGTTTTCGATGTAGGAAGATGCCCTTGAACCTGGAGATTTGGGACCCATGGGATGGGTAACAGGCAGTATTACTTTAAAGGCTCTGCGTTTGCTCCCCCAACCTCACCAAACCTCTCAGCCCCGAGAGTGTCCACACTTCTGTCTCATCCAGCTGTGGGTCTAGATATGGTCAATCCAGGGTGCATCACAGCCCCTGAAAGAATTTTGTAAGAATTTCTCTCTCTTTCACTGTCTTTGTTTCACGGGTTTTTAAAATAATTTATTTTTATAATGGGGTTTAGCTGCTTTTCACGGCTGTGTTTATGCCGCTTTACACCCACTTGACTCACTTCCAGAGAGATATCAATACATAGGTTTGAAGATTCTTACTACTCAGATATATTCTTGTGCGGTGAATAGGGGGTGTTGAGTCCAGTTCACTGAGCAAGGAGTAGGTCTTTCTATTACATATTGGGTTTATGGAACGGTATCTGAGCTAATTTGAAACCCTTGTTTTATGCATCACCCCACCTCACCTTTCCCTTTAAGCAGCCATAGTGTGTTTTCTAAACGTGTGACTCTGTTCTGTTTTGTAATTCAGTTCAAGTGTAGCGGTTTTTACATTCCCTCTATAAGTGATAGCTTATGATAAGTGTCTTTTTCTGTGTGACTTATTTTACTCAGAATCGTCGTACCTAAATCCGCTCATCATGCTGCTACTAGCCTTATGACATTGATTTCATGGCTGAGTGATATTCCATTGTACATAAGGACCACCACTTCGTTATCCATTTTTCTCTTTCCTGGGATATTTAAGGTGTCATGAAGTGGAGGTTCTTGTCAACAGAGCAGCCCTAAACTTTGGGGTGCCTGTGTCATGCTGATTTTTAGTTTTCCCAATTTATACGCGCATGAGTGGAAGTGCCCTATGCGCTCTAAGCTGTGTTTTTTCGGTGTTTCAGGACACACCGTACACTTCTCCAGAGTGGCTGTTGGCAATTTACATCCCGCCCATCAGCGTAGCAAGGCTCCCATTTCTCCACGGCCTGTCCTGCATTTCTGGTTTTTACACTTTTTTCAGCATGGCCCTTTTGACCGATGGGAAGCGAGACTTCTTTGTAGCGCTGATTTGCCTTTCCAGGTTGCTTGGTTGGCCAAAAAGGGCGTATGCGTTTTTTCCTGAATATATTCAGGAAAAAACGCATACGCCCTTTTTGGCCAAGGGCATCATTGTCGACGTTTTGCCGCTTTTCATGTGCTTTAAAGGCGATTCGAATCTACCTCCTGAAATCTGTTTCCTGCAATTCTGCCTTGCTTTCAAATCCTCTTCGTTGCCTTCCCTCAATATATTTGTGGCCGAGAGTTATCATTTATAACTCTGCAGGTTTGTGAATTGCAGTGCCCCTGAGCTCCATTTTTCAACTCGCTTTTTTGGGAGCTGGCCGCAAAAGCGCAGGAGTGCCTCAGGCCCTATTCTGGTTCCGGGCGGCAGGCCGAGCCTGTGGTTAATTCTTCTTCCTGATGGGAAAATAGAGTGACCTGTGCCTGTCCCAACACCTAGAGCTAGTCTCTCATTGGCTCCCCCTCTTCCCGTTCATCCTCAGGACAAATTGCAAGCTGTACGGAACAGGAGGTTAAAGGTGCTGATGCTCCAAGGAGGGAGAGTGCTAGTAAAGCGGCTGGAATGGCGAAGCCGAGCACAAGGAGATGAGAAATGAGGTGCGTTTTAGAAACCTTTCCCGATCACACGGTGTACCACCTTCTGGGTTTCTCATGTATGTTTTTGATGTAGGAAGATGCCCTTGAACCTGGAGATTTGGGACCCATGGGATGGGTAACAGGCAGTATTACTTTAAAGGCTCTGCGTTTGCTCCCCCAACCTCACCAAACCTCTCAGCCCCGAGAGTGTCCACCCTTCTGTCTCATCCAGCTGTGGGTCTAGATATGGTCAATCCAGGTTGCATCACAGCCCCTGAAAGAATTTTGTAAGAATTTCTGTCTCTTTCACTGTCTTTGTTTCACGGGTTTTTAAAAGTAATTTATTTTTATAATGGGGTTTAGCTGCTTTTCACGGCTGTGTTTATGCCGCTTTACACCCACTTGACTCACTTCCAGAGAGATATCAATACATAGGTTTTAAGATTCTTGCTAGTCAGATATATTCTTGTACGGTGAATAGGGGGTGTTGAGTCCAGTTCACTGAGCAAGGAGTAGGTCTTTCTATTACATATTGGGTTTATGGAACGGTATCTGAGCTAATTTGAAACCCTTGTTTTATGCATCACCCCACCTCACCTTTCCCTTTAAGCAGCCATAGTGTGTTTTCTAAACGTGTGACTCTGTTCTGTTTTGTAATTCAGTTCAAGTGTAGCGGATTTTACATTCCCTCTATAAGTGATAGCTTATGATAAGTGTCTTTTTCTGTGTGACTTATTTCACTTACAATTGTCGTACATAAATCCGCTCATCATGCTGCTACTAGCCTTATGACATTGATTTCATGGCTGAGTGATATTCCATTGTATATAAGGACCACCACTTCTTTATCCATTTTTCTCTTTCCTGGGATATTTAAGGTGTCATGAAGTGGAGGTTCTTGTCAACAGAGCAGCCCTAAACTTTGGGGTGCCTGTGTCTTGCTGATTTTTAGTTTTCCCAATTTATACGCCCATGAGTGGAAGTGCCCTATGCGCTCTAAGCTGTGTTTTTTCAGTGTTTCAGGACACACCGTACACTTCTCCAGAGTGGCTGTTGGCAATTTACATCCCGCCCATCAGCGTAGCAAGGCTCCCATTTCTCCACGGCCTGTCCTGCATTTCTGGTTTTTACACTTTTTTCAGCATGGCCCTTTTGACCGATGGGAAGCGAGACTTCTTTGTAGCGCTGATTTGCCTTTCCAGGTTGCTTGGTTGGCCAAAAAGGGCGTATGCGTTTTTTCCTGAATATATTCAGGAAAAAACGCATACGCCCTTTTTGGCCAAGGGCATCATTGTCGACGTTTTGCCGCTTTTCATGTGCTTTAAAGGCGATTCGAATCTACCTCCTGAAATCTGTTTCCTGCAATTCTGCCTTGCTTTCAAATCCTCTTCGTTGCCTTCCCTCAGTATATTTGTGGCCGAGAGTTATCATTTATAACTCTGCAGGTTTGTGAATTGCAGTGCCCCTGAGCTCCATTTTTCAACTCGCTTTTTTGGGAGCTGGCCGCAAAAGCGCAGGAGTGCCTCAGGCCCTATTCTTGTTCCGGGCGGCAGGCCGAGCCTGTGGTTAATTCTTCTTCCTGATGGGAAAATAGAGTGACCTGTGCCTGTCCCAACACCTAGAGCTAGTCTCTCATTGGCTCCCCCTCTTCCCGTTCATCCTCAGGACAAATTGCAAGCTGTACGGAACAGGAGGTTAAAGGTGCTGATGCTCCAAGGAGGGAGAGTGCTAGTAAAGCGGCTGGAATGGCGAAGCCGAGCACAAGGAGATGAGAAATGAGGTGCGTTTTAGAAACCTTTCCCGATCACACGGTGTACCACCTTCTGGGTTTCTCATGCATGTTTTCGATGTAGGAAGATGCCCTTGAACCTGGAGATTTGGGACCCATGGGATGGGTAACAGGCAGTATTACTTTAAAGGGTCTGCCTTTGCTTCCCCAACCTCACCAAACCTCTCAGCCCCGAGAGTGTCCACACTTCTGTCTCATCCAGCTGTGGGTCTAGATATGGTCAATCCAGGTTGCATCACAGCCCCTGAAAGAATTTTGTAAGAATTTCTCTCTCTTTCACTGTCTTTGTTTCACGGGTTTTTAAAACTAATTTATTTTTATAATGGGGTTTAGCTGCTTTTCACGGCTGTGTTTATGCCGCTTTACACCCACTTGACTCACTTCCAGAGAGATATCAATACATAGGTTTTAAGATTCTTACTAGTCAGATATATTCTTGTACGGTGAATAGGGGGTGTTGAGTCCAGTTTATTGAGCAAGGAGTAGGTCTTTCTATTACATATTGGGTTTATGGAACGGTATCTGAGCTAATTTGAAACCCTTGTTTTATGCATCACCCCACCTCACCTTTCCCTTTAAGCAGCCATAGTGTGTTTTCTAAACGTGTGACTCTGTTCTGTTTTGTAATTCAGTTCAAGTGTAGCGGTTTTTACATTCCCTCTATAAGTGATAGCTTATGATAAGTGTCTTTTTCTGTGTGACTTATTTTACTCAGAATCGTCGTACCTAAATCCGCTCATCATGCTGCTACTAGCCTTATGACATTGATTTCATGGCTGAGTGATATTCCATTGTACATAAGGACCACCACTTCGTTATCCATTTTTCTCTTTCCTGGGATATTTAAGGTGTCATGAAGTGGAGGTTCTTGTCAACAGAGCAGCCCTAAACTTTGGGGTGCCTGTGTCTTGCTGATTTTTAGTTTTCCCAATTTATACGCCCATGAGTGGAAGTGCCCTATGCGCTCTAAGCTGTGTTTTTTCGGTGTTTCAGGACACACCGTACACTTCTCCAGAGTGGCTGTTGGCAATTTACATCCCGCCCATCAGCGTAGCAAGGCTCCCATTTCTCCACGGCCTGTCCTGCATTTCTGGTTTTTACACTTTTTTCAGCATGGCCCTTTTGACCGATGGGAAGCGAGACTTCTTTGTAGCGCTGATTTGCCTTTCCAGGTTGCTTGGTTGGCCAAAAAGGGCGTATGCGTTTTTTCCTGAATATATTCAGGAAAAAACGCATACGCCCTTTTTGGCCAAGGGCATCATTGTCGACGTTTAGCCGCTTTTCATGTGCTTTAAAGGCGATTCGAATCTACCTCCTGAAATCTGTTTCCTGCAATTCTGCCTTGCTTTCAAATCCTCTTCGTTGCCTTCCCTCAGTATATTTGTGGCCGAGAGTTATCATTTATAACTCTGCAGGTTTGTGAATTGCAGTGCCCCTGAGCTCCATTTTTCAACTCGCTTTTTTGGGAGCTGGCCGCAAAAGCGCAGGAGTGCCTCAGGCCCTATTCTGGTTCCGGGCGGCAGGCCGAGCCTGTGGTTAATTCTTCTTCCTGATGGGAAAATAGAGTGACCTGTGCCTGTCCCAACACCTAGAGCTAGTCTCTCATTGGCTCCCCCTCTTCCCGTTCATCCTCAGGACAAATTGCAAGCTGTACGGAACAGGAGGTTAAAGGTGCTGATGCTCCAAGGAGGGAGAGTGCTAGTAAAGCGGCTGGAATGGCGAAGCCGAGCACAAGGAGATGAGAAATGAGGTGCGTTTTAGAAACCTTTCCTGATCACACGGTGTACCACCTTCTGGGTTTCTCATGCATGTTTTCGATGTAGGAAGATGCCCTTGAACCTGGAGATTTGGGACCCATGGGATGGGTAACAGGCAGTATTACTTTAAAGGCTCTGCGTTTGCTCCCCCAACCTCACCAAACCTCTCAGCCCCGAGAGTGTCCACACTTCTGTCTCATCCAGCTGTGGGTCTAGATATGGTCAATCCAGGTTGCATCACAGCCCCTGAAAGAATTTTGTAAGAATTTCTCTCTCTTTCACTGTCTTTGTTTCACGGGTTTTTAAAATAATTTATTTTTATAATGGGGTTTAGCTGCTTTTCACGGCTGTGTTTATGCCGCTTTACACCCACTTGACTCACTTCCAGAGAGATATCAATACATAGGTTTGAAGATTCTTACTAGTCAGATATATTCTTGTGCGGTGAATAGGGGGTGTTGAGTACAGTTCACTGAGCAAGGAGTAGGTCTTTCTATTACATATTGGGTTTATGGAACGGTATCTGAGCTAATTTGAAACCCTTGTTTTATTCATCACCCCACCTCACCTTTCCCTTTAAGCAGCCATAGTGTGTTTTCTAAACGTGTGACTCTGTTCTGTTTTGTAATTCAGTTCAAGTGTAGCGGTTTTTACATTCCCTCTATAAGTGATAGCTTATGATAAGTGTCTTTTTCTGTGTGACTTATTTTACTCAGAATCGTCGTACCTAAATCCGCTCATCATGCTGCTACTAGCCTTATGACATTGATTTCATGGCTGAGTGATATTCCATTGTACATAAGGACCACCACTTCGTTATCCATTTTTCTCTTTCCTGGGATATTTAAGGTGTCATGAAGTGGAAGTTCTTGTCAACAGAGCAGCCCTAAACTTTGGGGTGCCTGTGTCTTGCTGATTTTTAGTTTTCCCAATTTATACGCCCATGAGTGGAAGTGCCCTATGCGCTCTAAGCTGTGTTTTTTCGGTGTTTCAGGACACACCGTACACTTCTCCAGAGTGGCTGTTGGCAATTTACATCCCGCCCATCAGCGTAGCAAGGCTCCCATTTCTCCACGGCCTGTCCTGCATTTCTGGTTTTTACACTTTTTTCAGCATGGCCCTTTTGACCGATGGGAAGCGAGACTTCTTTGTAGCGCTGATTTGCCTTTCCAGGTTGCTTGGTTGGCCAAAAAGGGCGTATGCGTTTTTTCCTGAATATATTCAGGAAAAAACGCATACGCCCTTTTTGGCCAAGGGCATCATTGTCGACGTTTAGCCGCTTTTCATGTGCTTTAAAGGCGATTCGAATCTACCTCCTGAAATCTGTTTCCTGCAATTCTGCCTTGCTTTCAAATCCTCTTCGTTGCCTTCCCTCAGTATATTTGTGGCCGAGAGTTATCATTTATAACTCTGCAGGTTTGTGAATTGCAGTGCCCCTGAGCTCCATTTTTCAACTCGCTTTTTTGGGAGCTGGCCGCAAAAGCGCAGGAGTGCCTCAGGCCCTATTCTGGTTCCGGGCGGCAGGCCGAGCCTGTGGTTAATTCTTCTTCCTGATGGGAAAATAGAGTGACCTGTGCCTGTCCCAACACCTAGAGCTAGTCTCTCATTGGCTCCCCCTCTTCCCGTTCATCCTCAGGACAAATTGCAAGCTGTACGGAACAGGAGGTTAAAGGTGCTGATGCTCCAAGGAGGGAGAGTGCTAGTAAAGCGGCTGGAATGGCGAAGCCGAGCACAAGGAGATGAGAAATGAGGTGCGTTTTAGAAACCTTTCCCGATCACACGGTGTACCACCTTCTGGGTTTCTCATGCATGTTTTCGATGTAGGAAGATGCCCTTGAACATGGAGATTTGGGACCCATGGGATGGGTAACAGGCAGTATTACTTTAAAGGCTCTGCGTTTGCTCCCCCAACCTCACCAAACCTCTCAGACCCGAGAGTGTCCACCCTTCTGTCTCATCCAGCTGTGGGTCTAGATATGGTCAATCCAGGTTGCATCCCAGCCCCTGAAAGAATTTTGTAAGAATTTCTCTCTCTTTCACTGTCTTTGTTTCACGGGTTTTTAAAAGTAATTTATTTTTATAATGGGGTTTAGCTGCTTTTCACGGCTGTGTTTATGCTGCTTTACACCCACTTTACTCACTTCCAGAGAGATATCAATACATAGGTTTGAAGATTCTTACTAGTCAGATATATTCTTGTGCGGTGAATAGGGGGTGTTGAGTCCAGTTCACTGAGCAAGGAGTAGGTCTTTCTATTACATATTGGGTTTATGGAACGGTATCTGAGCTAATTTGAAACCCTTGTTTTATGCATCACCCCACCTCACCTTTCCCTTTAAGCAGCCATAGTGTGTTTTCTAAACGTGTGACTCTGTTCTGTTTTGTAATTCAGTTCAAGTGTAGCGGTTTTTACATTCCCTCTATAAGTGATAGCTTATGATAAGTGTCTTTTTCTATGTGACTTATTTCACTCAGAATCGTCGTACCTAAATCCGCTCATCATGCTGCTACTAGCCTTATGACATTGATTTCATGGCTGAGTGATATTCCATTGTACATAAGGACCACCACTTGTTTATCCATTTTTCTCTTTCCTGGGATATTTAAGGTGTCATGAAGTGGAGGTTCTTGTCAACAGAGCAGCCCTAAACTTTGGGGTGCCTGTGTCATGCTGATTTTTAGTTTTCCCAATTTATACGCGCATGAGTGGAAGTGCCCTATGCGCTCTAAGCTGTGTTTTTTCGGTGTTTCAGGACACACCGTACACTTCTCCAGAGTGGCTGTTGGCAATTTACATCCCGCCCATCAGCGTAGCAAGGCTCCCATTTCTCCACGGCCTGTCCTGCATTTCTGGTTTTTACACTTTTTTCAGCATGGCCCTTTTGACCGATTGGAAGCGAGACTTCTTTGTAGCGCTGATTTGCCTTTCCAGGTTGCTTGGTTGGCCAAAAAGGGCGTATGCGTTTTTTCCTGAATATATTCAGGAAAAAACGCATACGCCCTTTTTGGCCAAGGGCATCATTGTCGACGTTTTGCCGCTTTTCATGTGCTTTAAAGGCGATTCGAATCTCCCTCCTGAAATCTGTTTCCTGCAATTCTGCCTTGCTTTCAAATCCTCTTCGTTGCCTTCCCTGAATATATTTGTGGCCGAGAGTTATCATTTATAACTCTGCAGGTCTGTGAATTGCAGTGCCCCTGAGCTCCATTTTTCAACTCGCTTTTTTGGGAGCTGGCCGCAAAAGCGCAGGAGTGCCTCAGGCCCTATTCTGGTTTCGGGCGGCAGGCCGAGCCTGTGGTTAATTCTTCTTACTGATGGGAAAATAGAGTGACCTGTGCCTGTCCCAACACCTAGAGCTAGTCTCTCATTGGCTCCCCCTCTTCCCGTTCATCCTCAGGACAAATTGCAAGCTGTACGGAACAGGAGGTTAAAGGTGCTGATGCTCCAAGGAGGGAGAGTGCTAGTAAAGCGGCTGGAATGGCGAAGCCGAGCACAAGGAGATGAGAAATGAGGTGCGTTTTAGAAACCTTTCTCGATCACACGGTGTACCACCTTCTGGGTTTCTCATGCATGTTTTCGATGTAGGAAGATGCCCTTGAACCTGGAGATTTGGGACCCATGGGATGGGTAACAGGCAGTATTACTTTAAAGGCTCTGCCTTTGCTTCCCCAACCTCACCAAACCTCTCAGCCCCGAGAGTGTCCACACTTCTGTCTCATCCAGCTGTGGGTCTAGATATGGTCAATCCAGGTTGCATCACAGCCCCTGAAAGAATTTTGTAAGAATTTCTCTCTCTTTCACTGTCTTTGTTTCACGGGTTTTTAAAACTAATTTATTTTTATAATGGGGTTTAGCTGCTTTTCACGGCTGTGTTTATGCCGCTTTACACCCACTTGACTCACTTCCAGAGAGATATCAATACATAGGTTTTAAGATTCTTACTAGTCAGATATATTCTTGTACGGTGAATAGGGGGTGTTGAGTCCAGTTCACTGAGCAAGGAGTAGGTCTTTCTATTACATATTGGGTTTATGGAACGGTATCTGAGCTAATTTGAAACCCTTGTTTTATGCATCACCCCACCTCACCTTTCCCTTTAAGCAGCCATAGTGTGTTTTCTAAACGTGTGACTCTGTTCTGTTTTGTAATTCAGTTCAAGTGTAGCGGTTTTTACATTCCCTCTATAAGTGATAGCTTATGATAAGTGTCTTTTTCTGTGTGACTTATTTCACTCAGAATCGTCGTACCTAAATCCACTCATCATGCTGCTACTAGCCTTATGACATTGATTTCATGGCTGAGTGATATTCCATTGTACATAAGGACCACCACTTCGTTATCCATTTTTCTCTTTCCTGGGATATTTAAGGTGTCATGAAGTGGAGGTTCTTGTCAACAGAGCAGCCCTAAACTTTGGGGTGCCTGTGTCTTGCTGATTTTTAGTTTTCCCAATTTAGACGCCCATGAGTGGAAGTGCCCTATGCGCTCTAAGCTGTGTTTTTTCGGTGTTTCAGGACACACCGTACACTTCTCCAGAGTGGCTGTTGGCAATTTACATCCCGCCCATCAGCGTAGCAAGGCTCCCATTTCTCCACGGCCTGTCCTGCATTTCTGGTTTTTACACTTTTTTCAGCATGGCCCTTTTGACCGATGGGAAGCGAGACTTCTTTGTAGCGCTGATTTGCCTTTCCAGGTTGCTTGGTTGGCCAAAAAGGGCGTATGCGTTTTTTCCTGAATATATTCAGGAAAAAACGCATACGCCCTTTTTGGCCAAGGGCATCATTGTCGACGTTTTGCCGCTTTTCATGTGCTTTAAAGGCGATTCGAATCTACCTCCTGAAATCTGTTTCCTGCAATTCTGCCTTGCTTTCAAATCCTCTTCGTTGCCTTCCCTCAATATATTTGTGGCCGAGAGTTATCATTTATAACTCTGCAGGTTTGTGAATTGCAGTGCCCCTGAGCTCCATTTTTCAACTCGCTTTTTTGGGAGCTGGCCGCAAAAGCGCAGGAGTGCCTCAGGCCCTCTTCTGGTTCCGGGCGGCAGGCCGAGCCTGCGGTTAATTCTTCTTCCTGATGGGAAAATAGAGTGACCTGTGCCTGTCCCAACACCTAGAGCTAGTCTCTCATTGGCTCCCCCTCTTCCCGTTCATCCTCAGGACAAATTGCAAGCTGTACGGAACAGGAGGTTAAAGGTGCTGATGCTCCAAGGAGGGAGAGTGCTAGTAAAGCGGCTGGAATGGCGAAGCCGAGCACAAGGAGATGAGAAATGAGGTGCGTTTTAGAAACCTTTCCTGATCACACGGTGTACCACCTTCTGGGTTTCTCATGCATGTTTTCGATGTAGGAAGATGCCCTTGAACCTGGAGATTTGGGACCCATGGGATGGGTAACAGGCAGTATTACTTTAAAGGCTCTGCGTTTGCTCCCCCAACCTCACCAAACCTCTCAGCCCCGAGAGTGTCCACACTTCTGTCTCATCCAGCTGTGGGTCTAGATATGGTCAATCCAGGTTGCATCACAGCCCCTGAAAGAATTTTGTAAGAATTTCTCTCTCTTTCACTGTCTTTGTTTCACGGGTTTTTAAAATAATTTATTTTTATAATGGGGTTTAGCTGCTTTTCACGGCTGTGTTTATGCCGCTTTACACCCACTTGACTCACTTCCAGAGAGATATCAATACATAGGTTTGTAGATTCTTACTAGTCAGATATATTCTTGTGCGGTGAATAGGGGGTGTTGAGTCCAGTTCACTGAGCAAGGAGTAGGTCTTTCTATTACATATTGGGTTTATGGAACGGTATCTGAGCTAATTTGAAACCCTTGTTTTATTCATCACCCCACCTCACCTTTCCCTTTAAGCAGCCATAGTGTGTTTTCTAAACGTGTGACTCTGTTCTGTTTTGTAATTCAGTTCAAGTGTAGCGGATTTTACATTCCCTCTATAAGTGATAGCTTATGATAAGTGTCTTTTTCTGTGTGACTTATTTCACTTACAATTGTCGTACCTAAATCCGCTCATCATGCTGCTACTAGCCTTATGACATTGATTTCATGGCTGAGTGATATTCCATTGTATATAAGGACCACCACTTCTTTATCCATTTTTCTCTTTCCTGGGATATTTAAGGTGTCATGAAGTGGAGGTTCTTGTCAACAGAGCAGCCCTAAACTTTGGGGTGCCTGTGTCTTGCTGATTTTTAGTTTTCCCAATTTATACGCCCATGAGTGGAAGTGCCCTATGCGCTCTAAGCTGTGTTTTTTCAGTGTTTCAGGACACACCGTACACTTCTCCAGAGTGGCTGTTGGCAATTTACATCCCGCCCATCAGCGTAGCAAGGCTCCCATTTCTCCACGGCCTGTCCTGCATTTCTGGTTTTTACACTTTTTTCAGCATGGCCCTTTTGACCGATGGGAAGCGAGACTTCTTTGTAGCGCTGATTTGCCTTTCCAGGTTGCTTGGTTGGCCAAAAAGGGCGTATGCGTTTTTTCCTGAATATATTCAGGAAAAAACGCATACGCCCTTTTTGGCCAAGGGCATCATTGTCGACGTTTAGCCGCTTTTCATGTGCTTTAAAGGCGATTCGAAACTCCCTCCTGAAATCTGTTTCCTGCAATTCTGCCTTGCTTTCAAATCCTCTTCGTTGCCTTCCCTCAGTATATTTGTGGCCGAGAGTTATCATTTATAACTCTGCAGGTTTGTGAATTGCAGTGCCCCTGAGCTCCATTTTTCAACTCGCTTTTTTGGGAGCTGGCCGCAAAAGCGCAGGAGTGCCTCAGGCCCTATTCTGGTTCCGGGCGGCAGGCCGAGCCTGTGGTTAATTCTTCTTCCTGATGGGAAAATAGAGTGACCTGTGCCTGTCCCAACACCTAGAGCTAGTCTCTCATTGGCTCCCCCTCTTCCCGTTCATCCTCAGGACAAATTGCAAGCTGTACGGAACAGGAGGTTAAAGGTGCTGATGCTCCAAGGAGGGAGAGTGCTAGTAAAGCGGCTGGAATGGCGAAGCCGAGCACAAGGAGATGAGAAATGAGGTGCGTTTTAGAAACCTTTCCCGATCACACGGTGTACCACCTTCTGGGTTTCTCATGCATGTTTTCGATGTAGGAAGATGCCCTTGAACATGGAGATTTGGGACCCATGGGATGGGTAACAGGCAGTATTACTTTAAAGGCTCTGCGTTTGCTCCCCCAACCTCACCAAACCTCTCAGACCCGAGAGTGTCCACCCTTCTGTCTCATCCAGCTGTGGGTCTAGATATGGTCAATCCAGGTTGCATCCCAGCCCCTGAAAGAATTTTGTAAGAATTTCTCTCTCTTTCACTGTCTTTGTTTCACGGGTTTTTAAAAGTAATTTATTTTTATAATGGGGTTTAGCTGCTTTTCACGGCTGTGTTTATGCTGCTTTACACCCACTTTACTCACTTCCAGAGAGATATCAATACATAGGTTTGAAGATTCTTACTAGTCAGATATATTCTTGTGCGGTGAATAGGGGGTGTTGAGTCCAGTTCACTGAGCAAGGAGTAGGTCTTTCTATTACATATTGGGTTTATGGAACGGTATCTGAGCTAATTTGAAACCCTTGTTTTATGCATCACCCCACCTCACCTTTCCCTTTAAGCAGCCATAGTGTGTTTTCTAAACGTGTGACTCTGTTCTGTTTTGTAATTCAGTTCAAGTTTAGCGGTTTTTACATTCCCTCTATAAGTGATAGCTTATGATAAGTGTCTTTTTCTATGTGACTTATTTCACTCAGAATCGTCGTACCTAAATCCGCTCATCATGCTGCTACTAGCCTTATGACATTGATTTCATGGCTGAGTGATATTCCATTGTACATAAGGACCACCACTTGTTTATCCATTTTTCTCTTTCCTGGGATATTTAAGGTGTCATGAAGTGGAGGTTCTTGTCAACAGAGCAGCCCTAAACTTTGGGGTGCCTGTGTCATGCTGATTTTTAGTTTTCCCAATTTATACGCGCATGAGTGGAAGTGCCCTATGCGCTCTAAGCTGTGTTTTTTCGGTGTTTCAGGACACACCGTACACTTCTCCAGAGTGGCTGTTGGCAATTTACATCCCGCCCATCAGCGTAGCAAGGCTCCCATTTCTCCACGGCCTGTCCTGCATTTCTGGTTTTTACACTTTTTTCAGCATGGCCCTTTTGACCGATGGGAAGCGAGACTTCTTTGTAGCGCTGATTTGCCTTTCCAGGTTGCTTGGTTGGCCAAAAAGGGCGTATGCGTTTTTTCCTGAATATATTTAGGAAAAAACGCATACGCCCTTTTTGGCCAAGGGCATCATTGTCGACGTTTTGCCGCTTTTCATGTGCTTTAAAGGCGATTCGAATCTCCCTCCTGAAATCTGTTTCCTGCAATTCTGCCTTGCTTTCAAATCCTCTTCGTTGCCTTCCCTGAATATATTTGTGGCCGAGAGTTATCATTTATAACTCTGCAGGTCTGTGAATTGCAGTGCCCCTGAGCTCCATTTTTCAACTCGCTTTTTTGGGAGCTGGCCGCAAAAGCGCAGGAGTGCCTCAGGCCCTATTCTGGTTTCGGGCGGCAGGCCGAGCCTGTGGTTAATTCTTCTTACTGATGGGAAAATAGAGTGACCTGTGCCTGTCCCAACACCTAGAGCTAGTCTCTCATTGGCTCCCCCTCTTCCCGTTCATCCTCAGGACAAATTGCAAGCTGTACGGAACAGGAGGTTAAAGGTGCTGATGCTCCAAGGAGGGAGAGTGCTAGTAAAGCGGCTGGAATGGCGAAGCCGAGCACAAGGAGATGAGAAATGAGGTGCGTTTTAGAAACCTTTCTCGATCACACGGTGTACCACCTTCTGGGTTTCTCATGCATGTTTTCGATGTAGGAAGATGCCCTTGAACCTGGAGATTTGGGACCCATGGGATGGGTAACAGGCAGTATTACTTTAAAGGCTCTGCCTTTGCTTCCCCAACCTCACCAAACCTCTCAGCCCCGAGAGTGTCCACACTTCTGTCTCATCCAGCTGTGGGTCTAGATATGGTCAATCCAGGTTGCATCACAGCCCCTGAAAGAATTTTGTAAGAATTTCTCTCTCTTTCACTGTCTTTGTTTCACGGGTTTTTAAAACTAATTTATTTTTATAATGGGGTTTAGCTGCTTTTCACGGCTGTGTTTATGCCGCTTTACACCCACTTGACTCACTTCCAGAGAGATATCAATACATAGGTTTTAAGATTCTTACTAGTCAGATATATTCTTGTACGGTGAATAGGGGGTGTTGAGTCCAGTTCACTGAGCAAGGAGTAGGTCTTTCTATTACATATTGGGTTTATGGAACGGTATCTGAGCTAATTTGAAACCCTTGTTTTATGCATCACCCCACCTCACCTTTCCCTTTAAGCAGCCATAGTGTGTTTTCTAAACGTGTGACTCTGTTCTGTTTTGTAATTCAGTTCAAGTGTAGCGGTTTTTACATTCCCTCTATAAGTGATAGCTTATGATAAGTGTCTTTTTCTGTGTGACTTATTTCACTCAGAATCGTCGTACCTAAATCCGCTCATCATGCTGCTACTAGCCTTATGACATTGATTTCATGGCTGAGTGATATTCCATTGTACATAAGGACCACCACTTCGTTATCCATTTTTCTCTTTCCTGGGATATTTAAGGTGTCATGAAGTGGAGGTTCTTGTCAACAGAGCAGCCCTAAACTTTGGGGTGCCTGTGTCTTGCTGATTTTTAGTTTTCCCAATTTAGACGCGCATGAGTGGAAGTGCCCTATGCGCTCTAAGCTGTGTTTTTTCGGTGTTTCAGGACACACCGTACACTTCTCCAGAGTGGCTGTTGGCAATTTACATCCCGCCCATCAGCGTAGCAAGGCTCCCATTTCTCCACGGCCTGTCCTGCATTTCTGGTTTTTACACTTTTTTCAGCATGGCCCTTTTGACCGATGGGAAGCGAGACTTCTTTGTAGCGCTGATTTGCCTTTCCAGGTTGCTTGGTTGGCCAAAAAGGGCGTATGCGTTTTTTCCTGAATATATTCAGGAAAAAACGCATACGCCCTTTTTGGCCAAGGGCATCATTGTCGACGTTTTGCCGCTTTTCATGTGCTTTAAAGGCGATTCGAATCTACCTCCTGAAATCTGTTTCCTGCAATTCTGCCTTGCTTTCAAATCCTCTTCGTTGCCTTCCCTCAATATATTTGTGGCCGAGAGTTATCATTTATAACTCTGCAGGTTTGTGAATTGCAGTGCCCCTGAGCTCCATTTTTCAACTCGCTTTTTTGGGAGCTGGCCGCAAAAGCGCAGGAGTGCCTCAGGCCCTCTTCTGGTTCCGGGCGGCAGGTCGAGCCTGCGGTTAATTCTTCTTCCTGATGGGAAAATAGAGTGACCTGTGCCTGTCCCAACACCTAGAGCTAGTCTCTCATTGGCTCCCCCTCTTCCCGTTCATCCTCAGGACAAATTGCAAGCTGTACGGAACAGGAGGTTAAAGGTGCTGATGCTCCAAGGAGGGAGAGTGCTAGTAAAGCGGCTGGAATGGCGAAGCCGAGCACAAGGAGATGAGAAATGAGGTGCGTTTTAGAAACCTTTCCTGATCACACGGTGTACCACCTTCTGGGTTTCTCATGCATGTTTTCGATGTAGGAAGATGCCCTTGAACCTGGAGATTTGGGACCCATGGGATGGGTAACAGGCAGTATTACTTTAAAGGCTCTGCGTTTGCTCCCCCAACCTCACCAAACCTCTCAGCCCCGAGAGTGTCCACACTTCTGTCTCATCCAGCTGTGGGTCTAGATATGGTCAATCCAGGTTGCATCACAGCCCCTGAAAGAATTTTGTAAGAATTTCTCTCTCTTTCACTGTCTTTGTTTCACGGGTTTTTAAAATAATTTATTTTTATAATGGGGTTTAGCTGCTTTTCACGGCTGTGTTTATGCCGCTTTACACCCACTTGACTCACTTCCAGAGAGATATCAATACATAGGTTTGAAGATTCTTACTAGTCAGATATATTCTTGTGCGGTGAATAGGGGGTGTTGAGTCCAGTTCACTGAGCAAGGAGTAGGTCTTTCTATTACATATTGGGTTTATGGAACGGTATCTGAGCTAATTTGAAACCCTTGTTTTATTCATCACCCCACCTCACCTTTCCCTTTAAGCAGCCATAGTGTGTTTTCTAAACGTGTGACTCTGTTCTGTTTTGTAATTCAGTTCAAGTGTAGCGGATTTTACATTCCCTCTATAAGTGATAGCTTATGATAAGTGTCTTTTTCTGTGTGACTTATTTCACTTACAATTGTCGTACCTAAATCCGCTCATCATGCTGCTACTAGCCTTATGACATTGATTTCATGGCTGAGTGATATTCCATTGTATATAAGGACCACCACTTCTTTATCCATTTTTCTCTTTCCTGGGATATTTAAGGTGTCATGAAGTGGAGGTTCTTGTCAACAGAGCAGCCCTAAACTTTGGGGTGCCTGTGTCTTGCTGATTTTTAGTTTTCCCAATTTATACGCCCATGAGTGGAAGTGCCCTATGCGCTCTAAGCTGTGTTTTTTCAGTGTTTCAGGACACACCGTACACTTCTCCAGAGTGGCTGTTGGCAATTTACATCCCGCCCATCAGCGTAGCAAGGCTCCCATTTCTCCACGGCCTGTCCTGCATTTCTGGTTTTGACACTTTTTTCAGCATGGCCCTTTTGACCGATGGGAAGCGAGACTTCTTTGTAGCGCTGATTTGCCTTTCCAGGTTGCTTGGTTGGCCAAAAAGGGCGTATGCGTTTTTTCCTGAATATATTCAGGAAAAAACGCATACGCCCTTTTTGGCCAAGGGCATCATTGTCGACGTTTTGCCGCTTTTCATGTGCTTTAAAGGCGATTCGAATCTACCTCCTGAAATCTGTTTCCTGCAATTCTGCCTTGCTTTCAAATCCTCTTCGTTGCCTTCCCTCAGTATATTTGTGGCCGAGAGTTATCATTTATAACTCTGCAGGTTTGTGAATTGCAGTGCCCCTGAGCTCCATTTTTCAACTCGCTTTTTTGGGAGCTGGCCGCAAAAGCGCAGGAGTGCCTCAGGCCCTATTCTGGTTCCAGGCGGCAGGCCGAGCCTGTGGTTAATTCTTCTTCCTGATGGGAAAATAGAGTGACCTGTGCCTGTCCCAACACCTAGAGCTAGTCTCTCATTGGCTCCCCCTCTTCCCGTTCATCCTCAGGACAAATTGCAAGCTGTACGGAACAGGAGGTTAAAGGTGCTGATGCTCCAAGGAGGGAGAGTGCTAGTAAAGCGGCTGGAATGGCGAAGCCGAGCACAAGGAGATGAGAAATGAGGTGCGTTTTAGAAACCTTTCCCGATCACACGGTGTACCACCTTCTGGGTTTCTCATGCATGTTTTCGATGTAGGAAGATGCCCTTGAACCTGGAGATTTGGGACCCATGGGATGGGTAACAGGCAGTATTACTTTAAAGGCTCTGCCTTTGCTTCCCCAACCTCACCAAACCTCTCAGCCCCGAGAGTGTCCACACTTCTGTCTCATCCAGCTGTGGGTCTAGATATGGTCAATCCAGGTTGCATCCCAGCCCCTGAAAGAATTTTGTAAGAATTTCTCTCTCTTTCACTGTCTTTGTTTCACGGGTTTTTAAAAGTAATTTATTTTTATAATGGGGTTTAGCTGCTTTTCACGGCTGTGTTTATGCCGCTTTACACCCACTTGACTCACTTCCAGAGAGATATCAATACATAGGTTTTAAGATTCTTGCTAGTCAGATATATTCTTGTACGGTGAATAGGGGGTGTTGAGTCCAGTTCACTGAGCAAGGAGTAGGTCTTTCTATTACATATTGGGTTTATGGAACGGTATCTGAGCTAATTTGAAACCCTTGTTTTATTCATCACCCCACCTCACCTTTCCCTTTAAGCAGCCATAGTGTGTTTTCTAAACGTGTGACTCTGTTCTGTTTTGTAATTCAGTTCAAGTGTAGCGGATTTTACATTCCCTCTATAAGTGATAGCTTATGATAAGTGTCTTTTTCTGTGTGACTTATTTCACTCAGAATCGTCGTACCTAAATCCGCTCATCATGCTGCTACTAGCCTTATGACATTGATTTCATGGCTGAGTGATATTCCATTGTACATAAGGACCACCACTTCGTTATCCATTTTTCTCTTTCCTGGGATATTTAAGGTGTCATGAAGTGGAGGTTCTTGTCAACAGAGCAGCCCTAAACTTTGGGGTGCCTGTGTCATGCTGATTTTTAGTTTTCCCAATTTAGACGCGCATGAGTGGAAGTGCCCTATGCGCTCTAAGCTGTGTTTTTTCGGTGTTTCAGGACACACCGTACACTTCTCCAGAGTGGCTGTTGGCAATTTACATCCCGCCCATCAGCGTAGCAAGGCTCCCATTTCTCCACGGCCTGTCCTGCATTTCTGGTTTTTACACTTTTTTCAGCATGGCCCTTTTGACCGATGGGAAGCGAGACTTCTTTGTAGCGCTGATTTGCCTTTCCAGGTTGCTTGGTTGGCCAAAAAGGGCGTATGCGTTTTTTCCTGAATATATTTAGGAAAAAACGCATACGCCCTTTTTGGCCAAGGGCATCATTGTCGACGTTTTGCCGCTTTTCATGTGCTTTAAAGGCGATTCGAATCTCCCTCCTGAAATCTGTTTCCTGCAATTCTGCCTTGCTTTCAAATCCTCTTCGTTGCCTTCCCTGAATATATTTGTGGCCGAGAGTTATCATTTATAACTCTGCAGGTCTGTGAATTGCAGTGCCCCTGAGCTCCATTTTTCAACTCGCTTTTTTGGGAGCTGGCCGCAAAAGCGCAGGAGTGCCTCAGGCCCTATTCTGGTTTCGGGCGGCAGGCCGAGCCTGTGGTTAATTCTTCTTACTGATGGGAAAATAGAGTGACCTGTGCCTGTCCCAACACCTAGAGCTAGTCTCTCATTGGCTCCCCCTCTTCCCGTTCATCCTCAGGACAAATTGCAAGCTGTACGGAACAGGAGGTTAAAGGTGCTGATGCTCCAAGGAGGGAGAGTGCTAGTAAAGCGGCTGGAATGGCGAAGCCGAGCACAAGGAGATGAGAAATGAGGTGCGTTTTAGAAACCTTTCTCGATCACACGGTGTACCACCTTCTGGGTTTCTCATGCATGTTTTCGATGTAGGAAGATGCCCTTGAACCTGGAGATTTGGGACCCATGGGATGGGTAACAGGCAGTATTACTTTAAAGGCTCTGCCTTTGCTTCCCCAACCTCACCAAACCTCTCAGCCCCGAGAGTGTCCACACTTCTGTCTCATCCAGCTGTGGGTCTAGATATGGTCAATCCAGGTTGCATCACAGCCCCTGAAAGAATTTTGTAAGAATTTCTCTCTCTTTCACTGTCTTTGTTTCACGGGTTTTTAAAACTAATTTATTTTTATAATGGGGTTTAGCTGCTTTTCACGGCTGTGTTTATGCCGCTTTACACCCACTTGACTCACTTCCAGAGAGATATCAATACATAGGTTTTAAGATTCTTACTAGTCAGATATATTCTTGTACGGTGAATAGGGGGTGTTGAGTCCAGTTCACTGAGCAAGGAGTAGGTCTTTCTATTACATATTGGGTTTATGGAACGGTATCTGAGCTAATTTGAAACCCTTGTTTTATGCATCACCCCACCTCACCTTTCCCTTTAAGCAGCCATAGTGTGTTTTCTAAACGTGTGACTCTGTTCTGTTTTGTAATTCAGTTCAAGTGTAGCGGTTTTTACATTCCCTCTATAAGTGATAGCTTATGATAAGTGTCTTTTTCTGTGTGACTTATTTCACTCAGAATCGTCGTACCTAAATCCGCTCATCATGCTGCTACTAGCCTTATGACATTGATTTCATGGCTGAGTGATATTCCATTGTACATAAGGACCACCACTTCGTTATCCATTTTTCTCTTTCCTGGGATATTTAAGGTGTCATGAAGTGGAGGTTCTTGTCAACAGAGCAGCCCTAAACTTTGGGGTGCCTGTGTCTTGCTGATTTTTAGTTTTCCCAATTTAGACGCGCATGAGTGGAAGTGCCCTATGCGCTCTAAGCTGTGTTTTTTCGGTGTTTCAGGACACACCGTACACTTCTCCAGAGTGGCTGTTGGCAATTTACATCCCGCCCATCAGCGTAGCAAGGCTCCCATTTCTCCACGGCCTGTCCTGCATTTCTGGTTTTTACACTTTTTTCAGCATGGCCCTTTTGACCGATGGGAAGCGAGACTTCTTTGTAGCGCTGATTTGCCTTTCCAGGTTGCTTGGTTGGCCAAAAAGGGCGTATGCGTTTTTTCCTGAATATATTCAGGAAAAAACGCATACGCCCTTTTTGGCCAAGGGCATCATTGTCGACGTTTTGCCGCTTTTCATGTGCTTTAAAGGCGATTCGAATCTACCTCCTGAAATCTGTTTCCTGCAATTCTGCCTTGCTTTCAAATCCTCTTCGTTGCCTTCCCTCAATATATTTGTGGCCGAGAGTTATCATTTATAACTCTGCAGGTTTGTGAATTGCAGTGCCCCTGAGCTCCATTTTTCAACTCGCTTTTTTGGGAGCTGGCCGCAAAAGCGCAGGAGTGCCTCAGGCCCTCTTCTGGTTCCGGGCGGCAGGTCGAGCCTGCGGTTAATTCTTCTTCCTGATGGGAAAATAGAGTGACCTGTGCCTGTCCCAACACCTAGAGCTAGTCTCTCATTGGCTCCCCCTCTTCCCGTTCATCCTCAGGACAAATTGCAAGCTGTACGGAACAGGAGGTTAAAGGTGCTGATGCTCCAAGGAGGGAGAGTGCTAGTAAAGCGGCTGGAATGGCGAAGCCGAGCACAAGGAGATGAGAAATGAGGTGCGTTTTAGAAACCTTTCCTGATCACACGGTGTACCACCTTCTGGGTTTCTCATGCATGTTTTCGATGTAGGAAGATGCCCTTGAACCTGGAGATTTGGGACCCATGGGATGGGTAACAGGCAGTATTACTTTAAAGGCTCTGCCTTTGCTTCCCCAACCTCACGAAACCTCTCAGCCCCGAGAGTGTCCACACTTCTGTCTCATCCAGCTGTGGGTCTAGATATGGTCAATCCAGGTTGCATCCCAGCCCCTGAAAGAATTTTGTAAGAATTTCTCTCTCTTTCACTGTCTTTGTTTCACAGGTTTTTAAAAGTAATTTATTTTTATAATGGGGTTTAGCTGCTTTTCACGGCTGTGTTTATGCTGCTTTACACCCACTTTACTCACTTCCAGAGAGATATCAATACATAGGTTTGAAGATTCTTACTAGTCAGATATATTCTTGTGCGGTGAATAGGGGGTGTTGAGTCCAGTTCACTGAGCAAGGAGTAGGTCTTTCTATTACATATTGGGTTTATGGAACGGTATCTGAGCTAATTTGAAACCCTTGTTTTATGCATCACCCCACCTCACCTTTCCCTTTAAGCAGCCATAGTGTGTTTTCTAAACGTGTGACTCTGTTCTGTTTTGTAATTCAGTTCAAGTGTAGCGGTTTTTACATTCCCTCTATAAGTGATAGCTTATGATAAGTGTCTTTTTCTATGTGACTTATTTCACTCAGAATCGTCGTACCTAAATCCGCTCATCATGCTGCTACTAGCCTTATGACATTGATTTCATGGCTGAGTGATATTCCATTGTACATAAGGACCACCACTTGTTTATCCATTTTTCTCTTTCCTGGGATATTTAAGGTGTCATGAAGTGGAGGTTCTTGTCAACAGAGCAGCCCTAAACTTTGGGGTGCCTGTGTCATGCTGATTTTTAGTTTTCCCAATTTATACGCGCATGAGTGGAAGTGCCCTATGCGCTCTAAGCTGTGTTTTTTCGGTGTTTCAGGACACACCGTACACTTCTCCAGAGTGGCTGTTGGCAATTTACATCCCGCCCATCAGCGTAGCAAGGCTCCCATTTCTCCACGGCCTGTCCTGCATTTCTGGTTTTTACACTTTTTTCAGCATGGCCCTTTTGACCGATGGGAAGCGAGACTTCTTTGTAGCGCTGATTTGCCTTTCCAGGTTGCTTGGTTGGCCAAAAAGGGCGTATGCGTTTTTTCCTGAATATATTTAGGAAAAAACGCATACGCCCTTTTTGGCCAAGGGCATCATTGTCGACGTTTTGCCGCTTTTCATGTGCTTTAAAGGCGATTCGAATCTCCCTCCTGAAATCTGTTTCCTGCAATTCTGCCTTGCTTTCAAATCCTCTTCGTTGCCTTCCCTGAATATATTTGTGGCCGAGAGTTATCATTTATAACTCTGCAGGTCTGTGAATTGCAGTGCCCCTGAGCTCCATTTTTCAACTCGCTTTTTTGGGAGCTGGCCGCAAAAGCGCAGGAGTGCCTCAGGCCCTATTCTGGTTTCGGGCGGCAGGCCGAGCCTGTGGTTAATTCTTCTTACTGATGGGAAAATAGAGTGACCTGTGCCTGTCCCAACACCTAGAGCTAGTCTCTCATTGGCTCCCCCTCTTCCCGTTCATCCTCAGGACAAATTGCAAGCTGTACGGAACAGGAGGTTAAAGGTGCTGATGCTCCAAGGAGGGAGAGTGCTAGTAAAGCGGCTGGAATGGCGAAGCCGAGCACAAGGAGATGAGAAATGAGGTGCGTTTTAGAAACCTTTCTCGATCACACGGTGTACCACCTTCTGGGTTTCTCATGCATGTTTTCGATGTAGGAAGATGCCCTTGAACCTGGAGATTTGGGACCCATGGGATGGGTAACAGGCAGTATTACTTTAAAGGCTCTGCCTTTGCTTCCCCAACCTCACCAAACCTCTCAGCCCCGAGAGTGTCCACACTTCTGTCTCATCCAGCTGTGGGTCTAGATATGGTCAATCCAGGTTGCATCACAGCCCCTGAAAGAATTTTGTAAGAATTTCTCTCTCTTTCACTGTCTTTGTTTCACGGGTTTTTAAAACTAATTTATTTTTATAATGGGGTTTAGCTGCTTTTCACGGCTGTGTTTATGCCGCTTTACACCCACTTGACTCACTTCCAGAGAGATATCAATACATAGGTTTTAAGATTCTTACTAGTCAGATATATTCTTGTACGGTGAATAGGGGGTGTTGAGTCCAGTTCACTGAGCAAGGAGTAGGTCTTTCTATTACATATTGGGTTTATGGAACGGTATCTGAGCTAATTTGAAACCCTTGTTTTATGCATCACCCCACCTCACCTTTCCCTTTAAGCAGCCATAGTGTGTTTTCTAAACGTGTGACTCTGTTCTGTTTTGTAATTCAGTTCAAGTGTAGCGGTTTTTACATTCCCTCTATAAGTGATAGCTTATGATAAGTGTCTTTTTCTGTGTGACTTATTTCACTCAGAATCGTCGTACCTAAATCCGCTCATCATGCTGCTACTAGCCTTATGACATTGATTTCATGGCTGAGTGATATTCCATTGTACATAAGGACCACCACTTCGTTATCCATTTTTCTCTTTCCTGGGATATTTAAGGTGTCATGAAGTGGAGGTTCTTGTCAACAGAGCAGCCCTAAACTTTGGGGTGCCTGTGTCTTGCTGATTTTTAGTTTTCCCAATTTAGACGCGCATGAGTGGAAGTGCCCTATGCGCTCTAAGCTGTGTTTTTTCGGTGTTTCAGGACACACCGTACACTTCTCCAGAGTGGCTGTTGGCAATTTACATCCCGCCCATCAGCGTAGCAAGGCTCCCATTTCTCCACGGCCTGTCCTGCATTTCTGGTTTTTACACTTTTTTCAGCATGGCCCTTTTGACCGATGGGAAGCGAGACTTCTTTGTAGCGCTGATTTGCCTTTCCAGGTTGCTTGGTTGGCCAAAAAGGGCGTATGCGTTTTTTCCTGAATATATTCAGGAAAAAACGCATACGCCCTTTTTGGCCAAGGGCATCATTGTCGACGTTTTGCCGCTTTTCATGTGCTTTAAAGGCGATTCGAATCTACCTCCTGAAATCTGTTTCCTGCAATTCTGCCTTGCTTTCAAATCCTCTTCGTTGCCTTCCCTCAATATATTTGTGGCCGAGAGTTATCATTTATAACTCTGCAGGTTTGTGAATTGCAGTGCCCCTGAGCTCCATTTTTCAACTCGCTTTTTTGGGAGCTGGCCGCAAAAGCGCAGGAGTGCCTCAGGCCCTCTTCTGGTTCCGGGCGGCAGGTCGAGCCTGCGGTTAATTCTTCTTCCTGATGGGAAAATAGAGTGACCTGTGCCTGTCCCAACACCTAGAGCTAGTCTCTCATTGGCTCCCCCTCTTCCCGTTCATCCTCAGGACAAATTGCAAGCTGTACGGAACAGGAGGTTAAAGGTGCTGATGCTCCAAGGAGGGAGAGTGCTAGTAAAGCGGCTGGAATGGCGAAGCCGAGCACAAGGAGATGAGAAATGAGGTGCGTTTTAGAAACCTTTCCTGATCACACGGTGTACCACCTTCTGGGTTTCTCATGCATGTTTTCGATGTAGGAAGATGCCCTTGAACCTGGAGATTTGGGACCCATGGGATGGGTAACAGGCAGTATTACTTTAAAGGCTCTGCGTTTGCTCCCCCAACCTCACCAAACCTCTCAGCCCCGAGAGTGTCCACACTTCTGTCTCATCCAGCTGTGGGTCTAGATATGGTCAATCCAGGTTGCATCACAGCCCCTGAAAGAATTTTGTAAGAATTTCTCTCTCTTTCACTGTCTTTGTTTCACGGGTTTTTAAAATAATTTATTTTTATAATGGGGTTTAGCTGCTTTTCACGGCTGTGTTTATGCCGCTTTACACCCACTTGACTCACTTCCAGAGAGATATCAATACATAGGTTTGAAGATTCTTACTAGTCAGATATATTCTTGTGCGGTGAATAGGGGGTGTTGAGTCCAGTTCACTGAGCAAGGAGTAGGTCTTTCTATTACATATTGGGTTTATGGAACGGTATCTGAGCTAATTTGAAACCCTTGTTTTATTCATCACCCCACCTCACCTTTCCCTTTAAGCAGCCATAGTGTGTTTTCTAAACGTGTGACTCTGTTCTGTTTTGTAATTCAGTTCAAGTGTAGCGGATTTTACATTCCCTCTATAAGTGATAGCTTATGATAAGTGTCTTTTTCTGTGTGACTTATTTCACTTACAATTGTCGTACCTAAATCCGCTCATCATGCTGCTACTAGCCTTATGACATTGATTTCATGGCTGAGTGATATTCCATTGTATATAAGGACCACCACTTCTTTATCCATTTTTCTCTTTCCTGGGATATTTAAGGTGTCATGAAGTGGAGGTTCTTGTCAACAGAGCAGCCCTAAACTTTGGGGTGCCTGTGTCTTGCTGATTTTTAGTTTTCCCAATTTATACGCCCATGAGTGGAAGTGCCCTATGCGCTCTAAGCTGTGTTTTTTCAGTGTTTCAGGACACACCGTACACTTCTCCAGAGTGGCTGTTGGCAATTTACATCCCGCCCATCAGCGTAGCAAGGCTCCCATTTCTCCACGGCCTGTCCTGCATTTCTGGTTTTTACACTTTTTTCAGCATGGCCCTTTTGACCGATGGGAAGCGAGACTTCTTTGTAGCGCTGATTTGCCTTTCCAGGTTGCTTGGTTGGCCAAAAAGGGCGTATGCGTTTTTTCCTGAATATATTCAGGAAAAAACGCATACGCCCTTTTTGGCCAAGGGCATCATTGTCGACGTTTTGCCGCTTTTCATGTGCTTTAAAGGCGATTCGAATCTACCTCCTGAAATCTGTTTCCTGCAATTCTGCCTTGCTTTCAAATCCTCTTCGTTGCCTTCCCTCAGTATATTTGTGGCCGAGAGTTATCATTTATAACTCTGCAGGTTTGTGAATTGCAGTGCCCCTGAGCTCCATTTTTCAACTCGCTTTTTTGGGAGCTGGCCGCAAAAGCGCAGGAGTGCCTCAGGCCCTATTCTGGTTCCAGGCGGCAGGCCGAGCCTGTGGTTAATTCTTCTTCCTGATGGGAAAATAGAGTGACCTGTGCCTGTCCCAACACCTAGAGCTAGTCTCTCATTGGCTCCCCCTCTTCCCGTTCATCCTCAGGACAAATTGCAAGCTGTACGGAACAGGAGGTTAAAGGTGCTGATGCTCCAAGGAGGGAGAGTGCTAGTAAAGCGGCTGGAATGGCGAAGCCGAGCACAAGGAGATGAGAAATGAGGTGCGTTTTAGAAACCTTTCCCGATCACACGGTGTACCACCTTCTGGGTTTCTCATGCATGTTTTCGATGTAGGAAGATGCCCTTGAACCTGGAGATTTGGGACCCATGGGATGGGTAACAGGCAGTATTACTTTAAAGGCTCTGCCTTTGCTTCCCCAACCTCACCAAACCTCTCAGCCCCGAGAGTGTCCACACTTCTGTCTCATCCAGCTGTGGGTCTAGATATGGTCAATCCAGGTTGCATCCCAGCCCCTGAAAGAATTTTGTAAGAATTTCTCTCTCTTTCACTGTCTTTGTTTCACGGGTTTTTAAAAGTAATTTATTTTTATAATGGGGTTTAGCTGCTTTTCACGGCTGTGTTTATGCCGCTTTACACCCACTTGACTCACTTCCAGAGAGATATCAATACATAGGTTTTAAGATTCTTGCTAGTCAGATATATTCTTGTACGGTGAATAGGGGGTGTTGAGTCCAGTTCACTGAGCAAGGAGTAGGTCTTTCTATTACATATTGGGTTTATGGAACGGTATCTGAGCTAATTTGAAACCCTTGTTTTATTCATCACCCCACCTCACCTTTCCCTTTAAGCAGCCATAGTGTGTTTTCTAAACGTGTGACTCTGTTCTGTTTTGTAATTCAGTTCAAGTGTAGCGGATTTTACATTCCCTCTATAAGTGATAGCTTATGATAAGTGTCTTTTTCTGTGTGACTTATTTCACTCAGAATCGTCGTACCTAAATCCGCTCATCATGCTGCTACTAGCCTTATGACATTGATTTCATGGCTGAGTGATATTCCATTGTACATAAGGACCACCACTTCGTTATCCATTTTTCTCTTTCCTGGGATATTTAAGGTGTCATGAAGTGGAGGTTCTTGTCAACAGAGCAGCCCTAAACTTTGGGGTGCCTGTGTCATGCTGATTTTTAGTTTTCCCAATTTAGACGCGCATGAGTGGAAGTGCCCTATGCGCTCTAAGCTGTGTTTTTTCGGTGTTTCAGGACACACCGTACACTTCTCCAGAGTGGCTGTTGGCAATTTACATCCCGCCCATCAGCGTAGCAAGGCTCCCATTTCTCCACGGCCTGTCCTGCATTTCTGGTTTTTACACTTTTTTCAGCATGGCCCTTTTGACCGATGGGAAGCGAGACTTCTTTGTAGCGCTGATTTGCCTTTCCAGGTTGCTTGGTTGGCCAAAAAGGGCGTATGCGTTTTTTCCTGAATATATTCAGGAAAAAACGCATACGCCCTTTTTGGCCAAGGGCATCATTGTCGACGTTTTGCCGCTTTTCATGTGCTTTAAAGGCGATTCGAATCTACCTCCTGAAATCTGTTTCCTGCAATTCTGCCTTGCTTTCAAATCCTCTTCGTTGCCTTCCCTCAATATATTTGTGGCCGAGAGTTATCATTTATAACTCTGCAGGTTTGTGAATTGCAGTGCCCCTGAGCTCCATTTTTCAACTAGCTTTTTTGGGAGCTGGCCGCAAAAGCGCAGGAGTGCCTCAGGCCCTATTCTGGTTTCGGGCGGCAGGCCGAGCCCGTGGTTAATTCTTCTTCCTGATGGGAAAATAGAGTGACCTGTGCCTGTCCCAACACCTAAAGCTAGTCTCTCATTAGCTCCCCCTCTTCCCGTTCACCCTCAGGACAAATTGCAAGCTGTACGGAACAGGAGGTTAAAGGTGCTGATGCTCCAAGGAGGGAGAGTGCTAGTAAAGCGGCTGGAATGGCGAAGCCGAGCACAAGGAGATGAGAAATGAGGTGCGTTTTAGAAACCTTTCCCGATCACACGGTGTACCACCTTCTGGGTTTCTCATGCATGTTTTCGATGTAGGAAGATGCCCTTGAACCTGGAGATTTGGGACCCATGGGATGGGTAACAGGCAGTATTACTTTAAAGGCTCTGCCTTTGCTTCCCCAACCTCACGAAACCTCTCAGCCCCGAGAGTGTCCACACTTCTGTCTCATCCAGCTGTGGGTCTAGATATGGTCAATCCAGGTTGCATCACAGCCCCTGAAAGAATTTTGTAAGAATTTCTCTGTCTTTCACTGTCTTTGTTTCACGGGTTTTTAAAAGTAATTTATTTTTATAATGGGGTTTAGCTGCTTTTCACGGCTGTGTTTATGCCGCTTTACACCCACTTGACTCACTTCCAGAGAGATATCAATACATAGGTTTGAAGATTCTTACTAGTCAGATATATTCTTGTACGGTGAATAGGGGGTGTTGAGTCCAGTTCACTGAGCAAGGAGTAGGTCTTTCTATTACATATTGGGTTTATGGAACGGTATCTGAGCTAATTTGAAACCCTTGTTTTATGCATCACCCCACCTCACCTTTCCCTTTAAGCAGCCATAGTGTGTTTTCTAAACGTGTGACTCTGTTCTGTTTTGTAATTCAGTTCAAGTGTAGCGGTTTTTACATTCCCTCTATAAGTGATAGCTTATGATAAGTGTCTTTTTCTGTGTGACTTATTTTACTCAGAATCGTCGTACCTAAATCCGCTCATCATGCTGCTACTAGCCTTATGACATTGATTTCATGGCTGAGTGATATTCCATTGTACATAAGGACCACCACTTCGTTATCCATTTTTCTCTTTCCTGGGATATTTAAGGTGTCATGAAGTGGAGGTTCTTGTCAACAGAGCAGCCCTAAACTTTGGGGTGCCTGTGTCTTGCTGATTTTTAGTTTTCCCAATTTATACGCCCATGAGTGGAAGTGCCCTATGCGCTCTAAGCTGTGTTTTTTCGGTGTTTCAGGACACACCGTACACTTCTCCAGAGTGGCTGTTGGCAATTTACATCCCGCCCATCAGCGTAGCAAGGCTCCCATTTCTCCACGGCCTGTCCTGCATTTCTGGTTTTTACACTTTTTTCAGCATGGCCCTTTTGACCGATGGGAAGCGAGACTTCTTTGTAGCGCTGATTTGCCTTTCCAGGTTGCTTGGTTGGCCAAAAAGGGCGTATGCGTTTTTTCCTGAATATATTCAGGAAAAAACGCATACGCCCTTTTTGGCCAAGGGCATCATTGTCGACGTTTTGCCGCTTTTCATGTGCTTTAAAGGCGATTCGAATCTACCTCCTGAAATCTGTTTCCTGCAATTCTGCCTTGCTTTCAAATCCTCTTCGTTGCCTTCCCTCAATATATTTGTGGCCGAGAGTTATCATTTATAACTCTGCAGGTTTGTGAATTGCAGTGCCCCTGAGCTCCATTTTTCAACTAGCTTTTTTGGGAGCTGGCCGCAAAAGCGCAGGAGTGCCTCAGGCCCTATTCTGGTTTCGGGCGGCAGGCCGAGCCCGTGGTTAATTCTTCTTCCTGATGGGAAAATAGAGTGACCTGTGCCTGTCCCAACACCTAAAGCTAGTCTCTCATTAGCTCCCCCTCTTCCCGTTCACCCTCAGGACAAATTGCAAGCTGTACGGAACAGGAGGTTAAAGGTGCTGATGCTCCAAGGAGGGAGAGTGCTAGTAAAGCGGCTGGAATGGCGAAGCCGAGCACAAGGAGATGAGAAATGAGGTGCGTTTTAGAAACCTTTCCCGATCACACGGTGTACCACCTTCTGGGTTTCTCATGCATGTTTTCGATGTAGGAAGATGCCCTTGAACCTGGAGATTTGGGACCCATGGGATGGGTAACAGGCAGTATTACTTTAAAGGCTCTGCCTTTGCTTCCCCAACCTCACGAAACCTCTCAGCCCCGAGAGTGTCCACACTTCTGTCTCATCCAGCTGTGGGTCTAGATATGGTCAATCCAGGTTGCATCACAGCCCCTGAAAGAATTTTGTAAGAATTTCTCTGTCTTTCACTGTCTTTGTTTCACGGGTTTTTAAAAGTAATTTATTTTTATAATGGGGTTTAGCTGCTTTTCACGGCTGTGTTTATGCCGCTTTACACCCACTTGACTCACTTCCAGAGAGATATCAATACATAGGTTTGAAGATTCTTACTAGTCAGATATATTCTTGTACGGTGAATAGGGGGTGTTGAGTCCAGTTCACTGAGCAAGGAGTAGGTCTTTCTATTACATATTGGGTTTATGGAACGGTATCTGAGCTAATTTGAAACCCTTGTTTTATGCATCACCCCACCTCACCTTTCCCTTTAAGCAGCCATAGTGTGTTTTCTAAACGTGTGACTCTGTTCTGTTTTGTAATTCAGTTCAAGTGTAGCGGTTTTTACATTCCCTCTATAAGTGATAGCTTATGATAAGTGTCTTTTTCTGTGTGACTTATTTTACTCAGAATCGTCGTACCTAAATCCGCTCATCATGCTGCTACTAGCCTTATGACATTGATTTCATGGCTGAGTGATATTCCATTGTACATAAGGACCACCACTTCGTTATCCATTTTTCTCTTTCCTGGGATATTTAAGGTGTCATGAAGTGGAGGTTCTTGTCAACAGAGCAGCCCTAAACTTTGGGGTGCCTGTGTCTTGCTGATTTTTAGTTTTCCCAATTTATACGCCCATGAGTGGAAGTGCCCTATGCGCTCTAAGCTGTGTTTTTTCGGTGTTTCAGGACACACCGTACACTTCTCCAGAGTGGCTGTTGGCAATTTACATCCCGCCCATCAGCGTAGCAAGGCTCCCATTTCTCCACGGCCTGTCCTGCATTTCTGGTTTTTACACTTTTTTCAGCATGGCCCTTTTGACCGATGGGAAGCGAGACTTCTTTGTAGCGCTGATTTGCCTTTCCAGGTTGCTTGGTTGGCCAAAAAGGGCGTATGCGTTTTTTCCTGAATATATTCAGGAAAAAACGCATACGCCCTTTTTGGCCAAGGGCATCATTGTCGACGTTTTGCCGCTTTTCATGTGCTTTAAAGGCGATTCGAATCTACCTCCTGAAATCTGTTTCCTGCAATTCTGCCTTGCTTTCAAATCCTCTTCGTTGCCTTCCCTCAATATATTTGTGGCCGAGAGTTATCATTTATAACTCTGCAGGTTTGTAAATTGCAGTGCCCCTGAGCTCCATTTTTCAACTCGCTTTTTTGGGAGCTGGCCGCAAAAGCGCAGGAGTGCCTCAGGCCCTCTTCTGGTTCCGGGCGGCAGGCCGAGCCTGCGGTTAATTCTTCTTCCTGATGGGAAAATAGAGTGACCTGTGCCTGTCCCAACACCTAGAGCTAGTCTCTCATTGGCTCCCCCTCTTCCCGTTCATCCTCAGGACAAATTGCAAGCTGTACGGAACAGGAGGTTAAAGGTGCTGATGCTCCAAGGAGGGAGAGTGCTAGTAAAGCGGCTGGAATGGCGAAGCCGAGCACAAGGAGATGAGAAATGAGGTGCGTTTTAGAAACCTTTCCTGATCACACGGTGTACCACCTTCTGGGTTTCTCATGCATGTTTTCGATGTAGGAAGATGCCCTTGAACCTGGAGATTTGGGACCCATGGGATGGGTAACAGGCAGTATTACTTTAAAGGCTCTGCGTTTGCTCCCCCAACCTCACCAAACCTCTCAGCCCCGAGAGTGTCCACACTTCTGTCTCATCCAGCTGTGGGTCTAGATATGGTCAATCCAGGTTGCATCACAGCCCCTGAAAGAATTTTGTAAGAATTTCTCTCTCTTTCACTGTCTTTGTTTCACGGGTTTTTAAAATAATTTATTTTTATAATGGGGTTTAGCTGCTTTTCACGGCTGTGTTTATGCCGCTTTACACCCACTTGACTCACTTCCAGAGAGATATCAATACATAGGTTTGAAGATTCTTACTAGTCAGATATATTCTTGTGCGGTGAATAGGGCGTGTTGAGTCCAGGTCACTGAGCAAGGAGTAGGTCTTTCTATTACATATTGGGTTTATGGAACGGTATCTGAGCTAATTTGAAACCCTTGTTTTATTCATCACCCCACCTCACCTTTCCCTTTAAGCAGCCATAGTGTGTTTTCTAAACGTGTGACTCTGTTCTGTTTTGTAATTCAGTTCAAGTGTAGCGGTTTTTACATTCCCTCTATAAGTGATAGCTTATGATAAGTGTCTTTTTCTGTGTGACTTATTTTACTCAGAATCGTCGTACCTAAATCCGCTCATCATGCTGCTACTAGCCTTATGACATTGATTTCATGGCTGAGTGATATTCCATTGTACATAAGGACCACCACTTCGTTATCCATTTTTCTCTTTCCTGGGATATTTAAGGTGTCATGAAGTGGAGGTTCTTGTCAACAGAGCAGCCCTAAACTTTGTGGTGCCTGTGTCTTGCTGATTTTTAGTTTTCCCAATTTATACGCGCATGAGTGGAAGTGCCCTATGCGCTCTAAGCTGTGTTTTTTCGGTGTTTCAGGACACACCGTACACTTCTCCAGAGTGGCTGTTGGCAATTTACATCCCGCCCATCAGCGTAGCAAGGCTCCCATTTCTCCACGGCCTGTCCTGCATTTCTGGTTTTTACACTTTTTTCAGCATGGCCCTTTTGACCGATGGGAAGCGAGACTTCTTTGTAGCGCTGATTTGCCTTTCCAGGTTGCTTGGTTGGCCAAAAAGGGCGTATGCGTTTTTTCCTGAATATATTCAGGAAAAAACGCATACGCCCTTTTTGGCCAAGGGCATCATTGTCGACGTTTTGCCGCTTTTCATGTGCTTTAAAGGCGATTCGAATCTACCTCCTGAAATCTGTTTCCTGCAATTCTGCCTTGCTTTCAAATCCTCTTCGTTGCCTTCCCTCAGTATATTTGTGGCCGAGAGTTATCATTTATAACTCTGCAGGTTTGTGAATTGCAGTGCCCCTGAGCTCCATTTTTCAACTCGCTTTTTTGGGAGCTGGCCGCAAAAGCGCAGGAGTGCCTCAGGCCCTATTCTGGTTCCGGGCGGCAGGCCGAGCCTGTGGTTAATTCTTCTTCCTGATGGGAAAATAGAGTGACCTGTGCCTGTCCCAACACCTAGAGCTAGTCTCTCATTGGCTCACCCTCTTCCCGTTCATCCTCAGGACAAATTGCAAGCTGTACGGAACAGCAGGTTAAAGGTGCTGATGCTCCAAGGAGGGAGAGTGCTAGTAAAGCGGCTGGAATGGCGAAGCCGAGCACAAGGAGATGAGAAATGAGGTGCGTTTTAGAAACCTTTCCCGATCACACGGTGTACCACCTTCTGGGTTTCTCATGCATGTTTTCGATGTAGGAAGATGCCCTTGAACCTGGAGATTTGGGACCCATGGGATGGGTAACAGGCAGTATTACTTTAAAGGCTCTGCGTTTGCTCCCCCAACCTCACCAAACCTCTCAGCCCCGAGAGTGTCCACACTTCTGTCTCATCGAGCTGTGGGTCTAGATATGGTCAATCCAGGTTGCATCACAGCCCCTGAAAGAATTTTGTAAGAATTTCTCTCTCTTTCACTGTCTTTGTTTCACGGGTTTTTAAAATAATTTATTTTTATAATGGGGTTTAGCTGCTTTTCACGGCTGTGTTTATGCCGCTTTACACCCACTTGACTCACTTCCAGAGAGATATCAATACATAGGTTTGAAGATTCTTACTAGTCAGATATATTCTTGTACGGTGAATAGGGGGTGTTGAGTCCAGTTCACTGAGCAAGGAGTAGGTCTTTCTATTACATATTGGGTTTATGGAACGGTATCTGAGCTAATTTGAAACCCTTGTTTTATGCATCACCCCACCTCACCTTTCCCTTTAAGCAGCCATAGTGTGTTTTCTAAACGTGTGACTCTGTTCTGTTTTGTAATTCAGTTCAAGTGTAGCGGTTTTTACATTCCCTCTATAAGTGATAGCTTATGATAAGTGTCTTTTTCTGTGTGACTTATTTTACTCAGAATCGTCGTACCTAAATCCGCTCATCATGCTGCTACTAGCCTTATGACATTGATTTCATGGCTGAGTGATATTCCATTGTACATAAGGACCACCACTTCGTTATCCATTTTTCTCTTTCCTGGGATATTTAAGGTGTCATGAAGTGGAGGTTCTTGTCAACAGAGCAGCCCTAAACTTTGGGGTGCCTGTGTCTTGCTGATTTTTAGTTTTCCCAATTTATACGCCCATGAGTGGAAGTGCCCTATGCGCTCTAAGCTGTGTTTTTTCGGTGTTTCAGGACACACCGTACACTTCTCCAGAGTGGCTGTTGGCAATTTACATCCCGCCCATCAACGTAGCAAGGCTCCCTTTTCTCCAAGGCCTGTCCTGCATTTCTGGTTTTTACACTTTTTTCAGCATGGTCCTTTTTACCGAAGGGAAGCGAGACTTCTTTGTAGCGCTGATTTGCCTTTCCAGGTTGCTTGGTTGGCCAAAAAGGGCGTATGCGTTTTTTCCTGAATATATTCAGGAAAAAACGCATACGCCCTTTTTGGCCAAGGGCATCATTGTCGACGTTTTGCCGCTTTTCATGTGCTTTAAAGGCGATTCGAATCTACCTCCTGAAATCTGTTTCCTGCAATTCTGCCTTGCTTTCAAATCCTCTTCGTTGCCTTCCCTCAGTATATTTGTGGCCGAGAGTTATCATTTATAACTCTGCAGGTTTGTGAATTGCAGTGCCCCTGAGCTCCATTTTTCAACTCGCTTTTTTGGGAGCTGGCCGCAAAAGCGCAGGAGTGCCTCAGGCCCTATTCTGGTTCCGGGCGGCAGGCCGAGCCTGTGGTTAATTCTTCTTCCTGATGGGAAAATAGAGTGACCTGTGCCTGTCCCAACACCTAGAGCTAGTCTCTCATTGGCTCCCCCTCTTCCCGTTCATCCTCAGGACAAATTGCAAGCTGTACGGAACAGGAGGTTAAAGGTGCTGATGCTCCAAGGAGGGAGAGTGCTAGTAAAGCGGCTGGAATGGCGAAGCCGAGCACAAGGAGATGAGAAATGAGGTGCGTTTTAGAAACCTTTCCCGATCACACGGTGTACCACCTTCTGGGTTTCTCATGCATGTTTTCGATGTAGGAAGATGCCCTTGAACCTGGAGATTTGGGACCCATGGGATGGGTAACAGGCAGTATTACTTTAAAGGCTCTGCCTTTGCTTCCCCAACCTCACGAAACCTCTCAGCCCCGAGAGTGTCCACACTTCTGTCTCATCCAGCTGTGGGTCTAGATATGGTCAATCCAGGTTGCATCACAGCCCCTGAAAGAATTTTGTAAGAATTTCTCTGTCTTTCACTGTCTTTGTTTCACGGGTTTTTAAAAGTAATTTATTTTTATAATGGGGTTTAGCTGCTTTTCACGGCTGTGTTTATGCCGCTTTACACCCACTTGACTCACTTCCAGAGAGATATCAATACATAGGTTTGAAGATTCTTACTAGTCAGATATATTCTTGTACGGTGAATAGGGGGTGTTGAGTCCAGTTCACTGAGCAAGGAGTAGGTCTTTCTATTACATATTGGGTTTATGGAACGGTATCTGAGCTAATTTGAAACCCTTGTTTTATGCATCACCCCACCTCACCTTTCCCTTTAAGCAGCCATAGTGTGTTTTCTAAACGTGTGACTCTGTTCTGTTTTGTAATTCAGTTCAAGTGTAGCGGTTTTTACATTCCCTCTATAAGTGATAGCTTATGATAAGTGTCTTTTTCTGTGTGACTTATTTTACTCAGAATCGTCGTACCTAAATCCGCTCATCATGCTGCTACTAGCCTTATGACATTGATTTCATGGCTGAGTGATATTCCATTGTACATAAGGACCACCACTTCGTTATCCATTTTTCTCTTTCCTGGGATATTTAAGGTGTCATGAAGTGGAGGTTCTTGTCAACAGAGCAGCCCTAAACTTTGGGGTGCCTGTGTCTTGCTGATTTTTAGTTTTCCCAATTTATACGCCCATGAGTGGAAGTGCCCTATGCGCTCTAAGCTGTGTTTTTTCGGTGTTTCAGGACACACCGTACACTTCTCCAGAGTGGCTGTTGGCAATTTACATCCCGCCCATCAGCGTAGCAAGGCTCCCATTTCTCCACGGCCTGTCCTGCATTTCTGGTTTTTACACTTTTTTCAGCATGGCCCTTTTGACCGATGGGAAGCGAGACTTCTTTGTAGCGCTGATTTGCCTTTCCAGGTTGCTTGGTTGGCCAAAAAGGGCGTATGCGTTTTTTCCTGAATATATTCAGGAAAAAACGCATACGCCCTTTTTGGCCAAGGGCATCATTGTCGACGTTTTGCCGCTTTTCATGTGCTTTAAAGGCGATTCGAATCTACCTCCTGAAATCTGTTTCCTGCAATTCTGCCTTGCTTTCAAATCCTCTTCGTTGCCTTCCCTCAATATATTTGTGGCCGAGAGTTATCATTTATAACTCTGCAGGTTTGTGAATTGCAGTGCCCCTGAGCTCCATTTTTCAACTAGCTTTTTTGGGAGCTGGCCGCAAAAGCGCAGGAGTGCCTCAGGCCCTATTCTGGTTTCGGGCGGCAGGCCGAGCCCGTGGTTAATTCTTCTTCCTGATGGGAAAATAGAGTGACCTGTGCCTGTCCCAAAACCTAAAGCTAGTCTCTCATTAGCTCCCCCTCTTCCCGTTCACCCTCAGGACAAATTGCAAGCTGTACGGAACAGGAGGTTAAAGGTGCTGATGCTCCAAGGAGGGAGAGTGCTAGTAAAGCGGCTGGAATGGCGAAGCCGAGCACAAGGAGATGAGAAATGAGGTGCGTTTTAGAAACCTTTCCCGATCACACGGTGTACCACCTTCTGGGTTTCTCATGCATGTTTTCGATGTAGGAAGATGCCCTTGAACCTGGAGATTTGGGACCCATGGGATGGGTAACAGGCAGTATTACTTTAAAGGCTCTGCCTTTGCTTCCCCAACCTCACGAAACCTCTCAGCCCCGAGAGTGTCCACACTTCTGTCTCATCCAGCTGTGGGTCTAGATATGGTCAATCCAGGTTGCATCACAGCCCCTGAAAGAATTTTGTAAGAATTTCTCTGTCTTTCACTGTCTTTGTTTCACGGGTTTTTAAAAGTAATTTATTTTTATAATGGGGTTTAGCTGCTTTTCACGGCTGTGTTTATGCCGCTTTACACCCACTTGACTCACTTCCAGAGAGATATCAATACATAGGTTTGAAGATTCTTACTAGTCAGATATATTCTTGTACGGTGAATAGGGGGTGTTGAGTCCAGTTCACTGAGCAAGGAGTAGGTCTTTCTATTACATATTGGGTTTATGGAACGGTATCTGAGCTAATTTGAAACCCTTGTTTTATGCATCACCCCACCTCACCTTTCCCTTTAAGCAGCCATAGTGTGTTTTCTAAACGTGTGACTCTGTTCTGTTTTGTAATTCAGTTCAAGTGTAGCGGTTTTTACATTCCCTCTATAAGTGATAGCTTATGATAAGTGTCTTTTTCTGTGTGACTTATTTTACTCAGAATCGTCGTACCTAAATCCGCTCATCATGCTGCTACTAGCCTTATGACATTGATTTCATGGCTGAGTGATATTCCATTGTACATAAGGACCACCACTTCGTTATCCATTTTTCTCTTTCCTGGGATATTTAAGGTGTCATGAAGTGGAGGTTCTTGTCAACAGAGCAGCCCTAAACTTTGGGGTGCCTGTGTCTTGCTGATTTTTAGTTTTCCCAATTTATACGCCCATGAGTGGAAGTGCCCTATGCGCTCTAAGCTGTGTTTTTTCGGTGTTTCAGGACACACCGTACACTTCTCCAGAGTGGCTGTTGGCAATTTACATCCCGCCCATCAGCGTAGCAAGGCTCCCATTTCTCCACGGCCTGTCCTGCATTTCTGGTTTTTACACTTTTTTCAGCATGGCCCTTTTGACCGATGGGAAGCGAGACTTCTTTGTAGCGCTGATTTGCCTTTCCAGGTTGCTTGGTTGGCCAAAAAGGGCGTATGCGTTTTTTCCTGAATATATTCAGGAAAAAACGCATACGCCCTTTTTGGCCAAGGGCATCATTGTCGACGTTTTGCCGCTTTTCATGTGCTTTAAAGGCGATTCGAATCTACCTCCTGAAATCTGTTTCCTGCAATTCTGCCTTGCTTTCAAATCCTCTTCGTTGCCTTCCCTCAATATATTTGTGGCCGAGAGTTATCATTTATAACTCTGCAGGTTTGTAAATTGCAGTGCCCCTGAGCTCCATTTTTCAACTCGCTTTTTTGGGAGCTGGCCGCAAAAGCGCAGGAGTGCCTCAGGCCCTCTTCTGGTTCCGGGCGGCAGGCCGAGCCTGCGGTTAATTCTTCTTCCTGATGGGAAAATAGAGTGACCTGTGCCTGTCCCAACACCTAGAGCTAGTCTCTCATTGGCTCCCCCTCTTCCCGTTCATCCTCAGGACAAATTGCAAGCTGTACGGAACAGGAGGTTAAAGGTGCTGATGCTCCAAGGAGGGAGAGTGCTAGTAAAGCGGCTGGAATGGCGAAGCCGAGCACAAGGAGATGAGAAATGAGGTGCGTTTTAGAAACCTTTCCTGATCACACGGTGTACCACCTTCTGGGTTTCTCATGCATGTTTTCGATGTAGGAAGATGCCCTTGAACCTGGAGATTTGGGACCCATGGGATGGGTAACAGGCAGTATTACTTTAAAGGCTCTGCGTTTGCTCCCCCAACCTCACCAAACCTCTCAGCCCCGAGAGTGTCCACACTTCTGTCTCATCCAGCTGTGGGTCTAGATATGGTCAATCCAGGTTGCATCACAGCCCCTGAAAGAATTTTGTAAGAATTTCTCTCTCTTTCACTGTCTTTGTTTCACGGGTTTTTAAAATAATTTATTTTTATAATGGGGTTTAGCTGCTTTTCACGGCTGTGTTTATGCCGCTTTACACCCACTTGACTCACTTCCAGAGAGATATCAATACATAGGTTTGAAGATTCTTACTAGTCAGATATATTCTTGTACGGTGAATAGGGGGTGTTGAGTCCAGGTCACTGAGCAAGGAGTAGGTCTTTCTATTACATATTGGGTTTATGGAACGGTATCTGAGCTAATTTGAAACCCTTGTTTTATGCATCACCCCACCTCACCTTTCCCTTTAAGCAGCCATAGTGTGTTTTCTAAACGTGTGACTCTGTTCTGTTTTGTAATTCAGTTCAAGTGTAGCGGTTTTTACATTCCCTCTATAAGTGATAGCTTATGATAAGTGTCTTTTTCTGTGTGACTTATTTTACTCAGAATCGTCGTACCTAAATCCGCTCATCATGCTGCTACTAGCCTTATGACATTGATTTCATGGCTGAGTGATATTCCATTGTACATAAGGACCACCACTTCGTTATCCATTTTTCTCTTTCCTGGGATATTTAAGGTGTCATGAAGTGGAGGTTCTTGTCAACAGAGCAGCCCTAAACTTTGGGGTGCCTGTGTCTTGCTGATTTTTAGTTTTCCCAATTTATACGCCCATGAGTGGAAGTGCCCTATGCGCTCTAAGCTGTGTTTTTTCGGTGTTTCAGGACACACCGTACACTTCTCCAGAGTGGCTGTTGGCAATTTACATCCCGCCCATCAGCGTAGCAAGGCTCCCATTTCTCCACGGCCTGTCCTGCATTTCTGGTTTTTACACTTTTTTCAGCATGGCCCTTTTGACCGATGGGAAGCGAGACTTCTTTGTAGCGCTGATTTGCCTTTCCAGGTTGCTTGGTTGGCCAAAAAGGGCGTATGCGTTTTTTCCTGAATATATTCAGGAAAAAACGCATACGCCCTTTTTGGCCAAGGGCATCATTGTCGACGTTTTGCCGCTTTTCATGTGCTTTAAAGGCGATTCGAATCTACCTCCTGAAATCTGTTTCCTGCAATTCTGCCTTGCTTTCAAATCCTCTTCGTTGCCTTCCCTCAATATATTTGTGGCCGAGAGTTATCATTTATAACTCTGCAGGTTTGTGAATTGCAGTGCCCCTGAGCTCCATTTTTCAACTAGCTTTTTTGGGAGCTGGCCGCAAAAGCGCAGGAGTGCCTCAGGCCCTATTCTGGTTTCGGGCGGCAGGCCGAGCCCGTGGTTAATTCTTCTTCCTGATGGGAAAATAGAGTGACCTGTGCCTGTCCCAACACCTAAAGCTAGTCTCTCATTAGCTCCCCCTCTTCCCGTTCACCCTCAGGACAAATTGCAAGCTGTACGGAACAGGAGGTTAAAGGTGCTGATGCTCCAAGGAGGGAGAGTGCTAGTAAAGCGGCTGGAATGGCGAAGCCGAGCACAAGGAGATGAGAAATGAGGTGCGTTTTAGAAACCTTTCCCGATCACACGGTGTACCACCTTCTGGGTTTCTCATGCATGTTTTCGATGTAGGAAGATGCCCTTGAACCTGGAGATTTGGGACCCATGGGATGGGTAACAGGCAGTATTACTTTAAAGGCTCTGCCTTTGCTTCCCCAACCTCACGAAACCTCTCAGCCCCGAGAGTGTCCACACTTCTGTCTCATCCAGCTGTGGGTCTAGATATGGTCAATCCAGGTTGCATCACAGCCCCTGAAAGAATTTTGTAAGAATTTCTCTGTCTTTCACTGTCTTTGTTTCACGGGTTTTTAAAAGTAATTTATTTTTATAATGGGGTTTAGCTGCTTTTCACGGCTGTGTTTATGCCGCTTTACACCCACTTGACTCACTTCCAGAGAGATATCAATACATAGGTTTGAAGATTCTTACTAGTCAGATATATTCTTGTACGGTGAATAGGGGGTGTTGAGTCCAGTTCACTGAGCAAGGAGTAGGTCTTTCTATTACATATTGGGTTTATGGAACGGTATCTGAGCTAATTTGAAACCCTTGTTTTATGCATCACCCCACCTCACCTTTCCCTTTAAGCAGCCATAGTGTGTTTTCTAAACGTGTGACTCTGTTCTGTTTTGTAATTCAGTTCAAGTGTAGCGGTTTTTACATTCCCTCTATAAGTGATAGCTTATGATAAGTGTCTTTTTCTGTGTGACTTATTTTACTCAGAATCGTCGTACCTAAATCCGCTCATCATGCTGCTACTAGCCTTATGACATTGATTTCATGGCTGAGTGATATTCCATTGTACATAAGGACCACCACTTCGTTATCCATTTTTCTCTTTCCTGGGATATTTAAGGTGTCATGAAGTGGAGGTTCTTGTCAACAGAGCAGCCCTAAACTTTGGGGTGCCTGTGTCTTGCTGATTTTTAGTTTTCCCAATTTATACGCCCATGAGTGGAAGTGCCCTATGCGCTCTAAGCTGTGTTTTTTCGGTGTTTCAGGACACACCGTACACTTCTCCAGAGTGGCTGTTGGCAATTTACATCCCGCCCATCAGCGTAGCAAGGCTCCCATTTCTCCACGGCCTGTCCTGCATTTCTGGTTTTTACACTTTTTTCAGCATGGCCCTTTTGACCGATGGGAAGCGAGACTTCTTTGTAGCGCTGATTTGCCTTTCCAGGTTGCTTGGTTGGCCAAAAAGGGCGTATGCGTTTTTTCCTGAATATATTCAGGAAAAAACGCATACGCCCTTTTTGGCCAAGGGCATCATTGTCGACGTTTTGCCGCTTTTCATGTGCTTTAAAGGCGATTCGAATCTACCTCCTGAAATCTGTTTCCTGCAATTCTGCCTTGCTTTCAAATCCTCTTCGTTGCCTTCCCTCAATATATTTGTGGCCGAGAGTTATCATTTATAACTCTGCAGGTTTGTAAATTGCAGTGCCCCTGAGCTCCATTTTTCAACTCGCTTTTTTGGGAGCTGGCCGCAAAAGCGCAGGAGTGCCTCAGGCCCTCTTCTGGTTCCGGGCGGCAGGCCGAGCCTGCGGTTAATTCTTCTTCCTGATGGGAAAATAGAGTGACCTGTGCCTGTCCCAACACCTAGAGCTAGTCTCTCATTGGCTCCCCCTCTTCCCGTTCATCCTCAGGACAAATTGCAAGCTGTACGGAACAGGAGGTTAAAGGTGCTGATGCTCCAAGGAGGGAGAGTGCTAGTAAAGCGGCTGGAATGGCGAAGCCGAGCACAAGGAGATGAGAAATGAGGTGCGTTTTAGAAACCTTTCCTGATCACACGGTGTACCACCTTCTGGGTTTCTCATGCATGTTTTCGATGTAGGAAGATGCCCTTGAACCTGGAGATTTGGGACCCATGGGATGGGTAACAGGCAGTATTACTTTAAAGGCTCTGCGTTTGCTCCCCCAACCTCACCAAACCTCTCAGCCCCGAGAGTGTCCACACTTCTGTCTCATCCAGCTGTGGGTCTAGATATGGTCAATCCAGGTTGCATCACAGCCCCTGAAAGAATTTTGTAAGAATTTCTCTCTCTTTCACTGTCTTTGTTTCACGGGTTTTTAAAATAATTTATTTTTATAATGGGGTTTAGCTGCTTTTCACGGCTGTGTTTATGCCGCTTTACACCCACTTGACTCACTTCCAGAGAGATATCAATACATAGGTTTGAAGATTCTTACTAGTCAGATATATTCTTGTGCGGTGAATAGGGCGTGTTGAGTCCAGGTCACTGAGCAAGGAGTAGGTCTTTCTATTACATATTGGGTTTATGGAACGGTATCTGAGCTAATTTGAAACCCTTGTTTTATTCATCACCCCACCTCACCTTTCCCTTTAAGCAGCCATAGTGTGTTTTCTAAACGTGTGACTCTGTTCTGTTTTGTAATTCAGTTCAAGTGTAGCGGTTTTTACATTCCCTCTATAAGTGATAGCTTATGATAAGTGTCTTTTTCTGTGTGACTTATTTTACTCAGAATCGTCGTACCTAAATCCGCTCATCATGCTGCTACTAGCCTTATGACATTGATTTCATGGCTGAGTGATATTCCATTGTACATAAGGACCACCACTTCGTTATCCATTTTTCTCTTTCCTGGGATATTTAAGGTGTCATGAAGTGGAGGTTCTTGTCAACAGAGCAGCCCTAAACTTTGTGGTGCCTGTGTCTTGCTGATTTTTAGTTTTCCCAATTTATACGCGCATGAGTGGAAGTGCCCTATGCGCTCTAAGCTGTGTTTTTTCGGTGTTTCAGGACACACCGTACACTTCTCCAGAGTGGCTGTTGGCAATTTACATCCCGCCCATCAGCGTAGCAAGGCTCCCATTTCTCCACGGCCTGTCCTGCATTTCTGGTTTTTACACTTTTTTCAGCATGGCCCTTTTGACCGATGGGAAGCGAGACTTCTTTGTAGCGCTGATTTGCCTTTCCAGGTTGCTTGGTTGGCCAAAAAGGGCGTATGCGTTTTTTCCTGAATATATTCAGGAAAAAACGCATACGCCCTTTTTGGCCAAGGGCATCATTGTCGACGTTTTGCCGCTTTTCATGTGCTTTAAAGGCGATTCGAATCTACCTCCTGAAATCTGTTTCCTGCAATTCTGCCTTGCTTTCAAATCCTCTTCGTTGCCTTCCCTCAGTATATTTGTGGCCGAGAGTTATCATTTATAACTCTGCAGGTTTGTGAATTGCAGTGCCCCTGAGCTCCATTTTTCAACTCGCTTTTTTGGGAGCTGGCCGCAAAAGCGCAGGAGTGCCTCAGGCCCTATTCTGGTTCCGGGCGGCAGGCCGAGCCTGTGGTTAATTCTTCTTCCTGATGGGAAAATAGAGTGACCTGTGCCTGTCCCAACACCTAGAGCTAGTCTCTCATTGGCTCACCCTCTTCCCGTTCATCCTCAGGACAAATTGCAAGCTGTACGGAACAGCAGGTTAAAGGTGCTGATGCTCCAAGGAGGGAGAGTGCTAGTAAAGCGGCTGGAATGGCGAAGCCGAGCACAAGGAGATGAGAAATGAGGTGCGTTTTAGAAACCTTTCCCGATCACACGGTGTACCACCTTCTGGGTTTCTCATGCATGTTTTCGATGTAGGAAGATGCCCTTGAACCTGGAGATTTGGGACCCATGGGATGGGTAACAGGCAGTATTACTTTAAAGGCTCTGCGTTTGCTCCCCCAACCTCACCAAACCTCTCAGCCCCGAGAGTGTCCACACTTCTGTCTCATCGAGCTGTGGGTCTAGATATGGTCAATCCAGGTTGCATCACAGCCCCTGAAAGAATTTTGTAAGAATTTCTCTCTCTTTCACTGTCTTTGTTTCACGGGTTTTTAAAATAATTTATTTTTATAATGGGGTTTAGCTGCTTTTCACGGCTGTGTTTATGCCGCTTTACACCCACTTGACTCACTTCCAGAGAGATATCAATACATAGGTTTGAAGATTCTTACTAGTCAGATATATTCTTGTACGGTGAATAGGGGGTGTTGAGTCCAGTTCACTGAGCAAGGAGTAGGTCTTTCTATTACATATTGGGTTTATGGAACGGTATCTGAGCTAATTTGAAACCCTTGTTTTATGCATCACCCCACCTCACCTTTCCCTTTAAGCAGCCATAGTGTGTTTTCTAAACGTGTGACTCTGTTCTGTTTTGTAATTCAGTTCAAGTGTAGCGGTTTTTACATTCCCTCTATAAGTGATAGCTTATGATAAGTGTCTTTTTCTGTGTGACTTATTTTACTCAGAATCGTCGTACCTAAATCCGCTCATCATGCTGCTACTAGCCTTATGACATTGATTTCATGGCTGAGTGATATTCCATTGTACATAAGGACCACCACTTCGTTATCCATTTTTCTCTTTCCTGGGATATTTAAGGTGTCATGAAGTGGAGGTTCTTGTCAACAGAGCAGCCCTAAACTTTGGGGTGCCTGTGTCTTGCTGATTTTTAGTTTTCCCAATTTATACGCCCATGAGTGGAAGTGCCCTATGCGCTCTAAGCTGTGTTTTTTCGGTGTTTCAGGACACACCGTACACTTCTCCAGAGTGGCTGTTGGCAATTTACATCCCGCCCATCAACGTAGCAAGGCTCCCTTTTCTCCAAGGCCTGTCCTGCATTTCTGGTTTTTACACTTTTTTCAGCATGGTCCTTTTTACCGAAGGGAAGCGAGACTTCTTTGTAGCGCTGATTTGCCTTTCCAGGTTGCTTGGTTGGCCAAAAAGGGCGTATGCGTTTTTTCCTGAATATATTCAGGAAAAAACGCATACGCCCTTTTTGGCCAAGGGCATCATTGTCGACGTTTTGCCGCTTTTCATGTGCTTTAAAGGCGATTCGAATCTACCTCCTGAAATCTGTTTCCTGCAATTCTGCCTTGCTTTCAAATCCTCTTCGTTGCCTTCCCTCAGTATATTTGTGGCCGAGAGTTATCATTTATAACTCTGCAGGTTTGTGAATTGCAGTGCCCCTGAGCTCCATTTTTCAACTCGCTTTTTTGGGAGCTGGCCGCAAAAGCGCAGGAGTGCCTCAGGCCCTATTCTGGTTCCGGGCGGCAGGCCGAGCCTGTGGTTAATTCTTCTTCCTGATGGGAAAATAGAGTGACCTGTGCCTGTCCCAACACCTAGAGCTAGTCTCTCATTGGCTCCCCCTCTTCCCGTTCATCCTCAGGACAAATTGCAAGCTGTACGGAACAGGAGGTTAAAGGTGCTGATGCTCCAAGGAGGGAGAGTGCTAGTAAAGCGGCTGGAATGGCGAAGCCGAGCACAAGGAGATGAGAAATGAGGTGCGTTTTAGAAACCTTTCCCGATCACACGGTGTACCACCTTCTGGGTTTCTCATGCATGTTTTCGATGTAGGAAGATGCCCTTGAACCTGGAGATTTGGGACCCATGGGATGGGTAACAGGCAGTATTACTTTAAAGGCTCTGCGTTTGCTCCCCCAACCTCACCAAACCTCTCAGCCCCGAGAGTGTCCACACTTCTGTCTCATCCAGCTGTGGGTCTAGATATGGTCAATCCAGGTTGCATCACAGCCCCTGAAAGAATTTTGTAAGAATTTCTCTCTCTTTCACTGTCTTTGTTTCACGGGTTTTTAAAATAATTTATTTTTATAATGGGGTTTAGCTGCTTTTCACGGCTGTGTTTATGCCGCTTTACACCCACTTGACTCACTTCCAGAGAGATATCAATACATAGGTTTGAAGATTCTTACTAGTCAGATATATTCTTGTACGGTGAATAGGGGGTGTTGAGTCCAGTTCACTGAGCAAGGAGTAGGTCTTTCTATTACATATTGGGTTTATGGAACGGTATCTGAGCTAATTTGAAACCCTTGTTTTATGCATCACCCCACCTCACCTTTCCCTTTAAGCAGCCATAGTGTGTTTTCTAAACGTGTGACTCTGTTCTGTTTTGTAATTCAGTTCAAGTGTAGCGGTTTTTACATTCCCTCTATAAGTGATAGCTTATGATAAGTGTCTTTTTCTGTGTGACTTATTTTACTCAGAATCGTCGTACCTAAATCCGCTCATCATGCTGCTACTAGCCTTATGACATTGATTTCATGGCTGAGTGATATTCCATTGTACATAAGGACCACCACTTCGTTATCCATTTTTCTCTTTCCTGGGATATTTAAGGTGTCATGAAGTGGAGGTTCTTGTCAACAGAGCAGCCCTAAACTTTGGGGTGCCTGTGTCTTGCTGATTTTTAGTTTTCCCAATTTATACGCCCATGAGTGGAAGTGCCCTATGCGCTCTAAGCTGTGTTTTTTCGGTGTTTCAGGACACACCGTACACTTCTCCAGAGTGGCTGTTGGCAATTTACATCCCGCCCATCAGCGTAGCAAGGCTCCCATTTCTCCACGGCCTGTCCTGCATTTCTGGTTTTTACACTTTTTTCAGCATGGCCCTTTTGACCGATGGGAAGCGAGACTTCTTTGTAGCGCTGATTTGCCTTTCCAGGTTGCTTGGTTGGCCAAAAAGGGCGTATGCGTTTTTTCCTGAATATATTCAGGAAAAAACGCATACGCCCTTTTTGGCCAAGGGCATCATTGTCGACGTTTTGCCGCTTTTCATGTGCTTTAAAGGCGATTCGAATCTACCTCCTGAAATCTGTTTCCTGCAATTCTGCCTTGCTTTCAAATCCTCTTCGTTGCCTTCCCTCAATATATTTGTGGCCGAGAGTTATCATTTATAACTCTGCAGGTTTGTAAATTGCAGTGCCCCTGAGCTCCATTTTTCAACTCGCTTTTTTGGGAGCTGGCCGCAAAAGCGCAGGAGTGCCTCAGGCCCTCTTCTGGTTCCGGGCGGCAGGCCGAGCCTGCGGTTAATTCTTCTTCCTGATGGGAAAATAGAGTGACCTGTGCCTGTCCCAACACCTAGAGCTAGTCTCTCATTGGCTCCCCCTCTTCCCGTTCATCCTCAGGACAAATTGCAAGCTGTACGGAACAGGAGGTTAAAGGTGCTGATGCTCCAAGGAGGGAGAGTGCTAGTAAAGCGGCTGGAATGGCGAAGCCGAGCACAAGGAGATGAGAAATGAGGTGCGTTTTAGAAACCTTTCCTGATCACACGGTGTACCACCTTCTGGGTTTCTCATGCATGTTTTCGATGTAGGAAGATGCCCTTGAACCTGGAGATTTGGGACCCATGGGATGGGTAACAGGCAGTATTACTTTAAAGGCTCTGCGTTTGCTCCCCCAACCTCACCAAACCTCTCAGCCCCGAGAGTGTCCACACTTCTGTCTCATCCAGCTGTGGGTCTAGATATGGTCAATCCAGGTTGCATCACAGCCCCTGAAAGAATTTTGTAAGAATTTCTCTCTCTTTCACTGTCTTTGTTTCACGGGTTTTTAAAATAATTTATTTTTATAATGGGGTTTAGCTGCTTTTCACGGCTGTGTTTATGCCGCTTTACACCCACTTGACTCACTTCCAGAGAGATATCAATACATAGGTTTGAAGATTCTTACTAGTCAGATATATTCTTGTGCGGTGAATAGGGCGTGTTGAGTCCAGGTCACTGAGCAAGGAGTAGGTCTTTCTATTACATATTGGGTTTATGGAACGGTATCTGAGCTAATTTGAAACCCTTGTTTTATTCATCACCCCACCTCACCTTTCCCTTTAAGCAGCCATAGTGTGTTTTCTAAACGTGTGACTCTGTTCTGTTTTGTAATTCAGTTCAAGTGTAGCGGTTTTTACATTCCCTCTATAAGTGATAGCTTATGATAAGTGTCTTTTTCTGTGTGACTTATTTTACTCAGAATCGTCGTACCTAAATCCGCTCATCATGCTGCTACTAGCCTTATGACATTGATTTCATGGCTGAGTGATATTCCATTGTACATAAGGACCACCACTTCGTTATCCATTTTTCTCTTTCCTGGGATATTTAAGGTGTCATGAAGTGGAGGTTCTTGTCAACAGAGCAGCCCTAAACTTTGTGGTGCCTGTGTCTTGCTGATTTTTAGTTTTCCCAATTTATACGCGCATGAGTGGAAGTGCCCTATGCGCTCTAAGCTGTGTTTTTTCGGTGTTTCAGGACACACCGTACACTTCTCCAGAGTGGCTGTTGGCAATTTACATCCCGCCCATCAGCGTAGCAAGGCTCCCATTTCTCCACGGCCTGTCCTGCATTTCTGGTTTTTACACTTTTTTCAGCATGGCCCTTTTGACCGATGGGAAGCGAGACTTCTTTGTAGCGCTGATTTGCCTTTCCAGGTTGCTTGGTTGGCCAAAAAGGGCGTATGCGTTTTTTCCTGAATATATTCAGGAAAAAACGCATACGCCCTTTTTGGCCAAGGGCATCATTGTCGACGTTTTGCCGCTTTTCATGTGCTTTAAAGGCGATTCGAATCTACCTCCTGAAATCTGTTTCCTGCAATTCTGCCTTGCTTTCAAATCCTCTTCGTTGCCTTCCCTCAGTATATTTGTGGCCGAGAGTTATCATTTATAACTCTGCAGGTTTGTGAATTGCAGTGCCCCTGAGCTCCATTTTTCAACTCGCTTTTTTGGGAGCTGGCCGCAAAAGCGCAGGAGTGCCTCAGGCCCTATTCTGGTTCCGGGCGGCAGGCCGAGCCTGTGGTTAATTCTTCTTCCTGATGGGAAAATAGAGTGACCTGTGCCTGTCCCAACACCTAGAGCTAGTCTCTCATTGGCTCACCCTCTTCCCGTTCATCCTCAGGACAAATTGCAAGCTGTACGGAACAGCAGGTTAAAGGTGCTGATGCTCCAAGGAGGGAGAGTGCTAGTAAAGCGGCTGGAATGGCGAAGCCGAGCACAAGGAGATGAGAAATGAGGTGCGTTTTAGAAACCTTTCCCGATCACACGGTGTACCACCTTCTGGGTTTCTCATGCATGTTTTCGATGTAGGAAGATGCCCTTGAACCTGGAGATTTGGGACCCATGGGATGGGTAACAGGCAGTATTACTTTAAAGGCTCTGCGTTTGCTCCCCCAACCTCACCAAACCTCTCAGCCCCGAGAGTGTCCACACTTCTGTCTCATCGAGCTGTGGGTCTAGATATGGTCAATCCAGGTTGCATCACAGCCCCTGAAAGAATTTTGTAAGAATTTCTCTCTCTTTCACTGTCTTTGTTTCACGGGTTTTTAAAATAATTTATTTTTATAATGGGGTTTAGCTGCTTTTCACGGCTGTGTTTATGCCGCTTTACACCCACTTGACTCACTTCCAGAGAGATATCAATACATAGGTTTGAAGATTCTTACTAGTCAGATATATTCTTGTACGGTGAATAGGGGGTGTTGAGTCCAGTTCACTGAGCAAGGAGTAGGTCTTTCTATTACATATTGGGTTTATGGAACGGTATCTGAGCTAATTTGAAACCCTTGTTTTATGCATCACCCCACCTCACCTTTCCCTTTAAGCAGCCATAGTGTGTTTTCTAAACGTGTGACTCTGTTCTGTTTTGTAATTCAGTTCAAGTGTAGCGGTTTTTACATTCCCTCTATAAGTGATAGCTTATGATAAGTGTCTTTTTCTGTGTGACTTATTTTACTCAGAATCGTCGTACCTAAATCCGCTCATCATGCTGCTACTAGCCTTATGACATTGATTTCATGGCTGAGTGATATTCCATTGTACATAAGGACCACCACTTCGTTATCCATTTTTCTCTTTCCTGGGATATTTAAGGTGTCATGAAGTGGAGGTTCTTGTCAACAGAGCAGCCCTAAACTTTGGGGTGCCTGTGTCTTGCTGATTTTTAGTTTTCCCAATTTATACGCCCATGAGTGGAAGTGCCCTATGCGCTCTAAGCTGTGTTTTTTCGGTGTTTCAGGACACACCGTACACTTCTCCAGAGTGGCTGTTGGCAATTTACATCCCGCCCATCAACGTAGCAAGGCTCCCTTTTCTCCAAGGCCTGTCCTGCATTTCTGGTTTTTACACTTTTTTCAGCATGGTCCTTTTTACCGAAGGGAAGCGAGACTTCTTTGTAGCGCTGATTTGCCTTTCCAGGTTGCTTGGTTGGCCAAAAAGGGCGTATGCGTTTTTTCCTGAATATATTCAGGAAAAAACGCATACGCCCTTTTTGGCCAAGGGCATCATTGTCGACGTTTTGCCGCTTTTCATGTGCTTTAAAGGCGATTCGAATCTACCTCCTGAAATCTGTTTCCTGCAATTCTGCCTTGCTTTCAAATCCTCTTCGTTGCCTTCCCTCAGTATATTTGTGGCCGAGAGTTATCATTTATAACTCTGCAGGTTTGTGAATTGCAGTGCCCCTGAGCTCCATTTTTCAACTCGCTTTTTTGGGAGCTGGCCGCAAAAGCGCAGGAGTGCCTCAGGCCCTATTCTGGTTCCGGGCGGCAGGCCGAGCCTGTGGTTAATTCTTCTTCCTGATGGGAAAATAGAGTGACCTGTGCCTGTCCCAACACCTAGAGCTAGTCTCTCATTGGCTCCCCCTCTTCCCGTTCATCCTCAGGACAAATTGCAAGCTGTACGGAACAGGAGGTTAAAGGTGCTGATGCTCCAAGGAGGGAGAGTGCTAGTAAAGCGGCTGGAATGGCGAAGCCGAGCACAAGGAGATGAGAAATGAGGTGCGTTTTAGAAACCTTTCCCGATCACACGGTGTACCACCTTCTGGGTTTCTCATGCATGTTTTCGATGTAGGAAGATGCCCTTGAACCTGGAGATTTGGGACCCATGGGATGGGTAACAGGCAGTATTACTTTAAAGGCTCTGCGTTTGCTCCCCCAACCTCACCAAACCTCTCAGCCCCGAGAGTGTCCACACTTCTGTCTCATCCAGCTGTGGGTCTAGATATGGTCAATCCAGGTTGCATCACAGCCCCTGAAAGAATTTTGTAAGAATTTCTCTCTCTTTCACTGTCTTTGTTTCACGGGTTTTTAAAATAATTTATTTTTATAATGGGGTTTAGCTGCTTTTCACGGCTGTGTTTATGCCGCTTTACACCCACTTGACTCACTTCCAGAGAGATATCAATACATAGGTTTGAAGGTTCTTACTAGTCAGATATATTCTTGTGCGGTGAATAGGGGGTGTTGAGTCCAGTTCACTGAGCAAGGAGTAGGTCTTTCTATTACATATTGGGTTTATGGAACGGTATCTGAGCCAATTTGAAACCCTTGTTTTATTCATCACCCCACCTCACCTTTCCCTTTAAGCAGCCATAGTGTGTTTTCTAAACGTGTGACTCTGTTCTGTTTTGTAATTCAGTTCAAGTGTAGCGGATTTTACATTCCCTCTATAAGTGATAGCTTATGATAAGTGTCTTTTTCTGTGTGACTTATTTTACTCAGAATCGTCGTACCTAAATCCGCTCATCATGCTGCTACTAGCCTTATGACATTGATTTCATGGCTGAGTGATATTCCATTGTATATAAGGACCACCACTTCTTTATCCATTTTTCTCTTTCCTGGGATATTTAAGGTGTCATGAAGTGGAGGTTCTTGTCAACAGAGCAGCCCTAAACTTTGGGGTGCCTGTGTCTTGCTGATTTTTAGTTTTCCCAATTTATACGCGCATGAGTGGAAGTGCCCTATGCGCTCTAAGCTGTGTTTTTTCGGTGTTTCAGGACACACCGTACACTTCTCCAGAGTGGCTGTTGGCAATTTACATCCCGCCCATCAGCGTAGCAAGGCTCCCATTTCTCCACGGCCTGTCCTGCATTTCTGGTTTTTACACTTTTTTCAGCATGGCCCTTTTGACCGATGGGAAGCGAGACTTCTTTGTAGCGCTGATTTGCCTTTCCAGGTTGCTTGGTTGGCCAAAAAGGGCGTATGCGTTTTTTCCTGAATATATTCAGGAAAAAACGCATACGCCCTTTTTGGCCAAGGGCATCATTGTCGACGTTTTGCCGCTTTTCATGTGCTTTAAAGGCGATTCGAATCTACCTCCTGAAATCTGTTTCCTGCAATTCTGCCTTGCTTTCAAATCCTCTTCGTTGCATTCCCTCAATATATTTGTGGCCGAGAGTTATCATTTATAACTCTGCAGGTTTGTGAATTGCAGTGCCCCTGAGCTCCATTTTTCAACTCGCTTTTTTGGGAGCTGGCCGCAAAAGCGCAGGAGTGCCTCAGGCCCTATTCTGGTTCCGGGCGGCAGGCCGAGCCTGTGGTTAATTCTTCTTCCTGATGGGAAAATAGAGTGACCTGTGCCTGTCCCAACACCTAGAGCTAGTCTCTCATTGGCTCCCCCTCTTCCCGTTCATCCTCAGGACAAATTGCAAGCTGTACGGAACAGGAGGTTAAAGGTGCTGATGCTCCAAGGAGGGAGAATGCTAGTAAAGCGGCTGGAATGGCGAAGCCGAGCACAAGGAGATGAGAAATGAGGTGCGTTTTAGAAACCTTTCCTGATCACACGGTGTACCACCTTCTGGGTTTCTCATGCATGTTTTCGATGTAGGAAGATGCCCTTGAACCTGGAGATTTGGGACCCATGGGATGGGTAACAGGCAGTATTACTTTAAAGGCTCTGCGTTTGCTCCCCCAACCTCACCAAACCTCTCAGCCCCGAGAGTGTCCACACTTCTGTCTCATCCAGCTGTGGGTCTAGATATGGTCAATCCAGGTTGCATCACAGCCCCTGAAAGAATTTTGTAAGAATTTCTCTCTCTTTCACTGTCTTTGTTTCACGGGTTTTTAAAATAATTTATTTTTATAATGGGGTTTAGCTGCTTTTCACGGCTGTGTTTATGCCGCTTTACACCCACTTGACTCACTTCCAGAGAGATATCAATACATAGGTTTGAAGATTCTTACTAGTCAGATATATTCTTGTGCGGTGAATAGGGGGTGTTGAGTCCAGTTCACTGAGCAAGGAGTAGGTCTTTCTATTACATATTGGGTTTATGGAACGGTATCTGAGCTAATTTGAAACCCTTGTTTTATTCATCACCCCACCTCACCTTTCCCTTTAAGCAGCCATAGTGTGTTTTCTAAACGTGTGACTCTGTTCTGTTTTGTAATTCAGTTCAAGTGTAGCGGATTTTACATTCCCTCTATAAGTGATAGCTTATGATAAGTGTCTTTTTCTGTGTGACTTATTTCACTTACAATTGTCGTACCTAAATCCGCTCATCATGCTGCTACTAGCCTTATGACATTGATTTCATGGCTGAGTGATATTCCATTGTATATAAGGACCACCACTTCTTTATCCATTTTTCTCTTTCCTGGGATATTTAAGGTGTCATGAAGTGGAGGTTCTTGTCAACAGAGCAGCCCTAAACTTTGGGGTGCCTGTGTCTTGCTGATTTTTAGTTTTCCCAATTTATACGCGCATGAGTGGAAGTGCCCTATGCGCTCTAAGCTGTGTTTTTTCGGTGTTTCAGGACACACCGTACACTTCTCCAGAGTGGCTGTTGGCAATTTACATCCCGCCCATCAGCGTAGCAAGGCTCCCATTTCTCCACGGCCTGTCCTGCATTTCTGGTTTTTACACTTTTTTCAGCATGGCCCTTTTGACCGATGGGAAGCGAGACTTCTTTGTAGCGCTGATTTGCCTTTCCAGGTTGCTTGGTTGGCCAAAAAGGGCGTATGCGTTTTTTCCTGAATATATTCAGGAAAAAACGCATACGCCCTTTTTGGCCAAGGGCATCATTGTCGACGTTTTGCCGCTTTTCATGTGCTTTAAAGGCGATTCGAATCTACCTCCTGAAATCTGTTTCCTGCAATTCTGCCTTGCTTTCAAATCCTCTTCGTTGCCTTCCCTCAATATATTTGTGGCCGAGAGTTATCATTTATAACTCTGCAGGTTTGTGAATTGCAGTGCCCCTGAGCTCCATTTTTCAACTAGCTTTTTTGGGAGCTGGCCGCAAAAGCGCAGGAGTGCCTCAGGCCCTATTCTGGTTTCGGGCGGCAGGCCGAGCCCGTGGTTAATTCTTCTTCCTGATGGGAAAATAGAGTGACCTGTGCCTGTCCCAACACCTAGAGCTAGTCTCTCATTGGCTCCCCCTCTTCCCGTTCACCCTCAGGACAAATTGCAAGCTGTACGGAACAGGAGGTTAAAGGTGCTGATGCTCCAAGGAGGGAGAGTGCTAGTAAAGCGGCTGGAATGGCGAAGCCGAGCACAAGGAGATGAGAAATGAGGTGCGTTTTAGAAACCTTTCCCGATCACACGGTGTACCACCTTCTGGGTTTCTCATGCATGTTTTCGATGTAGGAAGATGCCCTTGAACCTGGAGATTTGGGACCCATGGGATGGGTAACAGGCAGTATTACTTTAAAGGCTCTGCCTTTGCTTCCCCAACCTCACGAAACCTCTCAGCCCCGAGAGTGTCCACACTTCTGTCTCATCCAGCTGTGGGTCTAGATATGGTCAATCCAGGTTGCATCACAGCCCCTGAAAGAATTTTGTAAGAATTTCTCTCTCTTTCACTGTCTTTGTTTCACGGGTTTTTAAAAGTAATTTATTTTTATAATGGGGTTTAGCTGCTTTTCACGGCTGTGTTTATGCCGCTTTACACCCACTTGACTCAATTCCAGAGAGATATCAATACATAGGTTTTAAGATTCTTACTAGTCAGATATATTCTTGTACGGTGAATAGGGGGTGTTGAGTCCAGTTCACTGAGCAAGGAGTAGGTGTTTCTATTACATATTGGGTTTATGGAACGGTATCTGAGCTAATTTGAAACCCTTGTTTTATGCATCACCCCACCTCACCTTTCCCTTTAAGCAGCCATAGTGTGTTTTCTAAACGTGTGACTCTGTTCTGTTTTGTAATTCAGTTCAAGTGTAGCGGTTTTTACATTCCCTCTATAAGTGATAGCTTATGATAAGTGTCTTTTTCTGTGTGACTTATTTTACTCAGAATCGTCGTACCTAAATCCGCTCATCATGCTGCTACTAGCCTTATGACATTGATTTCATGGCTGAGTGATATTCCATTGTACATAAGGACCACCACTTCGTTATCCATTTTTCTCTTTCCTGGGATATTTAAGGTGTCATGAAGTGGAGGTTCTTGTCAACAGAGCAGCCCTAAACTTTGGGGTGCCTGTGTCTTGCTGATTTTTAGTTTTCCCAATTTATACGCCCATGAGTGGAAGTGCCCTATGCGCTCTAAGCTGTGTTTTTTCGGTGTTTCAGGACACACCGTACACTTCTCCAGAGTGGCTGTTGGCAATTTACATCCCGCCCATCAGCGTAGCAAGGCTCCCATTTCTCCACGACCTGTCCTGCATTTCTGGTTTTTACACTTTTTTCAGCATGGCCCTTTTGACCGATGGGAAGCGAGACTTCTTTGTAGCGCTGATTTGCCTTTCCAGGTTGCTTGGTTGGCCAAAAAGGGCGTATGCGTTTTTTCCTGAATATATTCAGGAAAAAACGCATACGCCCTTTTTGGACAAGGGCATCATTGTCGACGTTTTGCCGCTTTTCATGTGCTTTAAAGGCGATTCGAATCTACCTCCTGAAATCTGTTTCCTGCAATTCTGCCTTGCTTTCAAATCCTCTTCGTTGCCTTCCCTCAATATATTTGTGGCCGAGAGTTATCATTTATAACTCTGAAGGTTTGTGAATTGCAGTGCCCCTGAGCTCCATTTTTCAACTAGCTTTTTTGGGAGCTGGCCGCAAAAGCGCAGGAGTGCCTCAGGCCCTATTCTGGTTCCGGGCGGCAGGCCGAGCCCGTGGTTAATTCTTCTTCCTGATGGAAAAATAGAGTGACCTGTGCCTGTCCCAACACCTAGAGCTAGTCTCTCATTGGCTCCCCCTCTTCCCGTTCACCCTCAGGACAAATTGCAAGCTGTACGGAACAGGAGGTTAAAGGTGCTGATGCTCCAAGGAGGGAGAGTGCTAGTAAAGCGGCTGGAATGGCGAACCCGAGCACAAGGAGATGAGAAATGAGGTGCGTTTTAGAAACCTTTCCCGATCACACGGTGTACCACCTTCTGGGTTTCTCATGCATGTTTTCGATGTAGGAAGATGCCCTTGAACCTGGAGATTTGGGACCCATGGGATGGGTAACAGGCAGTATTACTTTAAAGGCTCTGCCTTTGCTCCCCCAACCTCACCAAACCTCTCAGCCCCGAGAGTGTCCACCCTTCTGTCTCATCCAGCTGTGGGTCTAGATATGGTCAATCCAGGTTGCATCACAGCCCCTGAAAGAATTTTGTAAGAATTTCTGTCTCTTTCACTGTCTTTGTTTCACGGGTTTTTAAAAGTAATTTATTTTTATAATGGGGTTTAGCTGCTTTTCACGGCTGTGTTTATGCCGCTTTACACCCACTTGACTCACTTCCAGAGAGATATCAATACATAGGTTTGAAGATTCTTGGTAGTCAGATATATTCTTGTACGGTGAATAGGGGGTGTTGAGTCCAGTTCACTGAGCAAGGAGTAGGTCTTTTTATTACATATTGGGTTTATGGAACGGTATCTGAGCTAATTTGAAACCCTTGTTTTATGCATCACCCCACCTCACCTTTCCCTTTAAGCAGCCATAGTGTGTTTTCTAAACGTGTGACTCTGTTCTGTTTTGTAATTCAGTTCAAGTGTAGCGGTTTTTACATTCCCTCTACAAGTGATAGCTTATGATAAATGTGTTTTTCTGTGTGACTTATTTCACTTAGAATCGTCGTACCTAAATCCGCTCATCATGCTGCTACTAGCTTTATGACATTGATTTCATGGCTGAGTGATATTCCATTGTATATGAGGACCACCACTTCTTTATCCATTTTTCTCTTTCCTGGGATATTTAAGGTGTCATGAAGTGGAGGTTCTTGTCAACAGAGCAGCCCTAAACTTTGGGGTGCCTGTGTCTTGCTGATTTTTAGTTTTCCCAATTTATACGCCCATGAGTGGAAGTGCCCTATGAGCTCTAAGCTGTGTTTTTTCGGTGTTTCAGGATACACCGTACACTTCTCTAGAGTGGCTGTTGGCAATTTACATCCCGCCCATCAGCGTAGCAAGGCTCCCTTTTCTCCACGGCCTGTCCTGCATTTCTGGTTTTTACACTTTTTTCAGCATGGCCCTTTTTACCGATGGGAAGCGACACTTCTTTGTAGCGCTGATTTGCCTTTCCAGGTTGCTTGGTTGGCCAAAAAGGGCGTATGCGTTTTTTCCTGAATATATTCAGGAAGAAACGCATACGCCCTTTTTGGCCAAGGGCATCATTGTCGACGTTTTGCCGCTTTTCATGTGCTTTAAAGGCGATTCGAATCTACCTCCTGAAATCTGTTTCCTGCAATTCTGCCTTGCTTTCAAATCCTCTTCGTTGCCTTCCCTCAGTATATTTGTGGTCGAGAGTTATCATTTATAACTCTGCAGGTTTGTGAATTGCAGTGCCCCTGAGCTCCATTTTTCAACTCGCTTTTTTGGGAGCTGGCCGCAAAAGCGCAGGAGTGCCTCAGGCCCTATTCTGGTTCCGGGCGGCAGGCCGAGCCTGTGGTTAATTCTTCTTCCTGATGGGAAAATAGAGTGACCTGTGCCTGTCCCAACACTTAGAGCTAGTCTCTCATTGGCTCCCCCTCTTCCCGTTCATCCTCAGGACAAATTGCAAGCTGTACGGAACAGGAGGTTAAAGGTGCTGATGCTCCAAGGAGGGAGAGTGCTAGTAAAGCGGCTGGAATGGCGAAGCCGAGCACAAGGAGATGAGAAATGAGGTGCGTTTTAGAAACCTTTCCTGATCACACGGTGTACCACCTTCTGGGTTTCTCATGCATGTTTTCGATGTAGGAAGATGCCCTTGAACCTGGAGATTTGGGACCCATGGGATGGGTAACAGGCAGTATTACTTTAAAGGCTCTGCGTTTGCTCCCCCAACCTCACCAAACCTCTCAGCCCCGAGAGTGTCCACACTTCTGTCTCATCCAGCTGTGGGTCTAGATATGGTCAATCCAGGTTGCATCACAGCCCCTGAAAGAATTTTGTAAGAATTTCTCTCTCTTTCACTGTCTTTGTTTCACGGGTTTTTAAAATAATTTATTTTTATAATGGGGTTTAGCTGCTTTTCACGGCTGTGTTTATGCCGTTTTACACCCACTTGACTCACTTCCAGAGAGATATCAATACATAGGTTTGAAGATTCTTACTAGTCAGATATATTCTTGTGCGGTGAATAGGGGGTGTTGAGTCCAGTTCACTGAGCAAGGAGTAGGTCTTTCTATTACATAGTGGGTTTATGGAAGGGTATCTGGGCTAATTTGAAACCCTTGTTTTATTCATCACCCCACCTCACCTTTCCCTTTAAGCAGCCATAGTGTGTTTTCTAAACGTGTGACGCTGTTCTGTTTTATAATTCAGTTCAAGTGTAGCGGTTTTTACATTCCCTCTATAAGTGATAGCTTATGATAAGTGTCTTTTTCTGTGTGACTTATTTCACTCAGAATCGTCGTACCTAAATCCGCTCATCATGCTGCTACTAGCCTTATGACATTGATTTCATGGCTGAGTGATATTCCATTGTACATAAGGACCACCACTTCGTTATCCATTTTTCTCTTTCCTGGGATATTTAAGGTGTCATGAAGTGGAGGTTCTTGTCAACAGAGCAGCCCTAAACTTTGGGGTGCCTGTGTCTTGCTGATTTTTAGTTTTCCCAATTTATACGCCCATGAGTGGAAGTGCCCTATGCGCTCTAAGCTGTGTTTTTTCCGTGTTTCAGGACACACCGTACACTTCTCCAGAGTGGCTGTTGGCAATTTACATCCCGCCCATCAGCGTAGCAAGGCTCCCATTTCTCCACGGCCTGTCCTGCATTTCTGGTTTTTACACTTTTTTCAGCATGGCCCTTTTGACCGATGGGAAGCGAGACTTCTTTGTAGCGCTGATTTGCCTTTCCAGGTTGCTTGGTTGGCCAAAAAGGGCGTATGCGTTTTTTCCTGAATATATTCAGGAAAAAACGCATACGCCCTTTTTGGCCAAGGGCATCATTGTCGACGTTTTGCCGCTTTTCATGTGCTTTAAAGGCGATTCGAATCTACCTCCTGAAATCTGTTTCCTGCAATTCTGCCTTGCTTTCAAATCCTCTTCATTGCCTTCCCTCAGTATATTTGTGGCCGAGAGTTATCATTTATAACTCTGCAGGTTTGTGAATTGCAGTGCCCCTGAGCTCCATTTTTCAACTCGCTTTTTTGGGAGCTGGACGCAAAAGCGCAGGAGTGCCTCAGGCCCTATTCTGGTTCCGGGCGGCAGGCCAGCCTGTGGTTTATTCTTCTTCCTGATGGGAAAATAGAGTGACCTGTGCCTGTCCCAACACCTAGAGCTAGTCTCTCATTGGCTCCCCCTCTTCCCGTTCATCCTCAGGACAAATTGCAAGCTGTACGGAACAGGAGGTTAAAGGTGCTGATGCTCCAAGGAGGGAGAGTGCTAGTAAAGCGGCTGGAATGGCGAAGCCGAGCACAAGGAGATGAGAAATGAGGTGCGTGTTAGAAACCTTTCCCGATCACACGGTGTACCACCTTCTGGGTTTCTCATGCATGTTTTCGATGTAGGAAGATGCCCTTGAACCTGGAGATTTGGGACCCATGGGATGGGTAACAGGCAGTATTACTTTAAAGGCTCTGCCTTTGCTTCCCCAACCTCACCAAACCTCTCAGCCCCGAGAGTGTCCACACTTCTGTCTCATCCAGCTGTGGGTCTAGATATGGTCAATCCAGGTTGCATCCCAGCCCCTGAAAGAATTTTGTAAGAATTTCTCTCTCTTTCACTGTCTTTGTTTCACGGGTTTTTAAAACTAATTTATTTTTATAATGGGGTTTAGCTGCTTTTCACGGCTGTGTTTATGCCGCTTTACACCCACTTGACTCACTTCCAGAGAGATATCAATACATTGGTTTTAAGATTCTTACTAGTCAGATATATTCTTGTACGGTGAATAGGGGGTGTTGAGTCCAGTTCACTGAGCAAGGAGTAGGTCTTTCTATTACATATTGGGTTTATGGAACGGTATCTGAGCTAATTTGAAACCCTTGTTTTATGCATCACCCCACCTCACCTTTCCCTTTAAGCAGCCATAGTGTGTTTTCTAAACGTGTGACTCTGTTCTGTTTTGTAATTCAGTTCAAGTGTAGCGGTTTTTACATTCCCTCTATAAGTGATAGCTTATGATAAGTGTCTTTTTCTGTGTGACTTATTTTACTCAGAATCGTCGTACCTAAATCCGCTCATCATGCTGCTACTAGCCTTATGACATTGATTTCATGGCTGAGTGATATTCCATTGTACATAAGGACCACCACTTGTTTATCCATTTTTCTCTTTCCTGGGATATTTAAGGTGTCATGAAGTGGAGGTTCTTGTCAACAGAGCAGCCCTAAACTTTGGGGTGCCTGTGTCATGCTGATTTTTAGTTTTCCCAATTTATACGCGCATGAGTGGAAGTGCCCTATGCGCTCTAAGCTGTGTTTTTTCGGTGTTTCAGGACACACCGTACACTTCTCCAGAGTGGCTGTTGGCAATTTACATCCCGCCCATCAGCGTAGCAAGGCTCCCATTTCTCCACGGCCTGTCCTGCATTTCTGGTTTTTACACTTTTTTCAGCATGGCCCTTTTGACCGATGGGAAGCGAGACTTCTTTGTAGCGCTGATTTGCCTTTCCAGGTTGCTTGGTTGGCCAAAAAGGGCGTATGCGTTTTTTCCTGAATATATTCAGGAAAAAACGCATACGCCCTTTTTGGCCAAGGGCATCATTGTCGACGTTTTGCCGCTTTTCATGTGCTTTAAAGGCGATTCGAATCTACCTCCTGAAATCTGTTTCCTGCAATTCTGCCTTGCTTTCAAATCCTCTTCGTTGCCTTCCCTCAATATATTTGTGGCCGAGAGTTATCATTTATAACTCTGCAGGTTTGTGAATTGCAGTGCCCCTGAGCTCCATTTTTCAACTAGCTTTTTTGGGAGCTGGCCGCAAAAGCGCAGGAGTGCCTCAGGCCCTATTCTGGTTTCGGGCGGCAGGCCGAGCCCGTGGTTAATTCTTCTTCCTGATGGGAAAATAGAGTGACCTGTGCCTGTCCCAACACCTAGAGCTAGTCTCTCATTGGCTCCCCCTCTTCCCGTTCACCCTCAGGACAAATTGCAAGCTGTACGGAACAGGAGGTTAAAGGTGCTGATGCTCCAAGGAGGGAGAGTGCTAGTAAAGCGGCTGAAATGGCGAAGCCGAGCACAAGGAGATGAGAAATGAGGTGCGTTTTAGAAACCTTTCCCGATCACACGGTGTACCACCTTCTGGGTTTCTCATGCATGTTTTCGATGTAGGAAGATGCCCTTGAACCTGGAGATTTGGGACCCATGGGATGGGTAACAGGCAGTATTACTTTAAAGGCTCTGCCTTTGCTTCCCCAACCTCACGAAACCTCTCAGCCCCGAGAGTGTCCACACTTCTGTCTCATCCAGCTGTGGGTCTAGATATGGTCAATCCAGGTTGCATCCCAGCCCCTGAAAGAATTTTGTAAGAATTTCTCTCTCTTTCACTGTCTTTGTTTCACGGGTTTTTAAAAGTAATTTATTTTTATAATGGGGTTTAGCTGCTTTTCACGGCTGTGTTTATGCCGCTTTACACCCACTTGACTCACTTCCAGAGAGATATCAATACATAGGTTTGAAGATTCTTACTAGTCAGATATACTCTTGTACGGTGAATAGGGGGTGTTGAGTCCAGTTCACTGAGCAAGGAGTAGGTCTTTCTATTACATATTGGGTTTATGGAACGGTATCTGAGCTAATTTGAAACCCTTGTTTTATGCATCACCCCACCTCACCTTTCCCTTTAAGCAGCCATAGTGTGTTTTCTAAACGTGTGACTCTGTTCTGTTTTGTAATTCAGTTCAAGTGTAGCGGTTTTTACATTCCCTCTATAAGTGATAGCTTATGATAAGTGTCTTTTTCTGTGTGACTTATTTTACTCAGAATCGTCGTACCTAAATCCGCTCATCATGCTGCTACTAGCCTTATGACATTGATTTCATGGCTGAGTGATATTCCATTGTACATAAGGACCACCACTTCGTTATCCATTTTTCTCTTTCCTGGGATATTTAAGGTGTCATGAAGTGGAGGTTCTTGTCAACAGAGCAGCCCTAAACTTTGGGGTGCCTGTGTCTTGCTGATTTTTAGTTTTCCCAATTTATACGCCCATGAGTGGAAGTGCCCTATGCGCTCTAAGCTGTGTTTTTTCGGTGTTTCAGGACACACCGTACACTTCTCCAGAGTGGCTGTTGGCAATTTACATCCCGCCCATCAGCGTAGCAAGGCTCCCATTTCTCCACGGCCTGTCCTGCATTTCTGGTTTTTACACTTTTTTCAGCATGGCCCTTTTGACCGATGGGAAGCGAGACTTCTTCGTAGCGCTGATTTGCCTTTCCAGGTTGCTTGGTTGGCCAAAAAGGGCGTATGCGTTTTTTCCTGAATATATTCAGGAAAAAACGCATACGCCCTTTTTGGCCAAGGGCATCATTGTCGACGTTTTGCCGCTTTTCATGTGCTTTAAAGGCGATTCGAATCTACCTCCTGAAATCTGTTTCCTGCAATTCTGCCTTGCTTTCAAATCCTCTTCGTTGCCTTCCCTCAGTATATTTGTGGCCGAGAGTTATCATTTATAACTCTGCAGGTTTGTGAATTGCAGTGCCCCTGAGCTCCATTTTTCAACTCGCTTTTTTGGGAGCTGGCCGCAAAAGCGCAGGAGTGCCTCAGGCCCTATTCTGGTTCCGGGCGGCAGGCCGAGCCTGTGGTTAATTCTTCTTCCTGATGGGAAAATAGAGTGACCTGTGCCTGTCCCAACACCTAGAGCTAGTCTCTCATTGGCTCCCCCTCTTCCCGTTCATCCTCAGGACAAATTGCAAGCTGTACGGAACAGGAGGTTAAAGGTGCTGATGCTCCAAGGAGGGAGAGTGCTAGTAAAGCGGCTGGAATGGCGAAGCCGAGCACAAGGAGATGAGAAATGAGGTGCGTTTTAGAAACCTTTCCCGATCACACGGTGTACCACCTTCTGGGTTTCTCATGCATGTTTTCGATGTAGGAAGATGCCCTTGAACCTGGAGATTTGGGACCCATGGGATGGGTAACAGGCAGTATTACTTTAAAGGCTCTGCCTTTGCTTCCCCAACCTCACCAAACCTCTCAGCCCCGAGAGTGTCCACACTTCTGTCTCATCCAGCTGTGGGTCTAGATATGGTCAATCCAGGTTGCATCCCAGCCCCTGAAAGAATTTTGTAAGAATTTCTCTCTCTTTCACTGTCTTTGTTTCACGGGTTTTTAAAAGTAATTTATTTTTATAATGGGGTTTAGCTGCTTTTCACGGCTGTGTTTATGCCGCTTTACACCCACTTGACTCACTTCCAGAGAGATATCAATACATAGGTTTGAAGATTCTTACTAGTCAGATATATTCTTGTACGGTGAATAGGGGGTGTTGAGTCCAGTTCACTGAGCAAGGAGTAGGTCTTTCTATTACATATTGGGTTTATGGAACGGTATCTGAGCTAATTTGAAACCCTTGTTTTATGCATCACCCCACCTCACCTTTCCCTTTAAGCAGCCATAGTGTGTTTTCTAAACGTGTGACTCTGTTCTGTTTTGTAATTCAGTTCAAGTGTAGCGGTTTTTACATTCCCTCTATAAGTGATAGCTAATGATAAGTGTCTTTTTCTGTGTGACTTATTTCACTCAGAATCGTCGTACCTAAATCCGCTCATCATGCTGCTACTAGCCTTATGACATTGATTTCATGGCTGAGTGATATTCCATTGTACATAAGGACCACCACTTCGTTATCCATTTTTCTCTTTCCTGGGATATTTAAGGTGTCATGAAGTGGAGGTTCTTGTCAACAGAGCAGCCCTAAACTTTGGGGTGCCTGTGTCTTGCTGATTTTTAGTTTTCCCAATTTATACGCCCATGAGTGGAAGTGCCCTATGCGCTCTAAGCTGTGTTTTTTCGGTGTTTCAGGACACACCGTACACTTCTCCAGAGTGGCTGTTGGCAATTTACATCCCGCCCATCAGCGTAGCAAGGCTCCCATTTCTCCACGGCCTGTCCTGCATTTCTGGTTTTTACACTTTTTTCAGCATGGCCCTTTTGACCGATGGGAAGCGAGACTTCTTTGTAGCGCTGATTTGCCTTTCCAGGTTGCTTGGTTGGCCAAAAAGGGCGTATGCGTTTTTTCCTGAATATATTCAGGAAAAAACGCATACGCCCTTTTTGGACAAGGGCATCATTGTCGACGTTTTGCCGCTTTTCATGTGCTTTAAAGGCGATTCGAATCTACCTCCTGAAATCTGTTTCCTGCAATTCTGCCTTGCTTTCAAATCCTCTTCGTTGCCTTCCCTCAATATATTTGTGGCCGAGAGTTATCATTTATAACTCTGCAGGTTTGTGAATTGCAGTGCCCCTGAGCTCCATTTTTCAACTCGCTTTTTTGGGAGCTGGCCGCAAAAGCGCAGGAGTGCCTCAGGCCCTATTCTGGTTCCGGGCGGCAGGCCGAGCCCGTGGTTAATTCTTCTTCCTGATGGAAAAATAGAGTGACCTGTGCCTGTCCCAACACCTAGAGCTAGTCTCTCTTTGGCTCCCCCTCTTCCCGTTCACCCTCAGGACAAATTGCAAGCTGTACGGAACAGGAGGTTAAAGGTGCTGATGCTCCAAGGAGGGAGAGTGCTAGTAAAGCGGCTGGAATGGCGAAGCCGAGCACAAGGAGATGAGAAATGAGGTGCGTTTTAGAAACCTTTCCCGATCACACGGTGTACCACCTTCTGGGTTTCTCATGCATGTTTTCGATGTAGGAAGATGCCCTTGAACCTGGAGATTTGGGACCCATGGGATGGGTAACAGGCAGTATTACTTTAAAGGCTCTGCCTTTGCTTCCCCAACCTCACCAAACCTCTCAGCCCCGAGAGTGTCCACACTTCTGTCTCATCCAGCTGTGGGTCTAGATATGGTCAATCCAAGTTGCATCCCAGCCCCTGAAAGAATTTTGTAAGAATTTCTCTCTCTTTCACTGTCTTTGTTTCACGGGTTTTTAAAAGTAATTTATTTTTATAATGGGGTTTAGCTGCTTTTCACGGCTGTGTTTATGCCGCTTTACACCCACTTGACTCACTTCCAGAGAGATATCAATACATAGGTTTGAAGATTCTTACTAGGCAGATATATTCTTGTGCGGTGAATAGGGGGTGTTGAGTACAGTTCACTGAGCAAGGAGTAGGTCTTTCTATTACATATTGGGTTTATGGAACGGTATCTGAGGTAATTTGAAACCCTTGTTTTATGCATCACCCCACCTCACCTTTCCCTTTAAGCAGCCATAGTGTGTTTTCTAAACGTGTGACTCTGTTCTGTTTTGTAATTCAGTTCAAGTGTAGCGGTTTTTACATTCCCTCTATAAGTGATAGCTTATGATAAGTGTCTTTTTCTGTGTGACTTATTTCACTCAGAATCGTCGTACCTAAATCCGCTCATCATGCTGCTACTAGCCTTATGACATTGATTTCATGGCTGAGTGATATTCCATTGTACATAAGGACCACCACTTGTTTATCCATTTTTCTCTTTCCTGGGATATTTAAGGTGTCATGAAGTGGAGGTTCTTGTCAACAGAGCAGCCCTAAACTTTGGGGTGCCTGTGTCATGCTGATTTTTAGTTTTCCCAATTTATACGCGCATGAGTGGAAGTGCCCTATGCGCTCTAAGCTGTGTTTTTTCGGTGTTTCAGGACACACCGTACACTTCTCCAGAGTGGCTGTTGGTAATTTACATCCCGCCCATCAGCGTAGCAAGGCTCCCATTTCTCCACGGCCTGTCCTGCATTTCTGGTTTTTACACTTTTTTCAGCATGGCCCTTTTGACCGATGGGAAGCGAGACTTCTTTGTAGCGCTGATTTGCCTTTCCAGGTTGCTTGGTTGGCCAAAAAGGGCGTATGCGTTTTTTCCTGAATATATTCAGGAAAAAACGCATACGCCCTTTTTGGCCAAGGGCATCATTGTCGACGTTTTGCCGCTTTTCATGTGCTTTAAAGGCGATTCGAATCTACCTCCTGAAATCTGTTTCCTGCAATTCTGCCTTGCTTTCAAATCCTCTTCGTTGCCTTCCCTCAATATATTTGTGGCCGAGAGTTATCATTTATAACTCTGAAGGGTTGTGAATTGCAGTGCCCCTGAGCTCCATTTTTCAACTAGCTTTTTTGGGAGCTGGCCGCAAAAGCGCAGGAGTGCCTCAGGCCCTATTCTGGTTCCGGGCGGCAGGCCGAGCCCGTGGTTAATTCTTCTTCCTGATGGAAAAATAGAGTGACCTGTGCCTGTCCCAACACCTAGAGCTAGTCTCTCATTGGCTCCCCCTCTTCCCGTTCACCCTCAGGATAAATTGCAAGCTGTACGGAACAGGAGGTTAAAGGTGCTGATGCTCCAAGGAGGGAGAGTGCTAGTAAAGCGGCTGGAATGGCGAACCCGAGCACAAGGAGATGAGAAATGAGGTGCGTTTTAGAAACCTTTCCCGATCACACGGTGTACCACCTTCTGGGTTTCTCATGCATGTTTTCGATGTAGGAAGATGCCCTTGAACCTGGAGATTTGGGACCCATGGGATGGGTAACAGGCAGTATTACTTTAAAGGCTCTGCGTTTGCTCCCCCAACCTCACCAAACCTCTCAGCCCCGAGAGTGTCCACACTTCTGTCTCATCCAGCTGTGGGTCTAGATATGGTCAATCCAGGTTGCATCACAGCCCCTGAAAGAATTTTGTAAGAATTTCTCTCTCTTTCACTGTCTTTGTTTCACTGGTTTTTAAAATAATTTATTTTTATAATGGGGTTTAGCTGCTTTTCACGGCTGTGTTTATGCCGTTTTACACCCACTTGACTCACTTCCAGAGAGATATCAATACATAGGTTTGAAGATTCTTACTAGTCAGATATATTCTTGTGCGGTGAATAGGGGGTGTTGAGTCCAGTTCACTGAGCAAGGAGTAGGTCTTTCTATTACATAGTGGGTTTATGGAAGGGTATCTGAGCTAATTTGAAACCCTTGTTTTATTCATCACCCCACCTCACCTTTCCCTTTAAGCAGCCATAGTGTGTTTTCTAAACGTGTGACGCTGTTCTGTTTTATAATTCAGTTCAAGTGTAGCGGTTTTTACATTCCCTCTATAAGTGATAGCTTATGATAAGTGTCTTTTTCTGTGTGACTTATTTCACTCAGAATCGTCGTACCTAAATCCGCTCATCATGCTGCTACTAGCCTTATGACATTGATTTCATGGCTGAGTGATATTCCATTGTACATAAGGATCACCACTTCGTTATCCATTTTTCTCTTTCCTGGGATATTTAAGGTGTCATGAAGTGGAGGTTCTTGTCAACAGAGCAGCCCTAAACTTTGGGGTGCCTGTGTCTTGCTGATTTTTAGTTTTCCCAATTTATACGCCCATGAGTGGAAGTGCCCTATGCGCTCTAAGCTGTGTTTTTTCAGTGTTTCAGGACACACCGTACACTTCTCCAGAGTGGCTGTTGGCAATTTACATCCCGCCCATCAGCGTAGCAAGGCTCCCATTTCTCCACGGCCTGTCCTGCATTTCTGGTTTTTACACTTTTTTCAGCATGGCCCTTTTGACCGATGGGAAGCGAGACTTCTTTGTAGCGCTGATTTGCCTTTCCAGGTTGCTTGGTTGGCCAAAAAGGGCGTATGCGTTTTTTCCTGAATATATTCAGGAAAAAACGCATACGCCCTTTTTGGCCAAGGGCATCATTGTCGACGTTTTGCCGCTTTTCATGTGCTTTAAAGGCGATTCGAATCTACCTCCTGAAATCTGTTTCCTGCAATTCTGCCTTGCTTACAAATCCTCTTCGTTGCCTTCCCTCAGTATATTTGGGGCCGAGAGTTATCATTTATAACTCTGCAGGTTTGTGAATTGCAGTGCCCCTGAGCTCCATTGTTCAACTCGCTTTTTTGGGAGCTGGCCGCAAAAGCGCAGGAGTGCCTCAGGCCCTATTCTGGTTCCGGGCGGCAGGCCAGGCCTGTGGTTTATTCTTCTTCCTGATGGGAAAATAGAGTGACCTGTGCCTGTCCCAACACCTAGAGCTAGTCTCTCATTGGCTCCCCCTCTTCCCGTTCATCCTCAGGACAAATTGCAAGCTGTACGGAACAGGAGGTTAAAGGTGCTGATGCTCCAAGGAGGGAGAGTGCTAGTAAAGCGGCTGGAATGGCGAAGCCGAGCACAAGGAGATGAGAAATGAGGTGCGTTTTAGAAACCTTTCCCGATCACACGGTGTACCACCTTCTGGGTTTCTCATGCATGTTTTCGATGTAGGAAGATGCCCTTGAACCTGGAGATTTGGGACCCATGGGATGGGTAACAGGCAGTATTACTTTAAAGGCTCTGCCTTTGCTTCCCCAACCTCACCAAACCTCTCAGCCCCGAGAGTGTCCACACTTCTGTCTCATCCAGCTGTGGGTCTAGATATGGTCAATCCAGGTTGCATCCCAGCCCCTGAAAGAATTTTGTAAGAATTTCTCTCTCTTTCACTGTCTTTGTTTCACGGGTTTTTAAAAGTAATTTATTTTTATAATGGGGTTTAGCTGCTTTTCACGGCTGTGTTTATGCCGCTTTACACCCACTTGACTCACTTCCAGAGAGATATCAATACATAGGTTTGAAGATTCTTACTAGGCAGATATATTCTTGTGCGGTGAATAGGGGGTGTTGAGTACAGTTCACTGAGCAAGGAGTAGGTCTTTCTATTACATATTGGGTTTATGGAACGGTATCTGAGCTAATTTGAAACCCTTGTTTTATGCATCACCCCACCTCACCTTTCCCTTTAAGCAGCCATAGTGTGTTTTCTAAACGTGTGACTCTGTTCTGTTTTGTAATTCAGTTCAAGTGTAGCGGTTTTTACATTCCCTCTATAAGTGATAGCTTATGATAAGTGTCTTTTTCTGTGTGACTTATTTCACTCAGAATCGTCGTACCTAAATCCGCTCATCATGCTGCTACTAGCCTTATGACATTGATTTCATGGCTGAGTGATATTCCATTGTACATAAGGACCACCACTTCGTTATCCATTTTTCTCTTTCCTGGGATATTTAAGGTGTCATGAAGTGGAGGTTCTTGTCAACAGAGCAGCCCTAAACTTTGGGGTGCCTGTGTCTTGCTGATTTTTAGTTTTCCCAATTTATACGCCCATGAGTGGAAGTGCCCTATGCGCTCTAAGCTGTGTTTTTTCGGTGTTTCAGGACACACCGTACACTTCTCCAGAGTGGCTGTTGGCAATTTACATCCCGCCCATCAGCGTAGCAAGGCTCCCATTTCTCCACGGCCTGTCCTGCATTTCTGGTTTTGACACTTTTTTCAGCATGGCCCTTTTGACCGATGGGAAGCGAGACTTCTTTGTAGCGCTGATTTGCCTTTCCAGGTTGCTTGGTTGGCCAAAAAGGGCGTATGCGTTTTTTCCTGAATATATTCAGGAAAAAACGCATACGCCCTTTTTGGCCAAGGGCATCATTGTCGACGTTTTGCCGCTTTTCATGTGCTTTAAAGGCGATTCGAATCTACCTCCTGAAATCTGTTTCCTGCAATTCTGCCTTGCTTTCAAATCCTCTTCGTTGCCTTCCCTCAGTATATTTGTGGCCGAGAGTTATCATTTATAACTCTGCAGGTTTGTGAATTGCAGTGCCCCTGAGCTCCATTTTTCAACTCGCTTTTTTGGGAGCTGGCCGCAAAAGCGCAGGAGTGCCTCAGGCCCTATTCTGGTTCCGGGCGGCAGGCCGAGCCCGTGGTTAATTCTTCTTCCTGATGGGAAAATAGAGTGACCTGTGCCTGTCCCAACACCTAGAGCTAGTCTCTCATTGGCTCCCCCTCTTCCCGTTCATCCTCAGGACAAATTGCAAGCTGTACGGAACAGGAGGTTAAAGGTGCTGATGCTCCAAGGAGGGAGAGTGCTAGTAAAGCGGCTGGAATGGCGAAGCCGAGCACAAGGAGATGAGAAATGAGGTGCGTTTTAGAAACCTTTCCCGATCACACGGTGTACCACCTTCTGGGTTTCTCATGCATGTTTTCGATGTAGGAAGATGCCCTTGAACCTGGAGATTTGGGACCCATGGGATGGGTAACAGGCAGTATTACTTTAAAGGCTCTGCCTTTGCTTCCCCAACCTCACCAAACCTCTCAGCCCCGAGAGTGTCCACACTTCTGTCTCATCCAGCTGTGGGTCTAGATATGGTCAATCCAGGTTGCATCACAGCCCCTGAAAGAATTTTGTAAGAATTTCTCTCTCTTTCACTGTCTTTGTTTCACGGGTTTTTAAAAGTAATTTATTTTTATAATGGGGTTTAGCTGCTTTTCACGGCTGGGTTTATGCCGCTTTACACCCACTTGACTCACTTCCAGAGAGATATCAATACATAGGTTTGAAGATTCTTACTAGGCAGATATATTCTTGTGCGGTGAATAGGGGGTGTTGAGTACAGTTCCCTGAGCAAGGAGTAGGTCTTTCTATTACATATTGGGTTTATGGAACGGTATCTGAGCTAATTTGAAACCCTTGTTTTATGCATCACCCCACCTCACCTTTCCCTTTAAGCAGCCATAGTGTGTTTTCTAAACGTGTGACTCTGTTCTGTTTTGTAATTCAGTTCAAGTGTAGCGGTTTTTACATTCCCTCTATAAGTGATAGCTTATGATAAGTGTCTTTTTCTGTGTGACTTATTTTACTCAGAATCGTCGTACCTAAATCCGCTCATCATGCTGCTACTAGCCTTATGACATTGATTTCATGGCTGAGTGATATTCCATTGTACATAAGGACCACCACTTCGTTATCCATTTTTCTCTTTCCTGGGATATTTAAGGTGTCATGAAGTGGAGGTTCTTGTCAACAGAGCAGCCCTAAACTTTGGGGTGCCTGTGTCTTGCTGATTTTTAGTTTTCCCAATTTATACGCCCATGAGTGGAAGTGCCCTATGCGCTCTAAGCTGTGTTTTTTCGGTGTTTCAGGACACACCGTACACTTCTCCAGAGTGGCTGTTGGCAATTTACATCCCGCCCATCAACGTAGCAAGGCTCCCTTTTCTCCAAGGCCTGTCCTGCATTTCTGGTTTTTACACTTTTTTCAGCATGGTCCTTTTTACCGAAGGGAAGCGAGACTTCTTTGTAGCGCTGATTTGCCTTTCCAGGTTGCTTGGTTGGCCAAAAAGGGCGTATGCGTTTTTTCCTGAATATATTCAGGAAAAAACGCATACGCCCTTTTTGGCCAAGGGCATCATTGTCGACGTTTTGCCGCTTTTCATGTGCTTTAAAGGCGATTCGAATCTACCTCCTGAAATCTGTTTCCTGCAATTCTGCCTTGCTTTCAAATCCTCTTCGTTGCCTTCCCTCAATATATTTGTGGCCGAGAGTTATCATTTATAACTCTGCAGGTTTGTGAATTGCAGTGCCCCTGAGCTCCATTTTTCAACTCGCTTTTTTGGGAGCTGGCCGCAAAAGCGCAGGAGTGCCTCAGGCCCTATTCTGGTTCCGGGCGGCAGGCCGAGCCTGTGGTTAATTCTTCTTCCTGATGGGAAAATAGAGTGACCTGTGCCTGTCCCAACACCTAGAGCTAGTCTCTCATTGGCTCCCCCTCTTCCCGTTCATCCTCAGGACAAATTGCAAGCTGTACGGAACAGGAGGTTAAAGGTGCTGATGCTCCAAGGAGGGAGAGTGCTAGTAAAGCGGCTGGAATGGCGAAGCCGAGCACAAGGAGATGAGAAATGAGGTGCGTTTTAGAAACCTTTCCTGATCACACGGTGTACCACCTTCTGGGTTTCTCATGCATGTTTTCGATGTAGGAAGATGCCCTTGAACCTGGAGATTTGGGACCCATGGGATGGGTAACAGGCAGTATTACTTTAAAGGCTCTGCGTTTGCTCCCCCAACCTAACCAAACCTCTCAGCCCCGAGAGTGTCCACACTTCTGTCTCATCCAGCTGTGGGTCTAGATATGGTTAATCCAGGGTGCATCACAGCCCCTGAAAGAATTTTGTAAGAATTTCTCTCTCTTTCACTGTCTTTGTTTCACGGGTTTTTAAAATAATTTATTTTTATAATGGGGTTTAGCTGCTTTTCACGGCTGTGTTTATGCCGCTTTACACCCACTTGACTCACTTCCAGAGAGATATCAATACATAGGTTTGAAGATTCTTACTAGTCAGATATATTCTTGTGCGGTGAATAGGGGGTGTTGAGTCCAGTTCACTGAGCAAGGAGTAGGTCTTTCTATTACATATTGGGTTTATGGAACGGTATCTGAGCTAATTTGAAACCCTTGTTTTATTCATCACCCCACCTCACCTTTCCCTTTAAGCAGCCATAGTGTGTTTTCTAAACGTGTGACTCTGTTCTGTTTTGTAATTCAGTTCAAGTGTAGCGGATTTTACATTCCCTCTATAAGTGATAGCTTATGATAAGTGTCTTTTTCTGTGTGACTTATTTCACTTACAATTGTCGTACCTAAATCCGCTCATCATGCTGCTACTAGCCTTATGACATTGATTTCATGGCTGAGTGATATTCCATTGTATATAAGGACCACCACTTCTTTATCCATTTTTCTCTTTCCTGGGATATTTAAGGTGTCATGAAGTGGAGGTTCTTGTCAACAGAGCAGCCCTAAACTTTGGGGTGCCTGTGTCTTGCTGATTTTTAGTTTTCCCAATTTATACGCCCATGAGTGGAAGTGCCCTATGCGCTCTAAGCTGTGTTTTTTCAGTGTTTCAGGACACACCGTACACTTCTCCAGAGTGGCTGTTGGCAATTTACATCCCGCCCATCAGCGTAGCAAGGCTCCCATTTCTCCACGGCCTGTCCTGCATTTCTTGTTTTTACACTTTTTTCAGCATGGCCCTTTTGACCGATGGGAAGCGAGACTTCTTTGTAGCGCTGATTTGCCTTTCCAGGTTGCTTGGTTGGCCAAAAAGGGCGTATGCGTTTTTTCCTGAATATATTCAGGAAAAAACGCATACGCCCTTTTTGGCCAAGGGCATCATTGTCGACGTTTTGCCGCTTTTCATGTGCTTTAAAGGCGATTCGAATCTACCTCCTGAAATCTGTTTCCTGCAATTCTGCCTTGCTTTCAAATCCTCTTCGTTGCCTTCCCTCAGTATATTTGTGGCCGAGAGTTATCATTTATAACTCTGCAGGTTTGTGAATTGCAGTGCCCCTGAGCTCCATTTTTCAACTCGCTTTTTTGGGAGCTGGCCGCAAAAGCGCAGGAGTGCCTCAGGCCCTATTCTGGTTCCGGGCGGCAGGCCGAGCCTGTGGTTAATTCTTCTTCCTGATGGGAAAATAGAGTGACCTGTGCCTGTCCCAACACCTAGAGCTAGTCTCTCATTGGCTCCCCCTCTTCCCGTTCATCCTCAGGACAAATTGCAAGCTGTACGGAACAGGGGGTTAAAGGTGCTGATGCTCCAAGGAGGGAGAGTGCTAGTAAAGCGGCTGGAATGGCGAAGCCGAGCACAAGGAGATGAGAAATGAGGTGCGTTTTAGAAACCTTTCCCGATCACACGGTGTACCACCTTCTGGGTTTCTCATGCATGTTTTCGATGTAGGAAGATGCCCTTGAACCTGGAGATTTGGGACCCATGGGATGGGTAACAGGCAGTATTACTTTAAAGGCTCTGCGTTTGCTCCCCCAACCTCACCAAACCTCTCAGCCCCGAGAGTGTCCACACTTCTGTCTCATCCAGCTGTGGGTCTAGATATGGTCAATCCAGGTTGCATCACAGCCCCTGAAAGAATTTTGTAAGAATTTCTCTCTCTTTCACTGTCTTTGTTTCACGGGTTTTTAAAATAATTTATTTTTATAATGGGGTTTAGCTGCTTTTCACGGCTGTGTTTATGCCGCTTTACACCCACTTGACTCACTTCCAGAGAGATATCAATACATAGGTTTGAAGATTCTTACTAGTCAGATATATTCTTGTGCGGTGAATAGGGGGTGTTGAGTCCAGTTCACTGAGCAAGGAGTAGGTCTTTCTATTACATATTGGGTTTATGGAACGGTATCTGAGCTAATTTGAAACCCTTGTTTTATGCATCACCCCACCTCACCTTTCCCTTTAAGCAGCCATAGTGTGTTTTCTAAACGTGTGACTCTGTTCTGTTTTGTAATTCAGTTCAAGTGTAGCGGTTTTTACATTCCCTCTATAAGTCATAGCTTATGATAAGTGTCTTTTTCTGTGTGACTTATTTTACTCAGAATCGTCGTACCTAAATCCGCTCATCATGCTGCTAATAGCCTTATGACATTGATTTCATGGCTGAGTGATATTCCATTGTACATAAGGACCACCACTTCGTTATCCATTTTTCTCTTTCCTGGGATATTTAAGGTGTCATGAAGTGGAGGTTCTTGTCAACAGAGCAGCCCTAAACTTTGGGGTGCCTGTGTCTTGCTGATTTTTAGTTTTCCCAATTTATACGCCCATGAGTGGAAGTGCCCTATGCGCTCTAAGCTGTGTTTTTTCGGTGTTTCAGGACACACCGTACACTTCTCCAGAGTGGCTGTTGGCAATTTACATCCCGCCCATCAGCGTAGCAAGGCTCCCATTTCTCCACGGCCTGTCCTGCATTTCTGGTTTTTACACTTTTTTCAGCATGGCCCTTTTGACCGATGGGAAGCGAGACTTCTTTGTAGCGCTGATTTGCCTTTCCAGGTTGCTTGGTTGGCCAAAAAGGGCGTATGCGTTTTTTCCTGAATATATTCAGGAAAAAACGCATACGCCCTTTTTGGCCAAGGGCATCATTGTCGACGTTTTGCCGCTTTTCATGTGCTTTAAAGGCGATTCGAATCTACCTCCTGAAATCTGTTTCCTGCAATTCTGCCTTGCTTTCAAATCCTCTTCGTTGCCTTCCCTCAATATATTTGTGGCCGAGAGTTATCATTTATAACTCTGCAGGTTTGTGAATTGCAGTGCCCCTGAGCTCCATTTTTCAACTAGCTTTTTTGGGAGCTGGCCGCAAAAGCGCAGGAGTGCCTCAGGCCCTATTCTGGTTTCGGGCGGCAGGCCGAGCCCGTGGTTAATTCTTCTTCCTGATGGGAAAATAGAGTGACCTGTGCCTGTCCCAACACCTAGAGCTAGTCTCTCATTGGCTCCCCCTCTTCCCGTTCACCCTCAGGACAAATTGCAAGCTGTACGGAACAGGAGGTTAAAGGTGCTGATGCTCCAAGGAGGGAGAGTGCTAGTAAAGCGGCTGGAATGGCGAAGCCGAGCACAAGGAGATGAGAAATGAGGTGCGTTTTAGAAACCTTTCCCGATCACACGGTGTACCACCTTCTGGGTTTCTCATGCATGTTTTCGATGTAGGAAGATGCCCTTGAACCTGGAGATTTGGGACCCATGGGATGGGTAACAGGCAGTATTACTTTAAAGGCTCTGCCTTTGCTTCCCCAACCTCACGAAACCTCTCAGCCCCGAGAGTGTCCACACTTCTGTCTCATCCAGCTGTGGGTCTAGATATGGTCAATCCAGGTTGCATCACAGCCCCTGAAAGAATTTTGTAAGAATTTCTCTCTCTTTCACTGTCTTTGTTTCACGGGTTTTTAAAAGTAATTTATTTTTATAATGGGGTTTAGCTGCTTTTCACGGCTGTGTTTATGCCGCTTTACACCCACTTGACTCACTTCCAGAGAGATATCAATACATAGGTTTGAAGATTCTTACTAGTCAGATATATTCTTGTACGGTGAATAGGGGGTGTTGAGTCCAGTTCACTGAGCAAGGAGTAGGTCTTTCTATTACATATTGGGTTTATGGAACGGTATCTGAGCTAATTTGAAACCCTTGTTTTATGCATCACCCCACCTCACCTTTCCCTTTAAGCAGCCATAGTGTGTTTTCTAAACGTGTGACTCTGTTCTGTTTTGTAATTCAGTTCAAGTGTAGCGGTTTTTACATTCCCTCTATAAGTGATAGCTAATGATAAGTGTCTTTTTCTGTGTGACTTATTTCACTCAGAATCGTCGTACCTAAATCCGCTCATCATGCTGCTACTAGCCTTATGACATTGATTTCATGGCTGAGTGATATTCCATTGTACATAAGGACCACCACTTCGTTATCCATTTTTCTCTTTCCTGGGATATTTAAGGTGTCATGAAGTGGAGGTTCTTGTCAACAGAGCAGCCCTAAACTTTGGGGTGCCTGTGTCTTGCTGATTTTTAGTTTTCCCAATTTATACGCCCATGAGTGGAAGTGCCCTATGCGCTCTAAGCTGTGTTTTTTCGGTGTTTCAGGACACACCGTACACTTCTCCAGAGTGGCTGTTGGCAATTTACATCCCGCCCATCAGCGTAGCAAGGCTCCCATTTCTCCACGGCCTGTCCTGCATTTCTGGTTTTTACACTTTTTTCAGCATGGCCCTTTTGACCGATGGGAAGCGAGACTTCTTTGTAGCGCTGATTTGCCTTTCCAGGTTGCTTGGTTGGCCAAAAAGGGCGTATGCGTTTTTTCCTGAATATATTCAGGAAAAAACGCATACGCCCTTTTTGGCCAAGGGCATCATTGTCGACGTTTTGCCGCTTTTCATGTGCTTTAAAGGCGATTCGAATCTACCTCCTGAAATCTGTTTCCTGCAATTCTGCCTTGCTTTCAAATCCTCTTCGTTGCCTTCCCTCAATATATTTGTGGCCGAGAGTTATCATTTATAACTCTGCAGGTTTGTGAATTGCAGTGCCCCTGAGCTCCATTTTTCAACTAGCTTTTTTGGGAGCTGGCCGCAAAAGCGCAGGAATGCCTCAGGCCCTATTCTGGTTTCGGGCGGCAGGCCGAGCCCATGGTTAATTCTTCTTCCTGATGGGAAAATAGAGTGACCTGTGCCTGTCCCAACACCTAGAGCTAGTCTCTCATTGGCTCCCCCTCTTCCCGTTCACCCTCAGGACAAATTGCAAGCTGTACGGAACAGGAGGTTAAAGGTGCTGATGCTCCAAGGAGGGAGAGTGCTAGTAAAGCGGCTGGAATGGCGAAGCCGAGCACAAGGAGATGAGAAATGAGGTGCGTTTTAGAAACCTTTCCCGATCACACGGTGTACCACCTTCTGGGTTTCTCATGCATGTTTTCGATGTAGGAAGATGCCCTTGAACCTGGAGATTTGGGACCCATGGGATGGGTAACAGGCAGTATTACTTTAAAGGCTCTGCCTTTGCTTCCCCAACCTCACGAAACCTCTCAGCCCCGAGAGTGTCCACACTTCTGTCTCATCCAGCTGTGGGTCTAGATATGGTCAATCCAGGTTGCATCCCAGCCCCTGAAAGAATTTTGTAAGAATTTCTCTCTCTTTCACTGTCTTTGTTTCACGGGTTTTTAAAAGTAATTTATTTTTATAATGGGGTTTAGCTGCTTTTCACGGCTGTGTTTATGCCGCTTTACACCCACTTGACTCACTTCCAGAGAGATATCAATACATAGGTTTGAAGATTCTTACTAGTCAGATATATTCTTGTACGGTGAATAGGGGGTGTTGAGTCCAGTTCACTGAGCAAGGAGTAGGTCTTTCTATTACATATTGGGTTTATGGAACGGTATCTGAGCTAATTTGAAACCCTTGTTTTATGCATCACCCCACCTCACCTTTCCCTTTAAGCAGCCATAGTGTGTTTTCTAAACGTGTGACTCTGTTCTGTTTTGTAATTCAGTTCAAGTGTAGCGGTTTTTACATTCCCTCTATAAGTGATAGCTTATGATAAGTGTCTTTTTCTGTGTGACTTATTTTACTCAGAATCGTCGTACCTAAATCCGCTCATCATGCTGCTACTAGCCTTATGACATTGATTTCATGGCTGAGTGATATTCCATTGTACATAAGGACCACCACTTCGTTATCCATTTTTCTCTTTCCTGGGATATTTAAGGTGTCATGAAGTGGAGGTTCTTGTCAACAGAGCAGCCCTAAACTTTGGGGTGCCTGTGTCTTGCTGATTTTTAGTTTTCCCAATTTATACGCCCATGAGTGGAAGTGCCCTATGCGCTCTAAGCTCTGTTTTTTCCGTGTTTCAGGACACACCGTACACTTCTCCAGAGTGGCTGTTGGCAATTTACATCCCGCCCATCAGCGTAGCAAGGCTCCCATTTCTCCACGGCCTGTCCTGCATTTCTGGTTTTTACACTTTTTTCAGCATGGCCCTTTTGACCGATGGGAAGCGAGACTTCTTTGTAGCGCTGATTTGCCTTTCCAGGTTGCTTGGTTGGCCAAAAAGGGCGTATGCGTTTTTTCCTGAATATATTCAGGAAAAAACGCATACGCCCTTTTTGGCCAAGGGCATCATTGTCGACGTTTTGCCGCTTTTCATGTGCTTTAAAGGCGATTCGAATCTACCTCCTGAAATCTGTTTCCTGCAATTCTGCCTTGCTTTCAAATCCTCTTCGTTGCCTTCCCTCAGTATATTTGTGGCCGAGAGTTATCATTTATAACTCTGCAGGTTTGTGAATTGCAGTGCCCCTGAGCTCCATTTTTCAACTCGCTTTTTTGGGAGCTGGCCGCAAAAGCGCAGGAGTGCCTCAGGCCCTATTCTGGTTCCGGGCGGCAGGCCGAGCCTGTGGTTAATTCTTCTTCCTGATGGGAAAATAGAGTGACCTGTGCCTGTCCCAACACCTAGAGCTAGTCTCTCATTGGCTCCCCCTCTTCCCGTTCATCCTCAGGACAAATTGCAAGCTGTACGGAACAGGAGGTTAAAGGTGCTGATGCTCCAAGGAGGGAGAGTGCTAGTAAAGCGGCTGGAATGGCGAAGCCGAGCACAAGGAGATGAGAAATGAGGTGCGTTTTAGAAACCTTTCCCGATCACACGGTGTACCACCTTCTGGGTTTCTCATGCATGTTTTCGATGTAGGAAGATGCCCTTGAACCTGGAGATTTGGGACCCATGGGATGGGTAACAGGCAGTATTACTTTAAAGGCTCTGCCTTTGCTTCCCCAACCTCACCAAACCTCTCAGCCCCGAGAGTGTCCACACTTCTGTCTCATCCAGCTGTGGGTCTAGATATGGTCAATCCAGGTTGCATCCCAGCCCCTGAAAGAATTTTGTAAGAATTTCTCTCTCTTTCACTGTCTTTGTTTCACGGGTTTTTAAAACTAATTTATTTTTATAATGGGGTTTAGCTGCTTTTCACGGCTGTGTTTATGCCGCTTTACACCCACTTGACTCACTTCCAGAGAGATATCAATACATAGGTTTTAAGATTCTTACTAGTCAGATATATTCTTGTACGGTGAATAGGGGGTGTTGAGTCCAGTTCACTGAGCAAGGAGTAGGTCTTTCTATTACATATTGGGTTTATGGAACGGTATCTGAGCTAATTTGAAACCCTTGTTTTATGCATCACCCCACCTCACCTTTCCCTTTAAGCAGCCATAGTGTGTTTTCTAAACGTGTGACTCTGTTCTGTTTTGTAATTCAGTTCAAGTGTAGCGGTTTTTACATTCCCTCTATAAGTGATAGCTTATGATAAGTGTCTTTTTCTGTGTGACTTATTTTACTCAGAATCGTCGTACCTAAATCCGCTCATCATGCTGCTACTAGCCTTATGACATTGATTTCATGGCTGAGTGATATTCCATTGTACATAAGGACCACCACTTGTTTATCCATTTTTCTCTTTCCTGGGATATTTAAGGTGTCATGAAGTGGAGGTTCTTGTCAACAGAGCAGCCCTAAACTTTGGGGTGCCTGTGTCATGCTGATTTTTAGTTTTCCCAATTTATACGCGCATGAGTGGAAGTGCCCTATGCGCTCTAAGCTGTGTTTTTTCGGTGTTTCAGGACACACCGTACACTTCTCCAGAGTGGCTGTTGGCAATTTACATCCCGCCCATCAGCGTAGCAAGGCTCCCATTTCTCCACGGCCTGTCCTGCATTTCTGGTTTTTACACTTTTTTCAGCATGGCCCTTTTGACCGATGGGAAGCGAGACTTCTTTGTAGCGCTGATTTGCCTTTCCAGGTTGCTTGGTTGGCCAAAAAGGGCGTATGCGTTTTTTCCTGAATATATTCAGGAAAAAACGCATACGCCCTTTTTGGCCAAGGGCATCATTGTCGACGTTTTGCCGCTTTTCATGTGCTTTAAAGGCGATTCGAATCTACCTCCTGAAATCTGTTTGCTGCAATTCTGCCTTGCTTTCAAATCCTCTTCGTTGCCTTCCCTCAATATATTTGTGGCCGAGAGTTATCATTTATAACTCTGCAGGTTTGTGAATTGCAGTGCCCCTGAGCTCCATTTTTCAACTAGCTTTTTTGGGAGCTGGCCGCAAAAGCGCAGGAGTGCCTCAGGCCCTATTCTGGTTCCGGGCGGCAGGCCGAGCCCGTGGTTAATTCTTCTTCCTGATGGGAAAATAGAGTGACCTGTGCCTGTCCCAACACCTAGAGCTAGTCTCTCATTGGCTCCCCCTCTTCCCGTTCACCCTCAGGACAAATTGCAAGCTGTACGGAACAGGAGGTTAAAGGTGCTGATGCTCCAAGGAGGGAGAGTGCTAGTAAAGCGGCTGGAATGGCGAAGCCGAGCACAAGGAGATGAGAAATGAGGTGCGTTTTAGAAACCTTTCCCGATCACACGGTGTACCACCTTCTGGGTTTCTCATGCATGTTTTCGATGTAGGAAGATGCCCTTGAACCTGGAGATTTGGGACCCATGGGATGGGTAACAGGCAGTATTACTTTAAAGGCTCTGCCTTTGCTTCCCCAACCTCACGAAACCTCTCAGCCCCGAGAGTGTCCACACTTCTGTCTCATCCAGCTGTGGGTCTAGATATGGTCAATCCAGGTTGCATCACAGCCCCTGAAAGAATTTTGTAAGAATTTCTCTCTCTTTCACTGTCTTTGTTTCACGGGTTTTTAAAAGTAATTTATTTTTATAATGGGGTTTAGCTGCTTTTCACGGCTGTGTTTATGCCGCTTTACACCCACTTGACTCACTTCCAGAGAGATATCAATACATAGGTTTGAAGATTCTTACTAGTCAGATATATTCTTGTACGGTGAATAGGGGGTGTTGAGTCCAGTTCACTGAGCAAGGAGTAGGTCTTTCTATTACATATTGGGTTTATGGAACGGTATCTGAGCTAATTTGAAACCCTTGTTTTATGCATCACCCCACCTCACCTTTCCCTTTAAGCAGCCATAGTGTGTTTTCTAAACGTGTGACTCTGTTCTGTTTTGTAATTCAGTTCAAGTGTAGCGGTTTTTACATTCCCTCTATAAGTGATAGCTAATGATAAGTGTCTTTTTCTGTGTGACTTATTTCACTCAGAATCGTCGTACCTAAATCCGCTCATCATGCTGCTACTAGCCTTATGACATTGATTTCATGGCTGAGTGATATTCCATTGTACATAAGGACCACCACTTCGTTATCCATTTTTCTCTTTCCTGGGATATTTAAGGTGTCATGAAGTGGAGGTTCTTGTCAACAGAGCAGCCCTAAACTTTGGGGTGCCTGTGTCATGCTGATTTTTAGTTTTCCCAATTTATACGCGCATGAGTGGAAGTGCCCTATGCGCTCTAAGCTGTGTTTTTTCGGTGTTTCAGGACACACCGTACACTTCTCCAGAGTGGCTGTTGGCAATTTACATCCCGCCCATCAGCGTAGCAAGGCTCCCATTTCTCCACGGCCTGTCCTGCATTTCTGGTTATTACACTTTTTTCAGCATGGCCGTTTTGACCGATGGGAAGCGAGACTTCTTTGTAGCGCTGATTTGCCTTTCCAGGTTGCTTGGTTGGCCTAAAAGGGCGTATGCGTTTTTTCCTGAATATATTCAGGAAAAAACGCATACGCCCTTTTTGGACAAGGGCATCATTGTCGACGTTTTGCCGCTTTTCATGTGCTTTAAAGGCGATTCGAATCTACCTCCTGAAATCTGTTTCCTGCAATTCTGCCTTGCTTTCAAATCCTCTTCGTTGCCTTCCCTCAATATATTTGTGGCCGAGAGTTATCATTTATAACTCTGCAGGTTTGTGAATTGCAGTGCCCCTGAGCTCCATTTTTCAACTCGCTTTTTTGGGAGCTGGCCGCAAAAGCGCAGGAGTGCCTCAGGCCCTATTCTGGTTCCGGGCGGCAGGCCGAGCCCGTGGTTAATTCTTCTTCCTGATGGAAAAATAGAGTGACCTGTGCCTGTCCCAACACCTAGAGCTAGTCTCTCTTTGGCTCCCCCTCTTCCCGTTCACCCTCAGGACAAATTGCAAGCTGTACGGAACAGGAGGTTAAAGGTGCTGATGCTCCAAGGAGGGAGAGTGCTAGTAAAGCGGCTGGAATGGCGAAGCCGAGCACAAGGAGATGAGAAATGAGGTGCGTTTTAGAAACCTTTCCCGATCACACGGTGTACCACCTTCTGGGTTTCTCATGCATGTTTTCGATGTAGGAAGATGCCCTTGAACCTGGAGATTTGGGACCCATGGGATGGGTAACAGGCAGTATTACTTTAAAGGCTCTGCCTTTGCTTCCCCAACCTCACCAAACCTCTCAGCCCCGAGAGTGTCCACACTTCTGTCTCATCCAGCTGTGGGTCTAGATATGGTCAATCCAGGTTGCATCCCAGCCCCTGAAAGAATTTTGTAAGAATTTCTCTCTCTTTCACTGTCTTTGTTTCACGGGTTTTTAAAAGTAATTTATTTTTATAATGGGGTTTAGCTGCTTTTCACGGCTGTGTTTATGCCGCTTTACACCCACTTGACTCACTTCCAGAGAGATATCAATACATAGGTTTGAAGATTCTTACTAGGCAGATATATTCTTGTGCGGTGAATAGGGGGTGTTGAGTCCAGTTCACTGAGCAAGGAGTAGGTCTTTCTATTACATATTGGGTTTATGGAACGGTATCTGAGCTAATTTGAAACCCTTGTTTTATGCATCACCCCACCTCACCTTTCCCTTTAAGCAGCCATAGTGTGTTTTCTAAACGTGTGACTCTGTTCTGTTTTGTAATTCAGTTCAAGTGTAGCGGTTTTTACATTCCCTCTATAAGTGATAGCTTATGATAAGTGTCTTTTTCTGTGTGACTTATTTTACTCAGAATCGTCGTACCTAAATCCGCTCATCATGCTGCTACTAGCCTTATGACATTGATTTCATGGCTGAGTGATATTCCATTGTACATAAGGACCACCACTTGTTTATCCATTTTTCTCTTTCCTGGGATATTTAAGGTGTCATGAAGTGGAGGTTCTTGTCAACAGAGCAGCCCTAAACTTTGGGGTGCCTGTGTCATGCTGATTTTTAGTTTTCCCAATTTATACGCGCATGAGTGGAAGTGCCCTATGCGCTCTAAGCTGTGTTTTTTCGGTGTTTCAGGACACACCGTACACTTCTCCAGAGTGGCTGTTGGCAATTTACATCCCGCCCATCAGCGTAGCAAGGCTCCCATTTCTCCACGGCCTGTCCTGCATTTCTGGTTATTACACTTTTTTCAGCATGGCCGTTTTGACCGATGGGAAGCGAGACTTCTTTGTAGCGCTGATTTGCCTTTCCAGGTTGCTTGGTTGGCCTAAAAGGGCGTATGCGTTTTTTCCTGAATATATTCAGGAAAAAACGCATACGCCCTTTTTGGACAAGGGCATCATTGTCGACGTTTTGCCGCTTTTCATGTGCTTTAAAGGCGATTCGAATCTACCTCCTGAAATCTGTTTCCTGCAATTCTGCCTTGCTTTCAAATCCTCTTCGTTGCCTTCCCTCAATATATTTGTGGCCGAGAGTTATCATTTATAACTCTGCAGGTTTGTGAATTGCAGTGCCCCTGAGATCCATTTTTCAACTCGCTTTTTTGGGAGCTGGCCGCAAAAGCGCAGGAGTGCCTCAGGCCCTATTCTGGTTTCGGGCGGCAGGCCGAGCCCGTGGTTAATTCTTCTTCCTGATGGGAAAATAGAGTGACCTGTGCCTGTCCCAACACCTAGAGCTAGTCTCTCATTGGCTCCCCCTCTTCCCGTTCACCCTCAGGACAAATTGCAAGCTGTACGGAACAGGAGGTTAAAGGTGCTGATGCTCCAAGGAGGGAGAGTGCTAGTAAAGCGGCTGGAATGGCGAAGCCGAGCACAAGGAGATGAGAAATGAGGTGCGTTTTAGAAACCTTTCCCGATCACACGGTGTACCACCTTCTGGGTTTCTCATGCATGTTTTCGATGTAGGAAGATGCCCTTGAACCTGGAGATTTGGGACCCATGGGATGGGTAACAGGCAGTATTACTTTAAAGGCTCTGCCTTTGCTTCCCCAACCTCACGAAACCTCTCAGCCCCGAGAGTGTCCACACTTCTGTCTCATCCAGCTGTGGGTCTAGATATGGTCAATCCAGGTTGCATCACAGCCCCTGAAAGAATTTTGTAAGAATTTCTCTCTCTTTCACTGTCTTTGTTTCACGGGTTTTTAAAAGTAATTTATTTTTATAATGGGGTTTAGCTGCTTTTCACGGCTGTGTTTATGCCGCTTTACACCCACTTGACTCACTTCCAGAGAGATATCAATACATAGGTTTGAAGATTCTTACTAGTCAGATATATTCTTGTACGGTGAATAGGGGGTGTTGAGTCCAGTTCACTGAGCAAGGAGTAGGTCTTTCTATTACATATTGGGTTTATGGAACGGTATCTGAGCTAATTTGAAACCCTTGTTTTATGCATCACCCCACCTCACCTTTCCCTTTAAGCAGCCATAGTGTGTTTTCTAAACGTGTGACTCTGTTCTGTTTTGTAATTCAGTTCAAGTGTAGCGGTTTTTACATTCCCTCTATAAGTGATAGCTAATGATAAGTGTCTTTTTCTGTGTGACTTATTTCACTCAGAATCGTCGTACCTAAATCCGCTCATCATGCTGCTACTAGCCTTATGACATTGATTTCATGGCTGAGTGATATTCCATTGTACATAAGGACCACCACTTCGTTATCCATTTTTCTCTTTCCTGGGATATTTAAGGTGTCATGAAGTGGAGGTTCTTGTCAACAGAGCAGCCCTAAACTTTGGGGTGCCTGTGTCTTGCTGATTTTTAGTTTTCCCAATTTATACGCCCATGAGTGGAAGTGCCCTATGCGCTCTAAGCTGTGTTTTTTCGGTGTTTCAGGACACACCGTACACTTCTCCAGAGTGGCTGTTGGCAATTTACATCCCGCCCATCAGCGTAGCAAGGCTCCCATTTCTCCACGGCCTGTCCTGCATTTCTGGTTTTTACACTTTTTTCAGCATGGCCCTTTTGACCGATGGGAAGCGAGACTTCTTTGTAGCGCTGATTTGCCTTTCCAGGTTGCTTGGTTGGCCAAAAAGGGCGTATGCGTTTTTTCCTGAATATATTCAGGAAAAAACGCATACGCCCTTTTTGGCCAAGGGCATCATTGTCGACGTTTTGCCGCTTTTCATGTGCTTTAAAGGCGATTCGAATCTACCTCCTGAAATCTGTTTCCTGCAATTCTGCCTTGCTTTCAAATCCTCTTCGTTGCCTTCCCTCAATATATTTGTGGCCGAGAGTTATCATTTATAACTCTGCAGGTTTGTGAATTGCAGTGCCCCTGAGCTCCATTTTTCAACTAGCTTTTTTGGGAGCTGGCCGCAAAAGCGCAGGAATGCCTCAGGCCCTATTCTGGTTTCGGGCGGCAGGCCGAGCCCATGGTTAATTCTTCTTCCTGATGGGAAAATAGAGTGACCTGTGCCTGTCCCAACACCTAGAGCTAGTCTCTCATTGGCTCCCCCTCTTCCCGTTCACCCTCAGGACAAATTGCAAGCTGTACGGAACAGGAGGTTAAAGGTGCTGATGCTCCAAGGAGGGAGAGTGCTAGTAAAGCGGCTGGAATGGCGAAGCCGAGCACAAGGAGATGAGAAATGAGGTGCGTTTTAGAAACCTTTCCCGATCACACGGTGTACCACCTTCTGGGTTTCTCATGCATGTTTTCGATGTAGGAAGATGCCCTTGAACCTGGAGATTTGGGACCCATGGGATGGGTAACAGGCAGTATTACTTTAAAGGCTCTGCCTTTGCTTCCCCAACCTCACGAAACCTCTCAGCCCCGAGAGTGTCCACACTTCTGTCTCATCCAGCTGTGGGTCTAGATATGGTCAATCCAGGTTGCATCCCAGCCCCTGAAAGAATTTTGTAAGAATTTCTCTCTCTTTCACTGTCTTTGTTTCACGGGTTTTTAAAAGTAATTTATTTTTATAATGGGGTTTAGCTGCTTTTCACGGCTGTGTTTATGCCGCTTTACACCCACTTGACTCACTTCCAGAGAGATATCAATACATAGGTTTGAAGATTCTTACTAGTCAGATATATTCTTGTACGGTGAATAGGGGGTGTTGAGTCCAGTTCACTGAGCAAGGAGTAGGTCTTTCTATTACATATTGGGTTTATGGAACGGTATCTGAGCTAATTTGAAACCCTTGTTTTATGCATCACCCCACCTCACCTTTCCCTTTAAGCAGCCATAGTGTGTTTTCTAAACGTGTGACTCTGTTCTGTTTTGTAATTCAGTTCAAGTGTAGCGGTTTTTACATTCCCTCTATAAGTGATAGCTTATGATAAGTGTCTTTTTCTGTGTGACTTATTTTACTCAGAATCGTCGTACCTAAATCCGCTCATCATGCTGCTACTAGCCTTATGACATTGATTTCATGGCTGAGTGATATTCCATTGTACATAAGGACCACCACTTCGTTATCCATTTTTCTCTTTCCTGGGATATTTAAGGTGTCATGAAGTGGAGGTTCTTGTCAACAGAGCAGCCCTAAACTTTGGGGTGCCTGTGTCTTGCTGATTTTTAGTTTTCCCAATTTATACGCCCATGAGTGGAAGTGCCCTATGCGCTCTAAGCTCTGTTTTTTCCGTGTTTCAGGACACACCGTACACTTCTCCAGAGTGGCTGTTGGCAATTTACATCCCGCCCATCAGCGTAGCAAGGCTCCCATTTCTCCACGGCCTGTCCTGCATTTCTGGTTTTTACACTTTTTTCAGCATGGCCCTTTTGACCGATGGGAAGCGAGACTTCTTTGTAGCGCTGATTTGCCTTTCCAGGTTGCTTGGTTGGCCAAAAAGGGCGTATGCGTTTTTTCCTGAATATATTCAGGAAAAAACGCATACGCCCTTTTTGGCCAAGGGCATCATTGTCGACGTTTTGCCGCTTTTCATGTGCTTTAAAGGCGATTCGAATCTACCTCCTGAAATCTGTTTCCTGCAATTCTGCCTTGCTTTCAAATCCTCTTCGTTGCCTTCCCTCAGTATATTTGTGGCCGAGAGTTATCATTTATAACTCTGCAGGTTTGTGAATTGCAGTGCCCCTGAGCTCCATTTTTCAACTCGCTTTTTTGGGAGCTGGCCGCAAAAGCGCAGGAGTGCCTCAGGCCCTATTCTGGTTCCGGGCGGCAGGCCGAGCCTGTGGTTAATTCTTCTTCCTGATGGGAAAATAGAGTGACCTGTGCCTGTCCCAACACCTAGAGCTAGTCTCTCATTGGCTCCCCCTCTTCCCGTTCATCCTCAGGACAAATTGCAAGCTGTACGGAACAGGAGGTTAAAGGTGCTGATGCTCCAAGGAGGGAGAGTGCTAGTAAAGCGGCTGGAATGGCGAAGCCGAGCACAAGGAGATGAGAAATGAGGTGCGTTTTAGAAACCTTTCCCGATCACACGGTGTACCACCTTCTGGGTTTCTCATGCATGTTTTCGATGTAGGAAGATGCCCTTGAACCTGGAGATTTGGGACCCATGGGATGGGTAACAGGCAGTATTACTTTAAAGGCTCTGCCTTTGCTTCCCCAACCTCACCAAACCTCTCAGCCCCGAGAGTGTCCACACTTCTGTCTCATCCAGCTGTGGGTCTAGATATGGTCAATCCAGGTTGCATCCCAGCCCCTGAAAGAATTTTGTAAGAATTTCTCTCTCTTTCACTGTCTTTGTTTCACGGGTTTTTAAAACTAATTTATTTTTATAATGGGGTTTAGCTGCTTTTCACGGCTGTGTTTATGCCGCTTTACACCCACTTGACTCACTTCCAGAGAGATATCAATACATAGGTTTTAAGATTCTTACTAGTCAGATATATTCTTGTACGGTGAATAGGGGGTGTTGAGTCCAGTTCACTGAGCAAGGAGTAGGTCTTTCTATTACATATTGGGTTTATGGAACGGTATCTGAGCTAATTTGAAACCCTTGTTTTATGCATCACCCCACCTCACCTTTCCCTTTAAGCAGCCATAGTGTGTTTTCTAAACGTGTGACTCTGTTCTGTTTTGTAATTCAGTTCAAGTGTAGCGGTTTTTACATTCCCTCTATAAGTGATAGCTTATGATAAGTGTCTTTTTCTGTGTGACTTATTTTACTCAGAATCGTCGTACCTAAATCCGCTCATCATGCTGCTACTAGCCTTATGACATTGATTTCATGGCTGAGTGATATTCCATTGTACATAAGGACCACCACTTGTTTATCCATTTTTCTCTTTCCTGGGATATTTAAGGTGTCATGAAGTGGAGGTTCTTGTCAACAGAGCAGCCCTAAACTTTGGGGTGCCTGTGTCATGCTGATTTTTAGTTTTCCCAATTTATACGCGCATGAGTGGAAGTGCCCTATGCGCTCTAAGCTGTGTTTTTTCGGTGTTTCAGGACACACCGTACACTTCTCCAGAGTGGCTGTTGGCAATTTACATCCCGCCCATCAGCGTAGCAAGGCTCCCATTTCTCCACGGCCTGTCCTGCATTTCTGGTTTTTACACTTTTTTCAGCATGGCCCTTTTGACCGATGGGAAGCGAGACTTCTTTGTAGCGCTGATTTGCCTTTCCAGGTTGCTTGGTTGGCCAAAAAGGGCGTATGCGTTTTTTCCTGAATATATTCAGGAAAAAACGCATACGCCCTTTTTGGCCAAGGGCATCATTGTCGACGTTTTGCCGCTTTTCATGTGCTTTAAAGGCGATTCGAATCTACCTCCTGAAATCTGTTTGCTGCAATTCTGCCTTGCTTTCAAATCCTCTTCGTTGCCTTCCCTCAATATATTTGTGGCCGAGAGTTATCATTTATAACTCTGCAGGTTTGTGAATTGCAGTGCCCCTGAGCTCCATTTTTCAACTAGCTTTTTTGGGAGCTGGCCGCAAAAGCGCAGGAGTGCCTCAGGCCCTATTCTGGTTCCGGGCGGCAGGCCGAGCCCGTGGTTAATTCTTCTTCCTGATGGGAAAATAGAGTGACCTGTGCCTGTCCCAACACCTAGAGCTAGTCTCTCATTGGCTCCCCCTCTTCCCGTTCACCCTCAGGACAAATTGCAAGCTGTACGGAACAGGAGGTTAAAGGTGCTGATGCTCCAAGGAGGGAGAGTGCTAGTAAAGCGGCTGGAATGGCGAAGCCGAGCACAAGGAGATGAGAAATGAGGTGCGTTTTAGAAACCTTTCCCGATCACACGGTGTACCACCTTCTGGGTTTCTCATGCATGTTTTCGATGTAGGAAGATGCCCTTGAACCTGGAGATTTGGGACCCATGGGATGGGTAACAGGCAGTATTACTTTAAAGGCTCTGCCTTTGCTTCCCCAACCTCACGAAACCTCTCAGCCCCGAGAGTGTCCACACTTCTGTCTCATCCAGCTGTGGGTCTAGATATGGTCAATCCAGGTTGCATCACAGCCCCTGAAAGAATTTTGTAAGAATTTCTCTCTCTTTCACTGTCTTTGTTTCACGGGTTTTTAAAAGTAATTTATTTTTATAATGGGGTTTAGCTGCTTTTCACGGCTGTGTTTATGCCGCTTTACACCCACTTGACTCACTTCCAGAGAGATATCAATACATAGGTTTGAAGATTCTTACTAGTCAGATATATTCTTGTACGGTGAATAGGGGGTGTTGAGTCCAGTTCACTGAGCAAGGAGTAGGTCTTTCTATTACATATTGGGTTTATGGAACGGTATCTGAGCTAATTTGAAACCCTTGTTTTATGCATCACCCCACCTCACCTTTCCCTTTAAGCAGCCATAGTGTGTTTTCTAAACGTGTGACTCTGTTCTGTTTTGTAATTCAGTTCAAGTGTAGCGGTTTTTACATTCCCTCTATAAGTGATAGCTAATGATAAGTGTCTTTTTCTGTGTGACTTATTTCACTCAGAATCGTCGTACCTAAATCCGCTCATCATGCTGCTACTAGCCTTATGACATTGATTTCATGGCTGAGTGATATTCCATTGTACATAAGGACCACCACTTCGTTATCCATTTTTCTCTTTCCTGGGATATTTAAGGTGTCATGAAGTGGAGGTTCTTGTCAACAGAGCAGCCCTAAACTTTGGGGTGCCTGTGTCATGCTGATTTTTAGTTTTCCCAATTTATACGCGCATGAGTGGAAGTGCCCTATGCGCTCTAAGCTGTGTTTTTTCGGTGTTTCAGGACACACCGTACACTTCTCCAGAGTGGCTGTTGGCAATTTACATCCCGCCCATCAGCGTAGCAAGGCTCCCATTTCTCCACGGCCTGTCCTGCATTTCTGGTTATTACACTTTTTTCAGCATGGCCGTTTTGACCGATGGGAAGCGAGACTTCTTTGTAGCGCTGATTTGCCTTTCCAGGTTGCTTGGTTGGCCTAAAAGGGCGTATGCGTTTTTTCCTGAATATATTCAGGAAAAAACGCATACGCCCTTTTTGGACAAGGGCATCATTGTCGACGTTTTGCCGCTTTTCATGTGCTTTAAAGGCGATTCGAATCTACCTCCTGAAATCTGTTTCCTGCAATTCTGCCTTGCTTTCAAATCCTCTTCGTTGCCTTCCCTCAATATATTTGTGGCCGAGAGTTATCATTTATAACTCTGCAGGTTTGTGAATTGCAGTGCCCCTGAGCTCCATTTTTCAACTCGCTTTTTTGGGAGCTGGCCGCAAAAGCGCAGGAGTGCCTCAGGCCCTATTCTGGTTCCGGGCGGCAGGCCGAGCCCGTGGTTAATTCTTCTTCCTGATGGAAAAATAGAGTGACCTGTGCCTGTCCCAACACCTAGAGCTAGTCTCTCTTTGGCTCCCCCTCTTCCCGTTCACCCTCAGGACAAATTGCAAGCTGTACGGAACAGGAGGTTAAAGGTGCTGATGCTCCAAGGAGGGAGAGTGCTAGTAAAGCGGCTGGAATGGCGAAGCCGAGCACAAGGAGATGAGAAATGAGGTGCGTTTTAGAAACCTTTCCCGATCACACGGTGTACCACCTTCTGGGTTTCTCATGCATGTTTTCGATGTAGGAAGATGCCCTTGAACCTGGAGATTTGGGACCCATGGGATGGGTAACAGGCAGTATTACTTTAAAGGCTCTGCCTTTGCTTCCCCAACCTCACCAAACCTCTCAGCCCCGAGAGTGTCCACACTTCTGTCTCATCCAGCTGTGGGTCTAGATATGGTCAATCCAGGTTGCATCCCAGCCCCTGAAAGAATTTTGTAAGAATTTCTCTCTCTTTCACTGTCTTTGTTTCACGGGTTTTTAAAAGTAATTTATTTTTATAATGGGGTTTAGCTGCTTTTCACGGCTGTGTTTATGCCGCTTTACACCCACTTGACTCACTTCCAGAGAGATATCAATACATAGGTTTGAAGATTCTTACTAGGCAGATATATTCTTGTGCGGTGAATAGGGGGTGTTGAGTCCAGTTCACTGAGCAAGGAGTAGGTCTTTCTATTACATATTGGGTTTATGGAACGGTATCTGAGCTAATTTGAAACCCTTGTTTTATGCATCACCCCACCTCACCTTTCCCTTTAAGCAGCCATAGTGTGTTTTCTAAACGTGTGACTCTGTTCTGTTTTGTAATTCAGTTCAAGTGTAGCGGTTTTTACATTCCCTCTATAAGTGATAGCTTATGATAAGTGTCTTTTTCTGTGTGACTTATTTTACTCAGAATCGTCGTACCTAAATCCGCTCATCATGCTGCTACTAGCCTTATGACATTGATTTCATGGCTGAGTGATATTCCATTGTACATAAGGACCACCACTTGTTTATCCATTTTTCTCTTTCCTGGGATATTTAAGGTGTCATGAAGTGGAGGTTCTTGTCAACAGAGCAGCCCTAAACTTTGGGGTGCCTGTGTCATGCTGATTTTTAGTTTTCCCAATTTATACGCGCATGAGTGGAAGTGCCCTATGCGCTCTAAGCTGTGTTTTTTCGGTGTTTCAGGACACACCGTACACTTCTCCAGAGTGGCTGTTGGCAATTTACATCCCGCCCATCAGCGTAGCAAGGCTCCCATTTCTCCACGGCCTGTCCTGCATTTCTGGTTATTACACTTTTTTCAGCATGGCCGTTTTGACCGATGGGAAGCGAGACTTCTTTGTAGCGCTGATTTGCCTTTCCAGGTTGCTTGGTTGGCCTAAAAGGGCGTATGCGTTTTTTCCTGAATATATTCAGGAAAAAACGCATACGCCCTTTTTGGACAAGGGCATCATTGTCGACGTTTTGCCGCTTTTCATGTGCTTTAAAGGCGATTCGAATCTACCTCCTGAAATCTGTTTCCTGCAATTCTGCCTTGCTTTCAAATCCTCTTCGTTGCCTTCCCTCAATATATTTGTGGCCGAGAGTTATCATTTATAACTCTGCAGGTTTGTGAATTGCAGTGCCCCTGAGATCCATTTTTCAACTCGCTTTTTTGGGAGCTGGCCGCAAAAGCGCAGGAGTGCCTCAGGCCCTATTCTGGTTCCGGGCGGCAGGCCGAGCCTGTGGTTAATTCTTCTTCCTGATGGGAAAATAGAGTGACCTGTGCCTGTCCCAACACCTAGAGCTAGTCTCTCTTTGGCTCCCCCTCTTCCCGTTCACCCTCAGGACAAATTGCAAGCTGTACGGAACAGGAGGTTAAAGGTGCTGATGCTCCAAGGAGGGAGAGTGCTAGTAAAGCGGCTGGAATGGCGAAGCCGAGCACAAGGAGATGAGAAATGAGGTGCGTTTTAGAAACCTTTCCTGATCACACGGTGTACCACCTTCTGGGTTTCTCATGCATGTTTTCGATGTAGGAAGATGCCCTTGAACCTGGAGATTTGGGACCCATGGGATGGGTAACAGGCAGTATTACTTTAAAGGCTCTGCCTTTGCTTCCCCAAACTCACCAAACCTCTCAGCCCCGAGAGTGTCCACACTTCTGTCTCATCCAGCTGTGGGTCTAGATATGGTCAATCCAGGTTGCATCCCAGCCCCTGAAAGAATTTTGTAAGAATTTCTCTCTCTTTCACTGTCTTTGTTTCACGGGTTTTTAAAAGTAATTTATTTTTATAATGGGGTTTAGCTGCTTTTCACGGCTGTGTTTATGCCGCTTTACACCCACTTGACTCACTTCCAGAGAGATATCAATACATAGGTTTGAAGATTCTTGGTAGTCAGATATATTCTTGTACGGTGAATAGGGGGTGTTGAGTCCAGTTCACTGAGCAAGGAGTAGGTCTTTCTATTACATATTGGGTTTATGGAACGGTATCTGAGCTAATTTGAAACCCTTGTTTTATGCATCACCCCACCTCACCTTTCCCTTTAAGCAGCCATAGTGTGTTTTCTAAACGTGTGACTCTGTTCTGTTTTGTAATTCAGTTCAAGTGTAGCTGTTTTTACATTCCCTCTACAAGTGATAGCTTATGATGAATGTCTTTTTCTGTGTGACTTATTTCACTTAGAGTCGTCGTACCTAAATCCGCTCATCATGCTGCTACTAGCTTTATGACATTGATTTCATGGCTGAGTGATATTCCATTGTATATGAGGACCACCACTACTTTATCCATTTTTCTCTTTCCTGGGATATTTAAGGTGTCATGAAGTGGAGGTTCTTGTCAACAGAGCAGCCCTAAACTTTGGGGTGCCTGTGTCTTGCTGATTTTTAGTTTTCCCAATTTATACGCCCATGAGTGGAAGTGCCCTATGAGCTCTAAGCTGTGTTTTTTCGGTGTTTCAGGATACACCGTACACTTCTCTAGAGTGGCTGTTGGCAATTTACATCCCGCCCATCAGCGTAGCAAGGCTCCCTTTTCTCCACGGCCTGTCCTGCATTTCTGGTTTTTACACTTTTTTCAGCATGGCCCTTTTTACCGATGGGAAGCGACACTTCTTTGTAGCGCTGATTTGCCTTTCCAGGTTGCTTGGTTGGCCAAAAAGGGCGTATGCGTTTTTTCCTGAATATATTCAGGAAAAAACGCATACGCCCTTTTTGGCCAAGGGCATCATTGTCGACGTTTTGCCGCTTTTTATGTGCTTTAAATGCGATTCGAATCTACCTCCTGAAATCTGTTTCCTGCAATTCTGCCTTGCTTTCAAATCCTCTTCGTTGCCTTCCCTCAGTATATTTGTGGCCGAGAGTTATCATTTATAACTCTGCAGGTTTGTGAATTGCAGTGCCCCTGAGCTCCATTTTTCAACTCGCTTTTTTGGGAGCTGGCCGCAAAAGCGCAGGAGTGCCTCAGGCCCTATTCTGGTTCCGGGCGGCAGGCCGAGCCTGTGGTTAATTCTTCTTCCTGATGGGAAAATAGAGTGACCTGTGCCTGTCCCAACACCTAGAGCTAGTCTCTCATTGGCTCCCCCTCTTCCCGTTCATCCTCAGGACAAATTGCAAGCTGTCCGGAACAGGAGGTTAAAGGTGCTGATGCTCCAAGGAGGGAGAGTGCTAGTAAAGCGGCTGGAATGGCGAAGCCGAGCACAAGGAGATGAGAAATGAGGTGCGTTTTAGAAACCTTTCCTGATCACACGGTGTACCAACTTCTGGGTTTCTCATGCATGTTTTCGATGTAGGAAGATGCCCTTGAACCTGGAGATTTGGGACCCATGGGATGGGTAACAGGCAGTATTACTTTAAAGGCTCTGCGTTTGCTCCCCCAACCTCACCAAACCTCTCAGCCCCGAGAGTGTCCACACTTCTGTCTCATCCAGCTGTGGGTCTAGATATGGTCAATCCAGGTTGCATCACAGCCCCTGAAAGAATTTTGTAAGAATTTCTCTCTCTTTCACTGTCTTTGTTTCACGGGTTTTTAAAATAATTTATTTTTATAATGGGGTTTAGCTGCTTTTCACGGCTGTGTTTATGCCGTTTTACACCCACTTGACTCACTTCCAAAGGATATCAATACATAGGTTTGAAGATTCTTACTAGTCAGATATATTCTTGTGCGGTGAATAGGGGGTGTTGAGTCCAGTTCACTGAGCAAGGAGTAGGTCTTTCTATTACATAGTGGGTTTATGGAAGGGTATCTGAGCTAATTTGAAACCCTTGTTTTATTCATCACCCCACCTCACCTTTCCCTTTAAGCAGCCATAGTGTGTTTTCTAAACGTGTGACGCTGTTCTGTTTTATAATTCAGTTCAAGTGTAGCGGTTTTTACATTCCCTCTATAAGTGATAGCTTATGATAAGTGTCTTTTTCTGTGTGACTTATTTCACTCAGAATCGTCGTACCTAAATCCGCTCATCATGCTGCTACTAGCCTTATGACATTGATTTCATGGCTGAGTGATATTCCATTGTACATAAGGATCACCACTTCGTTATCCATTTTTCTCTTTCCTGGGATATTTAAGGTGTCATGAAGTGGAGGTTCTTGTCAACAGAGCAGCCCTAAACTTTGGGGTGCCTGTGTCTTGCTGATTTTTAGTTTTCCCAATTTATACGCCCATGAGTGGAAGTGCCCTATGCGCTCTAAGCTGTGTTTTTTCCGTGTTTCAGGACACACCGTACACTTCTCCAGAGTGGCTGTTGGCAATTTACATCCCGCCCATCAGCGTAGCAAGGCTCCCATTTCTCCACGGCCTGTCCTGCATTTCTGGTTTTTACACTTTTTTCAGCATGGCCCTTTTGACCGATGGGAAGCGAGACTTCTTTGTAGCGCTGATTTGCCTTTCCAGGTTGCTTGGTTGGCCAAAAAGGGCGTATGCGTTTTTTCCTGAATATATTCAGGAAAAAACGCATACGCCCTTTTTGGCCAAGGGCATCATTGTCGACGTTTTGCCGCCTTTCATGTGCTTTAAAGGCGATTCGAATCTACCTCCTGAAATCTGTTTCCTGCAATTCTGCCTTGCTTACAAATCCTCTTCGTTGCCTTCCCTCAGTATATTTGGGGCCGAGAGTTATCATTTATAACTCTGCAGGTTTGTGAATTGCAGTGCCCCTGAGCTCCATTGTTCAACTCGCTTTTTTGGGAGCTGGCCGCAAAAGCGCAGGAGTGCCTCAGGCCCTATTCTGGTTCCGGGCGGCAGGCCAGGCCTGTGGTTTATTCTTCTTCCTGATGGGAAAATAGAGTGACCTGTGCCTGTCCCAACACCTAGAGCTAGTCTCTCATTGGCTCCCCCTCTTCCCGTTCATCCTCAGGACAAATTGCAAGCTGTACGGAACAGGAGGTTAAAGGTGCTGATGCTCCAAGGAGGGAGAGTGCTAGTAAAGCGGCTGGAATGGCGAAGCCGAGCACAAGGAGATGAGAAATGAGGTGCGTTTTAGAAACCTTTCCCGATCACACGGTGTACCACCTTCTGGGTTTCTCATGCATGTTTTCGATGTAGGAAGATGCCCTTGAACCTGGAGATTTGGGACCCATGGGATGGGTAACAGGCAGTATTACTTTAAAGGCTCTGCCTTTGCTTCCCCAACCTCACCAAACCTCTCAGCCCCGAGAGTGTCCACACTTCTGTCTCATCCAGCTGTGGGTCTAGATATGGTCAATCCAGGTTGCATCCCAGCCCTTGAAAGAATTTTGTAAGAATTTCTCTCTCTTTCACTGTCTTTGTTTCACGGGTTTTTAAAAGTAATTTATTTTTATAATGGGGTTTAGCTGCTTTTCACGGCTGTGTTTATGCCGCTTTACACCCACTTGACTCACTTCCAGAGAGATATCAATACATAGGTTTGAAGATTCTTACTAGGCAGATATATTCTTGTGCGGTGAATAGGGGGTGTTGAGTACAGTTCACTGAGCAAGGAGTAGGTCTTTCTATTACATATTGGGTTTATGGAACGGTATCTGAGCTAATTTGAAACCCTTGTTTTATGCATCACCCCACCTCACCTTTCCCTTTAAGCAGCCATAGTGTGTTTTCTAAACGTGTGACTCTGTTCTGTTTTGTAATTCAGTTCAAGTGTAGCGGTTTTTACATTCCCTCTATAAGTGATAGCTTATGATAAGTGTCTTTTTCTGTGTGACTTATTTCACTCAGAATCGTCGTACCTAAATCCGCTCATCATGCTGCTACTAGCCTTATGACATTGATTTCATGGCTGAGTGATATTCCATTGTACATAAGGACCACCACTTCGTTATCCATTTTTCTCTTTCCTGGGATATTTAAGGTGTCATGAAGTGGAGGTTCTTGTCAACAGAGCAGCCCTAAACTTTGGGGTGCCTGTGTCTTGCTGATTTTTAGTTTTCCCAATTTATACGCGCATGAGTGGAAGTGCCCTATGCGCTCTAAGCTGTGTTTTTTCGGTGTTTCAGGACACACCGTACACTTCTCCAGAGTGGCTGTTGGCAATTTACATCCCGCCCATCAGCGTAGCAAGGCTCCCATTTCTCCACGGCCTGTCCTGCATTTCTGGTTATTACACTTTTTTCAGCATGGCCCTTTTGACCGATGGGATGCGAGACTTCTTTGTAGCGCTGAGTTGCCTTTCCAGGTTGCTTGGTTGGCCAAAAAGGGCGTATGCGTTTTTTCCTGAATATATTCAGGAAAAAACGCATACGCCCTTTTTGGACAAGGGCATCATTGTCGACGTTTTGCCGCTTTTCATGTGCTTTAAAGGCGATTCGAATCTACCTCCTGAAATCTGTTTCCTGCAATTCTGCCTTGCTTTCAAATCCTCTTCGTTGCCTTCCCTCAATATATTTGTGGCCGAGAGTTATCATTTATAACTCTGCAGGTTTGTGAATTGCAGTGCCCCTGAGCTCCATTTTTCAACTCGCTTTTTTGGGAGCTGGCCGCAAAAGCGCAGGAGTGCCTCAGGCCCTATTCTGGTTCCGGGCGGCAGGCCGAGCCCGTGGTTAATTCTTCTTCCTGATGGAAAAATAGAGTGACCTGTGCCTGTCCCAACACCTAGAGCTAGTCTCTCATTGGCTCCCCCTCTTCCCGTTCACCCTCAGGACAAATTGCAAGCTGTACGGAACAGGAGGTTAAAGGTGCTGATGCTCCAAGGAGGGAGAGTGCTAGTAAAGCGGCTGGAATGGCGAAGCCGAGCACAAGGAGATGAGAAATGAGGTGCGTTTTAGAAACCTTTCCCGATCACACGGTGTACCACCTTCTGGGTTTCTCATGCATGTTTTCGATGTAGGAAGATGCCCTTGAACCTGGAGATTTGGGACCCATGGGATGGGTAACAAGCAGTATTACTTTAAAGACTCTGCCTTTGCTTCCCCAACCTCACCAAACCTCTCAGCCCCGAGAGTGTCCACACTTCTGTCTCATCCAGCTGTGGGTCTAGATATGGTCAATCCAGGTTGCATCCCAGCCCCTGAAAGAATTTTGTAAGAATTTCTCTCTCTTTCACTGTCTTTGTTTCACGGGTTTTTAAAAGTAATTTATTTTTATAATGGGGTTTAGCTGCTTTTCACGGCTGTGTTTATGCCGCTTTACACCCACTTGACTCACTTCCAGAGAGATATCAATACATAGGTTTGAAGATTCTTACTAGGCAGATATATTCTTGTGCGGTGAATAGGGGGTGTTGAGTACAGTTCACTGAGCAAGGAGTAGGTCTTTCTATTACATATTGGGTTTATGGAACGGTATCTGAGCTAATTTGAAACCCTTGTTTTATGCATCACCCCACCTCACCTTTCCCTTTAAGCAGCCATAGTGTGTTTTCTAAACGTGTGACTCTGTTCTGTTTTGTAATTCAGTTCAAGTGTAGCGGTTTTTACATTCCCTCTATAAGTGATAGCTTATGATAAGTGTCTTTTTCTGTGTGACTTATTTCACTCAGAATCGTCGTACCTAAATCCGCTCATCATGCTGCTACTAGCCTTATGACATTGATTTCATGGCTGAGTGATATTCCATTGTACATAAGGACCACCACTTGTTTATCCATTTTTCTCTTTCCTGGGATATTTAAGGTGTCATGAAGTGGAGGTTCTTGTCAACAGAGCAGCCCTAAACTTTGGGGTGCCTGTGTCATGCTGATTTTTAGTTTTCCCAATTTATACGCGCATGAGTGGAAGTGCCCTATGCGCTCTAAGCTGTGTTTTTTCGGTGTTTCAGGACACACCGTACACTTCTCCAGAGTGGCTGTTGGCAATTTACATCCCGCCCATCAGCGTAGCAAGGCTCCCATTTCTCCACGGCCTGTCCTGCATTTCTGGTTTTTACACTTTTTTCAGCATGGCCCTTTTGACCGATGGGAAGCGAGACTTCTTTGTAGCGCTGATTTGCCTTTCCAGGTTGCTTGGTTGGCCAAAAAGGGCGTATGCGTTTTTTCCTGAATATATTCAGGAAAAAACGCATACGCCCTTTTTGGCCAAGGGCATCATTGTCGACGTTTTGCCGCTTTTCATGTGCTTTAAAGGCGATTCGAATCTACCTCCTGAAATCTGTTTCCTGCAATTCTGCCTTGCTTTCAAATCCTCTTCGTTGCCTTCCCTCAATATATTTGTGGCCGAGAGTTATCATTTATAACTCTGCAGGTTTGTGAATTGCAGTGCCCCTGAGCTCCATTTTTCAACTAGCTTTTTTGGGAGCTGGCCGCAAAAGCGCAGGAGTGCCTCAGGCCCTATTCTGGTTTCGGGCGGCAGGCCGAGCCCGTGGTTAATTCTTCTTCCTGATGCGAAAATAGAGTGACCTGTGCCTGTCCCAACACCTAGAGCTAGTCTCTCATTGGCTCCCCCTCTTCCCGTTCACCCTCAGGACAAATTGCAAGCTGTACGGAACAGGAGGTTAAAGGTGCTGATGCTCCAAGGAGGGAGAGTGCTAGTAAAGCAGCTGGAATGGCGAAGCCGAGCACAAGGAGATGAGAAATGAGGTGCGTTTTAGAAACCTTTCCCGATCACACGGTGTACCACCTTCTGGGTTTCTCATGCATGTTTTCGATGTAGGAAGATGCCCTTGAACCTGGAGATTTGGGACCCATGGGATGGGTAACAGGCAGTATTACTTTAAAGGCTCTGCCTTTGCTTCCCCAACCTCACCAAACCTCTCAGCCCCGAGAGTGTCCACACTTCTGTCTCATCCAGCTGTGGGTCTAGATATGGTCAATCCAGGTTGCATCACAGCCCCTGAAAGAATTTTGTAAGAATTTCTCTCTCTTTCACTGTCTTTGTTTCACGGGTTTTTAAAAGTAATTTATTTTTATAATGGGGTTTAGCTGCTTTTCACGGCTGGGTTTATGCCGCTTTACACCCACTTGACTCACTTCCAGAGAGATATCAATACATAGGTTTGAAGATTCTTACTAGGCAGATATATTCTTGTGCGGTGAATAGGGGGTGTTGAGTACAGTTCCCTGAGCAAGGAGTAGGTCTTTCTATTACATATTGGGTTTATGGAACGGTATCTGAGCTAATTTGAAACCCTTGTTTTATGCATCACCCCACCTCACCTTTCCCTTTAAGCAGCCATAGTGTGTTTTCTAAACGTGTGACTCTGTTCTGTTTTGTAATTCAGTTCAAGTGTAGCGGTTTTTACATTCCCTCTATAAGTGATAGCTTATGATAAGTGTCTTTTTCTGTGTGACTTATTTTACTCAGAATCGTCGTACCTAAATCCGCTCATCATGCTGCTACTAGCCTTATGACATTGATTTCATGGCTGAGTGATATTCCATTGTACATAAGGACCACCACTTCGTTATCCATTTTTCTCTTTCCTGGGATATTTAAGGTGTCATGAAGTGGAGGTTCTTGTCAACAGAGCAGCCCTAAACTTTGGGGTGCCTGTGTCTTGCTGATTTTTAGTTTTCCCAATTTATACGCCCATGAGTGGAAGTGCCCTATGCGCTCTAAGCTGTGTTTTTTCGGTGTTTCAGGACACACCGTACACTTCTCCAGAGTGGCTGTTGGCAATTTACATCCCGCCCATCAACGTAGCAAGGCTCCCTTTTCTCCAAGGCCTGTCCTGCATTTCTGGTTTTTACACTTTTTTCAGCATGGTCCTTTTTACCGAAGGGAAGCGAGACTTCTTTGTAGCGCTGATTTGCCTTTCCAGGTTGCTTGGTTGGCCAAAAATGGCGTATGCGTTTTTTCCTGAATATATTCAGGAAAAAACGCATACGCCCTTTTTGGCCAAGGGCATCATTGTCGACGTTTTGCCGCTTTTCATGTGCTTTAAAGGCGATTCGAATCTACCTCCTGAAATCTGTTTCCTGCAATTCTGCCTTGCTTTCAAATCCTCTTCGTTGCCTTCCCTCAGTATATTTGTGGCCGAGAGTTATCATTTATAACTCTGCAGGTTTGTGAATTGCAGTGCCCCTGAGCTCCATTTTTCAACTCGCTTTTTTGGGAGCTGGCCGCAAAAGCGCAGGAGTGCCTCAGGCCCTATTCTGGTTCCGGGCGGCAGGCCGAGCCTGTGGTTAATTCTTCTTCCTGATGGGAAAATAGAGTGACCTGTGCCTGTCCCAACACCTAGAGCTAGTCTCTCATTGGCTCCCCCTCTTCCCGTTCATCCTCAGGACAAATTGCAAGCTGTACGGAACAGGAGGTTAAAGGTGCTGATGCTCCAAGGAGGGAGAGTGCTAGTAAAGCGGCTGGAATGGGGAAGCCGAGCACAAGGAGATGAGAAATGAGGTGCGTTTTAGAAACCTTTCCCGATCACACGGTGTACCACCTTCTGGGTTTCTCATGCATGTTTTCGATGTAGGAAGATGCCCTTGAACCTGGAGATTTGGGACCCATGGGATGGGTAACAGGCAGTATTACTTTAAAGGCTCTGCCTTTGCTTCCCCAACCTCACCAAACCTCTCAGCCCCGAGAGTGTCCACACTTCTGTCTCATCCAGCTGTGGGTCTAGATATGGTCAATCCAGGTTGCATCCCAGCCCCTGAAAGAATTTTGTAAGAATTTCTGTCTCTTTCACTGTCTTTGTTTCACGGGTTTTTAAAAGTAATTTATTTTTATAATGGGGTTTAGCTGCTTTTCACGGCTGTGTTTATGCCGCTTTACACCCACTTGACTCACTTCCAGAGAGATATCAATACATAGGTTTTAAGATTCTTGCTAGTCAGATATATTCTTGTACGGTGAATAGGGGGTGTTGAGTCCAGTTCACTGAGCAAGGAGTAGGTCTTTCTATTACATATTGGGTTTATGGAACGGTATCTGAGCTAATTTGAAACCCTTGTTTTATGCATCACCCCACCTCACCTTTCCCTTTAAGCAGCCATAGTGTGTTTTCTAAACGTGTGACTCTGTTCTGTTTTGTAATTCAGTTCAAGTGTAGCGGATTTTACATTCCCTCTATAAGTGATAGCTTATGATAAGTGTCTTTTTCTGTGTGACTTATTTCACTTACAATTGTCGTACCTAAATCCGCTCATCATGCTGCTACTAGCCTTATGACATTGATTTCATGGCTGAGTGATATTCCATTGTATATAAGGACCACCACTTCTTTATCCATTTTTCTCTTTCCTGGGATATTTAAGGTGTCATGAAGTGGAGGTTCTTGTCAACAGAGCAGCCCTAAACTTTGGGGTGCCTGTGTCTTGCTGATTTTTAGTTTTCCCAATTTATACGCCCATGAGTGGAAGTGCCCTATGCGCTCTAAGCTGTGTTTTTTCAGTGTTTCAGGACACACCGTACACTTCTCCAGAGTGGCTGTTGGCAATTTACATCCCGCCCATCAGCGTAGCAAGGCTCCCATTTCTCCACGGCCTGTCCTGCATTTCTGGTTTTTACACTTTTTTCAGCATGGCCCTTTTGACCGATGGGAAGCGAGACTTCTTTGTAGCGCTGATTTGCCTTTCCAGGTTGCTTGGTTGGCCAAAAAGGGCGTATGCGTTTTTTCCTGAATATATTCAGGAAAAAACGCATACGCCCTTTTTGGCCAAGGGCATCATTGTCGACGTTTTGCCGCTTTTCATGTGCTTTAAAGGCGATTCGAATCTACCTCCTGAAATCTGTTTCCTGCAATTCTGCCTTGCTTTCAAATCCTCTTCGTTGCCTTCCCTCAGTATATTTGTGGCCGAGAGTTATGATTTATAACTCTGCAGGTTTGTGAATTGCAGTGCCCATGAGCTCCATTTTTCAACTCGCTTTTTTGGGAGCTGGCCGCAAAAGCGCAGGAGTGCCTCAGGCCCTATTCTGGTTCCGGGCGGCAGGCCGAGCCTGTGGTTAATTCTTCTTCCTGATGGGAAAATAGAGTGACCTGTGCCTGTCCCAACACCTAGAGCTAGTCTCTCATTGGCTCCCCCTCTTCCCGTTCATCCTCAGGACAAATTGCAAGCTGTACGGAACAGGAGGTTAAAGGTGCTGATGCTCCAAGGAGGGAGAGTGCTAGTAAAGCGGCTGGAATGGCGAAGCCGAGCACAAGGAGATGAGAAATGAGGTGCGTTTTAGAAACCTTTCCCGATCACACGGTGTACCACCTTCTGGGTTTCTCATGCATGTTTTCGATGTAGGAAGATGCCCTTGAACCTGGAGATTTGGGACCCATGGGATGGGTAACAGGCAGTATTACTTTAAAGGGTCTGCCTTTGCTTCCCCAACCTCACCAAACCTCTCAGCCCCGAGAGTGTCCACACTTCTGTCTCATCCAGCTGTGGGTCTAGATATGGTCAATCCAGGTTGCATCACAGCCCCTGAAAGAATTTTGTAAGAATTTCTGTCTCTTTCACTGTCTTTGTTTCACGGGTTTTTAAAACTAATTTATTTTTATAATGGGGTTTAGCTGCTTTTCACGGCTGTGTTTATGCCGCTTTACACCCACTTGACTCACTTCCAGAGAGATATCAATACATAGGTTTTAAGATTCTTGCTAGTCAGATATATTCTTGTACGGTGAATAGGGGGTGTTGAGTCCAGTTCACTGAGCAAGGAGTAGGTCTTTCTATTACATATTGGGTTTATGGAACGGTATCTGAGCTAATTTGAAACCCTTGTTTTATGCATCACCCCACCTCACCTTTCCCTTTAAGCAGCCATAGTGTGTTTTCTAAACGTGTGACTCTGTTCTGTTTTGTAATTCTGTTCAAGTGTAGCGGTTTTTACATTCCCTCTATAAGTGATAGCTAATGATAAGTGTCTTTTTCTGTGTGACTTATTTCCCTCAGAATCGTCGTACCTAAATCCGCTCATCATGCTGCTACTAGCCTTATGACATTGATTTCATGGCTGAGTGATATTCCATTGTACATAAGGACCACCACTTCGTTATCCATTTTTCTCTTTCCTGGGATATTTAAGGTGTCATGAAGTGGAGGTTCTTGTCAAGAGAGCAGCCCTAAACTTTGGGGTGCCTGTGTCTTGCTGATTTTTAGTTTTCCCAATTTATACGCCCATGAGTGGAAGTGCCCTATGCGCTCTAAGCTGTGTTTTTTCGGTGTTTCAGGACACACCGTACACTTCTCCAGAGTGGCTGTTGGCAATTTACATCCCGCCCATCAGCGTAGCAAGGTACCCATTTCTCCACGGCCTGTCCTGCATTTCTGGTTTTTACACTTTTTTCAGCATGGCCCTTTTGATAGATGGGAAGCGAGACTTCTTTGTAGTGCTGATTTGCCTTTCCAGGTTGCTTGGTTGGCCAAAAAGGGCGTATGCGTTTTTTCCTGAATATATTCAGGAAAAAACGCATACGCCCTTTTTGGCCAAGGGCATCATTGTCGACGTTTTGCCGCTTTTCATGTGTTTTAAAGGCGATTCGAATCTACCTCCTGAAATCTGTTTCCTGCAATTCTGCCTTGCTTTCAAATCCTCTTCGTTGCCTTCCCTCAATATATTTGTGGCCGAGAGTTATCATTTATAACTCTGCAGGTTTGTGAATTGCAGTGCCCCTGAGCTCCATTTTTCAACTCGCTTTTTTGGGAGCTGGCCGCAAAAGCGCAGGAGTGCCTCAGGCCCTATTCTGGTTCCGGGCGGCAGGCCGAGCCTGTGGTTAATTCTTCTTCCTGATGGGAAAATAGAGTGACCTGTGCCTGTCCCAACACCTAGAGCTAGTCTCTCATTGGCTCCCCCTCTTCCCGTTCATCCTCAGGACAAATTGCAAGCTGTACGGAACAGGAGGTTAAAGGTGCTGATGCTCCAAGGAGGGAGAGTGCTAGTAAAGCGGCTGGAATGGCGAAGCCGAGCACAAGGAGATGAGAAATGAGGTGCGTTTTAGAAACCTTTCCCGATCACACGGTGTACCACCTTCTGGGTTTCTCATGCATGTTTTCGATGTAGGAAGATGCCCTTGAACCTGGAGATTTGGGACCCATGGGATGGGTAACAGGCAGTATTACTTTAAAGGCTCTGCGTTTGCTCCCCCAACCTCACCAAACCTCTCAGCCCCGAGAGTGTCCACACTTCTGTCTCATCCAGCTGTGGGTCTAGATATGGTCAATCCAGGGTGCATCACAGCCCCTGAAAGAATTTTGTAAGAATTTCTCTCTCTTTCACTGTCTTTGTTTCACGGGTTTTTAAAATAATTTATTTTTATAATGGGGTTTAGCTGCTTTTCACGGCTGTGTTTATGCCGCTTTACACCCACTTGACTCACTTCCAGAGAGATATCAATACATAGGTTTGAAGATTCTTACTAGTCAGATATATTCTTGTGCGGTGAATAGGGGGTGTTGAGTCCAGTTCACTGAGCAAGGAGTAGGTCTTTCTATTACATATTGGGTTTATGGAACGGTATCTGAGCTAATTTGAAACCCTTGTTTTATTCATCACCCCACCTCACCTTTCCCTTTAAGCAGCCATAGTGTGTTTTCTAAACGTGTGACTCTGTTCTGTTTTGTAATTCAGTTCAAGTGTAGCGGATTTTACATTCCCTCTATAAGTGATAGCTTATGATAAGTGTCTTTTTCTGTGTGACTTATTTCACTTACAATTGTCGTACCTAAATCCGCTCATCATGCTGCTACTAGCCTTATGACATTGATTTCATGGCTGAGTGATATTCCATTGTATATAAGGACCACCACTTCTTTATCCATTTTTCCCTTTCCTGGGATATTTAAGGTGTCATGAAGTGGAGGTTCTTGTCAACAGAGCAGCCCTAAACTTTGGGGTGCCTGTGTCTTGCTGATTTTTAGTTTTCCCAATTTATACGCCCATGAGTGGAAGTGCCCTATGCGCTCTAAGCTGTGTTTTTTCAGTGTTTCAGGACACACCGTACACTTCTCCAGAGTGGCTGTTGGCAATTTACATCCCGCCCATCAGCGTAGCAAGGCTCCCATTTCTCCACGGCCTGTCCTGCATTTCTGGTTTTTACACTTTTTTCAGCATGGCCCTTTTGACCGATGGGAAGCGAGACTTCTTTGTAGCGCTGATTTGCCTTTCCAGGTTGCTTGGTTGGCCAAAAAGGGCGTATGCGTTTTTTCCTGAATATATTCAGGAAAAAACGCATACGCCCTTTTTGGCCAAGGGCATCATTGTCGACGTTTTGCCGCTTTTCATGTGCTTTAAAGGCGATTCGAATCTACCTCCTGAAATCTGTTTCCTGCAATTCTGCCTTGCTTTCAAATCCTCTTCGTTGCCTTCCCTCAGTATATTTGTGGCCGAGAGTTATCATTTATAACTCTGCAGGTTTGTGAATTGCAGTGCCCCTGAGCTCCATTTTTCAACTCGCTTTTTTGGGAGCTGGCCGCAAAAGCGCAGGAGTGCCTCAGGCCCTATTCTGGTTCCGGGCGGCAGGCCGAGCCCGTGGTTAATTCTTCTTCCTGATGGGAAAATAGAGTGACCTGTGCCTGTCCCAACACCTAGAGCTAGTCTCTCATTGGCTCCCCCTCTTCCCGTTCATCCTCAGGACAAATTGCAAGCTGTACGAAACAGGAGGTTAAAGGTGCTGATGCTCCAAGGAGGGAGAGTGCTAGTAAAGCGGCTGGAATGGCGAAGCCGAGCACAAGGAGATGAGAAATGAGGTGCGTTTTAGAAACCTTTCCCGATCACACGGTGTACCACCTTCTGGGTTTCTCATGCATGTTTTCGATGTAGGAAGATGCCCTTGAACCTGGAGATTTGGGACCCATGGGATGGGTAACAGGCAGTATTACTTTAAAGGGTCTGCCTTTGCTTCCCCAACCTCACCAAACCTCTCAGCCCCGAGAGTGTCCACACTTCTGTCTCATCCAGCTGTGGGTCTAGATATGGTCAATCCAGGTTGCATCACAGCCCCTGAAAGAATTTTGTAAGAATTTCTCTCTCTTTCACTGTCTTTGTTTCACGGGTTTTTAAAACTAATTTATTTTTATAATGGGGTTTAGCTGCTTTTCACGGCTGTGTTTATGCCGCTTTACACCCACTTGACTCACTTCCAGAGAGATATCAATACATAGGTTTTAAGATTCTTACTAGTCAGATATATTCTTGTACGGTGAATAGGGGGTGTTGAGTCCAGTTTACTGAGCAAGGAGTAGGTCTTTCTATTACATATTGGGTTTATGGAACGGTATCTGAGCTAATTTGAAACCCTTGTTTTATGCATCACCCCACCTCACCTTTCCCTTTAAGCAGCCATAGTGTGTTTTCTAAACGTGTGACTCTGTTCTGTTTTGTAATTCAGTTCAAGTGTAGCGGTTTTTACATTCCCTCTATAAGTGATAGCTTATGATAAGTGTCTTTTTCTGTGTGACTTATTTTACTCAGAATCGTCGTACCTAAATCCGCTCATCATGCTGCTACTAGCCTTATGACATTGATTTCATGGCTGAGTGATATTCCATTGTACATAAGGACCACCACTTCGTTATCCATTTTTCTCTTTCCTGGGATATTTAAGGTGTCATGAAGTGGAGGTTCTTGTCAACAGAGCAGCCCTAAACTTTGGGGTGCCTGTGTCTTGCTGATTTTTAGTTTTCCCAATTTATACGCCCATGAGTGGAAGTGCCCTATGCGCTCTAAGCTGTGTTTTTTCGGTGTTTCAGGACACACCGTACACTTCTCCAGAGTGGCTGTTGGCAATTTACATCCCGCCCATCAGCGTAGCAAGGCTCCCATTTCTCCACGGCCTGTCCTGCATTTCTGGTTTTTACACTTTTTTCAGCATGGCCCTTTTGACCGATGGGAAGCGAGACTTCTTTGTAGCGCTGATTTGCCTTTCCAGGTTGCTTGGTTGGCCAAAAAGGGCGTATGCGTTTTTTCCTGAATATATTCAGGAAAAAACGCATACGCCCTTTTTGGCCAAGGGCATCATTGTCGACGTTTAGCCGCTTTTCATGTGCTTTAAAGGCGATTCGAATCTACCTCCTGAAATCTGTTTCCTGCAATTCTGCCTTGCTTTCAAATCCTCTTCGTTGCCTTCCCTCAGTATATTTGTGGCCGAGAGTTATCATTTATAACTCTGCAGGTTTGTGAATTGCAGTGCCCCTGAGCTCCATTTTTCAACTCGCTTTTTTGGGAGCTGGCCGCAAAAGCGCAGGAGTGCCTCAGGCCCTATTCTGGTTCCGGGCGGCAGGCCGAGCCTGTGGTTAATTCTTCTTCCTGATGGGAAAATAGAGTGACCTGTGCCTGTCCCAACACCTAGAGCTAGTCTCTCATTGGCTCCCCCTCTTCCCGTTCATCCTCAGGACAAATTGCAAGCTGTACGGAACAGGAGGTTAAAGGTGCTGATGCTCCAAGGAGGGAGAGTGCTAGTAAAGCGGCTGGAATGGCGAAGCCGAGCACAAGGAGATGAGAAATGAGGTGCGTTTTAGAAACCTTTCCCGATCACACGGTGTACCACCTTCTGGGTTTCTCATGCATGTTTTCGATGTAGGAAGATGCCCTTGAACATGGAGATTTGGGACCCATGGGATGGGTAACAGTCAGTATTACTTTAAAGGCTCTGCGTTTGCTCCCCCAACCTCACCAAACCTCTCAGACCCGAGAGTGTCCACCCTTCTGTCTCATCCAGCTGTGGGTCTAGATATGGTCAATCCAGGTTGCATCCCAGCCCCTGAAAGAATTTTGTAAGAATTTCTGTCTCTTTCACTGTCTTTGTTTCACGGGTTTTTAAAAGTAATTTATTTTTATAATGGGGTTTAGCTGCTTTTCACGGCTGTGTTTATGCCGCTTTACACCCACTTGACTCACTTCCAGAGAGATATCAATACATAGGTTTTAAGATTCTTGCTAGTCAGATATATTCTTGTACGGTGAATAGGGGGTGTTGAGTCCAGTTCACTGAGCAAGGAGTAGGTCTTTCTATTACATATTGGGTTTATGGAACGGTATCTGAGCTAATTTGAAACCCTTGTTTTATGCATCACCCCACCTCACCTTTCCCTTTAAGCAGCCATAGTGTGTTTTCTAAACGTGTGACTCTGTTCTGTTTTGTAATTCTGTTCAAGTGTAGCGGTTTTTACATTCCCTCTATAAGTGATAGCTAATGATAAGTGTCTTTTTCTGTGTGACTTATTTCCCTCAGAATCGTCGTACCTAAATCCGCTCATCATGCTGCTACTAGCCTTATGACATTGATTTCATGGCTGAGTGATATTCCATTGTACATAAGGACCACCACTTCGTTATCCATTTTTCTCTTTCCTGGGATATTTAAGGTGTCATGAAGTGGAGGTTCTTGTCAACAGACCAGCCCTAAACTTTGGGGTGCCTGTGTCTTGCTGATTTTTAGTTTTCCCAATTTATACGCCCATGAGTGGAAGTGCCCTATGCGCTCTAAGCTGTGTTTTTTCAGTGTTTCAGGACACACCGTACACTTCTCCAGAGTGGCTGTTGGCAATTTACATCCCGCCCATCAGCGTAGCAAGGCTCCCATTTCTCCACGGCCTGTCCTGCATTTCTGGTTTTTACACTTTTTTCAGCATGGCCCTTTTGACCGATGGGAAGCGAGACTTCTTTGTAGCGCTGATTTGCCTTTCCAGGTTGCTTGGTTGGCCAAAAAGGGCGTATGCGTTTTTTCCTGAATATATTCAGGAAAAAACGCATACGCCCTTTTTGGCCAAGGGCATCATTGTCGACGTTTTGCCGCTTTTCATGTGCTTTAAAGGCGATTCGAATCTACCTCCTGAAATCTGTTTCCTGCAATTCTGCCTTGCTTTCAAATCCTCTTCGTTGCCTTCCCTCAATATATTTGTGGCCGAGAGTTATCATTTATAACTCTGCAGGTCTGTGAATTGCAGTGCCCCTGAGCTCCATTTTTCAACTCGCTTTTTTGGGAGCTGGCCGCAAAAGCGCAGGAGTGCCTCAGGCCCTATTCTGGTTCCGGGCGGCAGGCCGATCCTGTGGTTAATTCTTCTTCCTGATGGGAAAATAGAGTGACCTGTGCCTGTCCCAACACCTAGAGCTAGTCTCTCATTGGCTCCCCCTCTTCCCGTTCATCCTCAGGACAAATTGCAAGCTGTACGGAACAGGAGGTTAAAGGTGCTGATGCTCCAAGGAGGGAGAGTGCTAGTAAAGCGGCTGGAATGGCGAAGCCGAGCACAAGGAGATGAGAAATGAGGTGCGTTTTAGAAACCTTTCCCGATCACACGGTGTACCACCTTCTGGGTTTCTCATGCATGTTTTCGATGTAGGAAGATGCCCTTGAACCTGGAGATTTGGGACCCATGGGATGGGTAACAGGCAGTATTACTCTAAAGGCTCTGCGTTTGCTCCCCCAACCTGACCAAACCTCTCAGCCCCGAGAGTGTCCACCCTTCTGTCTCATCCAGCTGTGGGTCTAGATATGGTCAATCCAGGTTGCATCCCAGCCCCTGAAAGAATTTTGTAAGAATTTCTCTCTCTTTCACTGTCTTTGTTTCACGGGTTTTTAAAAGTAATTTATTTTTATAATGGGGTTTAGCTGCTTTTCACGGCTGTGTTTATGCCGCTTTACACCCACTTTACTCACTTCCAGAGAGATATCAATACATAGGTTTGAAGATTCTTACTAGTCAGATATATTCTTGTGCGGTGAATAGGGGGTGTTGAGTCCAGTTCACTGAGCAAGGAGTAGGTCTTTCTATTACATATTGGGTTTATGGAACGGTATCTGAGCTAATTTGAAACCCTTGTTTTAAGCATCACCCCACCTCACCTTTCCCTTTAAGCAGCCATAGTGTGTTTTCTAAACGTGTGACTCTGTTCTGTTTTGTAATTCAGTTCAAGTGTAGCGGTTTTTACATTCCCTCTATAAGTGATAGCTTATGATAAGTGTCTTTTTCTATGTGACTTATTTCACTCAGAATCGTCGTACCTAAATCCGCTCATCATGCTGCTACTAGCCTTATGACATTGATTTCATGGCTGAGTGATATTCCATTGTACATAAGGACCACCACTTGTTTATCCATTTTTCTCTTTCCTGGGATATTTAAGGTGTCATGAAGTGGAGGTTCTTGTCAACAGAGCAGCCCTAAACTTTGGGGTGCCTGTGTCATGCTGATTTTTAGTTTTCCCAATTTATACGCGCATGAGTGGAAGTGCCCTATGCGCTCTAAGCTGTGTTTTTTCGGTGTTTCAGGACACACCGTACACTTCTCCAGAGTGGCTGTTGGCAATTTACATCCCGCCCATCAGCGTAGCAAGGCTCCCATTTCTCCACGGCCTGTCCTGCATTTCTGGTTTTTACACTTTTTTCAGCATGGCCCTTTTGACCGATGGGAAGCGAGACTTCTTTGTAGCGCTGATTTGCCTTTCCAGGTTGCTTGGTTGGCCAAAAAGGGCGTATGCGTTTTTTCCTGAATATATTCAGGAAAAAACGCATACGCCCTTTTTGGCCAAGGGCATCATTGTCGACGTTTTGCCGCTTTTCATGTGCTTTAAAGGCGATTCGAATCTCCCTCCTGAAATCTGTTTCCTGCAATTCTGCCTTGCTTTCAAATCCTCTTCGTTGCCTTCCCTGAATATATTTGTGGCCGAGAGTTATCATTTATAACTCTGCAGGTCTGTGAATTGCAGTGGCCCTGAGCTCCATTTTTCAACTCGCTTTTTTGGGAGCTGGCCGCAAAAGCGCAGGAGTGCCTCAGGCCCTATTCTGGTTTCGGGCGGCAGGCCGAGCCTGTGGTTAATTCTTCTTACTGATGGGAAAATAGAGTGACCTGTGCCTGTCCCAACACCTAGAGCTAGTCTCTCATTGGCTCCCCCTCTTCCCGTTCATCCTCAGGACAAATTGCAAGCTGTACGGAACAGGAGGTTAAAGGTGCTGATGCTCCAAGGAGGGAGAGTGCTAGTAAAGCGGCTGGAATGGCGAAGCCGAGCACAAGGAGATGAGAAATGAGGTGCGTTTTAGAAACCTTTCCCGATCACACGGTGTACCACCTTCTGGGTTTCTCATGCATGTTTTCGATGTAGGAAGATGCCCTTGAACCTGGAGATTTGGGACCCATGGGATGGGTAACAGGCAGTATTACTTTAAAGGCTCTGCCTTTGCTTCCCCAACCTCACGAAACCTCTCAGCCCCGAGAGTGTCCACACTTCTGTCTCATCCAGCTGTGGGTCTAGATATGGTCAATCCAGGTTGCATCACAGCCCCTGAAAGAATTTTGTAAGAATTTCTCTCTCTTTCACTGTCTTTGTTTCACGGGTTTTTAAAACTAATTTATTTTTATAATGGGGTTTAGCTGCTTTTCACGGCTGTGTTTATGCCGCTTTACACCCACTTGACTCACTTCCAGAGAGATATCAATACATAGGTTTTAAGATTCTTACTAGTCAGATATATTCTTGTACGGTGAATAGGGGGTGTTGAGTCCAGTTCACTGAGCAAGGAGTAGGTCTTTCTATTACATATTGGGTTTATGGAACGGTATCTGAGCTAATTTGAAACCCTTGTTTTATGCATCACCCCACCTCACCTTTCCCTTTAAGCAGCCATAGTGTGTTTTCTAAACGTGTGACTCTGTTCTGTTTTGTAATTCAGTTCAAGTGTAGCGGTTTTTACATTCCCTCTATAAGTGATAGCTTATGATAAGTGTCTTTTTCTGTGTGACTTATTTCACTCAGAATCGTCGTACCTAAATCCGCTCATCATGCTGCTACTAGCCTTATGACATTGATTTCATGGCTGAGTGATATTCCATTGTATATAAGGACCACCACTTCTTTATCCATTTTTCTCTTTCCTGGGATATTTAAGGTGTCATGAAGTGGAGGTTCTTGTCAACAGAGCAGCCCTAAACTTTGGGGTGCCTGTGTCTTGCTGATTTTTAGTTTTCCCAATTTATACGCCCATGAGTGGAAGTGCCCTATGCGCTCTAAGCTGTGTTTTTTCAGTGTTTCAGGACACACCGTACACTTCTCCAGAGTGGCTGTTGGCAATTTACATCCCGCCCATCAGCGTAGCAAGGCTCCCATTTCTCCACGGCCTGTCCTGCATTTCTGGTTTTTACACTTTTTTCAGCATGGCCCTTTTGACCGATGGGAAGCGAGACTTCTTTGTAGCGCTGATTTGCCTTTCCAGGTTGCTTGGTTGGCCAAAAAGGGCGTATGCGTTTTTTCCTGAATATATTCAGGAAAAAACGCATACGCCCTTTTTGGCCAAGGGCATCATTGTCGACTTTTTGCCGCTTTTCATGTGCTTTAAAGGCGATTCGAATCTACCTCCTGAAATCTGTTTCCTGCAATTCTGCCTTGCTTTCAAATCCTCTTCGTTGCCTTCCCTCAGTATATTTGTGGCCGAGAGTTATCATTTATAACTCTGCAGGTTTGTGAATTGCAGTGCCCCTGAGCTCCATTTTTCAACTCGCTTTTTTGGGAGCTGGCCGCAAAAGCGCAGGAGTGCCTCAGGCCCTATTCTGGTTCCAGGCGGCAGGCCGAGCCTGTGGTTAATTCTTCTTCCTGATGGGAAAATAGAGTGACCTGTGCCTGTCCCAACACCTAGAGCTAGTCTCTCATTGGCTCCCCCTCTTCCCGTTCATCCTCAGGACAAATTGCAAGCTGTACGGAACAGGAGGTTAAAGGTGCTGATGCTCCAAGGAGGGAGAGTGCTAGTAAAGCGGCTGGAATGGCGAAGCCGAGCACAAGGAGATGAGAAATGAGGTGCGTTTTAGAAACCTTTCCCGATCACACGGTGTACCACCTTCTGGGTTTCTCATGCATGTTTTCGATGTAGGAAGATGCCCTTGAACCTGGAGATTTGGGACCCATGGGATGGGTAACAGGCAGTATTACTTTAAAGGCTCTGCCTTTGCTTCCCCAACCTCACCAAACCTCTCAGCCCCGAGAGTGTCCACACTTCTGTCTCATCCAGCTGTGGGTCTAGATATGGTCAATCCAGGTTGCATCCCAGCCCCTGAAAGAATTTTGTAAGAATTTCTCTCTCTTTCACTGTCTTTGTTTCACGGGTTTTTAAAAGTAATTTATTTTTATAATGGGGTTTAGCTGCTTTTCACGGCTGTGTTTATGCCGCTTTACACCCACTTGACTCACTTTCAGAGAGATATCAATACATAGGTTTTAAGATTCTTGCTAGTCAGATATATTCTTGTACGGTGAATAGGGGGTGTTGAGTCCAGTTCACTGAGCAAGGAGTAGGTCTTTCTATTACATATTGGGTTTATGGAACGATATCTGAGCTAATTTGAAACCCTTGTTTTATGCATCACCCCACCTCACCTTTCCCTTTAAGCAGCCATAGTGTGTTTTCTAAACGTGTGACTCTGTTCTGTTTTGTAATTCAGTTCAAGTGTAGCGGTTTTTACATTCCCTCTATAAGTGATAGCTAATGATAAGTGTCTTTTTCTGTGTGACTTATTTCACTCAGAATCGTCGTACCTAAATCCGCTCATCATGCTGCTACTAGCCTTATGACATTGATTTCATGGCTGAGTGATATTCCATTGTACATAAGGACCACCACTTCGTTATCCATTTTTCTCTTTCCTGGGATATTTAAGGTGTCATGAAGTGGAGGTTCTTGTCAACAGAGCAGCCCTAAACTTTGGGGTGCCTGTGTCTTGCTGATTTTTAGTTTTCCCAATTTATACGCCCATGAGTGGAAGTGCCCTATGCGCTCTAAGCTGTGTTTTTTCGGTGTTTCAGGACACACCGTACACTTCTCCAGAGTGGCTGTTGGCAATTTACATCCCGCCCATCAGCGTAGCAAGGCTCCCATTTCTCCACGGCCTGTCCTGCATTTCTGGTTTTTACACTTTTTTCAGCATGGCCCTTTTGACCGATGGGAAGCGAGACTTCTTTGTAGCGCTGATTTGCCTTTCCAGGTTGCTTGGTTGGCCAAAAAGGGCGTATGCGTTTTTTCCTGAATATATTCAGGAAAAAACGCATACGCCCTTTTTGGCCAAGGGCATCATTGTCGACGTTTTGCCGCTTTTCATGTGCTTTAAAGGCGATTCGAATCTACCTCCTGAAATCTGTTTCCTGCAATTCTGCCTTGCTTTCAAATCCTCTTCGTTGCCTTCCCTCAATATATTTGTGGCCGAGAGTTATCATTTATAACTCTGCAGGTTTGTGAATTGCAGTGCCCCTGAGCTCCATTTTTCAACTCGCTTTTTTGGGAGCTGGCCGCAAAAGCGCAGGAGTGCCTCAGGCCCTCTTCTGGTTCCGGGCGGCAGGCCGAGCCTGCGGTTAATTCTTCTTCCTGATGGGAAAATAGAGTGACCTGTGCCTGTCCCAACACCTAGAGCTAGTCTCTCATTGGCTCCCCCTCTTCCCGTTCATCCTCAGGACAAATTGCAAGCTGTACGGAACAGGAGGTTAAAGGTGCTGATGCTCCAAGGAGGGAGAGTGCTAGTAAAGCGGCTGGAATGGCGAAGCCGAGCACAAGGAGATGAGAAATGAGGTGCGTTTTAGAAACCTTTCCTGATCACACGGTGTACCACCTTCTGGGTTTCTCATGCATGTTTTCGATGTAGGAAGATGCCCTTGAACCTGGAGATTTGTGACCCATGGGATGGGTAACAGGCAGTATTACTTTAAAGGCTCTGCGTTTGCTCCCCCAACCTCACCAAACCTCTCAGCCCCGAGAGTGTCCACACTTCTGTCTCATCCAGCTGTGGGTCTAGATATGGTCAATCCAGGTTGCATCACAGCCCCTGAAAGAATTTTGTAAGAATTTCTCTCTCTTTCACTGTCTTTGTTTCACGGGTTTTTAAAATAATTTATTTTTATAATGGGGTTTAGCTGCTTTTCACGGCTGTGTTTATGCCGCTTTACACCCACTTGACTCACTTCCAGAGAGATATCAATACATAGGTTTGAAGATTCTTACTAGTCAGATATATTCTTGTGCGGTGAATAGGGGGTGTTGAGTCCAGGTCACTGAGCAAGGAGTAGGTCTTTCTATTACATATTGGGTTTATGGAACGGTATCTGAGCTAATTTGAAACCCTTGTTTTATTCATCACCCCACCTCACCTTTCCCTTTAAGCAGCCATAGTGTGTTTTCTAAACGTGTGACTCTGTTCTGTTTTGTAATTCAGTTCAAGTGTAGCGGTTTTTACATTCCCTCTATAAGTGATAGCTTATGATAAGTGTCTTTTTCTGTGTGACTTATTTTACTCAGAATCGTCGTACCTAAATCCGCTCATCATGCTGCTACTAGCCTTATGACATTGATTTCATGGCTGAGTGATATTCCATTGTACATAAGGACCACCACTTCGTTATCCATTTTTCTCTTTCCTGGGATATTTAAGGTGTCATGAAGTGGAGGTTCTTCTCAACAGAGCAGCCCTAAACTTTGGGGTGCCTGTGTCTTGCTGATTTTTAGTTTTCCCAATTTATACGCCCATGAGTGGAAGTGCCCTATGCGCTCTAAGCTGTGTTTTTTCGGTGTTTCAGGACACACCGTACACTTCTCCAGAGTGGCTGTTGGCAATTTACATCCCGCCCATCAGCGTAGCAAGGCTCCCATTTCTCCACGGCCTGTCCTGCATTTCTGGTTTTTACACTTTTTTCAGCATGGCCCTTTTGACCGATGGGAAGCGAGACTTCTTTGTAGCGCTGATTTGCCTTTCCAGGTTGCTTGGTTGGCCAAAAAGGGCGTATGCGTTTTTTCCTGAATATATTCAGGAAAAAACGCATACGCCCTTTTTGGCCAAGGGCATCATTGTCGACGTTTTGCCGCTTTTCATGTGCTTTAAAGGCGATTCGAATCTACCTCCTGAAATCTGTTTCCTGCAATTCTGCCTTGCTTTCAAATCCTCTTCGTTGCCTTCCCTCAGTATATTTGTGGCCGAGAGTTATCATTTATAACTCTGCAGGTTTGTGAATTGCAGTGCCCCTGAGCTCCATTTTTCAACTCGCTTTTTTGGGAGCTGGCCGCAAAAGCGCAGGAGTGCCTCAGGCCCTATTCTGGTTCCGGGCGGCAGGCCGAGCCTGTGGTTAATTCTTCTTCCTGATGGGAAAATAGAGTGACCTGTGCCTGTCCCAACACCTAGAGCTAGTCTCTCATTGGCTCCCCCTCTTCCCGTTCATCCTCAGGACAAATTGCAAGCTGTACGGAACAGGATGTTAAAGGTGCTGATGCTCCAAGGAGGGAGAGTGCTAGTAAAGCGGCTGGAATGGCGAAGCCGAGCACAAGGAGATGAGAAATGAGGTGCGTTTTAGAAACCTTTCCCGATCACACGGTGTACCACCTTCTGGGTTTCTCATGCATGTTTTCGATGTAGGAAGATGCCCTTGAACCTGGAGATTTGGGACCCATGGGATGGGTAACAGGCAGTATTACTTTAAAGGCTCTGCGTTTGCTCCCCCAACCTCACCAAACCTCTCAGCCCCGAGAGTGTCCACACTTCTGTCTCATCCAGCTGTGGGTCTAGATATGGTCAATCCAGGTTGCATCACAGCCCCTGAAAGAATTTTGTAAGAATTTCTCTCTCTTTCACTGTCTTTGTTTCACGGGTTTTTAAAATAATTTATTTTTATAATGGGGTTTAGCTGCTTTTCACGGCTGTGTTTATGCCGCTTTACACACACTTGACTCACTTCCAGAGAGATATCAATACATAGGTTTGAAGATTCTTACTAGTCAGATATATTCTTGTGCGGTGAATAGGGGGTGTTGAGTCCAGTTCACTGAGCAAGGAGTAGGTCTTTCTATTACATATTGGGTTTATGGAACGGTATCTGAGCTAATTTGAAACCCTTGTTTTATTCATCACCCCACCTCACCTTTCCCTTTAAGCAGCCATAGTGTGTTTTCTAAACGTGTGACTCTGTTCTGTTTTGTAATTCAGTTCAAGTGTAGCGGATTTTACATTCCCTCTATAAGTGATAGCTTATGATAAGTGTCTTTTTCTGTGTGACTTATTTTACTCAGAATCGTCGTACCTAAATCCGCTCATCATGCTGCTACTAGCCTTATGACATTGATTTCATGGCTGAGTGATATTCCATTGTATATAAGGACCACCACTTCGTTATCCATTTTTCTCTTTCCTGGGATATTTAAGGTGTCATGAAGTGGAGGTTCTTGTCAACAGAGCAGCCCTAAACTTTGGGGTGCCTGTGTCTTGCTGATTTTTAGTTTTCCCAATTTATACGCGCATGAGTGGAAGTGCCCTATGCGCTCTAAGCTGTGTTTTTTCGGTGTTTCAGGACACACCGTACACTTCTCCAGAGTGGCTGTTGGCAATTTACATCCCGCCCATCAGCGTAGCAAGGCTCCCATTTCTCCACGGCCTGTCCTGCATTTCTGGTTTTTACACTTTTTTCAGCATGGCCCTTTTGACTGATGGGAAGCGAGACTTCTTTGTAGCGCTGATTTGCCTTTCCAGGTTGCTTGGTTGGCCAAAAAGGGCGTATGCGTTTTTTCCTGAATATATTCAGGAAAAAACGCATACGCCCTTTTTGGCCAAGGGCATCATTGTCGACGTTTTGCCGCTTTTCATGTGCTTTAAAGGCGATTCGAATCTACCTCCTGAAATCTGTTTCCTGCAATTCTGCCTTGCTTTCAAATCCTCTTCGTTGCCTTCCCTCAGTATATTTGTGGCCGAGAGTTATCATTTATAACTCTGCAGGTTTGTGAATTGCAGTGCCCCTGAGCTCCATTTTTCAACTCGCTTTTTTGGGAGCTGGCCGCAAAAGCGCAGGAGTGCCTCAGGCCCTATTCTGGTTCCGGGCGGCAGGCCGAGCCTGTGGTTAATTCTTCTTCCTGATGGGAAAATAGAGTGACCTGTGCCTGTCCCAACACCTAGAGCTAGTCTCTCATTGGCTCCCCCTCTTCCCGTTCATCCTCAGGACAAATTGCAAGCTGTACGGAACAGGAGGTTAAAGGTGCTGATGCTCCAAGGAGGGAGAGTGCTAGTAAAGCGGCTGGAATGGCGAAGCCGAGCACAAGGAGATGAGAAATGAGGTGCGTTTTAGAAACCTTTCCTGATCACACGGTGTACCACCTTCTGGGTTTCTCATGCATGTTTTCGATGTAGGAAGATGCCCTTGAACCTGGAGATTTGGGACCCATGGGATGGGTAACAGGCAGTATTACTTTAAAGGCTCTGCGTTTGCTCCCCCAACCTCACCAAACCTCTCAGCCCCGAGAGTGTCCACACTTCTGTCTCATCCAGCTGTGGGTCTAGATATGGTCAATCCAGGTTGCATCACAGCCCCTGAAAGAATTTTGTAAGAATTTCTCTCTCTTTCACTGTCTTTGTTTCACGGGTTTTTAAAATAATTTATTTTTATAATGGGGTTTAGCTGCTTTTCACGGCTGTGTTTATGCCGCTTTACACCCACTTGACTCACTTCCAGAGAGATATCAATACATAGGTTTGAAGATTCTTACTAGTCAGATATATTCTTGTGCGGTGAATAGGGGGTGTTGAGTCCAGTTCACTGAGCAAGGAGTAGGTCTTTCTATTACATATTGGGTTTATGGAACGGTATCTGAGCTAATTTGAAACCCTTGTTTTATTCATCACCCCACCTCACCTTTCCCTTTAAGCAGCCATAGTGTGTTTTCTAAACGTGTGACTCTGTTCTGTTTTGTAATTCAGTTCAAGTGTAGCGGATTTTACATTCCCTCTATAAGTGATAGCTTATGATAAGTGTCTTTTTCTGTGTGACTTATTTCACTTACAATTTTCGTACCTAAATCCGCTCATCATGCTGCTACTAGCCTTATGACATTGATTTCATGGCTGAGTGATATTCCATTGTATATAAGGACCACCACTTCTTTATCCATTTTTCTCTTTCCTGGGATATTTAAGGTGTCATGAAGTGGAGGTTCTTGTCAACAGAGCAGCCCTAAACTTTGGGGTGCCTGTGTCTTGCTGATTTTTAGTTTTCCCAATTTATACGCGCATGAGTGGAAGTGCCCTATGCGCTCTAAGCTGTGTTTTTTCGGTGTTTCAGGACACACCGTACACTTCTCCAGAGTGGCTGTTGGCAATTTACATCCCGCCCATCAGCGTAGCAAGGCTCCCATTTCTCCACGGCCTGTCCTGCATTTCTGGTTTTTACACTTTTTTCAGCATGGCCCTTTTGACCGATGGGAAGCGAGACTTCTTTGTAGCGCTGATTTGCCTTTCCAGGTTGCTTGGTTGGCCAAAAAGGGCGTATGCGTTTTTTCCTGAATATATTCAGGAAAAAACGCATACGCCCTTTTTGGCCAAGGGCATCATTGTCGACGTTTTGCCGCTTTTCATGTGCTTTAAAGGCGATTCGAATCTACCTCCTGAAATCTGTTTCCTGCAATTCTGCCTTGCTTTCAAATCCTCTTCGTTGCCTTCCCTCAATATATTTGTGGCCGAGAGTTATCATTTATAACTCTGCAGGTTTGTGAATTGCAGTGCCCCTGAGCTCCATTTTTCAACTAGCTTTTTTGAGAGCTGGCCGCAAAAGCGCAGGAGTGCCTCAGGCCCTATTCTGGTTTCGGGCGGCAGGCCGAGCCCGTGGTTAATTCTTCTTCCTGATGGGAAAATAGAGTGACCTGTGCCTGTCCCAACACCTAGAGCTAGTCTCTCATTGGCTCCCCCTCTTCCCGTTCACCCTCAGGACAAATTGCAAGCTGTACGGAACAGGAGGTTAAAGGTGCTGATGCTCCAAGGAGGGAGAGTGCTAGTAAAGCGGCTGGAATGGCGAAGCCGAGCACAAGGAGATGAGAAATGAGGTGCGTTTTAGAAACCTTTCCCGATCACACGGTGTACCACCTTCTGGGTTTCTCATGCATGTTTTCGATGTAGGAAGATGCCCTTGAACCTGGAGATTTGGGACCCATGGGATGGGTAACAGGCAGTATTACTTTAAAGGCTCTGCCTTTGCTTCCCCAACCTCACGAAACCTCTCAGCCCCGAGAGTGTCCACACTTCTGTCTCATCCAGCTGTGGGTCTAGATATGGTCAATCCAGGTTGCATCACAGCCCCTGAAAGAATTTTGTAAGAATTTCTCTCTCTTTCACTGTCTTTGTTTCTCGGGTTTTTAAAAGTAATTTATTTTTATAATGGGGTTTAGCTGCTTTTCACGGCTGTGTTTATGCCGCTTTACACCCACTTGACTCACTTCCAGAGAGATATCAATACATAGGTTTGAAGATTCTTACTAGTCAGATATATTCTTGTGCGGTGAATAGGGGGTGTTGAGTCCAGTTCACTGAGCAAGGAGTAGGTGTTTCTATTACATATTGGGTTTATGGAACGGTATCTGAGCTAATTTGAAACCCTTGTTTTATGCATCACCCCACCTCACCTTTCCCTTTAAGCAGCCATAGTGTGTTTTCTAAACGTGTGACTCTGTTCTGTTTTGTAATTCAGTTCAAGTGTAGCGGTTTTTACATTCCCTCTATAAGTGATAGCTTATGATAAGTGTCTTTTTCTGTGTGACTTATTTTACTCAGAATCGTCGTACCTAAATCCGCTCATCATGCTGCTACTAGCCTTATGACATTGATTTCATGGCTGAGTGATATTCCATTGTACATAAGGACCACCACTTCGTTATCCATTTTTCTCTTTCCTGGGATATTTAAGGTGTCATGAAGTGGAGGTTCTTGTCAACAGAGCAGCCCTAAACTTTGGGGTGCCTGTGTCTTGCTGATTTTTAGTTTTCCCAATTTATACGCCCATGAGTGGAAGTGCCCTATGCGCTCTAAGCTGTGTTTTTTCGGTGTTTCAGGACACACCGTACACTTCTCCAGAGTGGCTGTTGGCAATTTACATCCCGCCCATCAGCGTAGCAAGGCTTCCATTTCTCCACGGCCTGTCCTGCATTTCTGGTTTTTACACTTTTTTCAGCATGGCCCTTTTGACCGATGGGAAGCGAGACTTCTTTGTAGCGCTGATTTGCCTTTCCAGGTTGCTTGGTTGGCCAAAAAGGGCGTATGCGTTTTTTCCTGAATATATTCAGGAAAAAACGCATACGCCCTTTTTGGCCAAGGGCATCATTGTCGACGTTTTGCCGCTTTTCATGTGCTTTAAAGGCGATTCGAATCTACCTCCTGAAATCTGTTTCCTGCAATTCTGCCTTGCTTTCAAATCCTCTTCGTTGCCTTCCCTCAGTATATTTGTGGCCGAGAGTTATCATTTATAACTCTGCAGGTTTGTGAATTGCAGTGCCCCTGAGCTCCATTTTTCAACTCGCTTTTTTGGGAGCTGGCCGCAAAAGCGCAGGAGTGCCTCAGGCCCTATTCTGGTTCCGGGCGGCAGGCCGAGCCTGTGGTTAATTCTTCTTCCTGATGGGAAAATAGAGTGACCTGTGCCTGTCCCAACACCTAGAGCTAGTCTCTCATTGGCTCCCCCTCTTCCCGTTCATCCTCAGGACAAATTGCAAGCTGTACGGAACAGGAGGTTAAAGGTGCTGATGCTCCAAGGAGGGAGAGTGCTAGTAAAGCGGCTGGAATGGCGAAGCCGAGCACAAGGAGATGAGAAATGAGGTGCGTTTTAGAAACCTTTCCCGATCACACGGTGTACCACCTTCTGGGTTTCTCATGCATGTTTTCGATGTAGGAAGATGCCCTTGAACCTGGAGATTTGGGACCCATGGGATGGGTAACAGGCAGTATTACTTTAAAGGCTCTGCCTTTGCTTCCCCAACCTCACGAAACCTCTCAGCCCCGAGAGTGTCCACACTTCTGTCTCATCCAGCTGTGGGTCTAGATATGGTCAATCCAGGTTGCATCACAGCCCCTGAAAGAATTTTGTAAGAATTTCTGTCTCTTTCACTGTCTTTGTTTCACGGGTTTTTAAAAGTAATTTATTTTTATAATGGGGTTTAGCTGCTTTTCACGGCTGTGTTTATGCCGCTTTACACCCACTTGACTCACTTCCAGAGAGATATCAATACATAGGTTTGAAGATTCTTACTAGTCAGATATATTCTTGTACGGTGAATAGGGGGTGTTGAGTCCAGTTCACTGAGCAAGGAGTAGGTCTTTCTATTACATATTGGGTTTATGGAACGGTATCTGAGCTAATTTGAAACCCTTGTTTTATGCATCACCCCACCTCACCTTTCCCTTTAAGCAGCCATAGTGTGTTTTCTAAACGTGTGACTCTGTTCTGTTTTGTAATTCAGTTCAAGTGTAGCGGTTTTTACATTCCCTCTATAAGTGATAGCTTATGATAAGTGTCTTTTTCTGTGTGACTTATTTTACTCAGAATCGTCGTACCTAAATCCGCTCATCATGCTGCTACTAGCCTTATGACATTGATTTCATGGCTGAGTGATATTCCATTGTACATAAGGACCACCACTTCGTTATCCATTTTTCTCTTTCCTGGGATATTTAAGGTGTCATGAAGTGGAGGTTCTTGTCAACAGAGCAGCCCTAAACTTTGGGGTGCCTGTGTCTTGCTGATTTTTAGTTTTCCCAATTTATACGCCCATGAGTGGAAGTGCCCTATGAGCTCTAAGCTGTGTTTTTTCGGTGTTTCAGGACACACCGTACACTTCTCCAGAGTGGCTGTTGGCAATTTACATCCCGCCCATCAGCGTAGCAAGGCTCCCATTTCTCCACGGCCTGTCCTGCATTTCTGGTTTTTACACTTTTTTCAGCATGGCCCTTTTGACCGATGGGAAGCGAGACTTCTTTGTAGCGCTGATTTGCCTTTCCAGGTTGCTTGGTTGGCCAAAAAGGGCGTATGCGTTTTTTCCTGAATATATTCAGGAAAAAACGCATACGCCCTTTTTGGCCAAGGGCATCATTGTCGACGTTTTGCCGCTTTTCATGTGCTTTAAAGGCGATTCGAATCTACCTCCTGAAATCTGTTTCCTGCAATTCTGCCTTGCTTTCAAATCCTCTTCGTTGCCTTCCCTCAGTATATTTGTGGCCGAGAGTTATCATTTATAACTCTGCAGGTTTGTGAATTGCAGTGCCCCTGAGCTCCATTTTTCAACTCGCTTTTTTGGGAGCTGGCCGCAAAAGCGCAGGAGTGCCTCAGGCCCTATTCTGGTTCCGGGCGGCAGGCCGAGCCTGTGGTTAATTCTTCTTCCTGATGGGAAAATAGAGTGACCTGTGCCTGTCCCAACACCTAGAGCTAGTCTCTCATTGGCTCCCCCTCTTCCCGTTCATCCTCAGGACAAATTGCAAGCTGTACGGAACAGGAGGTTAAAGGTGCTGATGCTCCAAGGAGGGAGAGTGCTAGTAAAGCGGCTGGAATGGCGAAGCCGAGCACAAGGAGATGAGAAATGAGGTGCGTTTTAGAAACCTTTCCCGATCACACGGTGTACCACCTTCTGGGTTTCTCATGCATGTTTTCGATGTAGGAAGATGCCCTTGAACCTGGAGATTTGGGACCCATGGGATGGGTAACAGGCAGTATTACTTTAAAGGCTCTGCCTTTGCTTCCCCAACCTCACCAAACCTCTCAGCCCCGAGAGTGTCCACACTTCTGTCTCATCCAGCTGTGGGTCTAGATATGGTCAATCCAGGTTGCATCACAGCCCCTGAAAGAATTTTGTAAGAATTTCTCTCTCTTTCACTGTCTTTGTTTCACGGGTTTTTAAAAGTAATTTATTTTTATAATGGGGTTTAGCTGCTTTTCACGGCTGTGTTTATGCCGCTTTACACCCACTTGACTCACTTCCAGAGAGATATCAATACATAGGTTTGAAGATTCTTACTAGTCAGATATATTCTTGTACGGTGAATAGGGGGTGTTGAGTCCAGTTCACTGAGCAAGGAGTAGGTCTTTCTATTACATATTGGGTTTATGGAACGGTATCTGAGCTAATTTGAAACCCTTGTTTTATGCATCACCCCACCTCACCTTTCCCTTTAAGCAGCCATAGTGTGTTTTCTAAACGTGTGACTCTGTTCTGTTTTGTAATTCAGTTCAAGTGTAGCGGTTTTTACATTCCCTCTATAAGTGATAGCTTATGATAAGTGTCTTTTTCTGTGTGACTTATTTTACTCAGAATCGTCGTACCTAAATCCGCTCATCATGCTGCTACTAGCCTTATGACATTGATTTCATGGCTGAGTGATATTCCATTGTACATAAGGACCACCACTTCGTTATCCATTTTTCTCTTTCCTGGGATATTTAAGGTGTCATGAAGTGGAGGTTCTTGTCAACAGAGCAGCCCTAAACTTTGGGGTGCCTGTGTCTTGCTGATTTTTAGTTTTCCCAATTTATACGCCCATGAGTGGAAGTGCCCTATGAGCTCTAAGCTGTGTTTTTTCGGTGTTTCAGGACACACCGTACACTTCTCCAGAGTGGCTGTTGGCAATTTACATCCCGCCCATCAGCGTAGCAAGGCTCCCATTTCTCCACGGCCTGTCCTGCATTTCTGGTTTTTACACTTTTTTCAGCATGGCCCTTTTGACCGATGGGAAGCGAGACTTCTTTGTAGCGCTGATTTGCCTTTCCAGGTTGCTTGGTTGGCCAAAAAGGGCGTATGCGTTTTTTCCTGAATATATTCAGGAAAAAACGCATACGCCCTTTTTGGCCAAGGGCATCATTGTCGACGTTTTGCCGCTTTTCATGTGCTTTAAAGGCGATTCGAATCTACCTCCTGAAATCTGTTTCCTGCAATTCTGCCTTGCTTTCAAATCCTCTTCGTTGCCTTCCCTCAGTATATTTGTGGCCGAGAGTTATCATTTATAACTCTGCAGGTTTGTGAATTGCAGTGCCCCTGAGCTCCATTTTTCAACTCGCTTTTTTGGGAGCTGGCCGCAAAAGCGCAGGAGTGCCTCAGGCCCTATTCTGGTTCCGGGCGGCAGGCCGAGCCTGTGGTTAATTCTTCTTCCTGATGGGAAAATAGAGTGACCTGTGCCTGTCCCAACACCTAGAGCTAGTCTCTCATTGGCTCCCCCTCTTCCCGTTCATCCTCAGGACAAATTGCAAGCTGTACGGAACAGGAGGTTAAAGGTGCTGATGCTCCAAGGAGGGAGAGTGCTAGTAAAGCGGCTGGAATGGCGAAGCCGAGCACAAGGAGATGAGAAATGAGGTGCGTTTTAGAAACCTTTCCCGATCACACGGTGTACCACCTTCTGGGTTTCTCATGCATGTTTTCGATGTAGGAAGATGCCCTTGAACCTGGAGATTTGGGACCCATGGGATGGGTAACAGGCAGTATTACTTTAAAGGCTCTGCCTTTGCTTCCCCAACCTCACGAAACCTCTCAGCCCCGAGAGTGTCCACACTTCTGTCTCATCCAGCTGTGGGTCTAGATATGGTCAATCCAGGTTGCATCACAGCCCCTGAAAGAATTTTGTAAGAATTTCTCTCTCTTTCACTGTCTTTGTTTCACGGGTTTTTAAAAGTAATTTATTTTTATAATGGGGTTTAGCTGCTTTTCACGGCTGTGTTTATGCCGCTTTACACCCACTTGACTCACTTCCAGAGAGATATCAATACATAGGTTTGAAGATTCTTACTAGTCAGATATATTCTTGTACGGTGAATAGGGGGTGTTGAGTCCAGTTCACTGAGCAAGGAGTAGGTCTTTCTATTACATATTGGGTTTATGGAACGGTATCTGAGCTAATTTGAAACCCTTGTTTTATGCATCACCCCACCTCACCTTTCCCTTTAAGCAGCCATAGTGTGTTTTCTAAACGTGTGACTCTGTTCTGTTTTGTAATTCAGTTCAAGTGTAGCGGTTTTTACATTCCCTCTATAAGTGATAGCTTATGATAAGTGTCTTTTTCTGTGTGACTTATTTTACTCAGAATCGTCGTACCTAAATCCGCTCATCATGCTGCTACTAGCCTTATGACATTGATTTCATGGCTGAGTGATATTCCATTGTACATAAGGACCACCACTTCGTTATCCATTTTTCTCTTTCCTGGGATATTTAAGGTGTCATGAAGTGGAGGTTCTTGTCAACAGAGCAGCCCTAAACTTTGGGGTGCCTGTGTCTTGCTGATTTTTAGTTTTCCCAATTTATACGCCCATGAGTGGAAGTGCCCTATGAGCTCTAAGCTGTGTTTTTTCGGTGTTTCAGGACACACCGTACACTTCTCCAGAGTGGCTGTTGGCAATTTACATCCCGCCCATCAGCGTAGCAAGGCTCCCATTTCTCCACGGCCTGTCCTGCATTTCTGGTTTTTACACTTTTTTCAGCATGGCCCTTTTGACCGATGGGAAGCGAGACTTCTTTGTAGCGCTGATTTGCCTTTCCAGGTTGCTTGGTTGGCCAAAAAGGGCGTATGCGTTTTTTCCTGAATATATTCAGGAAAAAACGCATACGCCCTTTTTGGCCAAGGGCATCATTGTCGACGTTTTGCCGCTTTTCATGTGCTTTAAAGGCGATTCGAATCTACCTCCTGAAATCTGTTTCCTGCAATTCTGCCTTGCTTTCAAATCCTCTTCGTTGCCTTCCCTCAGTATATTTGTGGCCGAGAGTTATCATTTATAACTCTGCAGGTTTGTGAATTGCAGTGCCCCTGAGCTCCATTTTTCAACTCGCTTTTTTGGGAGCTGGCCGCAAAAGCGCAGGAGTGCCTCAGGCCCTATTCTGGTTCCGGGCGGCAGGCCGAGCCTGTGGTTAATTCTTCTTCCTGATGGGAAAATAGAGTGACCTGTGCCTGTCCCAACACCTAGAGCTAGTCTCTCATTGGCTCCCCCTCTTCCCGTTCATCCTCAGGACAAATTGCAAGCTGTACGGAACAGGAGGTTAAAGGTGCTGATGCTCCAAGGAGGGAGAGTGCTAGTAAAGCGGCTGGAATGGCGAAGCCGAGCACAAGGAGATGAGAAATGAGGTGCGTTTTAGAAACCTTTCCCGATCACACGGTGTACCACCTTCTGGGTTTCTCATGCATGTTTTCGATGTAGGAAGATGCCCTTGAACCTGGAGATTTGGGACCCATGGGATGGGTAACAGGCAGTATTACTTTAAAGGCTCTGCCTTTGCTTCCCCAACCTCACCAAACCTCTCAGCCCCGAGAGTGTCCACACTTCTGTCTCATCCAGCTGTGGGTCTAGATATGGTCAATCCAGGTTGCATCCCAGCCCCTGAAAGAGTTTTGTAAGAATTTCTCTCTCTTTCACTGTCTTTGTTTCACGGGTTTTTAAAACTAATTTATTTTTATAATGGGGTTTAGCTGCTTTTCACGGCTGTGTTTATGCCGCTTTACACCCACTTGACTCACTTCCAGAGAGATATCAATACATAGGTTTTAAGATTCTTACTAGTCAGATATATTCTTGTACGGTGAATAGGGGGTGTTGAGTCCAGTTCACTGAGCAAGGAGTAGGTCTTTCTATTACATATTGGGTTTATGGAACGGTATCTGAGCTAATTTGAAACCCTTGTTTTATGCATCACCCCACCTCACCTTTCCCTTTAAGCAGCCATAGTGTGTTTTCTAAACGTGTGACTCTGTTCTGTTTTGTAATTCAGTTCAAGTGTAGCGGTTTTTACATTCCCTCTATAAGTGATAGCTTATGATAAGTGTCTTTTTCTGTGTGACTTATTTTACTCAGAATCGTCGTACCTAAATCCGCTCATCATGCTGCTACTAGCCTTATGACATTGATTTCATGGCTGAGTGATATTCCATTGTACATAAGGACCACCACTTGTTTATCCATTTTTCTCTTTCCTGGGATATTTAAGGTGTCATGAAGTGGAGGTTCTTGTCCACAGAGCAGCCCTAAACTTTGGGGTGCCTGTGTCATGCTGATTTTTAGTTTTCCCAATTTATACGCGCATGAGTGGAAGTGCCCTATGCGCTCTAAGCTGTGTTTTTTCGGTGTTTCAGGACACACCGTACACTTCTCCAGAGTGGCTGTTGGCAATTTACATCCCGCCCATCAGCGTAGCAAGGCTCCCATTTCTCCACGGCCTGTCCTGCATTTCTGGTTATTACACTTTTTTCAGCATGGCCCTTTTGACCGATGGGAAGCGAGACTTCTTTGTAGCGCTGATTTGCCTTTCCAGGTTGCTTGGTTGGCCAAAAAGGGCGTATGCGTTTTTTCCTGAATATATTCAGGAAAAAACGCATACGCCCTTTTTGGCCAAGGGCATCATTGTCGACGTTTTGCCGCTTTTCATGTGCTTTAAAGGCGATTCGAATCTACCTCCTGAAATCTGTTTCCTGCAATTCTGCCTTGCTTTCAAATCCTCTTCGTTGCCTTCCCTCAGTATATTTGTGGCCGAGAGTTATCATTTATAACTCTGCAGGTTTGTGAATTGCAGTGCCCCTGAGCTCCATTTTTCAACTCGCTTTTTTGGGAGCTGGCCGCAAAAGCGCAGGAGTGCCTCAGGCCCTATTCTGGTTCCGGGCGGCAGGCCGAGCCTGTGGTTAATTCTTCTTCCTGATGGGAAAATAGAGTGACCTGTGCCTGTCCCAACACCTAGAGCTAGTCTCTCATTGGCTCCCCCTCTTCCCGTTCATCCTCAGGACAAATTGCAAGCTGTACGGAACAGGAGGTTAAAGGTGCTGATGCTCCAAGGAGGGAGAGTGCTAGTAAAGCGGCTGGAATGGCGAAGCCGAGCACAAGGAGATGAGAAATGAGGTGCGTTTTAGAAACCTTTCCCGATCACACGGTGTACCACCTTCTGGGTTTCTCATGCATGTTTTCGATGTAGGAAGATGCCCTTGAACCTGGAGATTTGGGACCCATGGGATGGGTAACAGGCAGTATTACTTTAAAGGCTCTGCCTTTGCTTCCCCAACCTCACGAAACCTCTCAGCCCCGAGAGTGTCCACACTTCTGTCTCATCCAGCTGTGGGTCTAGATATGGTCAATCCAGGTTGCATCACAGCCCCTGAAAGAATTTTGTAAGAATTTCTCTCTCTTTCACTGTCTTTGTTTCACGGGTTTTTAAAAGTAATTTATTTTTATAATGGGGTTTAGCTGCTTTTCACGGCTGTGTTTATGCCGCTTTACACCCACTTGACTCACTTCCAGAGAGATATCAATACATAGGTTTGAAGATTCTTACTAGTCAGATATATTCTTGTACGGTGAATAGGGGGTGTTGAGTCCAGTTCACTGAGCAAGGAGTAGGTCTTTCTATTACATATTGGGTTTATGGAACGGTATCTGAGCTAATTTGAAACCCTTGTTTTATTCATCACCCCACCTCACCTTTCCCTTTAAGCAGCCATAGTGTGTTTTCTAAACGTGTGACTCTGTTCTGTTTTGTAATTCAGTTCAAGTGTAGCGGTTTTTACATTCCCTCTATAAGTGATAGCTTATGATAAGTGTCTTTTTCTGTGTGACTTATTTTACTCAGAATCGTCGTACCTAAATCCGCTCATCATGCTGCTACTAGCCTTATGACATTGATTTCATGGCTGAGTGATATTCCATTGTACATAAGGACCACCACTTCGTTATCCATTTTTCTCTTTCCTGGGATATTTAAGGTGTCATGAAGTGGAGGTTCTTGTCAACAGAGCAGCCCTAAACTTTGGGGTGCCTGTGTCTTGCTGATTTTTAGTTTTCCCAATTTATACGCCCATGAGTGGAAGTGCCCTATGCGCTCTAAGCTGTGTTTTTTCGGTGTTTCAGGACACACCGTACACTTCTCCAGAGTGGCTGTTGGCAATTTACATCCCGCCCATCAGCGTAGCAAGGCTCCCATTTCTCCACGGCCTGTCCTGCATTTCTGGTTTTTACACTTTTTTCAGCATGGCCCTTTTGACCGATGGGAAGCGAGACTTCTTTGTAGCGCTGATTTGCCTTTCCAGGTTGCTTGGTTGGCCAAAAAGGGCGTATGCGTTTTTTCCTGAATATATTCAGGAAAAAACGCATACGCCCTTTTTGGCCAAGGGCATCATTGTCGACGTTTTGCCGCTTTTCATGTGCTTTAAAGGCGATTCGAATCTACCTCCTGAAATCTGTTTCCTGCAATTCTGCCTTGCTTTCAAATCCTCTTCGTTGCCTTCCCTCAGTATATTTGTGGCCGAGAGTTATCATTTATAACTCTGCAGGTTTGTGAATTGCAGTGCCCCTGAGCTCCATTTTTCAACTCGCTTTTTTGGGAGCTGGCCGCAAAAGCGCAGGAGTGCCTCAGGCCCTATTCTGGTTCCGGGCGGCAGGCCGAGCCTGTGGTTAATTCTTCTTCCTGATGGGAAAATAGAGTGACCTGTGCCTGTCCCAACACCTAGAGCTAGTCTCTCATTGGCTCCCCCTCTTCCCGTTCATCCTCAGGACAAATTGCAAGCTGTACGGAACAGGAGGTTAAAGGTGCTGATGCTCCAAGGAGGGAGAGTGCTAGTAAAGCGGCTGGAATGGCGAAGCCGAGCACAAGGAGATGAGAAATGAGGTGCGTTTTAGAAACCTTTCCCGATCACACGGTGTACCACCTTCTGGGTTTCTCATGCATGTTTTCGATGTAGGAAGATGCCCTTGAACCTGGAGATTTGGGACCCATGGGATGGGTAACAGGCAGTATTACTTTAAAGGCTCTGCCTTTGCTTCCCCAACCTCACGAAACCTCTCAGCCCCGAGAGTGTCCACACTTCTGTCTCATCCAGCTGTGGGTCTAGATATGGTCAATCCAGGTTGCATCACAGCCCCTGAAAGAATTTTGTAAGAATTTCTCTCTCTTTCACTGTCTTTGTTTCACGGGTTTTTAAAAGTAATTTATTTTTATAATGGGGTTTAGCTGCTTTTCACGGCTGTGTTTATGCCGCTTTACACCCACTTGACTCACTTCCAGAGAGATATCAATACATAGGTTTGAAGATTCTTACTAGTCAGATATATTCTTGTACGGTGAATAGGGGGTGTTGAGTCCAGTTCACTGAGCAAGGAGTAGGTCTTTCTATTACATATTGGGTTTATGGAACGGTATCTGAGCTAATTTGAAACCCTTGTTTTATTCATCACCCCACCTCACCTTTCCCTTTAAGCAGCCATAGTGTGTTTTCTAAACGTGTGACTCTGTTCTGTTTTGTAATTCAGTTCAAGTGTAGCGGTTTTTACATTCCCTCTATAAGTGATAGCTTATGATAAGTGTCTTTTTCTGTGTGACTTATTTTACTCAGAATCGTCGTACCTAAATCCGCTCATCATGCTGCTACTAGCCTTATGACATTGATTTCATGGCTGAGTGATATTCCATTGTACATAAGGACCACCACTTCGTTATCCATTTTTCTCTTTCCTGGGATATTTAAGGTGTCATGAAGTGGAGGTTCTTGTCAACAGAGCAGCCCTAAACTTTGGGGTGCCTGTGTCTTGCTGATTTTTAGTTTTCCCAATTTATACGCCCATGAGTGGAAGTGCCCTATGCGCTCTAAGCTGTGTTTTTTCGGTGTTTCAGGACACACCGTACACTTCTCCAGAGTGGCTGTTGGCAATTTACATCCCGCCCATCAGCGTAGCAAGGCTCCCATTTCTCCACGGCCTGTCCTGCATTTCTGGTTTTTACACTTTTTTCAGCATGGCCCTTTTGACCGATGGGAAGCGAGACTTCTTTGTAGCGCTGATTTGCCTTTCCAGGTTGCTTGGTTGGCCAAAAAGGGCGTATGCGTTTTTTCCTGAATATATTCAGGAAAAAACGCATACGCCCTTTTTGGCCAAGGGCATCATTGTCGACGTTTTGCCGCTTTTCATGTGCTTTAAAGGCGATTCGAATCTACCTCCTGAAATCTGTTTCCTGCAATTCTGCCTTGCTTTCAAATCCTCTTCGTTGCCTTCCCTCAGTATATTTGTGGCCGAGAGTTATCATTTATAACTCTGCAGGTTTGTGAATTGCAGTGCCCCTGAGCTCCATTTTTCAACTCGCTTTTTTGGGAGCTGGCCGCAAAAGCGCAGGAGTGCCTCAGGCCCTATTCTGGTTCCGGGCGGCAGGCCGAGCCTGTGGTTAATTCTTCTTCCTGATGGGAAAATAGAGTGACCTGTGCCTGTCCCAACACCTAGAGCTAGTCTCTCATTGGCTCCCCCTCTTCCCGTTCATCCTCAGGACAAATTGCAAGCTGTACGGAACAGGAGGTTAAAGGTGCTGATGCTCCAAGGAGGGAGAGTGCTAGTAAAGCGGCTGGAATGGCGAAGCCGAGCACAAGGAGATGAGAAATGAGGTGCGTTTTAGAAACCTTTCCCGATCACACGGTGTACCACCTTCTGGGTTTCTCATGCATGTTTTCGATGTAGGAAGATGCCCTTGAACCTGGAGATTTGGGACCCATGGGATGGGTAACAGGCAGTATTACTTTAAAGGCTCTGCCTTTGCTTCCCCAACCTCACCAAACCTCTCAGCCCCGAGAGTGTCCACACTTCTGTCTCATCCAGCTGTGGGTCTAGATATGGTCAATCCAGGTTGCATCCCAGCCCCTGAAAGAATTTTGTAAGAATTTCTCTCTCTTTCACTGTCTTTGTTTCACGGGTTTTTAAAAGTAATTTATTTTTATAATGGGGTTTAGCTGCTTTTCACGGCTGTGTTTATGCCGCTTTACACCCACTTGACTCACTTCCAGAGAGATATCAATACATAGGTTTGAAGATTCTTACTAGTCAGATATATTCTTGTACGGTGAATAGGGGGTGTTGAGTCCAGTTCACTGAGCAAGGAGTAGGTCTTTCTATTACATATTGGGTTTATGGAACGGTATCTGAGCTAATTTGAAACCCTTGTTTTATGCATCACCCCACCTCACCTTTCCCTTTAAGCAGCCATAGTGTGTTTTCTAAACGTGTGACTCTGTTCTGTTTTGTAATTCAGTTCAAGTGTAGCGGTTTTTACATTCCCTCTATAAGTGATAGCTTATGATAAGTGTCTTTTTCTGTGTGACTTATTTTACTCAGAATCGTCGTACCTAAATCCGCTCATCATGCTGCTACTAGCCTTATGACATTGATTTCATGGCTGAGTGATATTCCATTGTACATAAGGACCACCACTTCGTTATCCATTTTTCTCTTTCCTGGGATATTTAAGGTGTCATGAAGTGGAGGTTCTTGTCAACAGAGCAGCCCTAAACTTTGGGGTGCCTGTGTCTTGCTGATTTTTAGTTTTCCCAATTTATACGCCCATGAGTGGAAGTGCCCTATGCGCTCTAAGCTGTGTTTTTTCGGTGTTTCAGGACACACCGTACACTTCTCCAGAGTGGCTGTTGGCAATTTACATCCCGCCCATCAGCGTAGCAAGGCTCCCATTTCTCCACGGCCTGTCCTGCATTTCTGGTTTTTACACTTTTTTCAGCATGGCCCTTTTGACCGATGGGAAGCGAGACTTCTTTGTAGCGCTGATTTGCCTTTCCAGGTTGCTTGGTTGGCCAAAAAGGGCGTATGCGTTTTTTCCTGAATATATTCAGGAAAAAACGCATACGCCCTTTTTGGCCAAGGGCATCATTGTCGACGTTTTGCCGCTTTTCATGTGCTTTAAAGGCGATTCGAATCTACCTCCTGAAATCTGTTTCCTGCAATTCTGCCTTGCTTTCAAATCCTCTTCGTTGCCTTCCCTCAGTATATTTGTGGCCGAGAGTTATCATTTATAACTCTGCAGGTTTGTGAATTGCAGTGCCCCTGAGCTCCATTTTTCAACTCGCTTTTTTGGGAGCTGGCCGCAAAAGCGCAGGAGTGCCTCAGGCCCTATTCTGGTTCCGGGCGGCAGGCCGAGCCTGTGGTTAATTCTTCTTCCTGATGGGAAAATAGAGTGACCTGTGCCTGTCCCAACACCTAGAGCTAGTCTCTCATTGGCTCCCCCTCTTCCCGTTCATCCTCAGGACAAATTGCAAGCTGTACGGAACAGGAGGTTAAAGGTGCTGATGCTCCAAGGAGGGAGAGTGCTAGTAAAGCGGCTGGAATGGCGAAGCCGAGCACAAGGAGATGAGAAATGAGGTGCGTTTTAGAAACCTTTCCCGATCACACGGTGTACCACCTTCTGGGTTTCTCATGCATGTTTTCGATGTAGGAAGATGCCCTTGAACCTGGAGATTTGGGACCCATGGGATGGGTAACAGGCAGTATTACTTTAAAGGCTCTGCCTTTGCTTCCCCAACCTCACCAAACCTCTCAGCCCCGAGAGTGTCCACACTTCTGTCTCATCCAGCTGTGGGTCTAGATATGGTCAATCCAGGTTGCATCCCAGCCCCTGAAAGAGTTTTGTAAGAATTTCTCTCTCTTTCACTGTCTTTGTTTCACGGGTTTTTAAAACTAATTTATTTTTATAATGGGGTTTAGCTGCTTTTCACGGCTGTGTTTATGCCGCTTTACACCCACTTGACTCACTTCCAGAGAGATATCAATACATAGGTTTTAAGATTCTTACTAGTCAGATATATTCTTGTACGGTGAATAGGGGGTGTTGAGTCCAGTTCACTGAGCAAGGAGTAGGTCTTTCTATTACATATTGGGTTTATGGAACGGTATCTGAGCTAATTTGAAACCCTTGTTTTATGCATCACCCCACCTCACCTTTCCCTTTAAGCAGCCATAGTGTGTTTTCTAAACGTGTGACTCTGTTCTGTTTTGTAATTCAGTTCAAGTGTAGCGGTTTTTACATTCCCTCTATAAGTGATAGCTTATGATAAGTGTCTTTTTCTGTGTGACTTATTTTACTCAGAATCGTCGTACCTAAATCCGCTCATCATGCTGCTACTAGCCTTATGACATTGATTTCATGGCTGAGTGATATTCCATTGTACATAAGGACCACCACTTGTTTATCCATTTTTCTCTTTCCTGGGATATTTAAGGTGTCATGAAGTGGAGGTTCTTGTCCACAGAGCAGCCCTAAACTTTGGGGTGCCTGTGTCATGCTGATTTTTAGTTTTCCCAATTTATACGCGCATGAGTGGAAGTGCCCTATGCGCTCTAAGCTGTGTTTTTTCGGTGTTTCAGGACACACCGTACACTTCTCCAGAGTGGCTGTTGGCAATTTACATCCCGCCCATCAGCGTAGCAAGGCTCCCATTTCTCCACGGCCTGTCCTGCATTTCTGGTTATTACACTTTTTTCAGCATGGCCCTTTTGACCGATGGGAAGCGAGACTTCTTTGTAGCGCTGATTTGCCTTTCCAGGTTGCTTGGTTGGCCAAAAAGGGCGTATGCGTTTTTTCCTGAATATATTCAGGAAAAAACGCATACGCCCTTTTTGGACAAGGGCATCATTGTCGACGTTTTGCCGCTTTTCATGTGCTTTAAAGGCGATTCGAATCTACCTCCTGAAATCTGTTTCCTGCAATTCTGCCTTGCTTTCAAATCCTCTTCGTTGCCTTCCCTCAATATATTTGTGGCCGAGAGTTATCATTTATAACTCTGAAGGTTTGTGAATTGCAGTGCCCCTGAGCTCCATTTTTCAACTAGCTTTTTTGGGAGCTGGCCGCAAAAGCGCAGGAGTGCCTCAGGCCCTATTCTGGTTCCGGGCGGCAGGCCGAGCCCGTGGTTAATTCTTCTTCCTGATGGAAAAATAGAGTGACCTGTGCCTGTCCCAACACCTAGAGCTAGTCTCTCATTGGCTCCCCCTCTTCCCGTTCACCCTCAGGACAAATTGCAAGCTGTACGGAACAGGAGGTTAAAGGTGCTGATGCTCCAAGGAGGGAGAGTGCTAGTAAAGCGGCTGGAATGGCGAACCCGAGCACAAGGAGATGAGAAATGAGGTGCGTTTTAGAAACCTTTCCCGATCACACGGTGTACCACCTTCTGGGTTTCTCATGCATGTTTTCGATGTAGGAAGATGCCCTTGAACCTGGAGATTTGGGACCCATGGGATGGGTAACAGGCAGTATTACTTTAAAGGCTCTGCCTTTGCTCCCCCAACCTCACCAAACCTCTCAGCCCCGAGAGTGTCCACCCTTCTGTCTCATCCAGCTGTGGGTCTAGATATGGTCAATCCAGGTTGCATCACAGCCCCTGAAAGAATTTTGTAAGAATTTCTGTCTCTTTCACTGTCTTTGTTTCACGGGTTTTTAAAAGTAATTTATTTTTATAATGGGGTTTAGCTGCTTTTCACGGCTGTGTTTATGCCGCTTTACACCCACTTGACTCACTTCCAGAGAGATATCAATACATAGGTTTGAAGATTCTTGGTAGTCAGATATATTCTTGTACGGTGAATAGGGGGTGTTGAGTCCAGTTCACTGAGCAAGGAGTAGGTCTTTTTATTACATATTGGGTTTATGGAACGGTATCTGAGCTAATTTGAAACCCTTGTTTTATGCATCACCCCACCTCACCTTTCCCTTTAAGCAGCCATAGTGTGTTTTCTAAACGTGTGACTCTGTTCTGTTTTGTAATTCAGTTCAAGTGTAGCGGTTTTTACATTCCCTCTACAAGTGATAGCTTATGATAAATGTGTTTTTCTGTGTGACTTATTTCACTTAGAATCGTCGTACCTAAATCCGCTCATCATGCTGCTACTAGCTTTATGACATTGATTTCATGGCTGAGTGATATTCCATTGTATATGAGGACCACCACTTCTTTATCCATTTTTCTCTTTCCTGGGATATTTAAGGTGTCATGAAGTGGAGGTTCTTGTCAACAGAGCAGCCCTAAACTTTGGGGTGCCTGTGTCTTGCTGATTTTTAGTTTTCCCAATTTATACGCCCATGAGTGGAAGTGCCCTATGAGCTCTAAGCTGTGTTTTTTCGGTGTTTCAGGATACACCGTACACTTCTCTAGAGTGGCTGTTGGCAATTTACATCCCGCCCATCAGCGTAGCAAGGCTCCCTTTTCTCCACGGCCTGTCCTGCATTTCTGGTTTTTACACTTTTTTCAGCATGGCCCTTTTGACCGATGGGAAGCGAGACTTCTTTGTAGCGCTGATTTGCCTTTCCAGGTTGCTTGGTTGGCCAAAAAGGGCGTATGCGTTTTTTCCTGAATATATTCAGGAAGAAACACATACGCCCTTTTTGGCCAAGGGCATCATTGTCGACGTTTTGCCGCTTTTCATGTGCTTTAAAGGCGATTCGAATCTACCTCCTGAAATCTGTTTCCTGCAATTCTGCCTTGCTTTCAAATCCTCTTCGTTGCCTTCCCTCAGTATATTTGTGGTCGAGAGTTATCATTTATAACTCTGCAGGTTTGTGAATTGCAGTGCCCCTGAGCTCCATTTTTCAACTCGCTTTTTTGGGAGCTGGCCGCAAAAGCGCAGGAGTGCCTCAGGCCCTATTCTGGTTCCGGGCGGCAGGCCAGCCTGTGGTTTATTCTTCTTCCTGATGGGAAAATAGAGTGACCTGTGCCTGTCCCAACACCTAGAGCTAGTCTCTCATTGGCTCCCCCTCTTCCCGTTCATCCTCAGGACAAATTGCAAGCTGTACGGAACAGGAGGTTAAAGGTGCTGATGCTCCAAGGAGGGAGAGTGCTAGTAAAGCGGCTGGAATGGCGAAGCCGAGCACAAGGAGATGAGAAATGAGGTGCGTTTTAGAAACCTTTCCCGATCACACGGTGTACCACCTTCTGGGTTTCTCATGCATGTTTTCGATGTAGGAAGATGCCCTTGAACCTGGAGATTTGGGACCCATGGGATGGGTAACAGGCAGTATTACTTTAAAGGCTCTGCCTTTGCTTCCCCAACCTCACCAAACCTCTCAGCCCCTTGAGTGTCCACACTTCTGTCTCATCCAGCTGTGGGTCTAGATATGGTCAATCCAGGTTGCATCCCAGCCCCTGAAAGAATTTTGTAAGAATTTCTCTCTCTTTCACTGTCTTTGTTTCACGGGTTTTTAAAACTAATTTATTTTTATAATGGGGTTTAGCTGCTTTTCACGGCTGTGTTTATGCCGCTTTACACCCACTTGACTCACTTCCAGAGAGATATCAATACATAGGTTTTAAGATTCTTACTAGTCAGATATATTCTTGTACGGTGAATAGGGGGTGTTGAGTCCAGTTCACTGAGCAAGGAGTAGGTCTTTCTATTACATATTGGGTTTATGGAACGGTATCTGAGCTAATTTGAAACCCTTGTTTTATGCATCACCCCACCTCACCTTTCCCTTTAAGCAGCCATAGTGTGTTTTCTAAACGTGTGACTCTGTTCTGTTTTGTAATTCAGTTCAAGTGTAGCGGTTTTTACATTCCCTCTATAAGTGATAGCTTATGATAAGTGTCTTTTTCTGTGTGACTTATTTTACTCAGAATCGTCGTACCTAAATCCGCTCATCATGCTGCTACTAGCCTTATGACATTGATTTCATGGCTGAGTGATATTCCATTGTACATAAGGACCACCACTTGTTTATCCATTTTTCTCTTTCCTGGGATATTTAAGGTGTCATGAAGTGGAGGTTCTTGTCAACAGAGCAGCCCTAAACTTTGGGGTGCCTGTGTCATGCTGATTTTTAGTTTTCCCAATTTATACGCGCATGAGTGGAAGTGCCCTATGCGCTCTAAGCTGTGTTTTTTCGGTGTTTCAGGACACACCGTACACTTCTCCAGAGTGGCTGTTGGCAATTTACATCCCGCCCATCAGCGTAGCAAGGCTCCCATTTCTCCACGGCCTGTCCTGCATTTCTGGTTTTTACACTTTTTTCAGCATGGCCCTTTTGACCGATGGGAAGCGAGACTTCTTTGTAGCGCTGATTTGCCTTTCCAGGTTGCTTGGTTGGCCAAAAAGGGCGTATGCGTTTTTTCCTGAATATATTCAGGAAAAAACGCATACGCCCTTTTTGGCCAAGGGCATCATTGTCGACGTTTTGCCGCTTTTCATGTGCTTTAAAGGGGATTCGAATCTACCTCCTGAAATCTGTTTCCTGCAATTCTGCCTTGCTTTCAAATCCTCTTCGTTGCCTTCCCTCAATATATTTGTGGCCGAGAGTTATCATTTATAACTCTGCAGGTTTGTGAATTGCAGTGCCCCTGAGCTCCATTTTTCAACTAGCTTTTTTGGGAGCTGGCCGCAAAAGCGCAGGAGTGCCTCAGGCCCTATTCTGGTTTCGGGCGGCAGGCCGAGCCCGTGGTTAATTCTTCTTCCTGATGGGAAAATAGAGTGACCTGTGCCTGTCCCAACACCTAGAGCTAGTCTCTCATTGGCTCCCCCTCTTCCCGTTCACCCTCAGGACAAATTGCAAGCTGTACGGAACAGGAGGTTAAAGGTGCTGATGCTCCAAGGAGGGAGAGTGCTAGTAAAGCGGCTGGAATGGCGAAGCCGAGCACAAGGAGATGAGAAATGAGGTGCGTTTTAGAAACCTTTCCCGATCACACGGTGTACCACCTTCTGGGTTTCTCATGCATGTTTTCGATGTAGGAAGATGCCCTTGAACCTGGAGATTTGGGACCCATGGGATGGGTAACAGGCAGTATTACTTTAAAGGTTCTGCCTTTGCTTCCCCAACCTCACCAAACCTCTCAGCCCCGAGAGTGTCCACACTTCTGTCTCATCCAGCTGTGGGTCTAGATATGGTCAATCCAGGTTGCATCCCAGCCCCTGAAAGAATTTTGTAAGAATTTCTCTCTCTTTCACTGTCTTTGTTTCACGGGTTTTTAAAAGTAATTTATTTTTATAATGGGGTTTAGCTGCTTTTCACGGCTGTGTTTATGCCGCTTTACACCCACTTGACTCACTTCCAGAGAGATATCAATACATAGGTTTGAAGATTCTTACTAGTCAGATATATTCTTGTACGGTGAATAGGGGGTGTTGAGTCCAGTTCACTGAGCAAGGAGTAGGTCTTTCTATTACATATTGGGTTTATGGAACGGTATCTGAGCTAATTTGAAACCCTTGTTTTATGCATCACCCCACCTCACCTTTCCCTTTAAGCAGCCATAGTGTGTTTTCTAAACGTGTGACTCTGTTCTGTTTTGTAATTCAGTTCAAGTGTAGCGGTTTTTACATTCCCTCTATAAGTGATAGCTTATGATAAGTGTCTTTTTCTGTGTGACTTATTTTACTCAGAATCGTCGTACCTAAATCCGCTCATCATGCTGCTACTAGCCTTATGACATTGATTTCATGGCTGAGTGATATTCCATTGTACATAAGGACCACCACTTCGTTATCCATTTTTCTCTTTCCTGGGATATTTAAGGTGTCATGAAGTGGAGGTTCTTGTCAACAGAGCAGCCCTAAACTTTGGGGTGCCTGTGTCTTGCTGATTTTTAGTTTTCCCAATTTATACGCCCATGAGTGGAAGTGCCCTATGCGCTCTAAGCTGTGTTTTTTCGGTGTTTCAGGACACACCGTACACTTCTCCAGAGTGGCTGTTGGCAATTTACATCCCGCCCATCAGCGTAGCAAGGCTCCCATTTCTCCACGGCCTGTCCTGCATTTCTGGTTTTTACACTTTTTTCAGCATGGCCCTTTTGACCGATGGGAAGCGAGACTTCTTTGTAGCGCTGATTTGCCTTTCCAGGTTGCTTGGTTGGCCAAAAAGGGCGTATGCGTTTTTTCCTGAATATATTCAGGAAAAAACGCATACGCCCTTTTTGGCCAAGGGCATCATTGTCGACGTTTTGCCGCTTTTCATGTGCTTTAAAGGCGATTCGAATCTACCTCCTGAAATCTGTTTCCTGCAATTCTGCCTTGCTTTCAAATCCTCTTCGTTGCCTTCCCTCAGTATATTTGTGGCCGAGAGTTATCATTTATAACTCTGCAGGTTTGTGAATTGCAGTGCCCCTGATCTCCATTTTTCAACTCGCTTTTTTGGGAGCTGGCCGCAAAAGCGCAGGAGTGCCTCAGGCCCTATTCTGGTTCCGGGCGGCAGGCCGAGCCTGTGGTTAATTCTTCTTCCTGATGGGAAAATAGAGTGACCTGTGCCTGTCCCAACACCTAGAGCTAGTCTCTCATTGGCTCCCCCTCTTCCCGTTCATCCTCAGGACAAATTGCAAGCTGTACGGAACAGGAGGTTAAAGGTGCTGATGCTCCAAGGAGGGAGAGTGCTAGTAAAGCGGCTGGAATGGCGAAGCCGAGCACAAGGAGATGAGAAATGAGGTGCGTTTTAGAAACCTTTCCCGATCACACGGTGTACCACCTTCTGGGTTTCTCATGCATGTTTTCGATGTAGGAAGATGCCCTTGAACCTGGAGATTTGGGACCCATGGGATGGGTAACAGGCAGTATTACTTTAAAGGCTCTGCCTTTGCTTCCCCAACCTCACCAAACCTCTCAGCCCCGAGAGTGTCCACACTTCTGTCTCATCCAGCTGTGGGTCTAGATATGGTCAATCCAGGTTGCATCCCAGCCCCTGAAAGAATTTTGTAAGAATTTCTCTCTCTTTCACTGTCTTTGTTTCACGGGTTTTTAAAACTAATTTATTTTTATAATGGGGTTTAGCTGCTTTTCACGGCTGTGTTTATGCCGCTTTACACCCACTTGACTCACTTCCAGAGAGATATCAATACATAGGTTTGAAGATTCTTACTAGTCAGATATATTCTTGTACGGTGAATAGGGGGTGTTGAGTCCAGTTCACTGAGCAAGGAGTAGGTCTTTCTATTACATATTGGGTTTATGGAACGGTATCTGAGCTAATTTGAAACCCTTGTTTTATGCATCACCCCACCTCACCTTTCCCTTTAAGCAGCCATAGTGTGTTTTCTAAACGTGTGACTCTGTTCTGTTTTGTAATTCAGTTCAAGTGTAGCGGTTTTTACATTCCCTCTATAAGTGATAGCTTATGATAAGTGTCTTTTTCTGTGTGACTTATTTTACTCAGAATCGTCGTACCTAAATCCGCTCATCATGCTGCTACTAGCCTTATGACATTGATTTCATGGCTGAGTGATATTCCATTGTACATAAGGACCACCACTTGTTTATCCATTTTTCTCTTTCCTGGGATATTTAAGGTGTCATGAAGTGGAGGTTCTTGTCCACAGAGCAGCCCTAAACTTTGGGGTGCCTGTGTCATGCTGATTTTTAGTTTTCCCAATTTATACGCGCATGAGTGGAAGTGCCCTATGCGCTCTAAGCTGTGTTTTTTCGGTGTTTCAGGACACACCGTACACTTCTCCAGAGTGGCTGTTGGCAATTTACATCCCGCCCATCAGCGTAGCAAGGCTCCCATTTCTCCACGGCCTGTCCTGCATTTCTGGTTATTACACTTTTTTCAGCATGGCCCTTTTGACCGATGGGAAGCGAGACTTCTTTGTAGCGCTGATTTGCCTTTCCAGGTTGCTTGGTTGGCCAAAAAGGGCGTATGCGTTTTTTCCTGAATATATTCAGGAAAAAACGCATACGCCCTTTTTGGCCAAGGGCATCATTGTCGACGTTTTGCCGCTTTTCATGTGCTTTAAAGGCGATTCGAATCTACCTCCTGAAATCTGTTTCCTGCAATTCTGCCTTGCTTTCAAATCCTCTTCGTTGCCTTCCCTCAATATATTTGTGGCCGAGAGTTATCATTTATAACTCTGCAGGTTTGTGAATTGCAGTGCCCCTGAGCTCCATTTTTCAACTAGCTTTTTTGGGAGCTGGCCGCAAAAGCGCAGGAGTGCCTCAGGCCCTATTCTGGTTTCGGGCGGCAGGCCGAGCCCGTGGTTAATTCTTCTTCCTGATGGGAAAATAGAGTGACCTGTGCCTGTCCCAACACCTAGAGCTAGTCTCTCATTGGCTCCCCCTCTTCCCGTTCACCCTCAGGACAAATTGCAAGCTGTACGGAACAGGAGGTTAAAGGTGCTGATGCTCCAAGGAGGGAGAGTGCTAGTAAAGCGGCTGGAATGGCGAAGCCGAGCACAAGGAGATGAGAAATGAGGTGCGTTTTAGAAACCTTTCCCGATCACACGGTGTACCACCTTCTGGGTTTCTCATGCATGTTTTCGATGTAGGAAGATGCCCTTGAACCTGGAGATTTGGGACCCATGGGATGGGTAACAGGCAGTATTACTTTAAAGGCTCTGCCTTTGCTTCCCCAACCTCACCAAACCTCTCAGCCCCGAGAGTGTCCACACTTCTGTCTCATCCAGCTGTGGGTCTAGATATGGTCAATCCAGGTTGCATCCCAGCCCCTGAAAGAATTTTGTAAGAATTTCTCTCTCTTTCACTGTCTTTGTTTCACGGGTTTTTAAAAGTAATTTATTTTTATAATGGGGTTTAGCTGCTTTTCACGGCTGTGTTTATGCCGCTTTACACCCACTTGACTCACTTCCAGAGAGATATCAATACATAGGTTTGAAGATTCTTACTAGTCAGATATATTCTTGTACGGTGAATAGGGGGTGTTGAGTCCAGTTCACTGAGCAAGGAGTAGGTCTTTCTATTACATATTGGGTTTATGGAACGGTATCTGAGCTAATTTGAAACCCTTGTTTTATGCATCACCCCACCTCACCTTTCCCTTTAAGCAGCCATAGTGTGTTTTCTAAACGTGTGACTCTGTTCTGTTTTGTAATTCAGTTCAAGTGTAGCGGTTTTTACATTCCCTCTATAAGTGATAGCTTATGATAAGTGTCTTTTTCTGTGTGACTTATTTTACTCAGAATCGTCGTACCTAAATCCGCTCATCATGCTGCTACTAGCCTTATGACATTGATTTCATGGCTGAGTGATATTCCATTGTACATAAGGACCACCACTTCGTTATCCATTTTTCTCTTTCCTGGGATATTTAAGGTGTCATGAAGTGGAGGTTCTTGTCAACAGAGCAGCCCTAAACTTTGGGGTGCCTGTGTCTTGCTGATTTTTAGTTTTCCCAATTTATACGCCCATGAGTGGAAGTGCCCTATGCGCTCTAAGCTGTGTTTTTTCGGTGTTTCAGGACACACCGTACACTTCTCCAGAGTGGCTGTTGGCAATTTACATCCCGCCCATCAGCGTAGCAAGGCTCCCATTTCTCCACGGCCTGTCCTGCATTTCTGGTTTTTACACTTTTTTCAGCATGGCCCTTTTGACCGATGGGAAGCGAGACTTCTTTGTAGCGCTGATTTGCCTTTCCAGGTTGCTTGGTTGGCCAAAAAGGGCGTATGCGTTTTTTCCTGAATATATTCAGGAAAAAACGCATACGCCCTTTTTGGCCAAGGGCATCATTGTCGACGTTTTGCCGCTTTTCATGTGCTTTAAAGGCGATTCGAATCTACCTCCTGAAATCTGTTTCCTGCAATTCTGCCTTGCTTTCAAATCCTCTTCGTTGCCTTCCCTCAGTATATTTGTGGCCGAGAGTTATCATTTATAACTCTGCAGGTTTGTGAATTGCAGTGCCCCTGATCTCCATTTTTCAACTCGCTTTTTTGGGAGCTGGCCGCAAAAGCGCAGGAGTGCCTCAGGCCCTATTCTGGTTCCGGGCGGCAGGCCGAGCCTGTGGTTAATTCTTCTTCCTGATGGGAAAATAGAGTGACCTGTGCCTGTCCCAACACCTAGAGCTAGTCTCTCATTGGCTCCCCCTCTTCCCGTTCATCCTCAGGACAAATTGCAAGCTGTACGGAACAGGAGGTTAAAGGTGCTGATGCTCCAAGGAGGGAGAGTGCTAGTAAAGCGGCTGGAATGGCGAAGCCGAGCACAAGGAGATGAGAAATGAGGTGCGTTTTAGAAACCTTTCCCGATCACACGGTGTACCACCTTCTGGGTTTCTCATGCATGTTTTCGATGTAGGAAGATGCCCTTGAACCTGGAGATTTGGGACCCATGGGATGGGTAACAGGCAGTATTACTTTAAAGGCTCTGCCTTTGCTTCCCCAACCTCACCAAACCTCTCAGCCCCGAGAGTGTCCACACTTCTGTCTCATCCAGCTGTGGGTCTAGATATGGTCAATCCAGGTTGCATCCCAGCCCCTGAAAGAATTTTGTAAGAATTTCTCTCTCTTTCACTGTCTTTGTTTCACGGGTTTTTAAAACTAATTTATTTTTATAATGGGGTTTAGCTGCTTTTCACGGCTGTGTTTATGCCGCTTTACACCCACTTGACTCACTTCCAGAGAGATATCAATACATAGGTTTGAAGATTCTTACTAGTCAGATATATTCTTGTACGGTGAATAGGGGGTGTTGAGTCCAGTTCACTGAGCAAGGAGTAGGTCTTTCTATTACATATTGGGTTTATGGAACGGTATCTGAGCTAATTTGAAACCCTTGTTTTATGCATCACCCCACCTCACCTTTCCCTTTAAGCAGCCATAGTGTGTTTTCTAAACGTGTGACTCTGTTCTGTTTTGTAATTCAGTTCAAGTGTAGCGGTTTTTACATTCCCTCTATAAGTGATAGCTTATGATAAGTGTCTTTTTCTGTGTGACTTATTTTACTCAGAATCGTCGTACCTAAATCCGCTCATCATGCTGCTACTAGCCTTATGACATTGATTTCATGGCTGAGTGATATTCCATTGTACATAAGGACCACCACTTGTTTATCCATTTTTCTCTTTCCTGGGATATTTAAGGTGTCATGAAGTGGAGGTTCTTGTCCACAGAGCAGCCCTAAACTTTGGGGTGCCTGTGTCATGCTGATTTTTAGTTTTCCCAATTTATACGCGCATGAGTGGAAGTGCCCTATGCGCTCTAAGCTGTGTTTTTTCGGTGTTTCAGGACACACCGTACACTTCTCCAGAGTGGCTGTTGGCAATTTACATCCCGCCCATCAGCGTAGCAAGGCTCCCATTTCTCCACGGCCTGTCCTGCATTTCTGGTTATTACACTTTTTTCAGCATGGCCCTTTTGACCGATGGGAAGCGAGACTTCTTTGTAGCGCTGATTTGCCTTTCCAGGTTGCTTGGTTGGCCAAAAAGGGCGTATGCGTTTTTTCCTGAATATATTCAGGAAAAAACGCATACGCCCTTTTTGGCCAAGGGCATCATTGTCGACGTTTTGCCGCTTTTCATGTGCTTTAAAGGCGATTCGAATCTACCTCCTGAAATCTGTTTCCTGCAATTCTGCCTTGCTTTCAAATCCTCTTCGTTGCCTTCCCTCAATATATTTGTGGCCGAGAGTTATCATTTATAACTCTGAAGGTTTGTGAATTGCAGTGCCCCTGAGCTCCATTTTTCAACTCGCTTTTTTGGGAGCTGGCCGCAAAAGCGCAGGAGTGCCTCAGGCCCTATTCTGGTTTCGGGCGGCAGGCCGAGCCCGTGGTTAATTCTTCTTCCTGATGGGAAAATAGAGTGACCTGTGCCTGTCCCAACACCTAGAGCTAGTCTCTCATTGGCTCCCCCTCTTCCCGTTCACCCTCAGGACAAATTGCAAGCTGTAGGGAACAGGAGGTTAAAGGTGCTGATGCTCCAAGGAGGGAGAGTGCTAGTAAAGCGGCTGGAATGGCGAAGCCGAGCACAAGGAGATGAGAAATGAGGTGCGTTTTAGAAACCTTTCCCGATCACACGGTGTACCACCTTCTGGGTTTCTCATGCATGTTTTCGATGTAGGAAGATGCCCTTGAACCTGGAGATTTGGGACCCATGGGATGGGTAACAGGCAGTATTACTTTAAAGGCTCTGCCTTTGCTTCCCCAACCTCACGAAACCTCTCAGCCCCGAGAGTGTCCACACTTCTGTCTCATCCAGCTGTGGGTCTAGATATGGTCAATCCAGGTTGCATCACAGCCCCTGAAAGAATTTTGTAAGAATTTCTCTGTCTTTCACTGTCTTTGTTTCACGGGTTTTTAAAAGTAATTTATTTTTATAATGGGGTTTAGCTGCTTTTCACGGCTGTGTTTATGCCGCTTTACACCCACTTGACTCACTTCCAGAGAGATATCAATACATAGGTTTGAAGATTCTTACTAGTCAGATATATTCTTGTACGGTGAATAGGGGGTGTTGAGTCCAGTTCACTGAGCAAGGAGTAGGTCTTTCTATTACATATTGGTGTTATGGAACGGTATCTGAGCTAATTTGAAACCCTTGTTTTATGCATCACCCCACCTCACCTTTCCCTTTAAGCAGCCATAGTGTGTTTTCTAAACGTGTGACTCTGTTCTGTTTTGTAATTCAGTGCAAGTGTAGCGGTTTTTACATTCCCTCTATAAGTGATAGCTAATGATAAGTGTCTTTTTCTGTGTGACTTATTTCACTCAGAATCGTCGTACCTAAATCCGCTCATCATGCTGCTACTAGCCTTATGACATTGATTTCATGGCTGAGTGATATTCCATTGTACATAAGGACCACCACTTCGTTATCCATTTTTCTCTTTCCTGGGATATTTAAGGTGTCATGAAGTGGAGGTTCTTGTCAACAGAGCAGCCCTAAACTTTGGGGTGCCTGTGTCTTGCTGATTTTTAGTTTTCCCAATTTATACGCCCATGAGTGGAAGTGCCCTATGCGCTCTAAGCTGTGTTTTTTCGGTGTTTCAGGACACACCGTACACTTCTCCAGAGTGGCTGTTGGCAATTTACATCCCGCCCATCAGCGTAGCAAGGCTCCCATTTCTCCACGGCCTGTCCTGCATTTCTGGTTTTTACACTTTTTTCAGCATGGCCCTTTTGACCGATGGGAAGCGAGACTTCTTTGTAGCGCTGATTTGCCTTTCCAGGTTGCTTGGTTGGCCAAAAAGGGCGTATGCGTTTTTTCCTGAATATATTCAGGAAAAAACGCATACGCCCTTTTTGGCCAAGGGCATCATTGTCGACGTTTTGCCGCTTTTCATGTGCTTTAAAGGCGATTCGAATCTACCTCCTGAAATCTGTTTCCTGCAATTCTGCCTTGCTTTCAAATCCTCTTCGTTGCCTTCCCTCAGTATATTTGTGGCCGAGAGTTATCATTTATAACTCTGCAGGTTTGTGAATTGCAGTGCCCCTGAGCTCCATTTTTCAACTCGCTTTTTTGGGAGCTGGCCGCAAAAGCGCAGGAGTGCCTCAGGCCCTATTCTGGTTCCGGGCGGCAGGCCGAGCCTGTGGTTAATTCTTCTTCCTGATGGGAAAATAGAGTGACCTGTGCCTGTCCCAACACCTAGAGCTAGTCTCTCATTGGCTCCCCCTCTTCCCGTTCATCCTCAGGACAAATTGCAAGCTGTACGGAACAGGAGGTTAAAGGTGCTGATGCTCCAAGGAGGGAGAGTGCTAGTAAAGCGGCTGGAATGGCGAAGCCGAGCACAAGGAGATGAGAAATGAGGTGCGTTTTAGAAACCTTTCCCGATCACACGGTGTACCACCTTCTGGGTTTCTCATGCATGTTTTCGATGTAGGAAGATGCCCTTGAACCTGGAGATTTGGGACCCATGGGATGGGTAACAGGCAGTATTACTTTAAAGGCTCTGCCTTTGCTTCCCCAACCTCACCAAACCTCTCAGCCCCGAGAGTGTCCACACTTCTGTCTCATCCAGCTGTGGGTCTAGATATGGTCAATCCAGGTTGCATCCCAGCCCCTGAAAGAATTTTGTAAGAATTTCTCTCTCTTTCACTGTCTTTGTTTCACGGGTTTTTAAAACTAATTTATTTTTATAATGGGGTTTAGCTGCTTTTCACGGCTGTGTTTATGCCGCTTTACACCCACTTGACTCACTTCCAGAGAGATATCAATACATAGGTTTGAAGATTCTTACTAGTCAGATATATTCTTGTACGGTGAATAGGGGGTGTTGAGTCCAGTTCACTGAGCAAGGAGTAGGTCTTTCTATTACATATTGGGTTTATGGAACGGTATCTGAGCTAATTTGAAACCCTTGTTTTATGCATCACCCCACCTCACCTTTCCCTTTAAGCAGCCATAGCGTGTTTTCTAAACGTGTGACTCTGTTCTGTTTTGTAATTCAGTTCAAGTGTAGCGGTTTTTACATTCCCTCTATAAGTGATAGCTTATGATAAGTGTCTTTTTCTGTGTGACTTATTTTACTCAGAATCGTCGTACCTAAATCCGCTCATCATGCTGCTACTAGCCTTATGACATTGATTTCATGGCTGAGTGATATTCCATTGTACATAAGGACCACCACTTGTTTATCCATTTTTCTCTTTCCTGGGATATTTAAGGTGTCATGAAGTGGAGGTTCTTCTCAACAGAGCAGCCCTAAACTTTGGGGTGCCTGTGTCATGCTGATTTTTAGTTTTCCCAATTTATACGCGCATGAGTGGAAGTGCCCTATGCGCTCTAAGCTGTGTTTTTTCGGTGTTTCAGGACACACCGTACACTTCTCCAGAGTGGCTGTTGGCAATTTACATCCCGCCCATCAGCGTAGCAAGGCTCCCATTTCTCCACGGCCTGTCCTGCATTTCTGGTTATTACACTTTTTTCAGCATGGCCGTTTTGACCGATGGGAAGCGAGACTTCTTTGTAGCGCTGATTTGCCTTTCCAGGTTGCTTGGTTGGCCTAAAAGGGCGTATGCGTTTTTTCCTGAATATATTCAGGAAAAAACGCATACGCCCTTTTTGGCCAAGGGCATCATTGTCGACGTTTTGCCGCTTTTCATGTGCTTTAAAGGCGATTCGAATCTACCTCCTGAAATCTGTTTCCTGCAATTCTGCCTTGCTTTCAAATCCTCTTCGTTGCCTTCCCTCAATATATTTGTGGCCGAGAGTTATCATTTATAACTCTGCAGGTTTGTGAATTGCAGTGCCCCTGAGCTCCATTTTTCAACTCGCTTTTTTGGGAGCTGGCCGCAAAAGCGCAGGAGTGCCTCAGGCCCTATTCTGGTTCCGGGCGGCAGGCCGAGCCCGTGGTTAATTCTTCTTCCTGATGGAAAAATAGAGTGACCTGTGCCTGTCCCAACACCTAGAGCTAGTCTCTCTTTGGCTCCCCCTCTTCCCGTTCACCCTCAGGACAAATTGCAAGCTGTACGGAACAGGAGGTTAAAGGTGCTGATGCTCCAAGGAGGGAGAGTGCTAGTAAAGCGGCTGGAATGGCGAAGCCGAGCACAAGGAGATGAGAAATGAGGTGCGTTTTAGAAACCTTTCCCGATCACACGGTGTACCACCTTCTGGGATTCTCATGCATGTTTTCGATGTAGGAAGATGCCGTTGAACCTGGAGATTTGGGACCCATGGGATGGGTAACAGGCAGTATTACTTTAAAGGCTCTGCCTTTGCTTCCCCAACCTCACCAAACCTCTCAGCCCCGAGAGTGTCCACACTTCTGTCTCATCCAGCTGTGGGTCTAGATATGGTCAATCCAGGTTGCATCCCAGCCCCTGAAAGAATTTTGTAAGAATTTCTCTCTCTTTCACTGTCTTTGTTTCACGGGTTTTTAAAAGTAATTTATTTTTATAATGGGGTTTAGCTGCTTTTCACGGCTGTGTTTATGCCGCTTTACACCCACTTGACTCACTTCCAGAGAGATATCAATACATAGGTTTGAAGATTCTTACTAGGCAGATATATTCTTGTGCGGTGAATAGGGGGTGTTGAGTACAGTTCACTGAGCAAGGAGTAGGTCTTTCTATTACATATTGGGTTTATGGAACGGTATCTGAGCTAATTTGAAACCCTTGTTTTATGCATCACCCCACCTCACCTTTCCCTTTAAGCAGCCATAGTGTGTTTTCTAAACGTGTGACTCTGTTCTGTTTTGTAATTCAGTTCAAGTGTAGCGGTTTTTACATTCCCTCTATAAGTGATAGCTTATGATAAGTGTCTTTTTCTGTGTGACTTATTTCACTCAGAATCGTCGTACCTAAATCCGCTCATCATGCTGCTACTAGCCTTATGACATTGATTTCATGGCTGAGTGATATTCCATTGTACATAAGGACCACCACTTCGTTATCCATTTTTCTCTTTCCTGGGATATTTAAGGTGTCATGAAGTGGAGGTTCTTGTCAACAGAGCAGCCCTAAACTTTGGGGTGCCTGTGTCTTGCTGATTTTTAGTTTTCCCAATTTATACGCCCATGAGTGGAAGTGCCCTATGCGCTCTAAGCTGTGTTTTTTCGGTGTTTCAGGACACACCGTACACTTCTCCTGAGTGGCTGTTGGCAATTTACATCCCGCCCATCAGCGTAGCAAGGCTCCCATTTCTCCACGGCCTGTCCTGCATTTCTGGTTTTTACACTTTTTTCAGCATGGCCCTTTTGACCGATGGGAAGCGAGACTTCTTTGTAGCGCTGATTTGCCTTTCCAGGTTGCTTGGTTGGCCAAAAAGGGCGTATGCGTTTTTTCCTGAATATATTCAGGAAAAAACGCATACGCCCTTTTTGGCCAAGGGCATAATTGTCGACGTTTTGCCGCTTTTCATGTGCTTTAAAGGCGATTCGAATCTACCTCCTGAAATCTGTTTCCTGCAATTCTGCCTTGCTTTCAAATCCTCTTCGTTGCCTTCCCTCAGTATATTTGTGGCCGAGAGTTATCATTTATAACTCTGCAGGTTTGTGAATTGCAGTGCCCCTGAGCTCCATTTTTCAACTCGCTTTTTTGGGAGCTGGCCGCAAAAGCGCAGGAGTGCCTCAGGCCCTATTCTGGTTCCGGGCGGCAGGCCTAGCCCGTGGTTAATTCTTCTTCCTGATGGGAAAATAGAGTGACCTTTGCCTGTCCCAACACCTAGAGCTAGTCTCTCATTGGCTCCCCCTCTTCCCGTTCACCCTCAGGACAAATTGCAAGCTGTACGGAACAGGAGGTTAAAGGTGCTGATGCTCCAAGGAGGGAGAGTGCTAGTAAAGCGGCTGGAATGGCGAAGCCGAGCACAAGGAGATGAGAAATGAGGTGCGTTTTAGAAACCTTTCCCGATCACACGGTGTACCACCTTCTGGGTTTCTCATGCATGTTTTCGATGTAGGAAGATGCCCTTGAACCTGGAGATTTGGGACCCATGGGATGGGTAACAGGCAGTATTACTTTAAAGGCTCTGCCTTTGCTTCCCCAACCTCACCAAACCTCTCAGCCCCGAGAGTGTCCACACTTCTGTCTCATCCAGCTGTGGGTCTAGATATGGTCAATCCAGGTTGCATCCCAGCCCCTGAAAGAATTTTGTAAGAATTTCTCTCTCTTTCACTGTCTTTGTTTCACGGGTTTTTAAAAGTAATTTATTTTTATAATGGGGTTTAGCTGCTTTTCACGGCTGTGTTTATGCCGCTTTACACCCACTTGACTCACTTCCAGAGAGATATCAATACATAGGTTTGAAGATTCTTACTAGTCAGATATATTCTTGTACGGTGAATAGGGGGTGTTGAGTCCAGTTCACTGAGCAAGGAGTAGGTCTTTCTATTACATATTGGGTTTATGGAACGGTATCTGAGCTAATTTGAAACCCTTGTTTTATGCATCACCCCACCTCACCTTTCCCTTTAAGCAGCCATAGTGTGTTTTCTAAACGTGTGACTCTGTTCTGTTTTGTAATTCAGTTCAAGTGTAGCGGTTTTTACATTCCCTCTATAAGTGATAGCTTATGATAAGTGTCTTTTTCTGTGTGACTTATTTTACTCAGAATCGTCGTACCTAAATCCGCTCATCATGCTGCTACTAGCCTTATGACATTGATTTCATGGCTGAGTGATATTCCATTGTACATAAGGACCACCACTTGTTTATCCATTTTTCTCTTTCCTGGGATATTTAAGGTGTCATGAAGTGGAGGTTCTTGTCAACAGAGCAGCCCTAAACTTTGGGGTGCCTGTGTCATGCTGATTTTTAGTTTTCCCAATTTATACGCGCATGAGTGGAAGTGCCCTATGCGCTCTAAGCTGTGTTTTTTCGGTGTTTCAGGACACACCGTACACTTCTCCAGAGTGGCTGTTGGCAATTTACATCCCGCCCATCAGCGTAGCAAGGCTCCCATTTCTCCACGGCCTGTCCTGCATTTCTGGTTATTACACTTTTTTCAGCATGGCCCTTTTGACCGATGGGATGCGAGACTTCTTTGTAGCGCTGAGTTGCCTTTCCAGGTTGCTTGGTTGGCCAAAAAGGGCGTATGCGTTTTTTCCTGAATATATTCAGGAAAAAACGCATACGCCCTTTTTGGCCAAGGGCATCATTGTCGACGTTTTGCCGCTTTTCATGTGCTTTAAAGGCGATTCGAATCTACCTCCTGAAATCTGTTTCCTGCAATTCTGCCTTGCTTTCAAATCCTCTTCGTTGCCTTCCCTCAATATATTTGTGGCCGAGAGTTATCATTTATAACTCTGCAGGTTTGTGAATTGCAGTGCCCCTGAGCTCCATTTTTCAACTCGCTTTTTTGGGAGCTGGCCGCAAAAGCGCAGGAGTGCCTCAGGCCCTATTCTGGTTCCGGGCGGCAGGCCGAGCCCGTGGTTAATTCTTCTTCCTGATGGAAAAATAGAGTGACCTGTGCCTGTCCCAACACCTAGAGCTAGTCTCTCATTGGCTCCCCCTCTTCCCGTTCACCCTCAGGACAAATTGCAAGCTGTACGGAACAGGAGGTTAAAGGTGCTGATGCTCCAAGGAGGGAGAGTGCTAGTAAAGCGGCTGGAATGGCGAAGCCGAGCACAAGGAGATGAGAAATGAGGTGCGTTTTAGAAACCTTTCCCGATCACACGGTGTACCACCTTCTGGGTTTCTCATGCATGTTTTCGATGTAGGAAGATGCCCTTGAACCTGGAGATTTGGGACCCATGGGATGGGTAACAGGCAGTATTACTTTAAAGACTCTGCCTTTGCTTCCCCAACCTCACCAAACCTCTCAGCCCCGAGAGTGTCCACACTTCTGTCTCATCCAGCTGTGGGTCTAGATATGGTCAATCCAGGTTGCATCACAGCCCCTGAAAGAATTTTGTAAGAATTTCTCTCTCTTTCACTGTCTTTGTTTCACGGGTTTTTAAAAGTAATTTATTTTTATAATGGGGTTTAGCTGCTTTTCACGGCTGTGTTTATGCCGCTTTACACCCACTTGACTCACTTCCAGAGAGATATCAATACATAGGTTTGAAGATTCTTACTAGGCAGATATATTCTTGTGCGGTGAATAGGGGGTGTTGAGTACAGTTCACTGAGCAAGGAGTAGGTCTTTCTATTACATATTGGGTTTATGGAACGGTATCTGAGCTAATTTGAAACCCTTGTTTTATGCATCACCCCACCTCACCTTTCCCTTTAAGCAGCCATAGTGTGTTTTCTAAACGTGTGACTCTGTTCTGTTTTGTAATTCAGTTCAAGTGTAGCGGTTTTTACATTCCCTCTATAAGTGATAGCTTATGATAAGTGTCTTTTTCTGTGTGACTTATTTCACTCAGAATCGTCGTACCTAAATCCGCTCATCATGCTGCTACTAGCCTTATGACATTGATTTCATGGCTGAGTGATATTCCATTGTACATAAGGACCACCACTTGTTTATCCATTTTTCTCTTTCCTGGGATATTTAAGGTGTCATGAAGTGGAGGTTCTTGTCAACAGAGCAGCCCTAAACTTTGGGGTGCCTGTGTCATGCTGATTTTTAGTTTTCCCAATTTATACGCGCATGAGTGGAAGTGCCCTATGCGCTCTAAGCTGTGTTTTTTCGGTGTTTCAGGACACACCGTACACTTCTCCAGAGTGGCTGTTGGCAATTTACATCCCGCCCATCAGCGTAGCAAGGCTCCCATTTCTCCACGGCCTGTCCTGCATTTCTGGTTTTTACACTTTTTTCAGCATGGCCCTTTTGACCGATGGGAAGCGAGACTTCTTTGTAGCGCTGATTTGCCTTTCCAGGTTGCTTGGTTGGCCAAAAAGGGCGTATGCGTTTTTTCCTGAATATATTCAGGAAAAAACGCATACGCCCTTTTTGGCCAAGGGCATCATTGTCGACGTTTTGCCGCTTTTCATGTGCTTTAAAGGCGATTCGAATCTACCTCCTGAAATCTGTTTCCTGCAATTCTGCCTTGCTTTCAAATCCTCTTCGTTGCCTTCCCTCAATATATTTGTGGCCGAGAGTTATCATTTATAACTCTGCAGGTTTGTGAATTGCAGTGCCCCTGAGCTCCATTTTTCAACTAGCTTTTTTGGGAGCTGGCCGCAAAAGCGCAGGAGTGCCTCAGGCCCTATTCTGGTTTCGGGCGGCAGGCCGAGCCCGTGGTTAATTCTTCTTCCTGATGCGAAAATAGAGTGACCTGTGCCTGTCCCAACACCTAGAGCTAGTCTCTCATTGGCTCCCCCTCTTCCCGTTCACCCTCAGGACAAATTGCAAGCTGTACGGAACAGGAGGTTAAAGGTGCTGATGCTCCAAGGAGGGAGAGTGCTAGTAAAGCGGCTGGAATGGCGAAGCCGAGCACAAGGAGATGAGAAATGAGGTGCGTTTTAGAAACCTTTCCCGATCACACGGTGTACCACCTTCTGGGTTTCTCATGCATGTTTTCGATGTAGGAAGATGCCCTTGAACCTGGAGATTTGGGACCCATGGGATGGGTAACAGGCAGTATTACTTTAAAGGCTCTGCCTTTGCTTCCCCAACCTCACCAAACCTCTCAGCCCCGAGAGTGTCCACACTTCTGTCTCATCCAGCTGTGGGTCTAGATATGGTCAATCCAGGTTGCATCACAGCCCCTGAAAGAATTTTGTAAGAATTTCTCTCTCTTTCACTGTCTTTGTTTCACGGGTTTTTAAAAGTAATTTATTTTTATAATGGGGTTTAGCTGCTTTTCACGGCTGTGTTTATGCCGCTTTACACCCACTTGACTCACTTCCAGAGAGATATCAATACATAGGTTTGAAGATTCTTACTAGTCAGATATATTCTTGTACGGTGAATAGGGGGTGTTGAGTCCAGTTCACTGAGCAAGGAGTAGGTCTTTCTATTACATATTGGGTTTATGGAACGGTATCTGAGCTAATTTGAAACCCTTGTTTTATGCATCACCCCACCTCACCTTTCCCTTTAAGCAGCCATAGTGTGTTTTCTAAACGTGTGACTCTGTTCTGTTTTGTAATTCAGTTCAAGTGTAGCGGTTTTTACATTCCCTCTATAAGTGATAGCTTATGATAAGTGTCTTTTTCTGTGTGACTTATTTTACTCAGAATCGTCGTACCTAAATCCGCTCATCATGCTGCTACTAGCCTTATGACATTGATTTCATGGCTGAGTGATATTCCATTGTACATAAGGACCACCACTTCGTTATCCATTTTTCTCTTTCCTGGGATATTTAAGGTGTCATGAAGTGGAGGTTCTTGTCAACAGAGCAGCCCTAAACTTTGGGGTGCCTGTGTCTTGCTGATTTTTAGTTTTCCCAATTTATACGCCCATGAGTGGAAGTGCCCTATGCGCTCTAAGCTGTGTTTTTTCGGTGTTTCAGGACACACCGTACACTTCTCCAGAGTGGCTGTTGGCAATTTACATCCCGCCCATCAGCGTAGCAAGGCTCCCATTTCTCCACGGCCTGTCCTGCATTTCTGGTTTTTACACTTTTTTCAGCATGGCCCTTTTGACCGATGGGAAGCGAGACTTCTTTGTAGCGCTGATTTGCCTTTCCAGGTTGCTTGGTTGGCCAAAAAGGGCGTATGCGTTTTTTCCTGAATATATTCAGGAAAAAACGCATACGCCCTTTTTGGCCAAGGGCATCATTGTCGACGTTTTGCCGCTTTTCATGTGCTTTAAAGGCGACTCGAATCTACCTCCTGAAATCTGTTTCCTGCAATTCTGCCTTGCTTTCAAATCCTCTACGTTGCCTTCCCTCAGTATATTTGTGGCCGAGAGTTATCATTTATAACTCTGCAGGTTTGTGAATTGCAGTGCCCCTGATCTCCATTTTTCAACTCGCTTTTTTGGGAGCTGGCCGCAAAAGCGCAGGAGTGCCTCAGGCCCTATTCTGGTTCCGGGCGGCAGGCCGAGCCTGTGGTTAATTCTTCTTCCTGATGGGAAAATAGAGTGACCTGTGCCTGTCCCAACACCTAGAGCTAGTCTCTCATTGGCTCCCCCTCTTCCCGTTCATCCTCAGGACAAATTGCAAGCTGTACGGAACAGGAGGTTAAAGGTGCTGATGCTCCAAGGAGGGAGAGTGCTAGTAAAGCGGCTGGAATGGCGAAGCCGAGCACAAGGAGATGAGAAATGAGGTGCGTTTTAGAAACCTTTCCCGATCACACGGTGTACCACCTTCTGGGTTTCTCATGCATGTTTTCGATGTAGGAAGATGCCCTTGAACCTGGAGATTTGGGACCCATGGGATGGGTAACAGGCAGTATTACTTTAAAGGCTCTGCCTTTGCTTCCCCAACCTCACCAAACCTCTCAGCCCCGAGAGTGTCCACACTTCTGTCTCATCCAGCTGTGGGTCTAGATATGGTCAATCCAGGTTGCATCCCAGCCCCTGAAAGAATTTTGTAAGAATTTCTCTCTCTTTCACTGTCTTTGTTTCACGGTTTTTTAAAACTAATTTATTTTTATAATGGGGTTTAGCTGCTTTTCACGGCTGTGTTTATGCCGCTTTACACCCACTTGACTCACTTCCAGAGAGATATCAATACATAGGTTTGAAGATTCTTACTAGTCAGATATATTCTTGTACGGTGAATAGGGGGTGTTGAGTCCAGTTCACTGAGCAAGGAGTAGGTCTTTCTATTACATATTGGGTTTATGGAACGGTATCTGAGCTAATTTGAAACCCTTGTTTTATGCATCACCCCACCTCACCTTTCCCTTTAAGCAGCCATAGTGTGTTTTCTAAACGTGTGACTCTGTTCTGTTTTGTAATTCAGTTCAAGTGTAGCGGTTTTTACATTCCCTCTATAAGTGATAGCTTATGATAAGTGTCTTTTTCTGTGTGACTTATTTTACTCAGAATCGTCGTACCTAAATCCGCTCATCATGCTGCTACTAGCCTTATGACATTGATTTCATGGCTGAGTGATATTCCATTGTACATAAGGACCACCACTTCTTTAACCATTTTTCTCATTCCTGGGATATTTAAGGTGTCATGAAGTGGAGGTTCTTGTCAACAGAGCAGCCCTAAACTTTGGGGTGCCTGTGTCTTGCTGATTTTTAGTTTTCCCAATTTATACGCCCATGAGTGGAAGTGCCCTATGCGCTCTAAGCTGTGTTTTTTCGGTGTTTCAGGACACACCGTACACTTCTCCAGAGTGGCTGTTGGCAATTTACATCCCGCCCATCAGCGTAGCAAGGCTCCCATTTCTCCACGGCCTGTCCTGCATTTCTGGTTATTACACTTTTTTCAGCATGGCCGTTTTGACCGATGGGAAGCGAGACTTCTTTGTAGCGCTGATTTGCCTTTCCAGGTTGCTTGGTTGGCCTAAAAGGGCGTATGCGTTTTTTCCTGAATATATTCAGGAAAAAACGCATACGCCCTTTTTGGCCAAGGGCATCATTGTCGACGTTTTGCCGCTTTTCATGTGCTTTAAAGGCGATTCGAATCTACCTCCTGAAATCTGTTTCCTGCAATTCTGCCTTGCTTTCAAATCCTCTTCGTTGCCTTCCCTCAATATATTTGTGGCCGAGAGTTATCATTTATAACTCTGCAGGTTTGTGAATTGCAGTGCCCCTGAGCTCCATTTTTCAACTCGCTTTTTTGGGAGCTGGCCGCAAAAGCGCAGGAGTGCCTCAGGCCCTATTCTGGTTCCGGGCGGCAGGCCGAGCCCGTGGTTAATTCTTCTTCCTGATGGAAAAATAGAGTGACCTGTGCCTGTCCCAACACCTAGAGCTAGTCTCTCATTGGCTCCCCCTCTTCCCGTTCACCCTCAGGACAAATTGCAAGCTGTACGGAACAGGAGGTTAAAGGTGCTGATGCTCCAAGGAGGGAGAGTGCTAGTAAAGCGGCTGGAATGGCGAAGCCGAGCACAAGGAGATGAGAAATGAGGTGCGTTTTAGAAACCTTTCCCGATCACACGGTGTACCACCTTCTGGGTTTCTCATGCATGTTTTCGATGTAGGAAGATGCCCTTGAACCTGGAGATTTGGGACCCATGGGATGGGTAACAGGCAGTATTATTTTAAAGGCTCTGCCTTTGCTTCCCCAACCTCACCAAACCTCTCAGCCCCGAGAGTGTCCACACTTCTGTCTCATCCAGCTGTGGGTCTAGATATGGTCAATCCAGGTTGCATCCCAGCCCCTGAAAGAATTTTGTAAGAATTTCTCTCTCTTTCACTGTCTTTGTTTCACGGGTTTTTAAAAGTAATTTATTTTTATAATGGGGTTTAGCTGCTTTTCACGGCTGTGTTTATGCCGCTTTACACCCACTTGACTCACTTCCAGAGAGATATCAATACATAGGTTTGAAGATTCTTACTAGGCAGATATATTCTTGTGCGGTGAATAGGGGGTGTTGAGTACAGTTCACTGAGCAAGGAGTAGGTCTTTCTATTACATATTGTGTTTATGGAACGGTATCTGAGCTAATTTGAAACCCTTGTTTTATGCATCACCCCACCTCACCTTTCCCTTTAAGCAGCTATAGTGTGTTTTCTAAACGTGTGACTCTGTTCTGTTTTGTAATTCAGTTCAAGTGTAGCGGTTTTTACATTCCCTCTATAAGTGATAGCTTATGATAAGTGTCTTTTTCTGTGTGACTTATTTTACTCAGAATCGTCGTACCTAAATCCGCTCATCATGCTGCTACTAGCCTTATGACATTGATTTCATGGCTGAGTGATATTCCATTGTACATAAGGACCACCACTTGTTTATCCATTTTTCTCTTTCCTGGGATATTTAAGGTGTCATGAAGTGGAGGTTCTTGTCAACAGAGCAGCCCTAAACTTTGGGGTGCCTGTGTCATGCTGATTTTTAGTTTTCCCAATTTATACGCGCATGAGTGGAAGTGCCCTATGCGCTCTAAGCTGTGTTTTTTCGGTGTTTCAGGACACACCGTACACTTCTCCAGAGTGGCTGTTGGCAATTTACATCCCGCCCATCAGCGTAGCAAGGCTCCCATTTCTCCACGGCCTGTCCTGCATTTCTGGTTTTTACACTTTTTTCAGCATGGCCCTTTTGACCGATGGGAAGCGAGACTTCTTTGTAGCGCTGATTTGCCTTTCCAGGTTGCTTGGTTGGCCAAAAAGGGCGTATGCGTTTTTTCCTGAATATATTCAGGAAAAAACGCATACGCCCTTTTTGGCCAAGGGCATCATTGTCGACGTTTTGCCGCTTTTCATGTGCTTTAAAGGCGATTCGAATCTACCTCCTGAAATCTGTTTCCTGCAATTCTGCCTTGCTTTCAAATCCTCTTCGTTGCCTTCCCTCAATATATTTGTGGCCGAGAGTTATCATTTATAACTCTGCAGGTTTGTGAATTGCAGTGCCCCTGAGCTCCATTTTTCAACTAGCTTTTTTGGGAGCTGGCCGCAAAAGCGCAGGAGTGCCTCAGGCCCTATTCTGGTTTCGGGCGGCAGGCCGAGCCCGTGGTTAATTCTTCTTCCTGATGGGAAAATAGAGTGACCTGTGCCTGTCCCAACACCTAGAGCTAGTCTCTCATTGGCTCCCCCTCTTCCCGTTCACCCTCAGGACAAATTGCAAGCTGTACGGAACAGGAGGTTAAAGGTGCTGATGCTCCAAGGAGGGAGAGTGCTAGTAAAGCGGCTGGAATGGCGAAGCCGAGCACAAGGAGATGAGAAATGAGGTGCGTTTTAGAAACCTTTCCCGATCACACGGTGTACCACCTTCTGGGTTTCTCATGCATGTTTTCGATGTAGGAAGATGCCCTTGAACCTGGAGATTTGGGACCCATGGGATGGGTAACAGGCAGTATTACTTTAAAGGCTCTGCCTTTGCTTCCCCAACCTCACGAAACCTCTCAGCCCCGAGAGTGTCCACACTTCTGTCTCATCCAGCTGTGGGTCTAGATATGGTCAATCCAGGTTGCATCACAGCCCCTGAAAGAATTTTGTAAGAATTTCTCTCTCTTTCACTGTCTTTGTTTCACGGGTTTTTAAAAGTAATTTATTTTTATAATGGGGTTTAGCTGCTTTTCACGGCTGTGTTTATGCCGCTTTACACCCACTTGACTCACTTCCAGAGAGATATCAATACATAGGTTTGAAGATTCTTACTAGTCAGATATATTCTTGTACGGTGAATAGGGGGTGTTGAGTCCAGTTCACTGAGCAAGGAGTAGGTCTTTCTATTACATATTGGGTTTATGGAACGGTATCTGAGCTAATTTGAAACCCTTGTTTTATGCATCACCCCACCTCACCTTTCCCTTTAAGCAGCCATAGTGTGTTTTCTAAACGTGTGACTCTGTTCTGTTTTGTAATTCAGTTCAAGTGTAGCGGTTTTTACATTCCCTCTATAAGTGATAGCTAATGATAAGTGTCTTTTTCTGTGTGACTTATTTCACTCAGAATCGTCGTACCTAAATCCGCTCATCATGCTGCTACTAGCCTTATGACATTGATTTCATGGCTGAGTGATATTCCATTGTACATAAGGACCACCACTTCGTTATCCATTTTTCTCTTTCCTGGGATATTTAAGGTGTCATGAAGTGGAGGTTCTTGTCAACAGAGCAGCCCTAAACTTTGGGGTGCCTGTGTCTTGCTGATTTTTAGTTTTCCCAATTTATACGCCCATGAGTGGAAGTGCCCTATGCGCTCTAAGCTGTGTTTTTTCGGTGTTTCAGGACACACCGTACACTTCTCCAGAGTGGCTGTTGGCAATTTACATCCCGCCCATCAGCGTAGCAAGGCTCCCATTTCTCCACGGCCTGTCCTGCATTTCTGGTTTTTACACTTTTTTCAGCATGGCCCTTTTGACCGATGGGAAGCGAGACTTCTTTGTAGCGCTGATTTGCCTTTCCAGGTTGCTTGGTTGGCCAAAAAGGGCGTATGCGTTTTTTCCTGAATATATTCAGGAAAAAACGCATACGCCCTTTTTGGCCAAGGGCATCATTGTCGACGTTTTGCCGCTTTTCATGTGCTTTAAAGGCGATTCGAATCTACCTCCTGAAATCTGTTTCCTGCAATTCTGCCTTGCTTTCAAATCCTCTTCGTTGCCTTCCCTCAATATATTTGTGGCCGAGAGTTATCATTTATAACTCTGCAGGTTTGTGAATTGCAGTGCCCCTGAGCTCCATTTTTCAACTCGCTTTTTTGGGAGCTGGCCGCAAAAGCGCAGGAGTGCCTCAGGCCCTATTCTGGTTCCGGGCGGCAGGCCGAGCCCGTGGTTAATTCTTCTTCCTGATGGAAAAATAGAGTGACCTGTGCCTGTCCCAACACCTAGAGCTAGTCTCTCATTGGCTCCCCCTCTTCCCGTTCACCCTCAGGACAAATTGCAAGCTGTACGGAACAGGAGGTTAAAGGTGCTGATGCTCCAAGGAGGGAGAGTGCTAGTAAAGCGGCTGGAATGGCGAAGCCGAGCACAAGGAGATGAGAAATGAGGTGCGTTTTAGAAACCTTTCCCGATCACACGGTGTACCACCTTCTGGGTTTCTCATGCATGTTTTCGATGTAGGAAGATGCCCTTGAACCTGGAGATTTGGGACCCATGGGATGGGTAACAGGCAGTATTACTTTAAAGGCTCTGCCTTTGCTTCCCCAACCTCACCAAACCTCTCAGCCCCGAGAGTGTCCACACTTCTGTCTCATCCAGCTGTGGGTCTAGATATGGTCAATCCAGGTTGCATCCCAGCCCCTGAAAGAATTTTGTAAGAATTTCTCTCTCTTTCACTGTCTTTGTTTCACGGGTTTTTAAAAGTAATTTATTTTTATAATGGGGTTTAGCTGCTTTTCACGGCTGTGTTTATGCCGCTTTACACCCACTTGACTCACTTCCAGAGAGATATCAATACATAGGTTTGAAGATTCTTACTAGGCAGATATATTCTTGTGCGGTGAATAGGGGGTGTTGAGTACAGTTCACTGAGCAAGGAGTAGGTCTTTCTATTACATATTGGGTTTATGGAACGGTATCTGAGCTAATTTGAAACCCTTGTTTTATGCATCACCCCACCTCACCTTTCCCTTTAAGCAGCCATAGTGTGTTTTCTAAACGTGTGACTCTGTTCTGTTTTGTAATTCAGTTCAAGTGTAGCGGTTTTTACATTCCCTCTATAAGTGATAGCTTATGATAAGTGTCTTTTTCTGTGTGACTTATTTTACTCAGAATCGTCGTACCTAAATCCGCTCATCATGCTGCTACTAGCCTTATGACATTGATTTCATGGCTGAGTGATATTCCATTGTACATAAGGACCACCACTTGTTTATCCATTTTTCTCTTTCCTGGGATATTTAAGGTGTCATGAAGTGGAGGTTCTTGTCAACAGAGCAGCCCTAAACTTTGGGGTGCCTGTGTCATGCTGATTTTTAGTTTTCCCAATTTATACGCGCATGAGTGGAAGTGCCCTATGCGCTCTAAGCTGTGTTTTTTCGGTGTTTCAGGACACACCGTACACTTCTCCAGAGTGGCTGTTGGCAATTTACATCCCGCCCATCAGCGTAGCAAGGCTCCCATTTCTCCACGGCCTGTCCTGCATTTCTGGTTTTTACACTTTTTTCAGCATGGCCCTTTTGACCGATGGGAAGCGAGACTTCTTTGTAGCGCTGATTTGCCTTTCCAGGTTGCTTGGTTGGCCAAAAAGGGCGTATGCGTTTTTTCCTGAATATATTCAGGAAAAAACGCATACGCCCTTTTTGGCCAAGGGCATCATTGTCGACGTTTTGCCGCTTTTCATGTGCTTTAAAGGCGATTCGAATCTACCTCCTGAAATCTGTTTCCTGCAATTCTGCCTTGCTTTCAAATCCTCTTCGTTGCCTTCCCTCAGTATATTTGTGGCCGAGAGTTATCATTTATAACTCTGCAGGTTTGTGAATTGCAGTGCCCCTGAGCTCCATTTTTCAACTCGCTTTTTTGGGAGCTGGCCGCAAAAGCGCAGGAGTGCCTCAGGCCCTATTCTGGTTCCGGGCGGCAGGCCGAGCCTGTGGTTAATTCTTCTTCCTGATGGGAAAATAGAGTGACCTGTGCCTGTCCCAACACCTAGAGCTAGTCTCTCATTGGCTCCCCCTCTTCCCGTTCATCCTCAGGACAAATTGCAAGCTGTACGGAACAGGAGGTTAAAGGTGCTGATGCTCCAAGGAGGGAGAGTGCTAGTAAAGCGGCTGGAATGGCGAAGCCGAGCACAAGGAGATGAGAAATGAGGTGCGTTTTAGAAACCTTTCCCGATCACACGGTGTACCACCTTCTGGGTTTCTCATGCATGTTTTCGATGTAGGAAGATGCCCTTGAACCTGGAGATTTGGGACCCATGGGATGGGTAACAGGCAGTATTACTTTAAAGGCTCTGCCTTTGCTTCCCCAACCTCACCAAACCTCTCAGCCCCGAGAGTGTCCACACTTCTGTCTCATCCAGCTGTGGGTCTAGATATGGTCAATCCAGGTTGCATCCCAGCCCCTGAAAGAATTTTGTAAGAATTTCTCTCTCTTTCACTGTCTTTGTTTCACGGGTTTTTAAAACTAATTTATTTTTATAATGGGGTTTAGCTGCTTTTCACGGCTGTGTTTATGCCGCTTTACACCCACTTGACTCACTTCCAGAGAGATATCAATACATAGGTTTTAAGATTCTTACTAGTCAGATATATTCTTGTACGGTGAATAGGGGGTGTTGAGTCCAGTTCACTGAGCAAGGAGTAGGTCTTTCTATTACATATTGGGTTTATGGAACGGTATCTGAGCTAATTTGAAACCCTTGTTTTATGCATCACCCCACCTCACCTTTCCCTTTAAGCAGCCATAGTGTGTTTTCTAAACGTGTGACTCTGTTCTGTTTTGTAATTCAGTTCAAGTGTAGCGGTTTTTACATTCCCTCTATAAGTGATAGCTTATGATAAGTGTCTTTTTCTGTGTGACTTATTTTACTCAGAATCGTCGTACCTAAATCCGCTCATCATGCTGCTACTAGCCTTATGACATTGATTTCATGGCTGAGTGATATTCCATTGTACATAAGGACCACCACTTGTTTATCCATTTTTCTCTTTCCTGGGATATTTAAGGTGTCATGAAGTGGAGGTTCTTGTCAACAGAGCAGCCCTAAACTTTGGGGTGCCTGTGTCATGCTGATTTTTAGTTTTCCCAATTTATACGCGCATGAGTGGAAGTGCCCTATGCGCTCTAAGCTGTGTTTTTTCGGTGTTTCAGGACACACCGTACACTTCTCCAGAGTGGCTGTTGGCAATTTACATCCCGCCCATCAGCGTAGCAAGGCTCCCATTTCTCCACGGCCTGTCCTGCATTTCTGGTTATTACACTTTTTTCAGCATGGCCGTTTTGACCGATGGGAAGCGAGACTTCTTTGTAGCGCTGATTTGCCTTTCCAGGTTGCTTGGTTGGCCTAAAAGGGCGTATGCGTTTTTTCCTGAATATATTCAGGAAAAAACGCATACGCCCTTTTTGGACAAGGGCATCATTGTCGACGTTTTGCCGCTTTTCATGTGCTTTAAAGGCGATTCGAATCTACCTCCTGAAATCTGTTTCCTGCAATTCTGCCTTGCTTTCAAATCCTCTTCGTTGCCTTCCCTCAATATATTTGTGGCCGAGAGTTATCATTTATAACTCTGCAGGTTTGTGAATTGCAGTGCCCCTGAGCTCCATTTTTCAACTCGCTTTTTTGGGAGCTGGCCGCAAAAGCGCAGGAGTGCCTCAGGCCCTATTCTGGTTCCGTGCGGCAGGCCGAGCCCGTGGTTAATTCTTCTTCCTGATGGAAAAATAGAGTGACCTGTGCCTGTCCCAACACCTAGAGCTAGTCTCTCTTTGGCTCCCCCTCTTCCCGTTCACCCTCAGGACAAATTGCAAGCTGTACGGAACAGGAGGTTAAAGGTGCTGATGCTCCAAGGAGGGAGAGTGCTAGTAAAGCGGCTGGAATGGCGAAGACGAGCACAAGGAGATGAGAAATGAGGTGCGTTTTAGAAACCTTTCCCGATCACACGGTGTACCACCTTCTGGGATTCTCATGCATGTTTTCGATGTAGGAAGATGCCCTTGAACCTGGAGATTTGGGACCCATGGGATGGGTAACAGGCAGTATTACTTTAAAGGCTCTGCCTTTGCTTCCCCAACCTCACCAAACCTCTCAGCCCCGAGAGTGTCCACACTTCTGTCTCATCCAGCTGTGGGTCTAGATATGGTCAATCCAGGTTGCATCCCAGCCCCTGAAAGAATTTTGTAAGAATTTCTCTCTCTTTCACTGTCTTTGTTTCACGGGTTTTTAAAAGTAATTTATTTTTATAATGGGGTTTAGCTGCTTTTCACGGCTGTGTTTATGCCGCTTTACACCCACTTGACTCACTTCCAGAGAGATATCAATACATAGGTTTGAAGATTCTTACTAGGCAGATATATTCTTGTGCGGTGAATAGGGGGTGTTGAGTACAGTTCACTGAGCAAGGAGTAGGTCTTTCTATTACATATTGGGTTTATGGAACGGTATCTGAGCTAATTTGAAACCCTTGTTTTATGCATCACCCCACCTCACCTTTCCCTTTAAGCAGCCATAGTGTGTTTTCTAAACGTGTGACTCTGTTCTGTTTTGTAATTCAGTTCAAGTGTAGCGGTTTTTACATTCCCTCTATAAGTGATAGCTTATGATAAGTGTCTTTTTCTGTGTGACTTATTTCACTCAGAATCGTCGTACCTAAATCCGCTCATCATGCTGCTACTAGCCTTATGACATTGATTTCATGGCTGAGTGATATTCCATTGTACATAAGGACCACCACTTGTTTATCCATTTTTCTCTTTCCTGGGATATTTAAGGTGTCATGAAGTGGAGGTTCTTGTCAACAGAGCAGCCCTAAACTTTGGGGTGCCTGTGTCATGCTGATTTTTAGTTTTCCCAATTTATACGCGCATGAGTGGAAGTGCCCTATGCGCTCTAAGCTGTGTTTTTTCGGTGTTTCAGGACACACCGTACACTTCTCCAGAGTGGCTGTTGGCAATTTACATCCCGCCCATCAGCGTAGCAAGGCTCCCATTTCTCCACGGCCTGTCCTGCATTTCTGGTTTTTACACTTTTTTCAGCATGGCCCTTTTGACCGATGGGAAGCGAGACTTCTTTGTAGCGCTGATTTGCCTTTCCAGGTTGCTTGGTTGGCCAAAAAGGGCGTATGCGTTTTTTCCTGAATATATTCAGGAAAAAACGCATACGCCTTTTTTGGCCAAGGGCATCATTGTCGACGTTTTGCCGCTTTTCATGTGCTTTAAAGGCGATTCGAATCTACCTCCTGAAATCTGTTTCCTGCAATTCTGCCTTGCTTTCAAATCCTCTTCGTTGCCTTCCCTCAATATATTTGTGGCCGAGAGTTATCATTTATAACTCTGAAGGTTTGTGAATTGCAGTGCCCCTGAGCTCCATTTTTCAACTAGCTTTTTTGGGAGCTGGCCGCAAAAGCGCAGGAGTGCCTCAGGCCCTATTCTGGTTCCGGGCGGCAGGCCGAGCCCGTGGTTAATTCTTCTTCCTGATGGAAAAATAGAGTGACCTGTGCCTGTCCCAACACCTAGAGCTAGTCTCTCATTGGCTCCCCCTCTTCCCGTTCACCCTCAGGAAAAATTGCAAGCTGTACGGAACAGGAGGTTAAAGGTGCTGATGCTCCAAGGAGGGAGAGTGCTAGTAAAGCGGCTGGAATGGCGAACCCGAGCACAAGGAGATGAGAAATGAGGTGCGTTTTAGAAACCTTTCCCGATCACACGGTGTACCACCTTCTGGGTTTCTCATGCATGTTTTCGATGTAGGAAGATGCCCTTGAACCTGGAGATTTGGGACCCATGGGATGGGTAACAGGCAGTATCACTTTAAAGGCTCTGCCTTTGCTCCCGCAACCTCACCAAACCTCTCAGCCCCGAGAGTGTCCACCCTTCTGTCTCATCCAGCTGTGGGTCTAGATATGGTCAATCCAGGTTGCATCACAGCCCCTGAAAGAATTTTGTAAGAATTTCTGTCTCTTTCACTGTCTTTGTTTCACGGGTTTTTAAAAGTAATTTATTTTTATAATGGGGTTTAGCTGCTTTTCACGGCTGTGTTTATGCCGCTTTACACCCACTTGACTCACTTCCAGAGAGATATCAATACATAGGTTTGAAGATTCTTGGTAGTCAGATATATTCTTGTACGGTGAATAGGGGGTGTTGAGTCCAGTTCACTGAGCAAGGAGTAGGTCTTTCTATTATATATTGGGTTTATGGAACGGTATCTGAGCTAATTTGAAACCCTTGTTTTATGCATCACCCCACCTCACCTTTCCCTTTAAGCAGCCATAGTGTGTTTTCTAAACGTGTGACTCTGTTCTGTTTTGTAATTCAGTTCAAGTGTAGCGGTTTTTACATTCCCTCTACAAGTGATAGCTTATGATAAATGTCTTTTTCTGTGTGACTTATTTCACTTAGAGTCGTCGTACCTAAATCCGCTCATCATGCTGCTACTAGCTTTATGACATTGATTTCATGGCTGAGTGATATTCCATTGTACATAAGGATCACCACTTCGTTATCCATTTTTCTCTTTCCTGGGATATTTAAGGTGTCATGAAGTGGAGGTTTTTGTCAACAGAGCAGCCCTAAACTTTGGGGTGCCTGTGTCTTGCTGATTTTTAGTTTTCCCAATTTATACGCCCATGAGTGGAAGTGCCCTATGCGCTCTAAGCTGTGTTTTTTCCGTGTTTCAGGACACACCGTACACTTCTCCAGAGTGGCTGTTGGCAATTTACATCCCGCCCATCAGCGTAGCAAGGCTCCCATTTCTCCACGGCCTGTCCTGCATTTCTGGTTTTTACACTTTTTTCAGCATGGCCCTTTTGACCGATGGGAAGCGAGACTTCTTTGTAGCGCTGATTTGCCTTTCCAGGTTGCTTGGTTGGCCAAAAAGGGCGTATGCGTTTTTTCCTGAATATATTCAGGAAAAAACGCATACGCCCTTTTTGGCCAAGGGCATCATTGTCGACGTTTTGCCGCTTTTCATGTGCTTTAAAGGCGATTCGAATCTACCTCCTGAAATCTGTTTCCTGCAATTCTGCCTTGCTTACAAATCCTCTTCGTTGCCTTCCCTCAGTATATTTGGGGCCGAGAGTTATCATTTATAACTCTGCAGGTTTGTGAATTGCAGTGCCCCTGAGCTCCATTTTTCAACTAGCTTTTTTGGGAGCTGGCCGCAAAAGCGCAGGAGTGCCTCAGGCCCTATTCTGGTTCCGGGCGGCAGGGCAGGCCTGTGGTTTATTCTTCTTCCTGATGGGAAAATAGAGTGACCTGTGCCTGTCCCAACACCTAGAGCTAGTCTCTCATTGGCTCCCCCTCTTCCCGTTCATCCTCAGGACAAATTGCAAGCTGTACGGAACAGGAGGTTAAAGGTGCTGATGCTCCAAGGAGGGAGAGTGCTAGTAAAGCGGCTGGAATGGCGAAGCCGAGCACAAGGAGATGAGAAATGAGGTGCGTTTTAGAAACCTTTCCCGATCACACGGTGTACCACCTTCTGGGTTTCTCATGCATGTTTTCGATGTAGGAAGATGCCCTTGAACCTGGAGATTTGGGACCCATGGGATGGGTAACAGGCAGTATTACTTTAAAGGCTCTGCCTTTGCTTCCCCAACCTCACCAAACCTCTCAGCCCCGAGAGTGTCCACACTTCTGTCTCATCCAGCTGTGGGTCTAGATATGGTCAATCCAGGTTGCATCCCAGCCCCTGAAAGAATTTTGTAAGAATTTCTCTCTCTTTCACTGTCTTTGTTTCACGGGTTTTTAAAAGTAATTTATTTTTATAATGGGGTTTAGCTGCTTTTCACGGCTGTGTTTATGCCGCTTTACACCCACTTGACTCACTTCCAGAGAGATATCAATACATAGGTTTGAAGATTCTTACTAGGCAGATATATTCTTGTGCGGTGAATAGGGGGTGTTGAGTACAGTTCACTGAGCAAGGAGTAGGTCTTTCTATTACATATTGGGTTTATGGAACGGTATCTGAGCTAATTTGAAACCCTTGTTTTATGCATCACCCCACCTCACCTTTCCCTTTAAGCAGCCATAGTGTGTTTTCTAAACGTGTGACTCTGTTCTGTTTTGTAATTCAGTTCAAGTGTAGCGGTTTTTACATTCCCTCTATAAGTGATAGCTTATGATAAGTGTCTTTTTCTGTGTGACTTATTTCACTCAGAATCGTCGTACCTAAATCCGCTCATCATGCTGCTACTAGCCTTATGACATTGATTTCATGGCTGAGTGATATTCCATTGTACATAAGGACCACCACTTCGTTATCCATTTTTCTCTTTCCTGGGATATTTAAGGTGTCATGAAGTGGAGGTTCTTGTCAACAGAGCAGCCCTAAACTTTGGGGTGCCTGTGTCTTGCTGATTTTTAGTTTTCCCAATTTATACGCCCATGAGTGGAAGTGCCCTATGCGCTCTAAGCTGTGTTTTTTCGGTGTTTCAGGACACACCGTACACTTCTCCAGAGTGGCTGTTGGCAATTTACATCCCGCCCATCAGCGTAGCAAGGCTCCCATTTCTCCACGGCCTGTCCTGCATTTCTGGTTTTTACACTTTTTTCAGCATGGCCCTTTTGACCGATGGGAAGCGAGACTTCTTTGTAGCGCTGATTTGCCTTTCCAGGTTGCTTGGTTGGCCAAAAAGGGCGTATGCGTTTTTTCCTGAATATATTCAGGAAAAAACGCATACGCCCTTTTTGGCCAAGGGCATCATTGTCGACGTTTTGCCGCTTTTCATGTGCTTTAAAGGCGATTCGAATCTACCTCCTGAAATCTGTTTCCTGCAATTCTGCCTTGCTTTCAAATCCTCTTCGTTGCCTTCCTTCAATATATTTGTGGCCGAGAGTTATCATTTATAACTCTGCAGGTTTGTGAATTGCAGTGCCCCTGAGCTCCATTTTTCAACTAGCTTTTTTGGGAGCTGGCCGCAAAAGCGCAGGAGTGCCTCAGGCCCTATTCTGGTTTCGGGCGGCAGGCCGAGCCCGTGGTTAATTCTTCTTCCTGATGGGAAAATAGAGTGACCTGTGCCTGTCCCAACACCTAGAGCTAGTCTCTCATTGGCTCCCCCTCTTCCCGTTCACCCTCAGGACAAATTGCAAGCTGTACGGAACAGGAGGTTAAAGGTGCTGATGCTCCAAGGAGGGAGAGTGCTAGTAAAGCGGCTGGAATGGCGAAGCCGAGCACAAGGAGATGAGAAATGAGGTGCGTTTTAGAAACCTTTCCCGATCACACGGTGTACCACCTTCTGGGCTTCTCATGCATGTTTTCGATGTAGGAAGATGCCCTTGAACCTGGAGATTTGGGACCCATGGGATGGGTAAAAGGCAGTATTACTTTAAAGGCTCTGCCTTTGCTTCCCCAACCTCACGAAACCTCTCAGCCCCGAGAGTGTCCACACTTCTGTCTCATCCAGCTGTGGGTCTAGATATGGTCAATCCAGGTTGCATCACAGCCCCTGAAAGAATTTTGTAAGAATTTCTCTCTCTTTCACTGTCTTTGTTTCACGGGTTTTTAAAAGTAATTTATTTTTATAATGGGGTTTAGCTGCTTTTCACGGCTGTGTTTATGCCGCTTTACACCCACTTGACTCACTTCCAGAGAGATATCAATACATAGGTTTGAAGATTCTTACTAGGCAGATATATTCTTGTACGGTGAATAGGGGGTGTTGAGTCCAGTTCACTGAGCAAGGAGTAGGTCTTTCTATTACATATTGGGTTTATGGAACGGTATCTGAGCTAATTTGAAACCCTTGTTTTATGCATCACCCCACCTCACCTTTCCCTTTAAGCAGCCATAGTGTGTTTTCTAAACGTGTGACTCTGTTCTGTTTTGTAATTCAGTTCAAGTGTAGCGGTTTTTACATTCCCTCTATAAGTGATAGCTTATGATAAGTGTCTTTTTCTGTGTGACTTATTTTACTCAGAATCGTCGTACCTAAATCCGCTCATCATGCTGCTACTAGCCTTATGACATTGATTTCATGGCTGAGTGATATTCCATTGTACATAAGGACCACCACTTCGTTATCCATTTTTCTCTTTCCTGGGATATTTAAGGTGTCATGAAGTGGAGGTTCTTGTCAACAGAGCAGCCCTAAACTTTGGGGTGCCTGTGTCTTGCTGATTTTTAGTTTTCCCAATTTATACGCCCATGAGTGGAAGTGCCCTATGCGCTCTAAGCTGTGTTTTTTCGGTGTTTCAGGACACACCGTACACTTCTCCAGAGTGGCTGTTGGCAATTTACATCCCGCCCATCAGCGTAGCAAGGCTCCCATTTCTCCACGGCCTGTCCTGCATTTCTGGTTTTTACACTTTTTTCAGCATGGCCCTTTTGACCGATGGGAAGCGAGACTTCTTTGTAGCGCTGATTTGCCTTTCCAGGTTGCTTGGTTGGCCAAAAAGGGCGTATGCGTTTTTTCCTGAATATATTCAGGAAAAAACGCATACGCCCTTTTTGGCCAAGGGCATCATTGTCGACGTTTTGCCGCTTTTCATGTGCTTTAAAGGCGATTCGAATCTACCTCCTGAAATCTGTTTCCTGCAATTCTGCCTTGCTTTCAAATCCTCTTCGTTGCCTTCCCTCAATATATTTGTGGCCGAGAGTTATCATTTATAACTCTGCAGGTCTGTGAATTGCAGTGCCCCTGAGCTCCATTTTTCAACTCGCTTTTTTGGGAGCTGGCCGCAAAAGCGCAGGAGTGCCTCAGGCCCTATTCTGGTTCCGGGCGGCAGGCCGAGCCTGTGGTTAATTCTTCTTCCTGATGGGAAAATAGAGTGACCTGTGCCTGTCCCAACACCTAGAGCTAGTCTCTCATTGGCTCCCCCTCTTCCCGTTCATCCTCAGGACAAATTGCAAGCTGTACGGAACAGGAGGTTAAAGGTGCTGATGCTCCAAGGAGGGAGAGTGCTAGTAAAGCGGCTGGAATGGCGAAGCCGAGCACAAGGAGATGAGAAATGAGGTGCGTTTTAGAAACCTTTCCCGATCACACGGTGTACCACCTTCTGGGCTTCTCATGCATGTTTTCGATGTAGGAAGATGCCCTTGAACCTGGAGATTTGGGACCCATGGGATGGGTAACAGGCAGTATTACTTTAAAGGCTCTGCCTTTGCTCCCCCAACCTCAACAAACCTCTCAGCCCCGAGAGTGTCCACCCTTCTGTCTCATCCAGCTGTGGGTCTAGATATGGTCAATCCAGGTTGCATCACAGCCCCTGAAAGAATTTTGTAAGAATTTCTCTCTCTTTCACTGTCTTTGTTTCACGGGTTTTTAAAAGTAATTTATTTTTATAATGGGGTTTAGCTGCTTTTCACGGCTGTGTTTATGCCGCTTTACACCCACTTGACTCACTTCCAGAGAGATATCAATACATAGGTTTGAAGATTCTTACTAGGCAGATATATTCTTGTGCGGTGAATAGGGGGTGTTGAGTACAGTTCACTGAGCAAGGAGTAGGTCTTTCTATTACATATTGGGTTTATGGAACGGTATCTGAGCTAATTTGAAACCCTTGTTTTATGCATCACCCCACCTCACCTTTCCCTTTAAGCAGCCATAGTGTGTTTTCTAAACGTGTGACTCTGTTCTGTTTTGTAATTCAGTTCAAGTGTAGCGGTTTTTACATTCCCTCTATAAGTGATAGCTTATGATAAGTGTCTTTTTCTGTGTGACTTATTTCACTCAGAATCGTCGTACCTAAATCCGCTCATCATGCTGCTACTAGCCTTATGACATTGATTTCATGGCTGAGTGATATTCCATTGTACATAAGGACCACCACTTCGTTATCCATTTTTCTCTTTCCTGGGATATTTAAGGTGTCATGAAGTGGAGGTTCTTGTCAACAGAGCAGCCCTAAACTTTGGGGTGCCTGTGTCATGCTGATTTTTAGTTTTCCCAATTTATACGCGCATGAGTGGAAGTGCCCTATGCGCTCTAAGCTGTGTTTTTTCGGTGTTTCAGGACACACCGTACACTTCTCCAGAGTGGCTGTTGGCAATTTACATCCCGCCCATCAGCGTAGCAAGGCTCCCATTTCTCCACGGCCTGTCCTGCATTTCTGGTTTTTACACTTTTTTCAGCATGGCCCTTTTGACCGATGGGAAGCGAGACTTCTTTGTAGCGCTGATTTGCCTTTCCAGGTTGCTTGGTTGGCCAAAAAGGGCGTATGCGTTTTTTCCTGAATATATTCAGGAAAAAACGCATACGCCCTTTTTGGCCAAGGGCATCATTGTCGACGTTTTGCCGCTTTTCATGTGCTTTAAAGGCGATTCGAATCTACCTCCTGAAATCTGTTTCCTGCAATTCTGCCTTGCTTTCAAATCCTCTTCGTTGCCTTCCTTCAATATATTTGTGGCCGAGAGTTATCATTTATAACTCTGCAGGTTTGTGAATTGCAGTGCCCCTGAGCTCCATTTTTCAACTAGCTTTTTTGGGAGCTGGCCGCAAAAGCGCAGGAGTGCCTCAGGCCCTATTCTGGTTTCGGGCGGCAGGCCGAGCCCGTGGTTAATTCTTCTTCCTGATGGGAAAATAGAGTGACCTGTGCCTGTCCCAACACCTAGAGCTAGTCTCTCATTGGCTCCCCCTCTTCCCGTTCACCCTCAGGACAAATTGCAAGCTGTACGGAACAGGAGGTTAAAGGTGCTGATGCTCCAAGGAGGGAGAGTGCTAGTAAAGCGGCTGGAATGGCGAAGCCGAGCACAAGGAGATGAGAAATGAGGTGCGTTTTAGAAACCTTTCCCGATCACACGGTGTACCACCTTCTGGGCTTCTCATGCATGTTTTCGATGTAGGAAGATGCCCTTGAACCTGGAGATTTGGGACCCATGGGATGGGTAACAGGCAGTATTACTTTAAAGGCTCTGCCTTTGCTTCCCCAACCTCACGAAACCTCTCAGCCCCGAGAGTGTCCACACTTCTGTCTCATCCAGCTGTGGGTCTAGATATGGTCAATCCAGGTTGCATCACAGCCCCTGAAAGAATTTTGTAAGAATTTCTCTCTCTTTCACTGTCTTTGTTTCACGGGTTTTTAAAAGTAATTTATTTTTATAATGGGGTTTAGCTGCTTTTCACGGCTGTGTTTATGCCGCTTTACACCCACTTGACTCACTTCCAGAGAGATATCAATACATAGGTTTGAAGATTCTTACTAGGCAGATATATTCTTGTACGGTGAATAGGGGGTGTTGAGTCCAGTTCACTGAGCAAGGAGTAGGGCTTTCTATTACATATTGGGTTTATGGAACGGTATCTGAGCTAATTTGAAACCCTTGTTTTATGCATCACCCCACCTCACCTTTCCCTTTAAGCAGCCATAGTGTGTTTTCTAAACGTGTGACTCTGTTCTGTTTTGTAATTCAGTTCAAGTGTAGCGGTTTTTACATTCCCTCTATAAGTGATAGCTTATGATAAGTGTCTTTTTCTGTGTGACTTATTTTACTCAGAATCGTCGTACCTAAATCCGCTCATCATGCTGCTACTAGCCTTATGACATTGATTTCATGGCTGAGTGATATTCCATTGTACATAAGGACCACCACTTCGTTATCCATTTTTCTCTTTCCTGGGATATTTAAGGTGTCATGAAGTGGAGGTTCTTGTCAACAGAGCAGCCCTAAACTTTGGGGTGCCTGTGTCTTGCTGATTTTTAGTTTTCCCAATTTATACGCCCATGAGTGGAAGTGCCCTATGCGCTCTAAGCTGTGTTTTTTCGGTGTTTCAGGACACACCGTACACTTCTCCAGAGTGGCTGTTGGCAATTTACATCCCGCCCATCAGCGTAGCAAGGCTCCCATTTCTCCACGGCCTGTCCTGCATTTCTGGTTTTTACACTTTTTTCAGCATGGCCCTTTTGACCGATGGGAAGCGAGACTTCTTTGTAGCGCTGATTTGCCTTTCCAGGTTGCTTGGTTGGCCAAAAAGGGCGTATGCGTTTTTTCCTGAATATATTCAGGAAAAAACGCATACGCCCTTTTTGGCCAAGGGCATCATTGTCGACGTTTTGCCGCTTTTCATGTGCTTTAAAGGCGATTCGAATCTACCTCCTGAAATCTGTTTCCTGCAATTCTGCCTTGCTTTCAAATCCTCTTCGTTGCCTTCCCTCAATATATTTGTGGCCGAGAGTTATCATTTATAACTCTGCAGGTCTGTGAATTGCAGTGCCCCTGAGCTCCATTTTTCAACTCGCTTTTTTGGGAGCTGGCCGCAAAAGCGCAGGAGTGCCTCAGGCCCTATTCTGGTTCCGGGCGGCAGGCCGAGCCTGTGGTTAATTCTTCTTCCTGATGGGAAAATAGAGTGACCTGTGCCTGTCCCAACACCTAGAGCTAGTCTCTCATTGGCTCCCCCTCTTCCCGTTCATCCTCAGGACAAATTGCAAGCTGTACGGAACAGGAGGTTAAAGGTGCTGATGCTCCAAGGAGGGAGAGTGCTAGTAAAGCGGCTGGAATGGCGAAGCCGAGCACAAGGAGATGAGAAATGAGGTGCGTTTTAGAAACCTTTCCCGATCACACGGTGTACCACCTTCTGGGCTTCTCATGCATGTTTTCGATGTAGGAAGATGCCCTTGAACCTGGAGATTTGGGACCCATGGGATGGGTAACAGGCAGTATTACTTTAAAGGCTCTGCCTTTGCTCCCCCAACCTCAACAAACCTCTCAGCCCCGAGAGTGTCCACCCTTCTGTCTCATCCAGCTGTGGGTCTAGATATGGTCAATCCAGGTTGCATCACAGCCCCTGAAAGAATTTTGTAAGAATTTCTCTCTCTTTCACTGTCTTTGTTTCACGGGTTTTTAAAAGTAATTTATTTTTATAATGGGGTTTAGCTGCTTTTCACGGCTGTGTTTATGCCGCTTTACACCCACTTGACTCACTTCCAGAGAGATATCAATACATAGGTTTGAAGATTCTTACTAGGCAGATATATTCTTGTACGGTGAATAGGGGGTGTTGAGTCCAGTTCACTGAGCAAGGAGTAGGTCTTTCTATTACATATTGGGTTTATGGAACGGTATCTGAGCTAATTTGAAACCCTTGTTTTATGCATCACCCCACCTCACCTTTCCCTTTAAGCAGCCATAGTGTGTTTTCTAAACGTGTGACTCTGTTCTGTTTTGTAATTCAGTTCAAGTGTAGCGGTTTTTACATTCCCTCTATAAGTGATAGCTTATGATAAGTGTCTTTTTCTGTGTGACTTATTTTACTCAGAATCGTCGTACCTAAATCCGCTCATCATGCTGCTACTAGCCTTATGACATTGATTTCATGGCTGAGTGATATTCCATTGTACATAAGGACCACCACTTCGTTATCCATTTTTCTCTTTCCTGGGATATTTAAGGTGTCATGAAGTGGAGGTTCTTGTCAACAGAGCAGCCCTAAACTTTGGGGTGCCTGTGTCTTGCTGATTTTTAGTTTTCCCAATTTATACGCCCATGAGTGGAAGTGCCCTATGCGCTCTAAGCTGTGTTTTTTCGGTGTTTCAGGACACACCGTACACTTCTCCAGAGTGGCTGTTGGCAATTTACATCCCGCCCATCAGCGTAGCAAGGCTCCCATTTCTCCACGGCCTGTCCTGCATTTCTGGTTTTTACACTTTTTTCAGCATGGCCCTTTTGACCGATGGGAAGCGAGACTTCTTTGTAGCGCTGATTTGCCTTTCCAGGTTGCTTGGTTGGCCAAAAAGGGCGTATGCGTTTTTTCCTGAATATATTCAGGAAAAAACGCATACGCCCTTTTTGGCCAAGGGCATCATTGTCGACGTTTTGCCGCTTTTCATGTGCTTTAAAGGCGATTCGAATCTACCTCCTGAAATCTGTTTCCTGCAATTCTGCCTTGCTTTCAAATCCTCTTCGTTGCCTTCCCTCAATATATTTGTGGCCGAGAGTTATCATTTATAACTCTGCAGGTCTGTGAATTGCAGTGCCCCTGAGCTCCATTTTTCAACTCGCTTTTTTGGGAGCTGGCCGCAAAAGCGCAGGAGTGCCTCAGGCCCTATTCTGTTTCCGGGCGGCAGGCCGAGCCTGTGGTTAATTCTTCTTCCTGATGGGAAAATAGAGTGACCTGTGCCTGTCCCAACACCTAGAGCTAGTCTCTCATTGGCTCCCCCTCTTCCCGTTCACCCTCAGGACAAATTGCAAGCTGTACGGAACAGGAGGTTAAAGGTGCTGATGCTCCAAGGAGGGAGAGTGCTAGTAAAGCGGCTGGAATGGCGAAGCCGAGCACAAGGAGATGAGAAATGAGGTGCGTTTTAGAAACCTTTCCCGATCACACGGTGTACCACCTTCTGGGTTTCTCATGCATGTTTTCGATGTAGGAAGATGCCCTTGAACCTGGAGATTTGGGACCCATGGGATGGGTAACAGGCAGTATTACTTTAAAGGCTCTGCCTTTGCTCCCCCAACCTCACCAAACCTCTCAGCCCCGAGAGTGTCCACCCTTCTGTCTCATCCAGCTGTGGGTCTAGATATGGTCAATCCAGGTTGCATCACAGCCCCTGAAAGAATTTTGTAAGAATTTCTCTCTCTTTCACTGTCTTTGTTTCACGGGTTTTAAAAACTAATTTATTTTTATAATGGGGTTTAGCTGCTTTTCACGGCTGTGTTTATGCCGCTTTACACCCACTTGACTCACTTCCAGAGAGATATCAATACATAGGTTTGAAGATTCTTACTAGTCAGATATATTCTTGTGCGGTGAATAGGGGGTGTTGAGTCCAGTTCACTGAGCAAGGAGTAGGTCTTTCTATTACATATTGGGTTTATGGAACGGTATCTGAGCTAATTTGAAACCCTTGTTTTATGCATCACCCCACCTCACCTTTCCCTTTAAGCAGCCATAGTGTGTTTTCTAAACGTGTGACTCTGTTCTGTTTTGTAATTCAGTTCAAGTGTAGCGGTTTTTACATTCCCTCTATAAGTGATAGCTTATGATAAGTGTCTTTTTCTGTGTGACTTATTTCACTCAGAATCGTCGTACCTAAATCCGCTCATCATGCTGCTACTAGCCTTATGACATTGATTTCATGGCTGAGTGATATTCCATTGTACATAAGGACCACCACTTGTTTATCCATTTTTCTCTTTCCTGGGATATTTAAGGTGTCATGAAGTGGAGGTTCTTGTCAACAGAGCAGCCCTAAACTTTGGGGTGCCTGTGTCATGCTGATTTTTAGTTTTCCCAATTTATACGCGCAAGAGTGGAAGTGCCCTATGCGCTCTAAGCTGTGTTTTTTCGGTGTTTCAGGACACACCGTACACTTCTCCAGAGTGGCTGTTGGCAATTTACATCCCGCCCATCAGCGTAGCAAGGCTCCCATTTCTCCACGGCCTGTCCTGCATTTCTGGTTTTTACACTTTTTTCAGCATGGCCCTTTTGACCTATGGGAAGCGAGACTTCTTTGTAGCGCTGATTTGCCTTTCCAGGTTGCTTGGTTGGCCAAAAAGGGCGTATGCGTTTTTTCCTGAATATATTCAGGAAAAAACGCATACGCCCTTTTTGGACAAGGGCATCATTGTCGACGTTTTGCCGCTTTTCATGTGCTTTAAAGGCGATTCGAATCTACCTCCTGGAATCTGTTTCCTGCAATTCGGCCTTGCTTTCAAATCCTCTTCGTTTCCTTCCCTCAATATATTTGTGGCCGAGAGTTATCATTTATAACTCTGCAGGTTTGTGAATTGCAGTGCCCCTGAGCTCCATTTTTCAACTCGCTTTTTTGGGAGCTGGCCGCAAAAGCGCAGGAGTGCCTCAGGCCCTATTCTGGTTCCGGGCGGCAGGCCGAGCCTGTGGTTAATTCTTCTTCCTGATGGGAAAATAGAGTGACCTGTGCCTGTCCCAACACCTAGAGCTAGTCTCTCATTGGCTCCCCCTCTTCCCGTTCACCCTCAGGACAAATTGCAAGCTGTACGGAACAGGAGGTTAAAGGTGCTGATGCTCCAAGGAGGGAGAGTGCTAGTAAAGCGGCTGGAATGGCGAAGCCGAGCACAAGGAGATGAGAAATGAGGTGCGTTTTAGAAACCTTTCCCGATCACACGGTGTACCACCTTCTGGGTTTCTCATGCATGTTTTCGATGTAGGAAGATGCCCTTGAACCTGGAGATTTGGGACCCATGGGATGGGTAACAGGCAGTATTACTTTAAAGGCTCTGCCTTTGCTCCCCCAACCTCACCAAACCTCTCAGCCCCGAGAGTGTCCACCCTTCTGTCTCATCCAGCTGTGGGTCTAGATATGGTCAATCCAGGTTGCATCACAGCCCCTGAAAGAATTTTGTAAGAATTTCTCTCTCTTTCACTGTCTTTGTTTCACGGGTTTTAAAAACTAATTTATTTTTATAATGGGGTTTAGCTGCTTTTCACGGCTGTGTTTATGCCGCTTTACACCCACTTGACTCACTTCCAGAGAGATATCAATACATAGGTTTGAAGATACTTACTAGTCAGATATATTCTTGTGCGGTGAATAGGGGGTGTTGAGTCCAGTTCACTGAGCAAGGAGTAGGTCTTTCTATTACATATTGGGTTTATGGAACGGTATCTGAGCTAATTTGAAACCCTTGTTTTATGCATCACCCCACCTCACCTTTCCCTTTAAGCAGCCATAGTGTGTTTTCTAAACGTGTGACTCTGTTCTGTTTTGTAATTCAGTTCAAGTGTAGCGGTTTTTACATTCCCTCTATAAGTGATAGCTTATGATAAGTGTCTTTTTCTGTGTGACTTATTTCACTCAGAATCGTCGTACCTAAATCCGCTCATCATGCTGCTACTAGCCTTATGACATTGATTTCATGGCTGAGTGATATTCCATTGTACATAAGGACCACCACTTGTTTATCCATTTTTCTCTTTCCTGGGATATTTAAGGTGTCATGAAGTGGAGGTTCTTGTCAACAAAGCAGCGCTAAACTTTTGGGTGCCTGTGTCTTGCTGATTTTTAGTTTTCCCAATTTATACGCCCATGAGTGGAAGTGCCCTATGCGCTCTAAGCTGTGTTTTTTCGGTGTTTCAGGACACACCGTACACTTCTCCAGAGTGGCTGTTGGCAATTTACATCCCGCCCATCAGCGTAGCAAGGCTCCCATTTCTCCACGGCCTGTCCTGCATTTCTGGTTTTTACACTTTTTTCAGCATGGCCCTTTTGACCGATGGGAAGCGAGACTTCTTTGCAGCGCTGATTTGCCTTTGCAGGTTGCTTGGTTGGCCAAAAAGGGCGTATGCGTTTTTTCCTGAATATATTCAGGAAAAAACGCATACGCCCTTTTTGGCCAAGAGCATCATTGTCGACGTTTTGCCGCTTTTCATGTGCTTTAAAGGCGATTCGAATCTACCTCCTGAAATCTGTTTCCTGCAATTCTGCCTTGCTTTCAAATCCTCTTCGTTGCCTTCCCTCAATATATTTGTGGCCAAGAGTTATCATTTATAACTCTGCAGGTTTGTGAATTGCAGTGCCCCTGAGCTCCATTTTTCAACTCGCTTTTTTGGGAGCTGGCCGCAAAAGCGCAGGAGTGCCTCAGGCCCTATTCTGGTTCCGGGCGGCAGGCCGAGCCTGTGGTTAATTCTTCTTCCTGATGGCAAAATAGAGTGACCTGTGCCTGTCCCAACACCTAGAGCTAGTCTCTCATTGGCTCCCCCTCTTCCCGTTCATCCTCAGGACAAATTGCAAGCTGTACGGAACAGGAGGTTAAAGGTGCTGATGCTCCAAGGAGGGAGAGTGCTAGTAAAGCGGCTGGAATGGCGAAGCCGAGCACAAGGAGATGAGAAATGAGGTGCGTTTTAGAAACCTTTCCCGATCACACGGTGTACCACCTTCTGGGTTTCTCATGCATGTTTTCGATGTAGGAAGATGCCCTTGAACCTGGAGATTTGGGACCCATGGGATGGGTAACAGGCAGTATTACTCTAAAGGCTCTGCGTTTGCTCCCCAAACCTGACCAAACCTCTCAGCCCCGAGAGTGTCCACCCTTCTGTCTCATCCAGCTGTGGGTCTAGATATGGTCAATCCAGGTTGCATCCCAGCCCCTGAAAGAATTTTGTAAGAATTTCTCTCTCTTTCACTGTCTTTGTTTCACGGGTTTTTAAAAGTAATTTATTTTTATAATGGGGTTTAGCTGCTTTTCACGGCTGGGTTTATGCCGCTTTACACCCACTTGACTCACTTCCAGAGAGATATCAATACATAGGTTTGAAGATTCTTACTAGTCAGATATATTCTTGTACGGTGAATAGGGGGTGTTGAGTCCAGTTCACTGAGCAAGGAGTAGGTCTTTCTATTACATATTGGGTTTATGGAACGGTATCTGAGCTAATTTGAAACCCTTGTTTTATGCATCACCCCACCTCACCTTTCCCTTTAAGCAGCCATAGTGTGTTTTCTAAACGTGTGACTCTGTTCTGTTTTGTAATTCAGTTCAAGTGTAGCGGTTTTTACATTCCCTCTATAAGTGATAGCTTATGATAAGTGTCTTTTTCTGTGTGACTTATTTCACTTAGAATCGTCGTACCTAAATCCGCTCATCATGCTGCTACTAGCCTTATGACATTGATTTCATGGCTGAGTGATATTCCATTGTATATAAGGACCACCACTTCTTTATCCATTTTTCTCTTTCCTGGGATATTTAAGGTGTCATGAAGTGGAGGTTCTTGTCAACAGAGCAGCCCTAAACTTTGGGGTGCCTGTGTCTTGCTGATTTTTAGTTTTCCCAATTTATACGCCCATGAGTGGAAGTGCCCTATGCGCTCTAAGCTGTGTTTTTTCGGTGTTTCAGGACACACCGTACACTTCTCCAGAGTGGCTGTTGGCAATTTACATCCCGCCCATCAGCGTAGCAAGGCTCCCATTTCTCCACAGCCTGTCCTGCATTTCTGGTTTTTACACTTTTTTCAGCATGGCCCTTTTGACCGATGGGAAGCGAGACTTCTTTGTAGCGCTGATTTGCCTTTCCAGGTTGCTTGGTTGGCCAAAAAGGGCGTATGCGTTTTTTCCTGAATATACTCAGGAAAAAACGCATACGCCCTTTTTGGCCAAGGGCATCATTGTCGACGTTTTGCCGCTTTTCATGTGCTTTAAAGGCGATTCGAATCTACCTCCTGAAATCTGTTTCCTGCAATTCTGCCTTGCTTTCAAATCCTCTTCGTTGCCTTCCCTCAATATATTTGTGGCCGAGAGTTATCATTTATAACTCTGCAGGTTTGTGAATTGCAGTGCCCCTGAGCTCCATTTTTCAACTCGCTTTTTTGGGAGCTGGCCGCAAAAGCGCAGGAGTGCCTCAGGCCCTATTCTGGTTCCGGGCGGCAGGCCGAGCCTGTGGTTAATTCTTCTTCCTTATGGCAAAATAGAGTGACCTGTGCCTGTCCCAACACCTAGAGCTAGTCTCTCATTGGCTCCCCCTCTTCCCGTTCATCCTCAGGACAAATTGCAAGCTGTACGGAACAGGAGGTTAAAGGTGCTGATGCGCCAAGGAGGGAGAGTGCTAGTAAAGCGGCTGGAATGGCGAAGCCGAGCACAAGGAGATGAGAAATGAGGTGCGTTTTAGAAACCTTTCCCGATCACACGGTGTACCACCTTCTGGGTTTCTCATGCATGTTTTCGATGTAGGAAGATGCCCTTGAACCTGGAGATTTGGGACCCATGGGATGGGTAACAGGCAGTATTACTCTAAAGGCTCTGCGTTTGCTCCCCCAACCTGACCAAACCTCTCAGCCCCGAGAGTGTCCACCCTTCTGTCTCATCCAGCTGTGGGTCTAGATATGGTCAATCCAGGTTGCATCCCAGCCCCTGAAAGAATTTTGTAAGAATTTCTCTCTCTTTCACTGTCTTTGTTTCACGGGTTTTTAAAAGTAATTTATTTTTATAATGGGGTTTAGCTGCTTTTCACGGCTGGGTTTATGCCGCTTTACACCCACTTGACTCACTTCCAGAGAGATATCAATACATAGGTTTGAAGATTCTTACTAGTCAGATATATTCTTGTACGGTGAATAGGGGGTGTTGAGTCCAGTTCACTGAGCAAGGAGTAGGTCTTTCTATTACATATTGGATTTATGGAACGGTATCTGAGCTAATTTGAAACCTTTGTTTTATGCATCACCCCAACTCACCTTTCCCTTTAAGCAGCCATAGTGTGTTTTCTAAACGTGTGACTCTGCTCTGTTTTGTAATTCAGTTCAAGTGTAGCGGTTTTTACATTCCCTCTATAAGTGATAGCTTATGATAAGTGTCTTTTTCTGTGTGACTTATTTCACTCAGAATCGTCGTACCTAAATCCGCTCATCATGCTGCTACTAGCCTTATGACATTGATTTCATGGCTGAGTGATATTCCATTGTATATAAGGACCACCACTTCCTTATCCATTTTTCTCTTTCCTGGGATATTTAAGGTGTCATGAAGTGGAGGTTCTTGTCAACAGAGCAGCCCTAAACTTTGGGGTGCCTGTGTCTTGCTGATTTTTAGTTTTCCCAATTTATACGCCCATGAGTGGAAGTGCCCTATGCGCTCTAAGCTGTGTTTTTTCGGTGTTTCAGGACACACCGTACACTTCTCCAGAGTGGCTGTTGGCAATTTACATCCCGCCCATCAGCGTAGCAAGGCTCCCATTTCTCCACGGCCTGTCCTGCATTTCTGGTTTTTACACTTTTTTCAGCATGGCCCTTTTGACCGATGGGAAGCGAGACTTCTTTGTAGCGCTGATTTGCCTTTGCAGGTTGCTTGGTTGGCCAAAAAGGGCGTATGCGTTTTTTCCTGAATATATTCAGGAAAAAACGCATACGCCCTTTTTGGCCAAGGGCATCATTGTCGACGTTTTGCCGCTTTTCATGTGCTTTAAAGGCGATTCGAATCTACCTCCTGAAATCTGTTTCCTGCAATTCTGCCTTGCTTTCAAATCCTCTTCGTTGCCTTCCCTCAATATATTTGTGGCCGAGAGTTATCATTTATAACTCTGCAGGTTTGTGAATTGCAGTGCCCCTGAGCTCCATTTTTTAACTCGCTTTTTTGGGAGCTGGCCGCAAAAGCGCAGGAGTGCCTCAGGCCCTATTCTGGTTCCGGGCGGCAGTCCGAGCCCGTGGTTAATTCTTCTTCCTGATGGCAAAATAGATTGACCTGTGCCTGTCCCAACACCTAGAGCTAGTCTCTCATTGGCTCCCCCTCTTCCCGTTCATCCTCAGGACAAATTGCAAGCTGTACGGAACAGGAGGTTAAAGGTGCTGATGCTCCAAGGAGGGAGAGTGCTAGTAAAGCGGCTGGAATGGCGAAGCCGAGCACAAGGAGATGAGAAATGAGGTGCGTTTTAGAAACCTTTCCCGATCACACGGTGTACCACCTTCTGGGTTTCTCATGCATGTTTTCGATGTAGGAAGATGCCCTTGAACCTGGAGATTTGGGACCCATGGGATGGGTAACAGGCAGTATTACTCTAAAGGCTCTGCGTTTGCTCCCCAAACCTGACCAAACCTCTCAGCCCCGAGAGTGTCCACCCTTCTGTCTCATCCAGCTGTGGGTCTAGATATGGTCAATCCAGGTTGCATCCCAGCCCCTGAAAGAATTTTGTAAGAATTTCTCTCTCTTTCACTGTCTTTGTTTCACGGGTTTTTAAAAGTAATTTATTTTTATAATGGGGTTTAGCTGCTTTTCACGGCTGGGTTTATGCCGCTTTACACCCACTTGACTCACTTCCAGAGAGATATCAATACATAGGTTTGAAGATTCTTACTAGTCAGATATATTCTTGTACGGTGAATAGGGGGTGTTGAGTCCAGTTCACTGAGCAAGGAGTAGGTCTTTCTATTACATATTGGGTTTATGGAACGGTATCTGAGCTAATTTGAAACCCTTGTTTTATGCATCACCCCACCTCACCTTTCCCTTTAAGCAGCCATAGTGTGTTTTCTAAACGTGTGACTCTGTTCTGTTTTGTAATTCAGTTCAAGTGTAGCGGTTTTTACATTCCCTCTATAAGTGATAGCTTATGATAAGTGTCTTTTTCTGTGTGACTTATTTCACTTAGAATCGTCGTACCTAAATCCGCTCATCATGCTGCTACTAGCCTTATGACATTGATTTCATGGCTGAGTGATATTCCATTGTATAAAAGGACCACCACTTCTTTATCCATTTTTCTCTTTCCTGGGATATTTAAGGTGTCATGAAGTGGAGGTTCTTGTCAACAGAGCAGCCCTAAACTTTGGGGTGCCTGTGTCTTGCTGATTTTTAGTTTTCCCAATTTATACGCCCATGAGTGGAAGTGCCCTATGCGCTCTAAGCTGTGTTTTTTCGGTGTTTCAGGACACACCGTACACTTCTCCAGAGTGGCTGTTGGCAATTTACATCCCGCCCATCAGCGTAGCAAGGCTCCCATTTCTCCACAGCCTGTCCTGCATTTCTGGTTTTTACACTTTTTTCAGCATGGCCCTTTTGACCGATGGGAAGCGAGACTTCTTTGTAGCGCTGATTTGCCTTTCCAGGTTGCTTGGTTGGCCAAAAAGGGCGTATGCGTTTTTTCCTGAATATATTCAGGAAAAAACGCATACGCCCTTTTTGGCCAAGGGCATCATTGTCGACGTTTTGCCGCTTTTCATGTGCTTTAAAGGCGATTCGAATCTACCTCCTGAAATCTGTTTCCTGCAATTCTGCCTTGCTTTCAAATCCTCTTCGTTGCCTTCCCTCAATATATTTGTGGCCGAGAGTTATCATTTATAACTCTGCAGGTTTGTGAATTGCAGTGCCCCTGAGCTCCATTTTTCAACTCGCTTTTTTGGGAGCTGGCCGCAAAAGCGCAGGAGTGCCTCAGGCCCTATTCTGGTTCCGGGCGGCAGGCCGAGCCTGTGGTTAATTCTTCTTCCTTATGGCAAAATAGAGTGACCTGTGCCTGTCCCAACACCTAGAGCTAGTCTCTCATTGGCTCCCCCTCTTCCCGTTCATCCTCAGGACAAATTGCAAGCTGTACGGAACAGGAGGTTAAAGGTGCTGATGCGCCAAGGAGGGAGAGTGCTAGTAAAGCGGCTGGAATGGCGAAGCCGAGCACAAGGAGATGAGAAATGAGGTGCGTTTTAGAAACCTTTCCCGATCACACGGTGTACCACCTTCTGGGTTTCTCATGCATGTTTTCGATGTAGGAAGATGCCTTTGAACCTGGAGATTTGGGACCCATGGGATGGGTAACAGGCAGTATTACTCTAAAGGCTCTGCGTTTGCTCCCCCAACCTGACCAAACCTCTCAGCCCCGAGAGTGTCCACCCTTCTGTCTCATCCAGCTGTGGGTCTAGATATGGTCAATCCAGGTTGCATCCCAGCCCCTGAAAGAATTTTGTAAGAATTTCTCTCTCTTTCACTGTCTTTGTTTCACGGGTTTTTAAAAGTAATTTATTTTTATAATGGGGTTTAGCTGCTTTTCACGGCTGGGTTTATGCCGCTTTACACCCACTTGACTCACTTCCAGAGAGATATCAATACATAGGTTTGAAGATTCTTACTAGTCAGATATATTCTTGTACGGTGAATAGGGGGTGTTGAGTCCAGTTCACTGAGCAAGGAGTAGGCCTTTCTATTACATATTGGATTTATGGAACGGTATCTGAGCTAATTTGAAACCTTTGTTTTATGCATCACCCCAACTCACCTTTCCCTTTAAGCAGCCATAGTGTGTTTTCTAAACGTGTGACTCTGCTCTGTTTTGTAATTCAGTTCAAGTGTAGCGGTTTTTACATTCCCTCTATAAGTGATAGCTTATGATAAGTGTCTTTTTCTGTGTGACTTATTTCACTCAGAATCGTCGTACCTAAATCCGCTCATCATGCTGCTACTAGCCTTATGACATTGATTTCATGGCTGAGTGATATTCCATTGTATATAAGGACCACCACTTCCTTATCCATTTTTCTCTTTCCTGGGATATTTAAGGTGTCATGAAGTGGAGGTTCTTGTCAACAGAGCAGCCCTAAACTTTGGGGTGCCTGTGTCTTGCTGATTTTTAGTTTTCCCAATTTATACGCCCATGAGTGGAAGTGCCCTATGCGCTCTAAGCTGTGTTTTTTCGGTGTTTCAGGACACACCGTACACTTCTCCAGAGTGGCTGTTGGCAATTTACATCCCGCCCATCAGCGTAGCAAGGCTCCCATTTCTCCACGGCCTGTCCTGCATTTCTGGTTTTTACACTTTTTTCAGCATGGCCCTTTTGACCGATGGGAAGCGAGACTTCTTTGTAGCGCTGATTTGCCTTTGCAGGTTGCTTGGTTGGCCAAAAAGGGCGTATGCGTTTTTTCCTGAATATATTCAGGAAAAAACGCATACGCCCTTTTTGGCCAAGGGCATCATTGTCGACGTTTTGCCGCTTTTCATGTGCTTTAAAGGCGATTCGAATCTACCTCCTGAAATCTGTTTCCTGCAATTCTGCCTTGCTTTCAAATCCTCTTCGTTGCCTTCCCTCAGTATATTTGTGGCCGAGAGTTATCATTTATAACTCTGCAGGTTTGTGAATTGCAGTGCCCCTGAGCTCCATTTTTTAACTCGCTTTTTTGGGAGCTGGCCGCAAAAGCGCAGGAGTGCCTCAGGCCCTATTCTGGTTCCGGGCGGCAGTCCGAGCCCGTGGTTAATTCTTCTTCCTGATGGCAAAATAGATTGACCTGTGCCTGTCCCAACACCTAGAGCTAGTCTCTCATTGGCTCCCCCTCTTCCCGTTCACCCTCAGGACAAATTGCAAGCTGTACGGAACAGGAGGTTAAAGGTGCTGATGCTCCAATGAGGGAGAGTGCTAGTAAAGCGGCTGGAATGGCGAAGCCGAGCACAAGGAGATGAGAAATGAGGTGCGTTTTAGAAACCTTTCCCGATCACACGGTGTACCACCTTCTGGGTTTCTCATGCATGTTTTCGATGTAGGAAGATGCCCTTGAACCTGGAGATTTGGGACCCATGGGATGGGTAACAGGCAGTATTACTTTAAAGGCTCTGCCTTTGCTTCCCCAACCTCACGAAACGTCTCAGCCCCGAGAGTGTCCACACTTCTGTCTCATCCAGCTGTGGGTCTAGATATGGTCAATCCAGGTTGCATCCCAGCCCCTGAAAGAATTTTGTAAGAATTTCTCTCTCTTTCACTGTCTTTGTTTCACGGGTTTTTAAAACTAATTTATTTTTATAATGGGGTTTAGCTGCTTTTCACGGCTGTGTTTATGCCGCTTTACACCCACTTGACTCACTTCCAGAGAGATATCAATACATAGGTTTTAAGATTCTTACTAGTCAGATATATTCTTGTACGGTGAATAGGGGGTGTTGAGTCCAGTTCACTGAGCAAGGAGTAGGTCTTTCTATTACATATTGGGTTTATGGAACGGTATCTGAGCTAATTTGAAACCCTTGTTTTATGCATCACCCCACCTCACCTTTTCCTTTAAGCAGCCATAGTGTGTTTTCTAAACGTGTGACTCTGTTCTGTTTTGTAATTCAGTTCAAGTGTAGCGGTTTTTACATTCCCTCTATAAGTGATAGCTTATGATAAGTGTCTTTTTCTGTGTGACTTATTTTACTCAGAATCGTCGTACCTAAATCCGCTCATCATGCTGCTACTAGCCTTATGACATTGATTTCATGGCTGAGTGATATTCCATTGTACATAAGGACCACCACTTGTTTATCCATTTTTCTCTTTCCTGGGATATTTAAGGTGTCATGAAGTGGAGGTTCTTGTCAACAGAGCAGCCCTAAACTTTGGGGTGCCTGTGTCTTGCTGATTTTTAGTTTTCCCAATTTATACGCCCATGAGTGGAAGTGCCCTATGCGCTCTAAGCTGTGTTTTTTCGGTGTTTCAGGACACACCGTACACTTCTCCAGAGTGGCTGTTGGCAATTTACATCCCGCCCATCAGCGTAGCAAGGCTCCCATTTCTCCACGGCCTGTCCTGCATTTCTGGTTTTTACACTTTTTTCAGCATGGACCTTTTGACCGATGGGAAGCGAGACTTCTTTGTAGCGCTGATTTGCCTTTCCAGGTTGCTTGGTTGGCCAAAAAGGGCGTATGCGTTTTTTCCTGTATATATTCAGGAAAAAACGCATACGCCCTTTTTGGCCAAGGGCATCATTGTCGACGTTTTGCCGCTTTTCATGTGCTTTAAAGGCGATTCGAATCTACCTCCTGAAATCTGTTTCCTGCAATTCTGCCTTGCTTTCAAATCCTCTTCGTTGCCTTCCCTCAATATATTTGTGGCCGAGAGTTATCATTTATAACTCTGCAGGTTTGTGAATTGCAGTGCCCCTGAGCTCCATTTTTCAACTCGCTTTTTTGGGAGCTGGCCGCAAAAGCGCAGGAGTGCCTCAGGCCCTATTCTGGTTCCGGGCGGCAGGCCGACCCTGTGGTTCATTCTTCTTCCTGATGGGAAAATAGAGTGACCTGTGCCTGTCCCAACACCTAGAGCTAGTCTCTCATTGGCTCCCCCTCTTCCCGTTCATCCTCAGGACAAATTGCAAGCTGTACGGAACAGGAGGTTAAAGGTGCTGATGCTCCAAGGAGGGAGAGTGCTAGTAAAGCGGCTGGAATGGCGAAGCCGAGCACAAGGAGATGAGAAATGAGGTGCGTTTTAGAAACCTTTCCCGATCACACGGTGTACCACCTTCTGGGTTTCTCATGCATGTTTTCGATGTAGGAAGATGCCCTTGAACCTGGAGATTTGGGACCCATGGGATGGGTAACAGGCAGTATTACTCTAAAGGCTCTGCGTTTGCTCCCCCAACCTCACCAAACCTCTCAGCCCCGAGAGTGTCCACCCTTCTGTCTCATCCAGCTGTGGGTCTAGATATGGTCAATCCAGGTTGCATCCCAGCCCCTGAAAGAATTTTGTAAGAATTTCTCTCTCTTTCACTGTCTTTGTTTCACGGGTTTTTAAAAGTAATTTATTTTTATAATGGGGTTTAGCTGCTTTTCACGGCTGGGTTTATGCCGCTTTACACCCACTTGACTCACTTCCAGAGAGATAGCAATACATAGGTTTGAAGATTCTTACTAGTCAGATATATTCTTGTGCGGTGAATAGGGGGTGTTGAGTCCAGTTCACTGAGCAAGGAGTAGGTCTTTCTATTACATATTGGGTTTATGGAACGGTATCTGAGCTAATTTGAAACCCTTGTTTTATGCATCACCCCACCTCACCTTTCCCTTTAAGCAGCCATAGTGTGTTTTCTAAACGTGTGACTCTGTTCTGTTTTGTAATTCAGTTCAAGTGTAGCGGTTTTTACATTCCCTCTATAAGTGATAGCTTATGATAAGTGTCTTTTTCTGTGTAACTTATTTCACTCAGAATCGTCGTACCTAAATCCGCTCATCATGCTGCTACTAGCCTTATGACATTGATTTCATGGCTGAGTGATATTCCATTGTACAGAAGGACCACCACTTCTTTAACCATTTTTCTCTTTCCTGGGATATTTAAGGTGTCATGAAGTGGAGGTTCTTGTCAACAGAGCAGCCCTAAACTTTGGGGTGCCTGTGTCTTGCTGATTTTTAGTTTTCCCAATTTATACGCCCTTGAGTGGAAGTGCCCTATGCGCTCTAAGCTGTGTTTTTTCGGTGTTTCAGGACACACCGTACACTTCTCCAGAGTGGCTGTTGGCAATTTACATCCCGCCCATCAGCGTAGCAAGGCTCCCATTTCTCCACGGCCTGTCCTGCATTTCTGGTTTTTACACTTTTTTCAGCATGGCCCTCTTGACCGATGGGAAGTGATACTTCTTTGTAGCGCTGATTTGCCTTTCCAAGTTGCTTGGTTGGCCAAAAAGGGCGTATGCGTTTTTTCCTGAATATATTCAGGAAAAAACGCATACGCCCTTTTTGGCCAAGGGCATCATTGTCGACGTTTTGCCGCTTTTCATGTGCTTTAAAGGCGATTCGAATCTACCTCCTGAAATCTGTTTCCTGCAATTCTGCCTTGCTTTCAAATCCTCTTCGTTGCCTTCCCTCAATATATTTGTGGCCGAGAGTTATCATTTATAACTCTGCAGGTTTGTGAATTGCAGTGCCCCTGAGCTCCATTTTTCAACTCGCTTTTTTGGGAGCTGGCCGCAAAAGCGCAGGAGTGCCTCAGGCCCTATTCTGGTTCCGGGCGGCAGGCCGAGCCTGTGGTTAATTCTTCTTCCTGATGGCAAAATAGAGTGACCTGTGCCTGTCCCAAAACCTAGAGCTAGTCTCTCATTGGCTCCCCCTCTTCCCGTTCATCCTCAGGACAAATTGCAAGCTGTACGGAACAGGAGGTTAAAGGTGCTGATGCTCCAAGGAGGGAGAGTGCTAGTAAAGCGGCTGGAATGGCGAACCCGAGCACAAGGAGATGAGAAATGAGGTGCGTTTTAGAAACCTTTCCCGATCACACGGTGTACCACCTTCTGGGTTTCTCATGCATGTTTTCGATGTAGGAAGATGACCTTGAACCTGGAGATTTGGGACCCATGGGATGGGTAACAGGCAGTATTACTCTAAAGGCTCTGCGTTTGCTCCCCCAACCTCACCAAACCTCTCAGCCCCGAGAGTGTCCACCCTTCTGTCTCATCCAGCTGTGGGTCTAGATATGGTCAATCCAGGTTGCATCCCAGCCCCTGAAAGAATTTTGTAAGAATTTCTCTCTCTTTCACTGTCTTTGTTTCACGGGTTTTTAAAAGTAATTTATTTTTATAATGGGGTTTAGCTGCTTTTCACGGCTGGGTTTATGCCGCTTTACACCCACTTGACTCACTTCCAGAGAGATAGCAATACATAGGTTTGAAGATTCTTACTAGTCAGATATATTCTTGTGCGGTGAATAGGGGGTGTTGAGTCCAGTTCACTGAGCAAGGAGTAGGTCTTTCTATTACATATTGGGTTTATGGAACGGTATCTGAGCTAATTTGAAACCCTTGTTTTATGCATCACCCCACCTCACCTTTCCCTTTAAGCAGCCATAGTGTGTTTTCTAAACGTGTGACTCTGTTCTGTTTTGTAATTCAGTTCAAGTGTAGCGGTTTTTACATTCCCTCTATAAGTGATAGCTTATGATAAGTGTCTTTTTCTGTGTAACTTATTTCACTCAGAATCGTCGTACCTAAATCCGCTCATCATGCTGCTACTAGCCTTATGACATTGATTTCATGGCTGAGTGATATTCCATTGTACAGAAGGACCACCACTTCTTTAACCATTTTTCTCTTTCCTGGGATATTTAAGGTGTCATGAAGTGGAGGTTCTTGTCAACAGAGCAGCCCTAAACTTTGGGGTGCCTGTGTCTTGCTGATTTTTAGTTTTCCCAATTTATACGCCCTTGAGTGGAAGTGCCCTATGCGCTCTAAGCTGTGTTTTTTCGGTGTTTCAGGACACACCGTACACTTCTCCAGAGTGGCTGTTGGCAATTTACATCCCGCCCATCAGCGTAGCAAGGCTCCCATTTCTCCACGGCCTGTCCTGCATTTCTGGTTTTTACACTTTTTTCAGCATGGCCCTCTTGACCGATGGGAAGTGATACTTCTTTGTAGCGCTGATTTGCCTTTCCAAGTTGCTTGGTTGGCCAAAAAGGGCGTATGCGTTTTTTCCTGAATATATTCAGGAAAAAACGCATACGCCCTTTTTGGCCAAGGGCATCATTGTCGACGTTTTGCCGCTTTTCATGTGCTTTAAAGGCGATTCGAATCTACCTCCTGAAATCTGTTTCCTGCAATTCTGCCTTGCTTTCAAATCCTCTTCGTTGCCTTCCCTCAATATATTTGTGGCCGAGAGTTATCATTTATAACTCTGCAGGTTTGTGAATTGCAGTGCCCCTGAGCTCCATTTTTCAACTCGCTTTTTTGGGAGCTGGCCGCAAAAGCGCAGGAGTGCCTCAGGCCCTATTCTGGTTCCGGGCGGCAGGCCGAGCCTGTGGTTAATTCTTCTTCCTGATGGCAAAATAGAGTGACCTGTGCCTGTCCCAAAACCTAGAGCTAGTCTCTCATTGGCTCCCCCTCTTCCCGTTCATCCTCAGGACAAATTGCAAGCTGTACGGAACAGGAGGTTAAAGGTGCTGATGCTCCAAGGAGGGAGAGTGCTAGTAAAGCGGCTGGAATGGCGAACCCGAGCACAAGGAGATGAGAAATGAGGTGCGTTTTAGAAACCTTTCCCGATCACACGGTGTACCACCTTCTGGGTTTCTCATGCATGTTTTCGATGTAGGAAGATGACCTTGAACCTGGAGATTTGGGACCCATGGGATGGGTAACAGGCAGTATTACTCTAAAGGCTCTGCGTTTGCTCCCCCAACCTCACCAAACCTCTCAGCCCCGAGAGTGTCCACCCTTCTGTCTCATCCAGCTGTGGGTCTAGATATGGTCAATCCAGGTTGCATCCCAGCCCCTGAAAGAATTTTGTAAGAATTTCTCTCTCTTTCACTGTCTTTGTTTCACGGGTTTTTAAAAGTAATTTATTTTTATAATGGGGTTTAGCTGCTTTTCACGGCTGGGTTTATGCCGCTTTACACCCACTTGACTCACTTCCAGAGAGATAGCAATACATAGGTTTGAAGATTCTTACTAGTCAGATATATTCTTGTGCGGTGAATAGGGGGTGTTGAGTCCAGTTCACTGAGCAAGGAGTAGGTCTTTCTATTACATATTGGGTTTATGGAACGGTATCTGAGCTAATTTGAAACCCTTGTTTTATGCATCACCCCACCTCACCTTTCCCTTTAAGCAGCCATAGTGTGTTTTCTAAACGTGTGACTCTGTTCTGTTTTGTAATTCAGTTCAAGTGTAGCGGTTTTTACATTCCCTCTATAAGTGATAGCTTATGATAAGTGTCTTTTTCTGTGTAACTTATTTCACTCAGAATCGTCGTACCTAAATCCGCTCATCATGCTGCTACTAGCCTTATGACATTGATTTCATGGCTGAGTGATATTCCATTGTACAGAAGGACCACCACTTCTTTAACCATTTTTCTCTTTCCTGGGATATTTAAGGTGTCATGAAGTGGAGGTTCTTGTCAACAGAGCAGCCCTAAACTTTGGGGTGCCTGTGTCTTGCTGATTTTTAGTTTTCCCAATTTATACGCCCTTGAGTGGAAGTGCCCTATGCGCTCTAAGCTGTGTTTTTTCGGTGTTTCAGGACACACCGTACACTTCTCCAGAGTGGCTGTTGGCAATTTACATCCCGCCCATCAGCGTAGCAAGGCTCCCATTTCTCCACGGCCTGTCCTGCATTTCTGGTTTTTACACTTTTTTCAGCATGGCCCTTTTGACCGATGGGAAGTGATACTTCTTTGTAGCGCTGATTTGCCTTTCCAAGTTGCTTGGTTGGCCAAAAAGGGCGTATGCGTTTTTTCCTGAATATATTCAGGAAAAAACGCATACGCCCTTTTTGGCCAAGGGCATCATTGTCGACGTTTTGCCGCTTTTCATGTGCTTTAAAGGCGATTCGAATCTACCTCCTGAAATCTGTTTCCTGCAATTCTGCCTTGCTTTCAAATCCTCTTCGTTGCCTTCCCTCAATATATTTGTGGCCGAGAGTTATCATTTATAACTCTGCAGGTTTGTGAATTGCAGTGCCCCTGAGCTCCATTTTTCAACTCGCTTTTTTGGGAGCTGGCCGCAAAAGCGCAGGAGTGCCTCAGGCCCTATTCTGGTTCCGGGCGGCAGGCCGAGCCTGTGGTTAATTCTTCTTCCTGATGGCAAAATAGAGTGACCTGTGCCTGTCCCAAAACCTAGAGCTAGTCTCTCATTGGCTCCCCCTCTTCCCGTTCATCCTCAGGACAAATTGCAAGCTGTACGGAACAGGAGGTTAAAGGTGCTGATGCTCCAAGGAGGGAGAGTGCTAGTAAAGCGGCCGGAATGGCGAACCCGAGCACAAGGAGATGAGAAATGAGGTGCGTTTTAGAAACCTTTCCCGATCACACGGTGTACCACCTTCTGGGTTTCTCATGCATGTTTTCGATGTAGGAAGATGACCTTGAACCTGGAGATTTGGGACCCATGGGATGGGTAACAGGCAGTATTACTCTAAAGGCTCTGCGTTTGCTCCCCCAACCTGACCAAACCTCTCAGCCCCGAGAGTGTCCACCCTTCTGTCTCATCCAGCTGTGGGTCTAGATATGGTCAATCCAGGTTGCATCCCAGCCCCTGAAAGAATTTTGTAAGAATTTCTCTCTCTTTCACTGTCTTTGTTTCACGGGTTTTTAAAAGTAATTTATTTTTATAATGGGGTTTAGCTGCTTTTCACGGCTGTGTTTATGCCGCTTTACACCCACTTGACTCACTTCCAGAGAGATATCAATACATAGGTTTGAAGATTCTTACTAGTCAGATATATTCTTGTACGGTGAATAGGGGGTGTTGAGTCCAGTTCACTGAGCAAGGAGTAGGTCTTTCTATTACATATTGGGTTTATGGAACGGTATCTGAGCTAATTTGAAACCCTTGTTTTATGCATCACCCCACCTCACCTTTCCCTTTAAGCAGCCATAGTGTGTTTTCTAAACGTGTGACTCTGTTCTGTTTTGTAATTCAGTTCAAGTGTAGCGGTTTTTACATTCCCTCTATAAGTGATAGCTTATGATAAGTGTCTTTTTCTGTGTGACTTATTTCACTTAGAATCGTCGTACCTAAATCCGCTCATCATGCTGCTACTAGCCTTATGACATTGATTTCATGGCTGAGTGATATTCCATTGTACATAAGGACCACCACTTCTTTATCCATTTTTCTCTTTCCTGGGATATTTAAGGTGTCATGAAGTGGAGGTTCTTGTCAACAGAGCAGCCCTAAACTTTGGGGTGCCTGTGTCTTGCTGATTTTTAGTTTTCCCAATTTATACGCCCATGAGTGGAAGTGCCCTATGCGCTCTAAGCTGTGTTTTTTCGGTGTTTCAGGACACACCGTACACTTCTCCAGAGTGGCTGTTGGCAATTTACATCCCGCCCATCAGCGTAGCAAGGCTCCCATTTCTCCACGGCCTGTCCTGCATTTCTGGTTTTTACACTTTTTTCAGCATGGCCCTTTTGACCGATGGGAAGCGAGACTTCTTTGTAGCGCTGATTTGCCTTTCCAGGTTGCTTGGTTGGCCAAAAAGGGCGTATGCGTTTTTTCCTGAATATATTCAGGAAAAAACGCATACGCCCTTTTTGGCCAAGGGCATCATTGTCGACGTTTTGCCGCTTTTCATGTGCTTTAAAGGCGATTCGAATCTACCTCCTGAAATCTGTTTCCTGCAATTCTGCCTTGCTTTCAAATCCTCTTCGTTGCCTTCCCTCAATATATTTGTGGCCGAGAGTTATCATTTATAACTCTGCAGGTTTGTGAATTGCAGTGCCCCTGAGCTCCATTTTTCAACTCGCTTTTTTGGGAGCTGGCCGCAAAAGCGCAGGAGTGCCTCAGGCCCTATTCTGGTTCCGGGCGGCAGGCCGAGCCTGTGGTTAATTCTTCTTCCTGATGGCAAAATAGAGTGACCTGTGCCTGTCCCAACACCTAGAGCTAGTCTCTCATTGGCTCCCCCTCTTCCCGTTCATCCTCAGGACAAATTGCAAGCTGTACGGAACAGGAGGTTAAAGGTGCTGATGCTCCAAGGAGGGAGAGTGCTAGTAAAGCGGCTGGAATGGCGAAGCCGAGCACAAGGAGATGAGAAATGAGGTGCGTTTTAGAAACCTTTCCCGATCACACGGTGTACCACCTTCTGGGTTTCTCATGCATGTTTTCGATGTAGGAAGATGCCCTTGAACCTGGAGATTTGGGACCCATGGGATGGGTAACAGGCAGTATTACTCTAAAGGCTCTGCGTTTGCTCCCCCAACCTGACCAAACCTCTCAGCCCCGAGAGTGTCCACCCTTCTGTCTCATCCAGCTGTGGGTCTAGATATGGTCAATCCAGGTTGCATCCCAGCCCCTGAAAGAATTTTGTAAGAATTTCTCTCTCTTTCACTGTCTTTGTTTCACGGGTTTTTAAAAGTAATTTATTTTTATAATGGGGTTTAGCTGCTTTTCACGGCTGTGTTTATGCCGCTTTACACCCACTTGACTCACTTCCAGAGAGATATCAATACATAGGTTTGAAGATTCTTACTAGTCAGATATATTCTTGTACGGTGAATAGGGGGTGTTGAGTCCAGTTCACTGAGCAAGGAGTAGGTCTTTCTATTACATATTGGGTTTATGGAACGGTATCTGAGCTAATTTGAAACCCTTGTTTTATGCATCACCCCACCTCACCTTTCCCTTTAAGCAGCCATAGTGTGTTTTCTAAACGTGTGACTCTGTTCTGTTTTGTAATTCAGTTCAAGTGTAGCGGTTTTTACATTCCCTCTATAAGTGATAGCTTATGATAAGTGTCTTTTTCTGTGTGACTTATTTCACTTAGAATCGTCGTACCTAAATCCGCTCATCATGCTGCTACTAGCCTTATGACATTGATTTCATGGCTGAGTGATATTCCATTGTATATAAGGACCACCACTTCTTTATCCATTTTTCTCTTTCCTGGGATATTTAAGGTGTCATGAAGTGGAGGTTCTTGTCAACAGAGCAGCCCTAAACTTTGGGGTGCCTGTGTCTTGCTGATTTTTAGTTTTCCCAATTTATACGCCCATGAGTGGAAGTGCCCTATGCGCTCTAAGCTGTGTTTTTTCGGTGTTTCAGGACACACCGTACACTTCTCCAGAGTGGCTGTTGGCAATTTACATCCCGCCCATCAGCGTAGCAAGGCTCCCATTTCTCCACGGCCTGTCCTGCATTTCTGGTTTTTACACTTTTTTCAGCATGGCCCTTTTGACCGATGGGAAGCGAGACTTCTTTGTAGCGCTGATTTGCCTTTCCAGGTTGCTTGGTTGGCCAAAAAGGGCGTATGCGTTTTTTCCTGAATATATTCAGGAAAAAACGCATACGCCCTTTTTGGCCAAGGGCATCATTGTCGACGTTTTGCCGCTTTTCATGTGCTTTAAAGGCGATTCGAATCTACCTCCTGAAATCTGTTTCCTGCAATTCTGCCTTGCTTTCAAATCCTCTTCGTTGCCTTCCCTCAATATATTTGTGGCCGAGAGTTATCATTTATAACTCTGCAGGTTTGTGAATTGCAGTGCCCCTGAGCTCCATTTTTCAACTCGCTTTTTTGGGAGCTGGCCGCAAAAGCGCAGGAGTGCCTCAGGCCCTATTCTGGTTCCGGGCGGCAGGCCGAGCCTGTGGTTAATTCTTCTTCCTGATGGCAAAATAGAGTGACCTGTGCCTGTCCCAACACCTAGAGCTAGTCTCTCATTGGCTCCCCCTCTTCCCGTTCATCCTCAGGACAAATTGCAAGCTGTACGGAACAGGAGGTTAAAGGTGCTGATGCTCCAAGGAGGGAGAGTGCTAGTAAAGCGGCTGGAATGGCGAAGCCGAGCACAAGGAGATGAGAAATGAGGTGCGTTTTAGAAACCTTTCCCGATCACACGGTGTACCACCTTCTGGGTTTCTCATGCATGTTTTCGATGTAGGAAGATGCCCTTGAACCTGGAGATTTGGGACCCATGGGATGGGTAACAGGCAGTATTACTCTAAAGGCTCTGCGTTTGCTCCCCCAACCTGACCAAACCTCTCAGCCCCGAGAGTGTCCACCCTTCTGTCTCATCCAGCTGTGGGTCTAGATATGGTCAATCCAGGTTGCATCCCAGCCCCTGAAAGAATTTTGTAAGAATTTCTCTCTCTTTCACTGTCTTTGTTTCACGGGTTTTTAAAAGTAATTTATTTTTATAATGGGGTTTAGCTGCTTTTCACGGCTGGGTTTATGCCGCTTTACACCCACTTGACTCACTTCCAGAGAGATAGCAATACATAGGTTTGAAGATTCTTACTAGTCAGATATATTCTTGTGCGGTGAATAGGGGGTGTTGAGTCCAGTTCACTGAGCAAGGAGTAGGTCTTTCTATTACATATTGGGTTTATGGAACGGTATCTGAGCTAATTTGAAACCCTTGTTTTATGCATCACCCCACCTCACCTTTCCCTTTAAGCAGCCATAGTGTGTTTTCTAAACGTGTGACTCTGTTCTGTTTTGTAATTCAGTTCAAGTGTAGCGGTTTTTACATTCCCTCTATAAGTGATAGCTTATGATAAGTGTCTTTTTCTGTGTGACTTATTTCACTCAGAATCGTCGTACCTAAATCCGCTCATCATGCTGCTACTAGCCTTATGACATTGATTTCATGGCTGAGTGATATTCCATTGTACAGAAGGACCACCACTTCTTTAACCATTTTTCTCTTTCCTGGGATATTTAAGGTGTCATGAAGTGGAGGTTCTTGTCAACAGAGCAGCCCTAAACTTTGGGGTGCCTGTGTCTTGCTGATTTTTAGTTTTCCCAATTTATACGCCCTTGAGTGGAAGTGCCCTATGCGCTCTAAGCTGTGTTTTTTCGGTGTTTCAGGACACACCGTACACTTCTCCAGAGTGGCTGTTGGCAATTTACATCCCGCCCATCAGCGTAGCAAGGCTCCCATTTCTCCACGGCCTGTCCTGCATTTCTGGTTTTTACACTTTTTTCAGCATGGCCCTTTTGACCGATGGGAAGCGAGACTTCTTTGTAGCGCTGATTTGCCTTTCCAAGTTGCTTGGTTGGCCAAAAAGGGCGTATGCGTTTTTTCCTGAATATATTCAGGAAAAAACGCATACGCCCTTTTTGGCCAAGGGCATCATTGTCGACGTTTTGCCGCTTTTCATGTGCTTTAAAGGCGATTCGAATCTACCTCCTGAAATCTGTTTCCTGCAATTCTGCCTTGCTTTCAAATCCTCTTCGTTGCCTTCCCTCAATATATTTGTGGCCGAGAGTTATCATTTATAACTCTGCAGGTTTGTGAATTGCAGTGCCCCTGAGCTCCATTTTTCAACTCGCTTTTTTGGGAGCTGGCCGCAAAAGCGCAGGAGTGCCTCAGGCCCTATTCTGGTTCCGGGCGGCAGGCCGAGCCTGTGGTTAATTCTTCTTCCTGATGGCAAAATAGAGTGACCTGTGCCTGTCCCAACACCTAGAGCTAGTCTCTCATTGGCTCCCCCTCTTCCCGTTCATCCTCAGGACAAATTGCAAGCTGTACGGAACAGGAGGTTAAAGGTGCTGATGCTCCAAGGAGGGAGAGTGCTAGTAAAGCGGCTGGAATGGCGAAGCCGAGCACAAGGAGATGAGAAATGAGGTGCGTTTTAGAAACCTTTCCCGATCACACGGTGTACCACCTTCTGGGTTTCTCATGCATGTTTTCGATGTAGGAAGATGCCCTTGAACCTGGAGATTTGGGACCCATGGGATGGGTAACAGGCAGTATTACTTTAAAGGCTCTGCCTTTGCTTCCCCAACCTCACCAAACCTCTCAGCCCCGAGAGTGTCCACACTTCTGTCTCATCCAGCTGTGGGTCTAGATATGGTCAATCCAGGTTGCATCCCAGCCCCTGAAAGAATTTTGTAAGAATTTCTCTCTCTTTCACTGTCTTTGTTTCACGGGTTTTTAAAAGTAATTTATTTTTATAATGGGGTTTAGCTGCTTTTCACGGCTGTGTTTATGCCGCTTTACACCCACTTGACTCACTTCCAGAGAGATATCAATACATAGGTTTGAAGATTCTTACTAGTCAGATATATTCTTGTACGGTGAATAGGGGGTGTTGAGTCCAGTTCACTGAGCAAGGAGTAGGTCTTTCTATTACATATTGGGTTTATGGAACGGTATCTGAGCTAATTTGAAACCCTTGTTTTATGCATCACCCCACCTCACCTTTCCCTTTAAGCAGCCATAGTGTGTTTTCTAAACGTGTGACTCTGTTCTGTTTTGTAATTCAGTTCAAGTGTAGCGGTTTTTACATTCCCTCTATAAGTGATAGCTTATGATAAGTGTCTTTTTCTGTGTGACTTATTTCACTTAGAATCGTCGTACCTAAATCCGCTCATCATGCTGCTACTAGCCTTATGACATTGATTTCATGGCTGAGTGATATTCCATTGTATATAAGGACCACCACTTCTTTATCCATTTTTCTCTTTCCTGGGATATTTAAGGTGTCATGAAGTGGAGGTTCTTGTCAACAGAGCAGCCCTAAACTTTGGGGTGCCTGTGTCTTGCTGATTTTTAGTTTTCCCAATTTATACGCCCATGAGTGGAAGTGCCCTATGCGCTCTAAGCTGTGTTTTTTCGGTGTTTCAGGACACACCGTACACTTCTCCAGAGTGGCTGTTGGCAATTTACATCCCGCCCATCAGCGTAGCAAGGCTCCCATTTCTCCACGGCCTGTCCTGCATTTCTGGTTTTTACACTTTTTTCAGCATGGCCCTTTTGACCGATGGGAAGCGAGACTTCTTTGTAGCGCTGATTTGCCTTTCCAGGTTGCTTGGTTGGCCAAAAAGGGCGTATGCGTTTTTTCCTGAATATATTCAGGAAAAAAAGCATACGCCCTTTTTGGCCAAGGGCATCATTGTCGACGTTTTGCCGCTTTTCATGTGCTTTAAAGGCGATTCGAATCTACCTCCTGAAATCTGTTTCCTGCAATTCTGCCTTCCTTTCAAATCCTCTTCGTTGCCTTCCCTCAATATATTTGTGGCCGAGAGTTATCATTTATAACTCTGCAGGTTTGTGAATTGCAGTGCCCCTGAGCTCCATTTTTCAACTCGCTTTTTTGGGAGCTGGCCGCAAAAGCGCAGGAGTGCCTCAGGCCCTATTCTGGTTCCGGGCGGCAGGCCGAGCCTGTGGTTAATTCTTCTTCCTGATGGCAAAATAGAGTGACCTGTGCCTGTCCCAACACCTAGAGCTAGTCTCTCATTGGCTCCCCCTCTTCCCGTTCATCCTCAGGACAAATTGCAAGCTGTACGGAACAGGAGGTTAAAGGTGCTGATGCTCCAAGGAGGGAGAGTGCTAGTAAAGCGGCTGGAATGGCGAAGCCGAGCACAAGGAGATGAGAAATGAGGTGCGTTTTAGAAACCTTTACCGATCACACGGTGTACCACCTTCTGGGTTTCTCATGCATGTTTTCGATGTAGGAAGATGCCCTTGAACCTGGAGATTTGGGACCCATGGGATGGGTAACAGGCAGTATTACTCTAAAGGCTCTGCGTTTGCTCCCCCAACCTCACCAAACCTCTCAGCCCCGAGAGTGTCCACCCTTCTGTCTCATCCAGCTGTGGGTCTAGATATGGTCAATCCAGGTTGCATCCCAGCCCCTGAAAGAATTTTGTAAGAATTTCTCTCTCTTTCACTGTCTTTGTTTCACGGGTTTTTAAAAGTAATTTATTTTTATAATGGGGTTTAGCTGCTTTTCACGGCTGTGTTTATGCCGCTTTACACCCACTTGACTCACTTCCAGAGAGATAGCAATACATAGGTTTGAAGATTCTTACTAGTCAGATATATTCTTGTGCGGTGAATAGGGGGTGTTGAGTCCAGTTCACTGAGCAAGGAGTAGGTCTTTCTATTACATATTGGGTTTATGGAACGGTATCTGAGCTAATTTGAAACCCTTGTTTTATGCATCACCCCACCTCACCTTTCCCTTTAAGCAGCCATAGTGTGTTTTCTAAACGTGTGACTCTGTTCTGTTTTGTAATTCAGTTCAAGTGTAGCGGTTTTTACAGTCCCTCTATAAGTGATAGCTTATGATAAGTGTCTTTTTCTGTGTGACTTATTTCACTCAGAATCGTCGTACCTAAATCCGCTCATCATGCTGCTACTAGCCTTATGACATTGATTTCATGGCTGAGTGATATTCCATTGTACAGAAGGACCACCACTTCTTTAACCATTTTTCTCTTTCCTGGGATATTTAAGGTGTCATGAAGTGGAGGTTCTTGTCAACAGAGCAGCCCTAAACTTTGGGGTGCCTGTGTCTTGCTGATTTTTAGTTTTCCCAATTTATACGCCCATGAGTGGAAGTGCCCTATGCGCTCTAAGCTGTGTTTTTTCGGTGTTTCAGGACACACCGTACACTTCTCCAGAGTGGCTGTTGGCAATTTACATCCCGCCCATCAGCGTAGCAAGGCTCCCATTTCTCCACGGCCTGTCCTGCATTTCTGGTTTTTACACTTTTTTCAGCATGGCCCTTTTGACCGATGGGAAGCGAGACTTCTTTGTAGCGCTGATTTGCCTTTCCAGGTTGCTTGGTTGGCCAAAAAGGGCGTATGCGTTTTTTCCTGTATATATTCAGGAAAAAACGCATACGCCCTTTTTGGCCAAGGGCATCATTGTCGACGTTTTGCCGCTTTTCATGTGCTTTAAAGGCGATTCGAATCTACCTCCTGAAATCTGTTTCCTGCAATTCTGCCTTGCTTTCAAATCCTCTTCGTTGCCTTCCCTCAATATATTTGTGGCCGAGCGTTATCATTTATAACTCTGCAGGTTTGTGAATTGCAGTGCCCCTGAGCTCCATTTTTCAACTCGCTTTTTTGGGAGCTGGCCGCAAAAGCGCAGGAGTGCCTCAGGCCCTATTCTGGTTCCGGGCGGCAGGCCGAGCCTGTGGTTAATTCTTCTTCCTGATGGCAAAATAGAGTGACCTGTGCCTGTCCCAACACCTAGAGCTAGTCTCTCATTGGCTCCCCCTCTTCCCGTTCATCCTCAGGACAAATTGCAAGCTGTACGGAACAGGAGGTTAAAGGTGCTGATGCTCCAAGGAGGGAGAGTGCTAGTAAAGCGGCTGGAATGGCGAAGCCGAGCACAAGGAGATGAGAAATGAGGTGCGTTTTAGAAACCTTTCCCGATCACACGGTGTACCACCTTCTGGGTTTCTCATGCATGTTTTCGATGTAGGAAGATGCCCTTGAACCTGGAGATTTGGGACCCATGGGATGGGTAACAGGCAGTATTACTTTAAAGGCTCTGCCTTTGCTTCCCCAACCTCACCAAACCTCTCAGCCCCGAGAGTGTCCACACTTCTGTCTCATCCAGCTGTGGGTCTAGATATGGTCAATCCAGGTTGCATCCCAGCCCCTGAAAGAATTTTGTAAGAATTTCTCTCTCTTTCACTGTCTTTGTTTCACGGGTTTTTAAAAGTAATTTATTTTTATAATGGGGTTTAGCTGCTTTTCACGGCTGTGTTTATGCCGCTTTACACCCACTTGACTCACTTCCAGAGAGATATCAATACATAGGTTTGAAGATTCTTACTAGTCAGATATATTCTTGTACGGTGAATAGGGGGTGTTGAGTCCAGTTCACTGAGCAAGGAGTAGGTCTTTCTATTACATATTGGGTTTATGGAACGGTATCTGAGCTAATTTGAAACCCTTGTTTTATGCATCACCCCACCTCACCTTTCCCTTTAAGCAGCCATAGTGTGTTTTCTAAACGTGTGACTCTGTTCTGTTTTGTAATTCAGTTCAAGTGTAGCGGTTTTTACATTCCCTCTATAAGTGATAGCTTATGATAAGTGTCTTTTTCTGTGTGACTTATTTCACTTAGAATCGTCGTACCTAAATCCGCTCATCATGCTGCTACTAGCCTTATGACATTGATTTCATGGCTGAGTGATATTCCATTGTATATAAGGACCACCACTTCTTTATCCATTTTTCTCTTTCCTGGGATATTTAAGGTGTCATGAAGTGGAGGTTCTTGTCAACAGAGCAGCCCTAAACTTTGGGGTGCCTGTGTCTTGCTGATTTTTAGTTTTCCCAATTTATACGCCCATGAGTGGAAGTGCCCTATGCGCTCTAAGCTGTGTTTTTTCGGTGTTTCAGGACACACCGTACACTTCTCCAGAGTGGCTGTTGGCAATTTACATCCCGCCCATCAGCGTAGCAAGGCTCCCATTTCTCCACGGCCTGTCCTGCATTTCTGGTTTTTACACTTTTTTCAGCATGGCCCTTTTGACCGATGGGAAGCGAGACTTCTTTGTAGCGCTGATTTGCCTTTCCAGGTTGCTTGGTTGGCCAAAAAGGGCGTATGCGTTTTTTCCTGAATATATTCAGGAAAAAAAGCATACGCCCTTTTTGGCCAAGGGCATCATTGTCGACGTTTTGCCGCTTTTCATGTGCTTTAAAGGCGATTCGAATCTACCTCCTGAAATCTGTTTCCTGCAATTCTGCCTTCCTTTCAAATCCTCTTCGTTGCCTTCCCTCAATATATTTGTGGCCGAGAGTTATCATTTATAACTCTGCAGGTTTGTGAATTGCAGTGCCCCTGAGCTCCATTTTTCAACTCGCTTTTTTGGGAGCTGGCCGCAAAAGCGCAGGAGTGCCTCAGGCCCTATTCTGGTTCCGGGCGGCAGGCCGAGCCTGTGGTTAATTCTTCTTCCTGATGGCAAAATAGAGTGACCTGTGCCTGTCCCAACACCTAGAGCTAGTCTCTCATTGGCTCCCCCTCTTCCCGTTCATCCTCAGGACAAATTGCAAGCTGTACGGAACAGGAGGTTAAAGGTGCTGATGCTCCAAGGAGGGAGAGTGCTAGTAAAGCGGCTGGAATGGCGAAGCCGAGCACAAGGAGATGAGAAATGAGGTGCGTTTTAGAAACCTTTACCGATCACACGGTGTACCACCTTCTGGGTTTCTCATGCATGTTTTCGATGTAGGAAGATGCCCTTGAACCTGGAGATTTGGGACCCATGGGATGGGTAACAGGCAGTATTACTCTAAAGGCTCTGCGTTTGCTCCCCCAACCTCACCAAACCTCTCAGCCCCGAGAGTGTCCACCCTTCTGTCTCATCCAGCTGTGGGTCTAGATATGGTCAATCCAGGTTGCATCCCAGCCCCTGAAAGAATTTTGTAAGAATTTCTCTCTCTTTCACTGTCTTTGTTTCACGGGTTTTTAAAAGTAATTTATTTTTATAATGGGGTTTAGCTGCTTTTCACGGCTGTGTTTATGCCGCTTTACACCCACTTGACTCACTTCCAGAGAGATAGCAATACATAGGTTTGAAGATTCTTACTAGTCAGATATATTCTTGTGCGGTGAATAGGGGGTGTTGAGTCCAGTTCACTGAGCAAGGAGTAGGTCTTTCTATTACATATTGGGTTTATGGAACGGTATCTGAGCTAATTTGAAACCCTTGTTTTATGCATCACCCCACCTCACCTTTCCCTTTAAGCAGCCATAGTGTGTTTTCTAAACGTGTGACTCTGTTCTGTTTTGTAATTCAGTTCAAGTGTAGCGGTTTTTACAGTCCCTCTATAAGTGATAGCTTATGATAAGTGTCTTTTTCTGTGTGACTTATTTCACTCAGAATCGTCGTACCTAAATCCGCTCATCATGCTGCTACTAGCCTTATGACATTGATTTCATGGCTGAGTGATATTCCATTGTACAGAAGGACCACCACTTCTTTAACCATTTTTCTCTTTCCTGGGATATTTAAGGTGTCATGAAGTGGAGGTTCTTGTCAACAGAGCAGCCCTAAACTTTGGGGTGCCTGTGTCTTGCTGATTTTTAGTTTTCCCAATTTATACGCCCATGAGTGGAAGTGCCCTATGCGCTCTAAGCTGTGTTTTTTCGGTGTTTCAGGACACACCGTACACTTCTCCAGAGTGGCTGTTGGCAATTTACATCCCGCCCATCAGCGTAGCAAGGCTCCCATTTCTCCACGGCCTGTCCTGCATTTCTGGTTTTTACACTTTTTTCAGCATGGCCCTTTTGACCGATGGGAAGCGAGACTTCTTTGTAGCGCTGATTTGCCTTTCCAGGTTGCTTGGTTGGCCAAAAAGGGCGTATGCGTTTTTTCCTGTATATATTCAGGAAAAAACGCATACGCCCTTTTTGGCCAAGGGCATCATTGTCGACGTTTTGCCGCTTTTCATGTGCTTTAAAGGCGATTCGAATCTACCTCCTGAAATCTGTTTCCTGCAATTCTGCCTTGCTTTCAAATCCTCTTCGTTGCCTTCCCTCAATATATTTGTGGCCGAGCGTTATCATTTATAACTCTGCAGGTTTGTGAATTGCAGTGCCCCTGAGCTCCATTTTTCAACTCGCTTTTTTGGGAGCTGGCCGCAAAAGCGCAGGAGTGCCTCAGGCCCTATTCTGGTTCCGGGCGGCAGGCCGAGCCTGTGGTTAATTCTTCTTCCTGATGGCAAAATAGAGTGACCTGTGCCTGTCCCAACACCTAGAGCTAGTCTCTCATTGGCTCCCCCTCTTCCCGTTCATCCTCAGGACAAATTGCAAGCTGTACGGAACAGGAGGTTAAAGGTGCTGATGCTCCAAGGAGGGAGAGTGCTAGTAAAGCGGCTGGAATGGCGAAGCCGAGCACAAGGAGATGAGAAATGAGGTGCGTTTTAGAAACCTTTCCCGATCACACGGTGTACCACCTTCTGGGTTTCTCATGCATGTTTTCGATGTAGGAAGATGCCCTTGAACCTGGAGATTTGGGACCCATGGGATGGGTAACAGGCAGTATTACTCTAAAGGCTCTGCGTTTGCTCCCCCAACCTCACCAAACCTCTCAGCCCCGAGAGTGTCCACCCTTCTGTCTCATCCAGCTGTGGGTCTAGATATGGTCAATCCAGGTTGCATCCCAGCCCCTGAAAGAATTTTGTAAGAATTTCTCTCTCTTTCACTGTCTTTGTTTCACGGGTTTTTAAAAGTAATTTATTTTTATAATGGGGTTTAGCTGCTTTTCACGGCTGTGTTTATGCCGCTTTACACCCACTTGACTCACTTCCAGAGAGATAGCAATACATAGGTTTGAAGATTCTTACTAGTCAGATATATTCTTGTGCGGTGAATAGGGGGTGTTGAGTCCAGTTCACTGAGCAAGGAGTAGGTCTTTCTATTACATATTGGGTTTATGGAACGGTATCTGAGCTAATTTGAAACCCTTGTTTTATGCATCACCCCACCTCACCTTTCCCTTTAAGCAGCCATAGTGTGTTTTCTAAACGTGTGATTCTGTTCTGTTTTGTAATTCAGTTCAAGTGTAGCGGTTTTTACAGTCCCTCTATAAGTGATAGCTTATGATAAGTGTCTTTTTCTGTGTGACTTATTTCACTCAGAATCGTCGTACCTAAATCCGCTCATCATGCTGCTACTAGCCTTATGACATTGATTTCATGGCTGAGTGATATTCCATTGTACAGAAGGACCACCACTTCTTTAACCATTTTTCTCTTTCCTGGGATATTTAAGGTGTCATGAAGTGGAGGTTCTTGTCAACAGAGCAGCCCTAAACTTTGGGGTGCCTGTGTCTTGCTGATTTTTAGTTTTCCCAATTTATACGCCCATGAGTGGAAGTGCCCTATGCGCTCTAAGCTGTGTTTTTTCGGTGTTTCAGGACACACCGTACACTTCTCCAGAGTGGCTGTTGGCAATTTACATCCCGCCCATCAGCGTAGCAAGGCTCCCATTTCTCCACGGCCTGTCCTGCATTTCTGGTTTTTACACTTTTTTCAGCATGGCCCTTTTGACCGATGGGAAGCGAGACTTCTTTGTAGCGCTGATTTGCCTTTCCAGGTTGCTTGGTTGGCCAAAAAGGGCGTATGCGTTTTTTCCTGTATATATTCAGGAAAAAACGCATACGCCCTTTTTGGCCAAGGGCATCATTGTCGACGTTTTGCCGCTTTTCATGTGCTTTAAAGGCGATTCGAATCTACCTCCTGAAATCTGTTTCCTGCAATTCTGCCTTGCTTTCAAATCCTCTTCGTTGCCTTCCCTCAATATATTTGTGGCCGAGCGTTATCATTTATAACTCTGCAGGTTTGTGAATTGCAGTGCCCCTGAGCTCCATTTTTCAACTCGCTTTTTTGGGAGCTGGCCGCAAAAGCGCAGGAGTGCCTCAGGCCCTATTCTGGTTCCGGGCGGCAGGCCGAGCCTGTGGTTAATTCTTCTTCCTGATGGGAAAATAGAGTGACCTGTGCCTGTCCCAACACCTAGAGCTAGTCTCTCATTGGCTCCCCCTCTTCCCGTTCATCCTCAGGACAAATTGCAAGCTGTACGGAACAGGAGGTTAAAGGTGCTGATGCTCCAAGGAGGGAGAGTGCTAGTAAAGCGGCTGAAATGGCGAAGCCGAGCACAAGGAGATGAGAAATGAGGTGCGTTTTAGAAACCTTTCCCGATCACACGGTGTACCACCTTCTGGGTTTCTCATGCATGTTTTCGATGTAGGAAGATGCCCTTGAACCTGGAGATTTGGGACCCATGGGATGGGTAACAGGCAGTATTACTCTAAAGGCTCTGCGTTTGCTCCCCCAACCTGACCAAACCTCTCAGCCCCGACAGTGTCCACCCTTCTGTCTCATCCAGCTGTGGGTCTAGACATGGTCAATCCAGGTTGCATCCCAGCCCCTGAAAGAATTTTGTAAGAATTTCTCTCTCTTTCACTGTCTTTGTTTCACGGGTTTTTAAAAGTAATTTATTTTTATAATGGGGTTTAGCTGCTTTTCACGGCTGGGTTTATGCCGCTTTACACCCACTTGACTCAATTCCAGAGAGATATCAATACATAGGTTTGAAGATTCTTACTAGTCAGATATATTCTTGTACGGTGAATAGGGGGTGTTGAGTCCAGTTCACTGAGCAAGGAGTAGGTCTTTCTATTACATATTGGGTTTATGGAACGGTATCTGAGCTAATTTGAAACCCTTGTTTTATGCATCACCCCACCTCACCTTTCCCTTTAAGCAGCCATAGTGTGTTTTCTAAACGTGTGACTCTGCTCTGTTTTGTAATTCAGTTCAAGTGTAGCGGTTTTTACATTCCCTCTATAAGTGATAGCTTATGATAAGTGTCTTTTTCTGTGTGACTTATTTCACTCAGAATCGTCGTACCTAAATCCGCTCATCATGCTGCTACTAGCCTTATGACATTGATTTCATGGCTGAGTGATATTCCATTGTACATAAGGACCACCACTTCTTTATCCATTTTTCTCTTTCCTGGGATATTTAAGGTGTCATGAAGTGGAGGTTCTTGTCAACAGAGCAGCCCTAAACTTTGGGGTGCCTGTGTCTTGCTGATTTTTAGTTTTCCCAATTTATACGCCCATGAGTGGAAGTGCCCTATGCGCTCTAAGCTGTGTTTTTTCGGTGTTTCAGGACACACCGTACACTTCTCCAGAGTGGCTGTTGGCAATTTACATCCCGCCCATCAGCGTAGCAAGGCTCCCATTTCTCCACGGCCTGTCCTGCATTTCTGGTTTTTACACTTTTTTCAGCATGGCCCTTTTGACCGATGGGAAGCGAGACTTCTTTGTAGCGCTGATTTGCCTTTCCAGGTTGCTTGGTTGGCCAAAAAGGGCGTATGCGTTTTTTCGTGAATATATTCAGGAAAAAACGCATACGCCCTTTTTGGCCAAGGGCATCATTGTCGACGTTTTGCCGCTTTTCATGTGCTTTAAAGGCGATTCGAATCTACCTCCTGAAATCTGTTTCCTGCAATTCTGCCTTGCTTTCAAATCCTCTTCGTTGCCTTCCCTCAATATATTTGTGGCCGAGAGTTATCATTTATAACTCTGCAGGTTTGTGAATTGCAGTGCCCATGAGCTCCATTTTTCAACTCGCTTTTTTGGGAGCTGGCCGCAAAAGCGCAGGAGTTCCTCAGGCCCTATTCTGGTTCCGGGCGGCAGGCCGAGCCTGTGGTTAATTCTTCTTCCTGATGGGAAAATAGAGTGATCTGTGCCTGTCCCAACACCTAGAGCTAGTCTCTCATTGGCTCCCCCTCTTCCCGTTCATCCTCAGGACAAATTGCAAGCTGTACGGAACAGGAGGTTAAAGGTGCTGATGCTCCAAGGAGGGAGAGTGCTAGTAAAGCGGCTGGAATGGCGAAGCCGAGCACAAGGAGATGAGAAATGAGGTGCGTTTTAGAAACCTTTCCCGATCACACGGTGTACCACCTTCTGGGTTTCTCATGCATGTTTTCGATGTAGGAAGATGCCCTTGAACCTGGAGATTTGGGACCCATGGGATGGGTAACAGGCAGTATTACTCTAAAGGCTCTGCGTTTGCTCCTCCAACCTGACCAAACCTCTCAGCCCCGAGAGTGTCCACCCTTCTGTCTCATCCAGCTGTGGGTCTAGATATGGTCAATCCAGGTTGCATCCCAGCCCCTGAAAGAATTTTGTAAGAATTTCTCTCTCTTTCACTGTCTTTGTTTCACGGGTTTTTAAAAGTAATTTATTTTTATAATGGGGTTTAGCTGCTTTTCACGGCTGGGTTTATGCCGCTTTACACCCACTTGACTCACTTCCAGAGAGATAGCAATACATAGGTTTGAAGATTCTTACTAGTCAGATATATTCTTGTACGGTGAATAGGGGGTGTTGAGTCCAGTTCACTGAGCAAGGAGTAGGTCTTTCTATTACATATTGGGTTTATGGAACGGTATCTGAGCTAATTTGAAAGCCTTGTTTTATGCATCACCCCACCTCACCTTTCCCTTTAAGCAGCCATAGTGTGTTTTCTAAACGTGTGACTCTGTTCTGTTTTGTAATTCAGTTCAAGTGTAGCGGTTTTTACATTCCCTCTATAAGTGATAGCTTATGATAAGTGTCTTTTTCTGTGTGACTTATTTCACTCAGAATCGTCGTACCTAAATCCGCTCATCATGCTGCTACTAGCCTTATGACATTGATTTCATGGCTGAGTGATATTCCATTGTACAGAAGGACCACCACTTCTTTAACCATTTTTCTCTTTCCTGGGATATTTAAGGTGTCATGAAGTGGAGGTTCTTGTCAACAGAGCAGCCCTAAACTTTGGGGTGCCTGTGTCTTGCTGATTTTTAGTTTTCCCAATTTATACGCCCTTGAGTGGAAGTGCCCTATGCGCTCTAAGCTGTGTTTTTTCGGTGTTTCAGGACACACCGTACACTTCTCCAGAGTGGCTGTTGGCAATTTACATCCCGCCCATCAGCGTAGCAAGGCTCCCATTTCTCCACGGCCTGTCCTGCATTTCTGGTTTTTACACTTTTTTCAGCATGGCCCTTTTGACCGATGGGAAGCGAGACTTCTTTGTAGCGCTGATTTGCCTTTCCAGGTTGCTTGGTTGGCCAAAAAGGGCGTATGCGTTTTTTCCTGTATATATTCAGGAAAAAACGCATACGCCCTTTTTGGCCAAGGGCATCATTGTCGACGTTTTGCCGCTTTTCATGTGCTTTAAAGGCGATTCGAATCTACCTCCTGAAATCTGTTTCCTGCAATTCTGCCTTGCTTTCAAATCCTCTTCGTTGCCTTCCCTCAATATATTTGTGGCCGAGCGTTATCATTTATAACTCTGCAGGTTTGTGAATTGCAGTGCCCCTGAGCTCCATTTTTCAACTCGCTTTTTTGGGAGCTGGCCGCAAAAGCGCAGGAGTGCCTCAGGCCCTATTCTGGTTCCGGGCGGCAGGCCGAGCCTGTGGTTAATTCTTCTTCCTGATGGGAAAATAGAGTGACCTGTGCCTGTCCCAACACCTAGAGCTAGTCTCTCATTGGCTCCCCCTCTTCCCGTTCATCCTCAGGACAAATTGCAAGCTGTACGGAACAGGAGGTTAAAGGTGCTGATGCTCCAAGGAGGGAGAGTGCTAGTAAAGCGGCTGAAATGGCGAAGCCGAGCACAAGGAGATGAGAAATGAGGTGCGTTTTAGAAACCTTTCCCGATCACACGGTGTACCACCTTCTGGGTTTCTCATGCATGTTTTCGATGTAGGAAGATGCCCTTGAACCTGGAGATTTGGGACCCATGGGATGGGTAACAGGCAGTATTACTCTAAAGGCTCTGCGTTTGCTCCCCCAACCTGACCAAACCTCTCAGCCCCGACAGTGTCCACCCTTCTGTCTCATCCAGCTGTGGGTCTAGACATGGTCAATCCAGGTTGCATCCCAGCCCCTGAAAGAATTTTGTAAGAATTTCTCTCTCTTTCACTGTCTTTGTTTCACGGGTTTTTAAAAGTAATTTATTTTTATAATGGGGTTTAGCTGCTTTTCACGGCTGGGTTTATGCCGCTTTACACCCACTTGACTCAATTCCAGAGAGATATCAATACATAGGTTTGAAGATTCTTACTAGTCAGATATATTCTTGTACGGTGAATAGGGGGTGTTGAGTCCAGTTCACTGAGCAAGGAGTAGGTCTTTCTATTACATATTGGGTTTATGGAACGGTATCTGAGCTAATTTGAAACCCTTGTTTTATGCATCACCCCACCTCACCTTTCCCTTTAAGCAGCCATAGTGTGTTTTCTAAACGTGTGACTCTGCTCTGTTTTGTAATTCAGTTCAAGTGTAGCGGTTTTTACATTCCCTCTATAAGTGATAGCTTATGATAAGTGTCTTTTTCTGTGTGACTTATTTCACTCAGAATCGTCGTACCTAAATCCGCTCATCATGCTGCTACTAGCCTTATGACATTGATTTCATGGCTGAGTGATATTCCATTGTACATAAGGACCACCACTTCTTTATCCATTTTTCTCTTTCCTGGGATATTTAAGGTGTCATGAAGTGGAGGTTCTTGTCAACAGAGCAGCCCTAAACTTTGGGGTGCCTGTGTCTTGCTGATTTTTAGTTTTCCCAATTTATACGCCCATGAGTGGAAGTGCCCTATGCGCTCTAAGCTGTGTTTTTTCGGTGTTTCAGGACACACCGTACACTTCTCCAGAGTGGCTGTTGGCAATTTACATCCCGCCCATCAGCGTAGCAAGGCTCCCATTTCTCCACGGCCTGTCCTGCATTTCTGGTTTTTACACTTTTTTCAGCATGGCCCTTTTGACCGATGGGAAGCGAGACTTCTTTGTAGCGCTGATTTGCCTTTCCAGGTTGCTTGGTTGGCCAAAAAGGGCGTATGCGTTTTTTCGTGAATATATTCAGGAAAAAACGCATACGCCCTTTTTGGCCAAGGGCATCATTGTCGACGTTTTGCCGCTTTTCATGTGCTTTAAAGGCGATTCGAATCTACCTCCTGAAATCTGTTTCCTGCAATTCTGCCTTGCTTTCAAATCCTCTTCGTTGCCTTCCCTCAATATATTTGTGGCCGAGAGTTATCATTTATAACTCTGCAGGTTTGTGAATTGCAGTGCCCATGAGCTCCATTTTTCAACTCGCTTTTTTGGGAGCTGGCCGCAAAAGCGCAGGAGTTCCTCAGGCCCTATTCTGGTTCCGGGCGGCAGGCCGAGCCTGTGGTTAATTCTTCTTCCTGATGGGAAAATAGAGTGATCTGTGCCTGTCCCAACACCTAGAGCTAGTCTCTCATTGGCTCCCCCTCTTCCCGTTCATCCTCAGGACAAATTGCAAGCTGTACGGAACAGGAGGTTAAAGGTGCTGATGCTCCAAGGAGGGAGAGTGCTAGTAAAGCGGCTGGAATGGCGAAGCCGAGCACAAGGAGATGAGAAATGAGGTGCGTTTTAGAAACCTTTCCCGATCACACGGTGTACCACCTTCTGGGTTTCTCATGCATGTTTTCGATGTAGGAAGATGCCCTTGAACCTGGAGATTTGGGACCCATGGGATGGGTAACAGGCAGTATTACTCTAAAGGCTCTGCGTTTGCTCCTCCAACCTGACCAAACCTCTCAGCCCCGAGAGTGTCCACCCTTCTGTCTCATCCAGCTGTGGGTCTAGATATGGTCAATCCAGGTTGCATCCCAGCCCCTGAAAGAATTTTGTAAGAATTTCTCTCTCTTTCACTGTCTTTGTTTCACGGGTTTTTAAAAGTAATTTATTTTTATAATGGGGTTTAGCTGCTTTTCACGGCTGGGTTTATGCCGCTTTACACCCACTTGACTCACTTCCAGAGAGATAGCAATACATAGGTTTGAAGATTCTTACTAGTCAGATATATTCTTGTGCGGTGAATAGGGGGTGTTGAGTCCAGTTCACTGAGCAAGGAGTAGGTCTTTCTATTACATATTGGGTTTATGGAACGGTATCTGAGCTAATTTGAAACCCTTGTTTTATGCATCACCCCACCTCACCTTTCCCTTTAAGCAGCCATAGTGTGTTTTCTAAACGTGTGACTCTGTTCTGTTTTGTAATTCAGTTCAAGTGTAGCGGTTTTTACATTCCCTCTATAAGTGATAGCTTATGATAAGTGTCTTTTTCTGTGTGACTTATTTCACTCAGAATCGTCGTACCTAAATCCGCTCATCATGCTGCTACTAGCCTTATGACATTGATTTCATGGCTGAGTGATATTCCATTGTACAGAAGGACCACCACTTCTTTATCCATTTTTCTCTTTCCTGGGATATTTAAGGTGTCATGAAGTGGAGGTTCTTGTCAACAGAGCAGCCCTAAACTTTGGGGTGCCTGTGTCTTGCTGATTTTTAATTTTCCCAATTTATACGCCCATGAGTGGAAGTGCCCTATGCGCTCTAAGCTGTGTTTCTTGGGTGTTTCAGGACACACCGTACACTTCTCCAGAGTGGCTGTTGGCAATTTACATCCCGCCCATCAGCGTAGCAAGGCTCCCATTTCTCCACGGCCTGTCCTGCATTTCTGGTTTTTACACTTTTTTCAGCATGGCCCTTTTGACCGATGGGAAGCGAGACTTCTTTGTAGCGCTGATTTGCCTTTCCAGGTTGCTTGGTTGGCCAAAAAGGGCGTATGCGTTTTTTCCTGAATATATTCAGGAAAAAACGCATACGCCCTTTTTGGCCAAGGGCATCATTGTCGACGTTTTGCCGCTTTTCATGTGCTTTAAAGGCGATTCGAATCTACCTCCTGAAATCTGTTTCCTGCAATTCTGCCTTGCTTTCAAATCCTCTTCGTTGCCTTCCCTCAGTATATTTGTGGCCGAGAGTTATCATTTATAACTCTGCAGGTTTGTGAATTGCAGTGCCCCTGAGCTCCATTTTTCAACTCGCTTTTTTGGGAGCTGGCCGCAAAAGCGCAGGAGTGCCTCAGGCCCTATTCTGGTTCCGGGCGGCAGGCCGAGCCTGTGATTAATTCTTCTTCCTGATGGGAAAATAGAGTGACCTGTGCCTGTCCCAACACCTAGAGCTAGTCTCTCATTGGCTCCCCCTCTTCCCGTTCATCCTCAGGACAAATTGCAAGCTGTACGGAACAGGAGGTTAAAGGTGCTGATGCTCCAAGGAGGGAGAGTGCTAGTAAAGCGGCTGGAATGGCGAAGCCGAGCACAAGGAGATGAGAAATGAGGTGCGTTTTAGAAACCTTTCCCGATCACACGGTGTACCACCTTCTGGGTTTCTCATGCATGTTTTCGATGTAGGAAGATGCCCTTGAACCTGGAGATTTGGGACCCATGGGATGGGTAACAGGCAGTATTACTTTAAAGGCTCTGCATTTGCTCCCCCAACCTCACCAAACCTCTCAGCCCCGAGAGTGTCCACCCTTCTGTCTCATCCAGCTGTGGGTCTAGATATGGTCAATCCAGGTTGCATCCCAGCCCCTGAAAGAATTTTGTAAGAATTTCTGTCTCTTTCACTGTCTTTGTTTCACGGGTTTTTAAAAGTAATTTATTTTTATAATGGGATTTAGCTGCTTTTCACGGCTGTGTTTATGCCGCTTTACACCCACTTGACTCACTTCCAGAGAGATATCAATACATAGGTTTTAAGATTCTTACTAGTCAGATATATTCTTGTACGGTGAATAGGGGGTGTTGAGTCCAGTTCACTGAGCAAGGAGTAGGTCTTTCTATTACATATTGGGTTTATGGAACGGTATCTGAGCTAATTTGAAAGCCTTGTTTTATGCATCACCCCACCTCACCTTTCCCTTTAAGCAGCCATAGTGTGTTTTCTAAACGTGTGACTCTGTTCTGTTTTGTAATTCAGTTCAAGTGTAGCGGTTTTTACATTCCCTCTATAAGTGATAGCTTATGATAAGTGTCTTTTTCTGTGTGACTTATTTCACTCAGAATCGTCGTACCTAAATCCGCTCATCATGCTGCTACTAGCCTTATGACATTGATTTCATGGCTGAGTGATATTCCATTGTACAGAAGGACCACCACTTCTTTAACCATTTTTCTCTTTCCTGGGATATTTAAGGTGTCATGAAGTGGAGGTTCTTGTCAACAGAGCAGCCCTAAACTTTGGGGTGCCTGTGTCTTGCTGATTTTTAGTTTTCCCAATTTATACGCCCTTGAGTGGAAGTGCCCTATGCGCTCTAAGCTGTGTTTTTTCGGTGTTTCAGGACACACCGTACACTTCTCCAGAGTGGCTGTTGGCAATTTACATCCCGCCCATCAGCGTAGCAAGGCTCCCATTTCTCCACGGCCTGTCCTGCATTTCTGGTTTTTACACTTTTTTCAGCATGGCCCTTTTGACCGATGGGAAGCGAGACTTCTTTGTAGCGCTGATTTGCCTTTCCAGGTTGCTTGGTTGGCCAAAAAGGGCGTATGCGTTTTTTCCTGAATATATTCAGGAAAAAACGCATACGCCCTTTTTGGCCAAGGGCATCATTGTCGACGTTTTGCCGCTTTTCATGTGCTTTAAAGGCGATTCGAATCTACCTCCTGAAATCTGTTTCCTGCAATTCTGCCTTGCTTTCAAATCCTCTTCGTTGCCTTCCCTCAATATATTTGTGGCCGAGAGTTATCATTTATAACTCTGCAGGTTTGTGAATTGCAGTGCCCCTGAGCTCCATTTTTCAACTCGCTTTTTTGGGAGCTGGCCGCAAAAGCGCAGGAGTTCCTCAGGCCCTATTCTGGTTCCGGGCGGCAGGCCGAGCCTGTGGTTAATTCTTCTTCCTGATGGGAAAATAGAGTGACCTGTGCCTGTCCCAACAGCTAGAGCTAGTCTCTCATTTGCTCCCCCTCTTCCCGTTCATCCTCAGGACAAATTGCAAGCTGTACGGAACAGGAGGTTAAAGGTGCTGATGCTCCAAGGAGGGAGAGTGCTAGTAAAGCGGCTGGAATGGCGAAGCCGAGCACAAGGAGATGAGAAATGAGGTGCGTTTTAGAAACCTTTCCTGATCACACGGTGTACCACCTTCTGGGTTTCTCATGCATGTTTTCGATGTAGGAAGATGCCCTTGAACCTGGAGATTTGGGACCCATGGGATGGGTAACAGGCAGTATTACTCTAAAGGCTCTGCGTTTGCTCCTCCAACCTGACCAAACCTCTCAGCCCCGAGAGTTTCCACCCTTCTGTCTCATCCAGCTGTGGGTCTAGATATGGTCAATCCAGGTTGCATCCCAGCCCCTGAAAGAATTTTGTAAGAATTTCTCTCTCTTTCACTGTCTTTGTTTCACGGGTTTTTAAAAGTAATTTATTTTTATAATGGGGTTTAGCTGCTTTTCACGGCTGGGTTTATGCCGCTTTACACCCACTTGACTCACTTCCAGAGAGATATTAATACATAGGTTTGAAGATTCTTACTAGTCAGATATATTCTTGTGCGGTGAATAGGGGGTGTTGAGTCCAGTTCACTGAGCAAGGAGTAGGTCTTTCTATTACATATTGGGTTTATGGAACGGTATCTGAGCTAATTTGAAACCCTTGTTTTATGCATCACCCCACCTCACCTTTCCCTTTAAGCAGCCATAGTGTGTTTTCTAAACGTGTGACTCTGTTCTGTTTTGTAATTCAGTTCAAGTGTAGCGGTTTTTACATTCCCTCTATAAGTGATAGCTTATGATAAGTGTCTTTTTCTGTGTGACTTATTTCACTCAGAATCGTCGTACCTAAATCCGCTCATCATGCTGCTACTAGCCTTATGACATTGATTTCATGGCTGAGTGATATTCCATTGTACAGAAGGACCACCACTTCTTTAACCATTTTTCTCTTTCCTGGGATATTTAAGGTGTCATGAAGTGGAGGTTCTTGTCAACAGAGCAGCCCTAAACTTTGGGGTGCCTGTGTCTTGCTGATTTTTAGTTTTCCCAATTTATACGCCCATGAGTGGAAGTGCCCTATGCGCTCTAAGCTGTGTTTTTTCGGTGTTTCAGGACACACCGTACACTTCTCCAGAGTGGCTGTTGGCAATTTACATCCCGCCCATCAGCGTAGCAAGGCTCCCATTTCTCCACGGCCTGTCCTGCATTTCTGGTTTTTACACTTTTTTCAGCATGGACCTTTTGACCGATGGGAAGCGAGACTTCTTTGTAGCGCTGATTTGCCTTTCCAGGTTGCTTGGTTGGCCAAAAAGGGCGTATGCGTTTTTTCCTGAATATATTCAGGAAAAAACGCATACGCCCTTTTTGGCCAAGGGCATCATTGTCGACGTTTTGCCGCTTTTCATGTGCTTTAAAGGCGATTCGAATCTACCTCCTGAAATCTGTTTCCTGCAATTCTGCCTTGCTTTCAAATCCTCTTCGTTGCCTTCCCTCAATATATTTGTGGCCGAGAGTTATCATTTATAACTCTGCAGGTTTGTGAATTGCAGTGCCCCTGAGCTCCATTTTTCAACTCGCTTTTTTGGGAGCTGGCCGCAAAAGCGCAGGAGTTCCTCAGGCCCTATTCTGGTTCCGGGAGGCAGGCCGAGCCTGTGGTTAATTCTTCTTCCTGATGGGAAAATAGAGTGACCTGTGCCTGTCCCAACACCTAGAGCTAGTCTCTCATTGGCTCCCCCTCTTCCCGTTCATCCTCAGGACAAATTGCAAGCTGTACGGAACAGGAGGTTAAAGGTGCTGATGCTCCAAGGAGGGAGAGTGCTAGTAAAGCGGCTGGAATGGCGAAGCCGAGCACAAGGAGATGAGAAATGAGGTGCGTTTTAGAAACCTTTCCCGATCACACGGTGTACCACCTTCTGGGCTTCTCATGCATGTTTTCGATGTAGGAAGATGCCCTTGAACCTGGAGATTTGGGACCCATGGGATGGGTAACAGGCAGTATTACTCTAAAGGCTCTGCGTTTGCTCCCCCAACCTCACCAAACCTCTCAGCCCCGAGAGTGTCCACCCTTCTGTCTCATCCAGCTGTGGGTCTAGATATGGTCAATCCAGGTTGCATCCCAGCCCCTGAAAGAATTTTGTAAGAATTTCTCTCTCTTTCACTGTCTTTGTTTCACGGGTTTTTAAAAGTAATTTATTTTTATAATGGGGTTTAGCTGCTTTTCACGGCTGTGTTTATGCCGCTTTACACCCACTTGACTCACTTCCAGAGAGATAGCAATACATAGGTTTGAAGATTCTTACTAGTCAGATATATTCTTGTGCGGTGAATAGGGGGTGTTGAGTCCAGTTCACTGAGCAAGGAGTAGGTCTTTCTATTACATATTGGGTTTATGGAACGGTATCTGAGCTAATTTGAAACCCTTGTTTTATGCATCACCCCACCCCACCTTTCCCTTTAAGCAGCCATAGTGTGTTTTCTAAACGTGTGACTCTGTTCTGTTTTGTAATTCAGTTCAAGTGTAGCGGTTTTTACATTCCCTCTATAAGTGATAGCTTATGATAAGTGTCTTTTTCTGTGTGACTTATTTCACTCAGAATCGTCGTACCTAAATCCGCTCATCATGCTGCTACTAGCCTTATGACATTGATTTCATGGCTGAGTGATATTCCATTGTACAGAAGGACCACCACTTCTTTAACCATTTTTCTCTTTCCTGGGATATTTAAGGTGTCATGAAGTGGAGGTTCTTGTCAACAGAGCAGCCCTAAACTTTGGGGTGCCTGTGTCTTGCTGATTTTTAGTTTTCCCAATTTATACGCCCATGAGTGGAAGTGCCCTATGCGCTCTAAGCTGTGTTTTTTCGGTGTTTCAGGACACACCGTACACTTCTCCAGAGTGGCTGTTGGCAATTTACATCCCGCCCATCAGCGTAGCAAGGCTCCCATTTCTCCACGGCCTGTCCTGCATTTCTGGTTTTTACACTTTTTTCAGCATGGACCTTTTGACCGATGGGAAGCGAGACTTCTTTGTAGCGCTGATTTGCCTTTCCAGGTTGCTTGGTTGGCCAAAAAGGGCGTATGCGTTTTTTCGTGAATATATTCAGGAAAAAACGCATACGCCCTTTTTGGCCAAGGGCATCATTGTCGACGTTTTGCCGCTTTTCATGTGCTTTAAAGGCGATTCGAATCTACCTCCTGAAATCTGTTTCCTGCAATTCTGCCTTGCTTTCAAATCCTCTTCGTTGCCTTCCCTCAATATATTTGTGGCCGAGAGTTATCATTTATAACTCTGCAGGTTTGTGAATTGCAGTGCCCCTGAGCTCCATTTTTCAACTCGCTTTTTTGGGAGCTGGCCGCAAAAGCGCAGGAGTTCCTCAGGCCCTATTCTGGTTCCGGGCGGCAGGCCGAGCCTGTGGTTAATTCTTCTTCCTGATGGGAAAATAGAGTGACCTGTGCCTGTCCCAACACCTAGAGCTAGTCTCTCATTGGCTCCCCCTCTTCCCGTTCATCCTCAGGACAAATTGCAAGCTGTACGGAACAGGAGGTTAAAGGTGCTGATGCTCCAAGGAGGGAGAGTGCTAGTAAAGCGGCTGGAATGGCGAAGCCGAGCACAAGGAGATGAGAAATGAGGTGCGTTTTAGAAACCTTTCCCGATCACACGGTGTACCACCTTCTGGGTTTCTCATGCATGTTTTCGATGTAGGAAGATGCCCTTGAACCTGGAGATTTGGGACCCATGGGATGGGTAACAGGCAGTATTACTCTAAAGGCTCTGCGTTTGCTCCCCCATCCTCACCAAACCTCTCAGCCCCGAGAGTGTCCACCCTTCTGTCTCATCCAGCTGTGGGTCTAGATATGGTCAATCCAGGTTGCATCCCAGCCCCTGAAAGAATTTTGTAAGAATTTCTCTCTCTTTCACTGTCTTTGTTTCACGGGTTTTTAAAAGTAATTTATTTTTATAATGGGGTTTAGCTGCTTTTCACGGCTGGGTTTATGCCGCTTTACACCCACTTGACTCACTTCCAGAGAGATAGCAATACATAGGTTTGAAGATTCTTACTAGTCAGATATATTCTTGTGCGGTGAATAGGGGGTGTTGAGTCCAGTTCACTGAGCAAGGAGTAGGTCTTTCTATTACATATTGGGTTTATGGAACGGTATCTGAGCTAATTTGAAACCCTTGTTTTATGCATCACCCCACCTCACCTTTCCCTTTAAGCAGCCATAGTGTGTTTTCTAAACGTGTGACTCTGTTCTGTTTTGTAATTCAGTTCAAGTGTAGCGGTTTTTACAGTCCCTCTATAAGTGATAGCTTATGATAAGTGTCTTTTTCTGTGTGACTTATTTCACTCAGAATCGTCGTACCTAAATCCGCTCATCATGCTGCTACTAGCCTTATGACATTGATTTCATGGCTGAGTGATATTCCATTGTACAGAAGGACCACCACTTCTTTAACCATTTTTCTCTTTCCTGGGATATTTAAGGTGTCATGAAGTGGAGGTTCTTGTCAACAGAGCAGCCCTAAACTTTGGGGTGCCTGTGTCTTGCTGATTTTTAGTTTTCCCAATTTATACGCCCATGAGTGGAAGTGCCCTATGCGCTCTAAGCTGTGTTTTTTCGGTGTTTCAGGACACACCGTACACTTCTCCAGAGTGGCTGTTGGCAATTTACATCCCGCCCATCAGCGTAGCAAGGCTCCCATTTCTCCACGGCCTGTCCTGCATTTCTGGTTTTTACACTTTTTTCAGCATGGCCCTTTTGACCGATGGGAAGCGAGACTTCTTTGTAGCGCTGATTTGCCTTTCCAGGTTGCTTGGTTGGCCAAAAAGGGCGTATGCGTTTTTTCCTGTATATATTCAGGAAAAAACGCATACGCCCTTTTTGGCCAAGGGCATCATTGTCGACGTTTTGCCGCTTTTCATGTGCTTTAAAGGCGATTCGAATCTACCTCCTGAAATCTGTTTCCTGCAATTCTGCCTTGCTTTCAAATCCTCTTCGTTGCCTTCCCTCAATATATTTGTGGCCGAGCGTTATCATTTATAACTCTGCAGGTTTGTGAATTGCAGTGCCCCTGAGCTCCATTTTTCAACTCGCTTTTTTGGGAGCTGGCCGCAAAAGCGCAGGAGTGCCTCAGGCCCTATTCTGGTTCCGGGCGGCAGGCCGAGCCTGTGGTTAATTCTTCTTCCTGATGGGAAAATAGAGTGACCTGTGCCTGTCCCAACACCTAGAGCTAGTCTCTCATTGGCTCCCCCTCTTCCCGTTCATCCTCAGGACAAATTGCAAGCTGTACGGAACAGGAGGTTAAAGGTGCTGATGCTCCAAGGAGGGAGAGTGCTAGTAAAGCGGCTGGAATGGCGAAGCCGAGCACAAGGAGATGAGAAATGAGGTGCGTTTTAGAAACCTTTCCCGATCACACGGTGTACCACCTTCTGGGTTTCTCATGCATGTTTTCGATGTAGGAAGATGCCCTTGAACCTGGAGATTTGGGACCCATGGGATGGGTAACAGGCAGTATTACTCTAAAGGCTCTGCGTTTGCTCCCCCAACCTCACCAAACCTCTCAGCCCCGAGAGTGTCCACCCTTCTGTCTCATCCAGCTGTGGGTCTAGATATGGTCAATCCAGGTTGCATCCCAGCCCCTGAAAGAATTTTGTAAGAATTTCTCTCTCTTTCACTGTCTTTGTTTCACGGGTTTTTAAAAGTAATTTATTTTTATAATGGGGTTTAGCTGCTTTTCACGGCTGTGTTTATGCCGCTTTACACCCACTTGACTCACTTCCAGAGAGATAGCAATACATAGGTTTGAAGATTCTTACTAGTCAGATATATTCTTGTGCGGTGAATAGGGGGTGTTGAGTCCAGTTCACTGAGCAAGGAGTAGGTCTTTCTATTACATATTGGGTTTATGGAACGGTATCTGAGCTAATTTGAAACCCTTGTTTTATGCATAACCCCACCTCACCTTTCCCTTTAAGCAGCCATAGTGTGTTTTCTAAACGTGTGACTCTGTTCTGTTTTGTAATTCAGTTCAAGTGTAGCGGTTTTTACAGTCCCTCTATAAGTGATAGCTTATGATAAGTGTCTTTTTCTGTGTGACTTATTTCACTCAGAATCGTCGTACCTAAATCCGCTCATCATGCTGCTACTAGCCTTATGACATTGATTTCATGGCTGAGTGATATTCCATTGTACAGAAGGACCACCACTTCTTTAACCATTTTTCTCTTTCCTGGGATATTTAAGGTGTCATGAAGTGGAGGTTCTTGTCAACAGAGCAGCCCTAAACTTTGGGGTGCCTGTGTCTTGCTGATTTTTAGTTTTCCCAATTTATACGCCCATGAGTGGAAGTGCCCTATGCGCTCTAAGCTGTGTTTTTTCGGTGTTTCAGGACACACCGTACACTTCTCCAGAGTGGCTGTTGGCAATTTACATCCCGCCCATCAGCGTAGCAAGGCTCCCATTTCTCCACGGCCTGTCCTGCATTTCTGGTTTTTACACTTTTTTCAGCATGGCCCTTTTGACCGATGGGAAGCGAGACTTCTTTGTAGCGCTGATTTGCCTTTCCAGGTTGCTTGGTTGGCCAAAAAGGGCGTATGCGTTTTTTCCTGTATATATTCAGGAAAAAACGCATACGCCCTTTTTGGCCAAGGGCATCATTGTCGACGTTTTGCCGCTTTTCATGTGCTTTAAAGGCGATTCGAATCTACCTCCTGAAATCTGTTTCCTGCAATTCTGCCTTGCTTTCAAATCCTCTTCGTTGCCTTCCCTCAATATATTTGTGGCCGAGCGTTATCATTTATAACTCTGCAGGTTTGTGAATTGCAGTGCCCCTGAGCTCCATTTTTCAACTCGCTTTTTTGGGAGCTGGCCGCAAAAGCGCAGGAGTGCCTCAGGCCCTATTCTGGTTCCGGGCGGCAGGCCGAGCCTGTGGTTAATTCTTCTTCCTGATGGGAAAATAGAGTGACCTGTGCCTGTCCCAACACCTAGAGCTAGTCTCTCATTGGCTCCCCCTCTTCCCGTTCATCCTCAGGACAAATTGCAAGCTGTACGGAACAGGAGGTTAAAGGTGCTGATGCTCCAAGGAGGGAGAGTGCTAGTAAAGCGGCTGGAATGGCGAAGCCGAGCACAAGGAGATGAGAAATGAGGTGCGTTTTAGAAACCTTTCCCGATCACACGGTGTACCACCTTCTGGGTTTCTCATGCATGTTTTCGATGTAGGAAGATGCCCTTGAACCTGGAGATTTGGGACCCATGGGATGGGTAACAGGCAGTATTACTCTGAAGGCTCTGCGTTTGCTCCCCCAACCTCACCAAACCTCTCAGCCCCGAGAGTGTCCACCCTTCTGTCTCATCCAGCTGTGGGTCTAGATATGGTCAATCCAGGTTGCATCCCAGCCCCTGAAAGAATTTTGTAAGAATTTCTCTCTCTTTCACTGTCTTTGTTTCACGGGTTTTTAAAAGTAATTTATTTTTATAATGGGGTTTAGCTGCTTTTCACGGCTGTGTTTATGCCGCTTTACACCCACTTGACTCACTTCCAGAGAGATAGCAATACATAGGTTTGAAGATTCTTACTAGTCAGATATATTCTTGTGCGGTGAATAGGGGGTGTTGAGTCCAGTTCACTGAGCAAGGAGTAGGTCTTTCTATTACATATTGGGTTTATGGAACGGTATCTGAGCTAATTTGAAACCCTTGTTTTATGCATCACCCCACCTCACCTTTCCCTTTAAGCAGCCATAGTGTGTTTTCTAAACGTGTGACTCTGTTCTGTTTTGTAATTCAGTTCAAGTGTAGCGGTTTTTACATTCCCTCTATAAGTGATAGCTTATGATAAGTGTCTTTTTCTGTGTGACTTATTTCACTCAGAATCGTCGTACCTAAATCCGCTCATCATGCTGCTACTAGCCTTATGACATTGATTTCATGGCTGAGTGATATTCCATTGTACAGAAGGACCACCACTTCTTTAACCATTTTTCTCTTTCCTGGGATATTTAAGGTGTCATGAAGTGGAGGTTCTTGTCAACAGAGCAGCCCTAAACTTTGGGGTGCCTGTGTCTTGCTGATTTTTAGTTTTCCCAATTTATACGCCCATGAGTGGAAGTGCCCTATGCGCTCTAAGCTGTGTTTTTTCGGTGTTTCAGGACACACCGTACACTTCTCCAGAGTGGCTGTTGGCAATTTACATCCCGCCCATCAGCGTAGCAAGGCTCCCATTTCTCCACGGCCTGTCCTGCATTTCTGGTTTTTACACTTTTTTCAGCATGGCCCTTTTGACCGATGGGAAGCGAGACTTCTTTGTAGCGCTGATTTGCCTTTCCAGGTTGCTTGGTTGGCCAAAAAGGGCGTATGCGTTTTTTCCTGTATATATTCAGGAAAAAACGCATACGCCCTTTTTGGCCAAGGGCATCATTGTCGACGTTTTGCCGCTTTTCATGTGCTTTAAAGGCGATTCGAATCTACCTCCTGAAATCTGTTTCCTGCAATTCTGCCTTGCTTTCAAATCCTCTTCGTTGCCTTCCCTCAATATATTTGTGGCCGAGCGTTATCATTTATAACTCTGCAGGTTTGTGAATTGCAGTGCCCCTGAGCTCCATTTTTCAACTCGCTTTTTTGGGAGCTGGCCGCAAAAGCGCAGGAGTGCCTCAGGCCCTATTCTGGTTCCGGGCGGCAGGCCGAGCCTGTGGTTAATTCTTCTTCCTGATGGGAAAATAGAGTGACCTGTGCCTGTCCCAACACCTAGAGCTAGTCTCTCATTGGCTCCCCCTCTTCCCGTTCATCCTCAGGACAAATTGCAAGCTGTACGGAACAGGAGGTTAAAGGTGCTGATGCTCCAAGGAGGGAGAGTGCTAGTAAAGCGGCTGGAATGGCGAAGCCGAGCACAAGGAGATGAGAAATGAGGTGCGTTTTAGAAACCTTTCCCGATCACACGGTGTACCACCTTCTGGGTTTCTCATGCATGTTTTCGATGTAGGAAGATGCCCTTGAACCTGGAGATTTGGGACCCATGGGATGGGTAACAGGCAGTATTACTCTAAAGGCTCTGCGTTTGCTCCCCCAACCTGACCAAACCTCTCAGCCCCGAGAGTGTCCACCCTTCTGTCTCATCCAGCTGTGGGTCTAGACATGGTCAATCCAGGTTGCATCCCAGCCCCTGAAAGAATTTTGTAAGAATTTCTCTCTCTTTCACTGTCTTTGTTTCACGGGTTTTTAAAAGTAATTTATTTTTATAATGGGGTTTAGCTGCTTTTCACGGCTGGGTTTATGCCGCTTTACACCCACTTGACTCAATTCCAGAGAGATATTAATACATAGGTTTGAAGATTCTTACTAGTCAGATATATTCTTGTACGGTGAATAGGGGGTGTTGAGTCCAGTTCACTGAGCAAGGAGTAGGTCTTTCTATTACATATTGGGTTTATGGAACGGTATCTGAGCTAATTTGAAACCCTTGTTTTATGCATCACCCCACCTCACCTTTCCCTTTAAGCAGCCATAGTGTGTTTTCTAAACGTGTGACTCTGCTCTGTTTTGTAATTCAGTTCAAGTGTAGCGGTTTTTACATTCCCTCTATAAGTGATAGCTTATGATAAGTGTCTTTTTCTGTGTGACTTATTTCACTCAGAATCGTCGTACCTAAATCCGCTCATCATGCTGCTACTAGCCTTATGACATTGATTTCATGGCTGAGTGATATTCCATTGTACATAAGGACCACCACTTCTTTATCCATTTTTCTCTTTCCTGGGATATTTAAGGTGTCATGAAGTGGAGGTTCTTGTCAACAGAGCAGCCCTAAACTTTGGGGTGCCTGTGTCTTGCTGATTTTTAGTTTTCCCAATTTATACGCCCATGAGTGGAAGTGCCCTATGCGCTCTAAGCTGTGTTTTTTCGGTGTTTCAGGACACACCGTACACTTCTCCAGAGTGGCTGTTGGCAATTTACATCCCGCCCATCAGCGTAGCAAGGCTCCCATTTCTCCACGGCCTGTCCTGCATTTCTGGTTTTTACACTTTTTTCAGCATGGCCCTTTTGACCGATGGGAAGCGAGACTTCTTTGTAGCGCTGATTTGCCTTTCCAGGTTGCTTGGTTGGCCAAAAAGGGCGTATGCGTTTTTTCGTGAATATATTCAGGAAAAAACGCATACGCCCTTTTTGGCCAAGGGCATCATTGTCGACGTTTTGCCGCTTTTCATGTGCTTTAAAGGCGATTCGAATCTACCTCCTGAAATCTGTTTCCTGCAATTCTGCCTTGCTTTCAAATCCTCTTCGTTGCCTTCCCTCAATATATTTGTGGCCGAGAGTTATCATTTATAACTCTGCAGGTTTGTGAATTGCAGTGCCCCTGAGCTCCATTTTTCAACTCGCTTTTTTGGGAGCTGGCCGCAAAAGCGCAGGAGTGCCTCAGGCCCTATTCTGGTTCCGGGCGGCAGGCCGAGCCTGTGGTTAATTCTTCTTCCTGATGGGAAAATAGAGTGATCTGTGCCTGTCCCAACACCTAGAGCTAGTCTCTCATTGGCTCCCCCTCTTCCCGTTCATCCTCAGGACAAATTGCAAGCTGTACGGAACAGGAGGTTAAAGGTGCTGATGCTCCAAGGAGGGAGAGTGCTAGTAAAGCGGCTGGAATGGCGAAGCCGAGCACAAGGAGATGAGAAATGAGGTGCGTTTTAGAAACCTTTCCCGATCACACGGTGTACCACCTTCTGGGTTTCTCATGCATGTTTTCGATGTAGGAAGATGCCCTTGAACCTGGAGATTTGGGACCCATGGGATGGGTAACAGGCAGTATTACTCTAAAGGCTCTGCGTTTGCTCCTCCAACCTGACCAAACCTCTCAGCCCCGAGAGTGTCCACCCTTCTGTCTCATCCAGCTGTGGGTCTAGATATGGTCAATCCAGGTTGCATCCCAGCCCCTGAAAGAATTTTGTAAGAATTTCTCTCTCTTTCACTGTCTTTGTTTCACGGGTTTTTAAAAGTAATTTATTTTTATAATGGGGTTTAGCTGCTTTTCACGGCTGGGTTTATGCCGCTTTACACCCACTTGACTCACTTCCAGAGAGATAGCAATACATAGGTTTGAAGATTCTTACTAGTCAGATATATTCTTGTGCGGTGAATAGGGGGTGTTGAGTCCACTTCACTGAGCAAGGAGTAGGTCTTTCTATTACATATTGGGTTTATGGAACGGTATCTGAGCTAATTTGAAACCCTTGTTTTATGCATCACCCCACCTCACCTTTCCCTTTAAGCAGCCATAGTGTGTTTTCTAAACGTGTGACTCTGTTCTGTTTTGTAATTCAGTTCAAGTGTAGCGGTTTTTACATTCCCTCTATAAGTGATAGCTTATGATAAGTGTCTTTTTCTGTGTGACTTATTTCACTCAGAATCGTCGTACCTAAATCCGCTCATCATGCTGCTACTAGCCTTATGACATTGATTTCATGGCTGAGTGATATTCCATTGTACAGAAGGACCACCACTTCTTTATCCATTTTTCTCTTTCCTGGGATATTTAAGGTGTCATGAAGTGGAGGTTCTTGTCAACAGAGCAGCCCTAAACTTTGCGGTGCCTGTGTCTTGCTGATTTTTAGTTTTCCCAATTTATACGCCCATGAGTGGAAGTGCCCTATGCGCTCTAAGCTGTGTTTTTTGGGTGTTTCAGGACACACCGTACACTTCTCCAGAGTGGCTGTTGGCAATTTACATCCCGCCCATCAGCGTAGCAAGGCTCCCATTTCTCCACGGCCTGTCCTGCATTTCTGGTTTTTACACTTTTTTCAGCATGGCCCTTTTGACCGATGGGAAGCGAGACTTTTTGTAGCGCTGATTTGCCTTTCCAGGTTGCTTGGTTGGCCAAAAAGGGCGTATGCGTTTTTTCCTGAATATATTCAGGAAAAAACGCATACGCCCTTTTTGGCCAAGGGCATCATTGTCGACGTTTTGCCGCTTTTCATGTGCTTTAAAGGCGATTCGAATCTACCTCCTGAAATCTGTTTCCTGCAATTCTGCCTTGCTTTCAAATCCTCTTCGTTGCCTTCCCTCAGTATATTTGTGGCCGAGAGTTATCATTTATAACTCTGCAGGTTTGTGAATTGCAGTGCCCCTGAGCTCCATTTTTCAACTCGCTTTTTTGGGAGCTGGCCGCAAAAGCGCAGGAGTGCCTCAGGCCCTATTCTGGTTCCGGGCGGCAGGCCGAGCCTGTGGTTAATTCTTCTTCCTGATGGGAAAATAGAGTGACCTGTGCCTGTCCCAACACCTAGAGCTAGTCTCTCATTGGCTCCCCCTCTTCCCGTTCATCCTCAGGACAAATTGCAAGCTGTACGGAACAGGAGGTTAAAGGTGCTGATGCTCCAAGGAGGGAGAGTGCTAGTAAAGCGGCTGGAATGGCGAAGCCGAGCACAAGGAGATGAGAAATGAGGTGCGTTTTAGAAACCTTTCCCGATCACACGGTGTACCACCTTCTGGGTTTCTCATGCATGTTTTCGATGTAGGAAGATGCCCTTGAACCTGGAGATTTGGGACCCATGGGATGGGTAACAGGCAGTATTACTCTAAAGGCTCTGCGTTTGCTCCTCCAACCTGACCTAACCTCTCAGCCCCGAGAGTGTCCACCCTTCTGTCTCATCCAGCTGTGGGTCTAGATATGGTCAATCCAGGTTGCATCCCAGCCCCTGAAAGAATTTTGTAAGAATTTCTCTGTCTTTCACTGTCTTTGTTTCACGGGTTTTTAAAAGTAATTTATTTTTATAATGGGGTTTAGTTGCTTTTCACGGCTGGGTTTATGCCGCTTTACACCCACTTGACTCACTTCCAGAGAGATAGCAATACATAGGTTTGAAGATTCTTACTAGTCAGATATATTCTTGTGCGGTGAATAGGGGGTGTTGAGTCCAGTTCACTGAGCAAGGAGTAGGTCTTTCTATTACATATTGGGTTTATGGAACGGTATCTGAGCTAATTTGAAACCCTTGTTTTATGCATCACCCCACCTCACCTTTCCCTTTAAGCAGCCATAGTGTGTTTTCTAAACGTGTGACTCTGTTCTGTTTTGTAATTCAGTTCAAGTGTAGCGGTTTTTACATTCCCTCTATAAGTGATAGCTTATGATAAGTGTCTTTTTCTGTGTGACTTATTTCACTCAGAATCGTCGTACCTAAATCCGCTCATCATGCTGCTACTAGCCTTATGACATTGATTTCATGGCTGAGTGATATTCCATTGTATATAAGGACCACCACTTCTTTATCCATTTTTCTCTTTCCTGGGATATTTAAGGTGTCATGAAGTGGAGGTTCTTGTCAACAGAGCAGCCCTAAACTTTGGGGTGCCTGTGTCTTGCTGATTTTTAGTTTTCCCAATTTATACGCCCATGAGTGGAAGTGCCCTATGCGCTCTAAGCTGTGTTTTTTCGGTGTTTCAGGACACACCGTACACTTCTCCAGAGTGGCTGTTGGCAATTTACATCCCGCCCATCAGCGTAGCAAGGCTCCCATTTCTCCACGGCCTGTCCTGCATTTCTGGTTTTTACACTTTTTTCAGCATGGCCCTTTTGACCGATGGGAAGCGAGACTTCTTTGTAGCGCTGATTTGCCTTTCCAGATTGCTTGGTTGGCCAAAAAGGGCGTATGCGTTTTTTCCTGAATATATTCAGGAAAAAACGCATACGCCCTTTTTGGCCAAGGGCATCATTGTCGACGTTTTGCCGCTTTTCATGTGCTTTAAAGGCGATTCGAATCTACCTCCTGAAATCTGTTTCCTGCAATTCTGCCTTGCTTTCAAATCCTCTTCGTTGCCTTCCCTCAATATATTTGTGGCCGAGAGTTATCATTTATAACTCTGCAGGTTTGTGAATTGCAGTGCCCCTGAGCTCCATTTTTCAACTCGCTTTTTTGGGAGCTGGCCGCAAAAGCGCAGGAGTGCCTCAGGCCCTATTCTGGTTCCGGGCGGCAGGCCGAGCCTGTGGTTAATTCTTCTTCCTGATGGGAAAATAGAGTGACCTGTGCCTGTCCCAACACCTAGAGCTAGTCTCTCATTGGCTCCCCCTCTTCCCGTTCACCCTCAGGACAAATTGCAAGCTGTACGGAACAGGAGGTTAAAGGTGCTGATGCTCCAAGGAGGGAGAGTGCTAGTAAAGCGGCTGGAATGGCGAAGCCGAGCACAAGGAGATGAGAAATGAGGTGCGTTTTAGAAACCTTTCCCGATCACACGGTGTACCACCTTCTGGGTTTCTCATGCATGTTTTCGATGTAGGAAGATGCCCTTGAACCTGGAGATTTGGGACCCATGGGATGGGTAACAGGCAGTATTACTCTAAAGGCTCTGCGTTTGCTCCCCCAACCTCACCAAACCTCTCAGCCCCGAGAGTGTCCACCCTTCTGTCTCATCCAGCTGTGGGTCTAGATATGGTCAATCCAGGTTGCATCCCAGCCCCTGAAAGAATTTTGTAAGAATTTCTCTCTCTTTCACTGTCTTTGTTTCACGGGTTTTTAAAAGTAATTTATTTTTATAATGGGGTTTAGCTGCTTTTCACGGCTGTGTTTATGCCGCTTTACACCCACTTGACTCACTTCTAGAGAGATATCAATACATAGGTTTTAAGATTCTTACTAGTCAGATATATTCTTGTACGGTGAATAGGGGGTGTTGAGTCCAGTTCACTGAGCAAGGAGTAGGTCTTTCTATTACATATTGGGTTTATGGAACGGTATCTGAGCTAATTTGAAAGCCTTGTTTTATGCATCACCCCACCTCACCTTTCCCTTTAAGCAGCCATAGTGTGTTTTCTAAACGTGTGACTCTGTTCTGTTTTGTAATTCAGTTCAAGTGTAGCGGTTTTTACATTCCCTCTATAAGTGATAGCTTATGATAAGTGTCTTTTTCTGTGTGACTTATTTCACTCAGAATCGTCGTACCTAAATCCGCTCATCATGCTGCTACTAGCCTTATGACATTGATTTCATGGCTGAGTGATATTCCATTGTACAGAAGGACCACCACTTCTTTATCCATTTTTCTCTTTCCTGGGATATTTAAGGTGTCATGAAGTGGAGGTTCTTGTCAACAGAGCAGCCCTAAACTTTGGGGTGCCTGTGTCTTGCTGATTTTTAGTTTTCCCAATTTATACGCCCATGAGTGGAAGTGCCCTATGCGCTCTAAGCTGTGTTTTTTCGGTGTTTCAGGACACACCGTACACTTCTCCAGAGTGGCTGTTGGCAATTTACATCCCGCCCATCAGCGTAGCAAGGCTCCCATTTCTCCACGGCCTGTCCTGCATTTCTGGTTTTTACACTTTTTTCAGCATGGCCCTTTTGACCGATGGGAAGCGAGACTTCTTTGTAGCGCTGATTTGCCTTTCCAGGTTGCTTGGTTGGCCAAAAAGGGCGTATGCGTTTTTTCCTGTATATATTCAGGAAAAAACGCATACGCCCTTTTTGGCCAAGGGCATCATTGTCGACGTTTTGCCGCTTTTCATGTGCTTTAAAGGCGATTCGAATCTACCTCCTGAAATCTGTTTCCTGCAATTCTGCCTTGCTTTCAAATCCTCTTCGTTGCCTTCCCTCAATATATTTGTGGCCGAGCGTTATCATTTATAACTCTGCAGGTTTGTGAATTGCAGTGCCCCTGAGCTCCATTTTTCAACTCGCTTTTTTGGGAGCTGGCCGCAAAAGCGCAGGAGTGCCTCAGGCCCTATTCTGGTTCCGGGCGGCAGGCCGAGCCTGTGGTTAATTCTTCTTCCTGATGGGAAAATAGAGTGACCTGTGCCTGTCCCAACACCTAGAGCTAGTCTCTCATTGGCTCCCCCTCTTCCCGTTCATCCTCAGGACAAATTGCAAGCTGTACGGAACAGGAGGTTAAAGGTGCTGATGCTCCAAGGAGGGAGAGTGCTAGTAAAGCGGCTGGAATGGCGAAGCCGAGCACAAGGAGATGAGAAATGAGGTGCGTTTTAGAAACCTTTCCCGATCACACGGTGTACCACCTTCTGGGTTTCTCATGCATGTTTTCGATGTAGGAAGATGCCCTTGAACCTGGAGATTTGGGACCCATGGGATGGGTAACAGGCAGTATTACTCTGAAGGCTCTGCGTTTGCTCCCCCAACCTCACCAAACCTCTCAGCCCCGAGAGTGTCCACCCTTCTGTCTCATCCAGCTGTGGGTCTAGATATGGTCAATCCAGGTTGCATCCCAGCCCCTGAAAGAATTTTGTAAGAATTTCTCTCTCTTTCACTGTCTTTGTTTCACGGGTTTTTAAAAGTAATTTATTTTTATAATGGGGTTTAGCTGCTTTTCACGGCTGTGTTTATGCCGCTTTACACCCACTTGACTCACTTCCAGAGAGATAGCAATACATAGGTTTGAAGATTCTTACTAGTCAGATATATTCTTGTGCGGTGAATAGGGGGTGTTGAGTCCAGTTCACTGAGCAAGGAGTAGGTCTTTCTATTACATATTGGGTTTATGGAACGGTATCTGAGCTAATTTGAAACCCTTGTTTTATGCATCACCCCACCTCACCTTTCCCTTTAAGCAGCCATAGTGTGTTTTCTAAACGTGTGACTCTGTTCTGTTTTGTAATTCAGTTCAAGTGTAGCGGTTTTTACATTCCCTCTATAAGTGATAGCTTATGATAAGTGTCTTTTTCTGTGTGACTTATTTCACTCAGAATCGTCGTACCTAAATCCGCTCATCATGCTGCTACTAGCCTTATGACATTGATTTCATGGCTGAGTGATATTCCATTGTACAGAAGGACCACCACTTCTTTAACCATTTTTCTCTTTCCTGGGATATTTAAGGTGTCATGAAGTGGAGGTTCTTGTCAACAGAGCAGCCCTAAACTTTGGGGTGCCTGTGTCTTGCTGATTTTTAGTTTTCCCAATTTATACGCCCATGAGTGGAAGTGCCCTATGCGCTCTAAGCTGTGTTTTTTCGGTGTTTCAGGACACACCGTACACTTCTCCAGAGTGGCTGTTGGCAATTTACATCCCGCCCATCAGCGTAGCAAGGCTCCCATTTCTCCACGGCCTGTCCTGCATTTCTGGTTTTTACACTTTTTTCAGCATGGCCCTTTTGACCGATGGGAAGCGAGACTTCTTTGTAGCGCTGATTTGCCTTTCCAGGTTGCTTGGTTGGCCAAAAAGGGCGTATGCGTTTTTTCCTGTATATATTCAGGAAAAAACGCATACGCCCTTTTTGGCCAAGGGCATCATTGTCGACGTTTTGCCGCTTTTCATGTGCTTTAAAGGCGATTCGAATCTACCTCCTGAAATCTGTTTCCTGCAATTCTGCCTTGCTTTCAAATCCTCTTCGTTGCCTTCCCTCAATATATTTGTGGCCGAGCGTTATCATTTATAACTCTGCAGGTTTGTGAATTGCAGTGCCCCTGAGCTCCATTTTTCAACTCGCTTTTTTGGGAGCTGGCCGCAAAAGCGCAGGAGTGCCTCAGGCCCTATTCTGGTTCCGGGCGGCAGGCCGAGCCTGTGGTTAATTCTTCTTCCTGATGGGAAAATAGAGTGACCTGTGCCTGTCCCAACACCTAGAGCTAGTCTCTCATTGGCTCCCCCTCTTCCCGTTCATCCTCAGGACAAATTGCAAGCTGTACGGAACAGGAGGTTAAAGGTGCTGATGCTCCAAGGAGGGAGAGTGCTAGTAAAGCGGCTGGAATGGCGAAGCCGAGCACAAGGAGATGAGAAATGAGGTGCGTTTTAGAAACCTTTCCCGATCACACGGTGTACCACCTTCTGGGTTTCTCATGCATGTTTTCGATGTAGGAAGATGCCCTTGAACCTGGAGATTTGGGACCCATGGGATGGGTAACAGGCAGTATTACTCTAAAGGCTCTGCGTTTGCTCCCCCAACCTGACCAAACCTCTCAGCCCCGAGAGTGTCCACCCTTCTGTCTCATCCAGCTGTGGGTCTAGACATGGTCAATCCAGGTTGCATCCCAGCCCCTGAAAGAATTTTGTAAGAATTTCTCTCTCTTTCACTGTCTTTGTTTCACGGGTTTTTAAAAGTAATTTATTTTTATAATGGGGTTTAGCTGCTTTTCACGGCTGGGTTTATGCCGCTTTACACCCACTTGACTCAATTCCAGAGAGATATTAATACATAGGTTTGAAGATTCTTACTAGTCAGATATATTCTTGTACGGTGAATAGGGGGTGTTGAGTCCAGTTCACTGAGCAAGGAGTAGGTCTTTCTATTACATATTGGGTTTATGGAACGGTATCTGAGCTAATTTGAAACCCTTGTTTTATGCATCACCCCACCTCACCTTTCCCTTTAAGCAGCCATAGTGTGTTTTCTAAACGTGTGACTCTGCTCTGTTTTGTAATTCAGTTCAAGTGTAGCGGTTTTTACATTCCCTCTATAAGTGATAGCTTATGATAAGTGTCTTTTTCTGTGTGACTTATTTCACTCAGAATCGTCGTACCTAAATCCGCTCATCATGCTGCTACTAGCCTTATGACATTGATTTCATGGCTGAGTGATATTCCATTGTACATAAGGACCACCACTTCTTTATCCATTTTTCTCTTTCCTGGGATATTTAAGGTGTCATGAAGTGGAGGTTCTTGTCAACAGAGCAGCCCTAAACTTTGGGGTGCCTGTGTCTTGCTGATTTTTAGTTTTCCCAATTTATACGCCCATGAGTGGAAGTGCCCTATGCGCTCTAAGCTGTGTTTTTTCGGTGTTTCAGGACACACCGTACACTTCTCCAGAGTGGCTGTTGGCAATTTACATCCCGCCCATCAGCGTAGCAAGGCTCCCATTTCTCCACGGCCTGTCCTGCATTTCTGGTTTTTACACTTTTTTCAGCATGGCCCTTTTGACCGATGGGAAGCGAGACTTCTTTGTAGCGCTGATTTGCCTTTCCAGGTTGCTTGGTTGGCCAAAAAGGGCGTATGCGTTTTTTCGTGAATATATTCAGGAAAAAACGCATACGCCCTTTTTGGCCAAGGGCATCATTGTCGACGTTTTGCCGCTTTTCATGTGCTTTAAAGGCGATTCGAATCTACCTCCTGAAATCTGTTTCCTGCAATTCTGCCTTGCTTTCAAATCCTCTTCGTTGCCTTCCCTCAATATATTTGTGGCCGAGAGTTATCATTTATAACTCTGCAGGTTTGTGAATTGCAGTGCCCCTGAGCTCCATTTTTCAACTCGCTTTTTTGGGAGCTGGCCGCAAAAGCGCAGGAGTGCCTCAGGCCCTATTCTGGTTCCGGGCGGCAGGCCGAGCCTGTGGTTAATTCTTCTTCCTGATGGGAAAATAGAGTGATCTGTGCCTGTCCCAACACCTAGAGCTAGTCTCTCATTGGCTCCCCCTCTTCCCGTTCATCCTCAGGACAAATTGCAAGCTGTACGGAACAGGAGGTTAAAGGTGCTGATGCTCCAAGGAGGGAGAGTGCTAGTAAAGCGGCTGGAATGGCGAAGCCGAGCACAAGGAGATGAGAAATGAGGTGCGTTTTAGAAACCTTTCCCGATCACACGGTGTACCACCTTCTGGGTTTCTCATGCATGTTTTCGATGTAGGAAGATGCCCTTGAACCTGGAGATTTGGGACCCATGGGATGGGTAACAGGCAGTATTACTCTAAAGGCTCTGCGTTTGCTCCTCCAACCTGACCAAACCTCTCAGCCCCGAGAGTGTCCACCCTTCTGTCTCATCCAGCTGTGGGTCTAGATATGGTCAATCCAGGTTGCATCCCAGCCCCTGAAAGAATTTTGTAAGAATTTCTCTCTCTTTCACTGTCTTTGTTTCACGGGTTTTTAAAAGTAATTTATTTTTATAATGGGGTTTAGCTGCTTTTCACGGCTGGGTTTATGCCGCTTTACACCCACTTGACTCACTTCCAGAGAGATAGCAATACATAGGTTTGAAGATTCTTACTAGTCAGATATATTCTTGTGCGGTGAATAGGGGGTGTTGAGTCCACTTCACTGAGCAAGGAGTAGGTCTTTCTATTACATATTGGGTTTATGGAACGGTATCTGAGCTAATTTGAAACCCTTGTTTTATGCATCACCCCACCTCACCTTTCCCTTTAAGCAGCCATAGTGTGTTTTCTAAACGTGTGACTCTGTTCTGTTTTGTAATTCAGTTCAAGTGTAGCGGTTTTTACATTCCCTCTATAAGTGATAGCTTATGATAAGTGTCTTTTTCTGTGTGACTTATTTCACTCAGAATCGTCGTACCTAAATCCGCTCATCATGCTGCTACTAGCCTTATGACATTGATTTCATGGCTGAGTGATATTCCATTGTACAGAAGGACCACCACTTCTTTATCCATTTTTCTCTTTCCTGGGATATTTAAGGTGTCATGAAGTGGAGGTTCTTGTCAACAGAGCAGCCCTAAACTTTGCGGTGCCTGTGTCTTGCTGATTTTTAGTTTTCCCAATTTATACGCCCATGAGTGGAAGTGCCCTATGCGCTCTAAGCTGTGTTTTTTGGGTGTTTCAGGACACACCGTACACTTCTCCAGAGTGGCTGTTGGCAATTTACATCCCGCCCATCAGCGTAGCAAGGCTCCCATTTCTCCACGGCCTGTCCTGCATTTCTGGTTTTTACACTTTTTTCAGCATGGCCCTTTTGACCGATGGGAAGCGAGACTTTTTGTAGCGCTGATTTGCCTTTCCAGGTTGCTTGGTTGGCCAAAAAGGGCGTATGCGTTTTTTCCTGAATATATTCAGGAAAAAACGCATACGCCCTTTTTGGCCAAGGGCATCATTGTCGACGTTTTGCCGCTTTTCATGTGCTTTAAAGGCGATTCGAATCTACCTCCTGAAATCTGTTTCCTGCAATTCTGCCTTGCTTTCAAATCCTCTTCGTTGCCTTCCCTCAGTATATTTGTGGCCGAGAGTTATCATTTATAACTCTGCAGGTTTGTGAATTGCAGTGCCCCTGAGCTCCATTTTTCAACTCGCTTTTTTGGGAGCTGGCCGCAAAAGCGCAGGAGTGCCTCAGGCCCTATTCTGGTTCCGGGCGGCAGGCCGAGCCTGTGGTTAATTCTTCTTCCTGATGGGAAAATAGAGTGACCTGTGCCTGTCCCAACACCTAGAGCTAGTCTCTCATTGGCTCCCCCTCTTCCCGTTCATCCTCAGGACAAATTGCAAGCTGTACGGAACAGGAGGTTAAAGGTGCTGATGCTCCAAGGAGGGAGAGTGCTAGTAAAGCGGCTGGAATGGCGAAGCCGAGCACAAGGAGATGAGAAATGAGGTGCGTTTTAGAAACCTTTCCCGATCACACGGTGTACCACCTTCTGGGTTTCTCATGCATGTTTTCGATGTAGGAAGATGCCCTTGAACCTGGAGATTTGGGACCCATGGGATGGGTAACAGGCAGTATTACTCTAAAGGCTCTGCGTTTGCTCCTCCAACCTGACCTAACCTCTCAGCCCCGAGAGTGTCCACCCTTCTGTCTCATCCAGCTGTGGGTCTAGATATGGTCAATCCAGGTTGCATCCCAGCCCCTGAAAGAATTTTGTAAGAATTTCTCTGTCTTTCACTGTCTTTGTTTCACGGGTTTTTAAAAGTAATTTATTTTTATAATGGGGTTTAGTTGCTTTTCACGGCTGGGTTTATGCCGCTTTACACCCACTTGACTCACTTCCAGAGAGATAGCAATACATAGGTTTGAAGATTCTTACTAGTCAGATATATTCTTGTGCGGTGAATAGGGGGTGTTGAGTCCAGTTCACTGAGCAAGGAGTAGGTCTTTCTATTACATATTGGGTTTATGGAACGGTATCTGAGCTAATTTGAAACCCTTGTTTTATGCATCACCCCACCTCACCTTTCCCTTTAAGCAGCCATAGTGTGTTTTCTAAACGTGTGACTCTGTTCTGTTTTGTAATTCAGTTCAAGTGTAGCGGTTTTTACATTCCCTCTATAAGTGATAGCTTATGATAAGTGTCTTTTTCTGTGTGACTTATTTCACTCAGAATCGTCGTACCTAAATCCGCTCATCATGCTGCTACTAGCCTTATGACATTGATTTCATGGCTGAGTGATATTCCATTGTATATAAGGACCACCACTTCTTTATCCATTTTTCTCTTTCCTGGGATATTTAAGGTGTCATGAAGTGGAGGTTCTTGTCAACAGAGCAGCCCTAAACTTTGGGGTGCCTGTGTCTTGCTGATTTTTAGTTTTCCCAATTTATACGCCCATGAGTGGAAGTGCCCTATGCGCTCTAAGCTGTGTTTTTTCGGTGTTTCAGGACACACCGTACACTTCTCCAGAGTGGCTGTTGGCAATTTACATCCCGCCCATCAGCGTAGCAAGGCTCCCATTTCTCCACGGCCTGTCCTGCATTTCTGGTTTTTACACTTTTTTCAGCATGGCCCTTTTGACCGATGGGAAGCGAGACTTCTTTGTAGCGCTGATTTGCCTTTCCAGATTGCTTGGTTGGCCAAAAAGGGCGTATGCGTTTTTTCCTGAATATATTCAGGAAAAAACGCATACGCCCTTTTTGGCCAAGGGCATCATTGTCGACGTTTTGCCGCTTTTCATGTGCTTTAAAGGCGATTCGAATCTACCTCCTGAAATCTGTTTCCTGCAATTCTGCCTTGCTTTCAAATCCTCTTCGTTGCCTTCCCTCAATATATTTGTGGCCGAGAGTTATCATTTATAACTCTGCAGGTTTGTGAATTGCAGTGCCCCTGAGCTCCATTTTTCAACTCGCTTTTTTGGGAGCTGGCCGCAAAAGCGCAGGAGTGCCTCAGGCCCTATTCTGGTTCCGGGCGGCAGGCCGAGCCTGTGGTTAATTCTTCTTCCTGATGGGAAAATAGAGTGACCTGTGCCTGTCCCAACACCTAGAGCTAGTCTCTCATTGGCTCCCCCTCTTCCCGTTCACCCTCAGGACAAATTGCAAGCTGTACGGAACAGGAGGTTAAAGGTGCTGATGCTCCAAGGAGGGAGAGTGCTAGTAAAGCGGCTGGAATGGCGAAGCCGAGCACAAGGAGATGAGAAATGAGGTGCGTTTTAGAAACCTTTCCCGATCACACGGTGTACCACCTTCTGGGTTTCTCATGCATGTTTTCGATGTAGGAAGATGCCCTTGAACCTGGAGATTTGGGACCCATGGGATGGGTAACAGGCAGTATTACTCTAAAGGCTCTGCGTTTGCTCCCCCAACCTCACCAAACCTCTCAGCCCCGAGAGTGTCCACCCTTCTGTCTCATCCAGCTGTGGGTCTAGATATGGTCAATCCAGGTTGCATCCCAGCCCCTGAAAGAATTTTGTAAGAATTTCTCTCTCTTTCACTGTCTTTGTTTCACGGGTTTTTAAAAGTAATTTATTTTTATAATGGGGTTTAGCTGCTTTTCACGGCTGTGTTTATGCCGCTTTACACCCACTTGACTCACTTCTAGAGAGATATCAATACATAGGTTTTAAGATTCTTACTAGTCAGATATATTCTTGTACGGTGAATAGGGGGTGTTGAGTCCAGTTCACTGAGCAAGGAGTAGGTCTTTCTATTACATATTGGGTTTATGGAACGGTATCTGAGCTAATTTGAAAGCCTTGTTTTATGCATCACCCCACCTCACCTTTCCCTTTAAGCAGCCATAGTGTGTTTTCTAAACGTGTGACTCTGTTCTGTTTTGTAATTCAGTTCAAGTGTAGCGGTTTTTACATTCCCTCTATAAGTGATAGCTTATGATAAGTGTCTTTTTCTGTGTGACTTATTTCACTCAGAATCGTCGTACCTAAATCCGCTCATCATGCTGCTACTAGCCTTATGACATTGATTTCATGGCTGAGTGATATTCCATTGTACAGAAGGACCACCACTTCTTTATCCATTTTTCTCTTTCCTGGGATATTTAAGGTGTCATGAAGTGGAGGTTCTTGTCAACAGAGCAGCCCTAAACTTTGGGGTGCCTGTGTCTTGCTGATTTTTAGTTTTCCCAATTTATACGCCCATGAGTGGAAGTGCCCTATGCGCTCTAAGCTGTGTTTTTTCGGTGTTTCAGGACACACCGTACACTTCTCCAGAGTGGCTGTTGGCAATTTACATCCCGCCCATCAGCGTAGCAAGGCTCCCATTTCTCCACGGCCTGTCCTGCATTTCTGGTTTTTACACTTTTTTCAGCATGGCCCTTTTGACCGATGGGAAGCGAGACTTCTTTGTAGCGCTGATTTGCCTTTCCAGGTTGCTTGGTTGGCCAAAAAGGGCGTATGCGTTTTTTCGTGAATATATTCAGGAAAAAACGCATATGCCCTTTTTGGCCAAGGGCATCATTGTCGACGTTTTGCCGCTTTTCATGTGCTTTAAAGGCGATTCGAATCTACCTCCTGAAATCTGTTTCCTGCAATTCTGCCTTGCTTTCAAATCCTCTTCGTTGCCTTCCCTCAATATATTTGTGGCCAAGAGTTATCATTTATAACTCTGCAGGTTTGTGAATTGCAGTGCCCCTGAGCTCCATTTTTCAACTCGCTTTTTTGGGAGCTGGCCGCAAAAGCGCAGGAGTTCCTCAGGCCCTATTCTGGTTCCGGGCGGCAGGCCGAGCCTGTGGTTAATTCTTCTTCCTGATGGGAAAATAGAGTGATCTGTGCCTGTCCCAACACCTAGAGCTAGTCTCTCATTGGCTCCCCCTCTTCCCGTTCATCCTCAGGACAAATTGCAAGCTGTACGGAACAGGAGGTTAAAGGTGCTGATGCTCCAAGGAGGGAGAGTGCTAGTAAAGCGGCTGGAATGGCGAAGCCGAGCACAAGGAGATGAGAAATGAGGTGCGTTTTAGAAACCTTTCCCGATCACACGGTGTACCACCTTCTGGGTTTCTCATGCATGTTTTCGATGTAGGAAGATGCCCTTGAACCTGGAGATTTGGGACCCATGGGATGGGTAACAGGCAGTATTACTCTAAAGGCTCTGCGTTTGCTCCTCCAACCTGACCTAACCTCTCAGCCCCGAGAGTGTCCACCCTTCTGTCTCATCCAGCTGTGGGTCTAGATATGGTCAATCCAGGTTGCATCCCAGCCCCTGAAAGAATTTTGTAAGAATTTCTCTCTCTTTCACTGTCTTTGTTTCACGGGTTTTTAAAAGTAATTTATTTTTATAATGGGGTTTAGCTGCTTTTCACGGCTGGGTTTATGCCGCTTTACACCCACTTGACTCACTTCCAGAGAGATAGCAATACATAGGTTTGAAGATTCTTACTAGTCAGATATATTCTTGTGCGGTGAATAGGGGGTGTTGAGTCCAGTTCACTGAGCAAGGAGTAGGTCTTTCTATTACATATTGGGTTTATGGAACGGTATCTGAGCTAATTTGAAACCCTTGTTTTATGCATCACCCCACCTCACCTTTCCCTTTAAGCAGCCATAGTGTGTTTTCTAAACGTGTGACTCTGTTCTGTTTTGTAATTCAGTTCAAGTGTAGCGGTTTTTACATTCCCTCTATAAGTGATAGCTTATGATAAGTGTCTTTTTCTGTGTGACTTATTTCACTCAGAATCGTCGTACCTAAATCCGCTCATCATGCTGCTACTAGCCTTATGACATTGATTTCATGGCTGAGTGATATTCCATTGTACAGAAGGACCACCACTTCTTTATCCATTTTTCTCTTTCCTGGGATATTTAAGGTGTCATGAAGTGGAGGTTCTTGTCAACAGAGCAGCCCTAAACTTTGGGGTGCCTGTGTCTTGCTGATTTTTAGTTTTCCCAATTTATACGCCCATGAGTGGAAGTGCCCTATGCGCTCTAAGCTGTGTTTTTTCGGTGTTTCAGGACACACCGTACACTTCTCCAGAGTGGCTGTTGGCAATTTACATCCCGCCCATCAGCGTAGCAAGGCTCCCATTTCTCCACGGCCTGTCCTGCATTTCTGGTTTTTACACTTTTTTCAGCATGGCCCTTTTGACCGATGGGAAGCGAGACTTCTTTGTAGCGCTGATTTGCCTTTCCAGATTGCTTGGTTGGCCAAAAAGGGCGTATGCGTTTTTTCCTGAATATATTCAGGAAAAAACGCATACGCCCTTTTTGGCCAAGGGCATCATTGTCGACGTTTTGCCGCTTTTCATGTGCTTTAAAGGCGATTCGAATCTACCTCCTGAAATCTGTTTCCTGCAATTCTGCCTTGCTTTCAAATCCTCTTCGTTGCCTTCCCTCAATATATTTGTGGCCGAGAGTTATCATTTATAACTCTGCAGGTTTGTGAATTGCAGTGCCCCTGAGCTCCATTTTTCAACTCGCTTTTTTGGGAGCTGGCCGCAAAAGCGCAGGAGTGCCTCAGGCCCTATTCTGGTTCCGGGCGGCAGGCCGAGCCTGTGGTTAATTCTTCTTCCTGATGGGAAAATAGAGTGACCTGTGCCTGTCCCAACACCTAGAGCTAGTCTCTCATTGGCTCCCCCTCTTCCCGTTCACCCTCAGGACAAATTGCAAGCTGTACGGAACAGGAGGTTAAAGGTGCTGATGCTCCAAGGAGGGAGAGTGCTAGTAAAGCGGCTGGAATGGCGAAGCCGAGCACAAGGAGATGAGAAATGAGGTGCGTTTTAGAAACCTTTCCCGATCACACGGTGTACCACCTTCTGGGTTTCTCATGCATGTTTTCGATGTAGGAAGATGCCCTTGAACCTGGAGATTTGGGACCCATGGGATGGGTAACAGGCAGTATTACTCTAAAGGCTCTGCGTTTGCTCCCCCAACCTCACCAAACCTCTCAGCCCCGAGAGTGTCCACCCTTCTGTCTCATCCAGCTGTGGGTCTAGATATGGTCAATCCAGGTTGCATCCCAGCCCCTGAAAGAATTTTGTAAGAATTTCTCTCTCTTTCACTGTCTTTGTTTCACGGGTTTTTAAAAGTAATTTATTTTTATAATGGGGTTTAGCTGCTTTTCACGGCTGTGTTTATGCCGCTTTACACCCACTTGACTCACTTCCAGAGAGATATCAATACATAGGTTTGAAGATTCTTACTAGTCAGATATATTCTTGTGCGGTGAATAGGGGGTGTTGAGTCCAGTTCACTGAGCAAGGAGTAGGTCTTTCTATTACATATTGGGTTTATGGAACGGTATCTGAGCTAATTTGAAACCCTTGTTTTATGCATCACCCCACCTCACCTTTCCCTTTAAGCAGCCATAGTGTGTTTTCTAAACGTGTGACTGTGTTCTGTTTTGTAATTCAGTTCAAGTGTAGCGGTTTTTACATTCCCTCTATAAGTGATAGCTTATGATAAGTGTCTTTTTCTGTGTGACTTATTTCACTCAGAATCGTCGTACCTAAATCCGCTCATCATGCTGCTACTAGCCTTATGACATTGATTTCATGGCTGAGTGATATTCCATTGTACAGAAGGACCACCACTTCTTTAACCATTTTTCTCTTTCCTGGGATATTTAAGGTGTCATGAAGTGGAGGTTCTTGTCAACAGAGCAGCCCTAAACTTTGGGGTGCCTGTGTCTTGCTGATTTTTAGTTTTCCCAATTTATACGCCCATGAGTGGAAGTGCCCTATGCGCTCTAAGCTGTGTTTTTTCGGTGTTTCAGGACACACCGTACACTTCTCCAGAGTGGCTGTTGGCAATTTACATCCCGCCCATCAGCGTAGCAAGGCTCCCATTTCTCCACGGCCTGTCCTGCATTTCTGGTTTTTACACTTTTTTCAGCATGGCCCTTTTGACCGATGGGAAGCGAGACTTCTTTGTAGCGCTGATTTGCCTTTCCAGGTTGCTTGGTTGGCCAAAAAGGGCGTATGCGTTTTTTCGTGAATATATTCAGGAAAAAACGCATACGCCCTTTTTGGCCAAGGGCATCATTGTCGACGTTTTGCCGCTTTTCATGTGCTTTAAAGGCGATTCGAATCTACCTCCTGAAATCTGTTTCCTGCAATTCTGCCTTGCTTTCAAATCCTCTTCGTTGCCTTCCCTCAATATATTTGTGGCCAAGAGTTATCATTTATAACTCTGCAGGTTTGTGAATTGCAGTGCCCCTGAGCTCCATTTTTCAACTCGCTTTTTTGGGAGCTGGCCGCAAAAGCGCAGGAGTGCCTCAGGCCCTATTCTGGTTCCGGGCGGCAGGCCGAGCCTGTGGTTAATTCTTCTTCCTGATGGGAAAATAGAGTGACCTGTGCCTGTCCCAACACCTAGAGCTAGTCTCTCATTGGCTCCCCCTCTTCCCGTTCACCCTCAGGACAAATTGCAAGCTGTACGGAACAGGAGGTTAAAGGTGCTGATGCTCCAAGGAGGGAGAGTGCTAGTAAAGCGGCTGGAATGGCGAAGCCGAGCACAAGGAGATGAGAAATGAGGTGCGTTTTAGAAACCTTTCCCGATCACACGGTGTACCACCTTCTGGGTTTCTCATGCATGTTTTCGATGTAGGAAGATGCCCTTGAACCTGGAGATTTGGGACCCATGGGATGGGTAACAGGCAGTATTACTCTAAAGGCTCTGCGTTTGCTCCCCCAACCTCACCAAACCTCTCAGCCCCGAGAGTGTCCACCCTTCTGTCTCATCCAGCTGTGGGTCTAGATATGGTCAATCCAGGTTGCATCCCAGCCCCTGAAAGAATTTTGTAAGAATTTCTGTCTCTTTCACTGTCTTTGTTTCACGGGTTTTTAAAAATAATTTATTTTTATAATGGGGTTTAGCTGCTTTTCACGGCTGTGTTTATGCCGCTTTACACCCACTTGACTCACTTCCAGAGAGATAGCAATACATAGGTTTGAAGATTCTTACTAGTCAGATATATTCTTGTACGGTGAATAGGGGGTGTTGAGTCCAGTTCACTGAGCAAGGAGTAGGTCTTTCTATTACATATTGGGTTTATGGAACGGTATCTGAGCTAATTTGAAAGCCTTGTTTTATGCATCACCCCACCTCACCTTTCCCTTTAAGCAGCCATAGTGTGTTTTCTAAACGTGTGACTCTGTTCTGTTTTGTAATTCAGTTCAAGTGTAGCGGTTTTTACATTCCCTCTATAAGTGATAGCTTATGATAAGTGTCTTTTTCTGTGTGACTTATTTCACTCAGAATCGTCGTACCTAAATCCGCTCATCATGCTGCTACTAGCCTTATGACATTGATTTCATGGCTGAGTGATATTCCATTGTACAGAAGGACCACCACTTCTTTATCCATTTTTCTCTTTCCTGGGATATTTAAGGTGTCATGAAGTGGAGGTTCTTGTCAACAGAGCAGCCCTAAACTTTGGGGTGCCTGTGTCTTGCTGATTTTTAGTTTTCCCAATTTATACACCCATGAGTGGAAGTGCCCTATGCGCTCTAAGCTGTGTTTTTTCGGTGTTTCAGGACACACCGTACACTTCTCCAGAGTGGCTGTTGGCAATTTACATCCCGCCCATCAGCGTAGCAAGGCTCCCATTTCTCCACGGCCTGTCCTGCATTTCTGGTTTTTACACTTTTTTCAGCATGGCCCTTTTGACCGATGGGAAGCGAGACTTCTTTGTAGCGCTGATTTGCCTTTCCAGGTTGCTTGGTTGGCCAAAAAGGGCGTATGCGTTTTTTCGTGAATATATTCAGGAAAAAACGCATACGCCCTTTTTGGCCAAGGGCATCATTGTCGACGTTTTGCCGCTTTTCATGTGCTTTAAAGGCGATTCGAATCTACCTCCTGAAATCTGTTTCCTGCAATTCTGCCTTGCTTTCAAATCCTCTTCGTTGCCTTCCCTCAATATATTTGTGGCCAAGAGTTATCATTTATAACTCTGCAGGTTTGTGAATTGCAGTGCCCCTGAGCTCCATTTTTCAACTCGCTTTTTTGGGAGCTGGCCGCAAAAGCGCAGGAGTTCCTCAGGCCCTATTCTGGTTCCGGGCGGCAGGCCGAGCCTGTGGTTAATTCTTCTTCCTGATGGGAAAATAGAGTGATCTGTGCCTGTCCCAACACCTAGAGCTAGTCTCTCATTGGCTCCCCCTCTTCCCGTTCATCCTCAGGACAAATTGCAAGCTGTACGGAACAGGAGGTTAAAGGTGCTGATGCTCCAAGGAGGGAGAGTGCTAGTAAAGTGGCTGGAATGGCGAAGCCGAGCACAAGGAGATGAGAAATGAGGTGCGTTTTAGAAACCTTTCCCGATCACACGGTGTACCACCTTCTGGGTTTCTCATGCATGTTTTCGATGTAGGAAGATGCCCTTGAACCTGGAGATTTGGGACCCATGGGATGGGTAACAGGCAGTATTACTCTAAAGGCTCTGCGTTTGCTCCCCCAACCTCACCAAACCTCTCAGCCCCGAGAGTGTCCACCCTTCTGTCTCATCCAGCTGTGGGTCTAGATATGGTCAATCCAGGTTGCATCCCAGCCCCTGAAAGAATTTTGTAAGAATTTCTCTCTCTTTCACTGTCTTTGTTTCACGGGTTTTTAAAAGTAATTTATTTTTATAATGGGGTTTAGCTGCTTTTCACGGCTGTGTTTATGCCGCTTTACACCCACTTGACTCACTTCCAGAGAGATATCAATACATAGGTTTGAAGATTCTTACTAGTCAGATATATTCTTGTGCGGTGAATAGGGGGTGTTGAGTCCAGTTCACTGAGCAAGGAGTAGGTCTTTCTATTACATATTGGGTTTATGGAACGGTATCTGAGCTAATTTGAAACCCTTGTTTTATGCATCACCCCACCTCACCTTTCCCTTTAAGCAGCCATAGTGTGTTTTCTAAACGTGTGACTCTGTTCTGTTTTGTAATTCAGTTCAAGTGTAGCGGTTTTTACATTCCCTCTATAAGTGATAGCTTATGATAAGTGTCTTTTTCTGTGTGACTTATTTCACTCAGAATCGTCGTACCTAAATCCGCTCATCATGCTGCTACTAGCCTTATGACATTGATTTCATGGCTGAGTGATATTCCATTGTACAGAAGGACCACCACTTCTTTAACCATTTTTCTCTTTCCTGGGATATTTAAGGTGTCATGAAGTGGAGGTTCTTGTCAACAGAGCAGCCCTAAACTTTGGGGTGCCTGTGTCTTGCTGATTTTTAGTTTTCCCAATTTATACGCCCATGAGTGGAAGTGCCCTATGCGCTCTAAGCTGTGTTTTTTCGGTGTTTCAGGACACACCGTACACTTCTCCAGAGTGGCTGTTGGCAATTTACATCCCGCCCATCAGCGTAGCAAGGCTCCCATTTCTCCACGGCCTGTCCTGCATTTCTGGTTTTTACACTTTTTTCAGCATGGCCCTTTTGACCGATGGGAAGCGAGACTTCTTTGTAGCGCTGATTTGCCTTTCCAGGTTGCTTGGTTGGCCAAAAAGGGCGTATGCGTTTTTTCGTGAATATATTCAGGAAAAAACGCATACGCCCTTTTTGGCCAAGGGCATCATTGTCGACGTTTTGCCGCTTTTCATGTGCTTTAAAGGCGATTCGAATCTACCTCCTGAAATCTGTTTCCTGCAATTCTGCCTTGCTTTCAAATCCTCTTCGTTGCCTTCCCTCAATATATTTGTGGCCGAGAGTTATCATTTATAACTCTGCAGGTTTGTGAATTGCAGTGCCCCTGAGCTCCATTTTTCAACTCGCTTTTTTGGGAGCTGGCCGCAAAAGCGCAGGAGTTCCTCAGGCCCTATTCTGGTTCCGGGCGGCAGGCCGAGCCTGTGGTTAATTCTTCTTCCTGATGGGAAAATAGAGTGATCTGTGCCTGTCCCAACACCTAGAGCTAGTCTCTCATTGGCTCCCCCTCTTCCCGTTCATCCTCAGGACAAATTGCAAGCTGTACGGAACAGGAGGTTAAAGGTGCTGATGCTCCAAGGAGGGAGAGTGCTAGTAAAGCGGCTGGAATGGCGAAGCCGAGCACAAGGAGATGAGAAATGAGGTGCGTTTTAGAAACCTTTCCCGATCACACGGTGTACCACCTTCTGGGTTTCTCATGCATGTTTTCGATGTAGGAAGATGCCCTTGAACCTGGAGATTTGGGACCCATGGGATGGGTAACAGGCAGTATTACTCTAAAGGCTCTGCGTTTGCTCCCCCAACCTCACCAAACCTCTCAGCCCCGAGAGTGTCCACCCTTCTGTCTCATCCAGCTGTGGGTCTAGATATGGTCAATCCAGGTTGCATCCCAGCCCCTGAAAGAATTTTGTAAGAATTTCTCTCTCTTTCACTGTCTTTGTTTCACGGGTTTTTAAAAGTAATTTATTTTTATAATGGGGTTTAGCTGCTTTTCACGGCTGTGTTTATGCCGCTTTACACCCACTTGACTCACTTCCAGAGAGATATCAATACATAGGTTTGAAGATTCTTACTAGTCAGATATATTCTTGTGCGGTGAATAGGGGGTGTTGAGTCCAGTTCACTGAGCAAGGAGTAGGTCTTTCTATTACATATTGGGTTTATGGAACGGTATCTGAGCTAATTTGAAACCCTTGTTTTATGCATCACCCCACCTCACCTTTCCCTTTAAGCAGCCATAGTGTGTTTTCTAAACGTGTGACTGTGTTCTGTTTTGTAATTCAGTTCAAGTGTAGCGGTTTTTACATTCCCTCTATAAGTGATAGCTTATGATAAGTGTCTTTTTCTGTGTGACTTATTTCACTCAGAATCGTCGTACCTAAATCCGCTCATCATGCTGCTACTAGCCTTATGACATTGATTTCATGGCTGAGTGATATTCCATTGTACAGAAGGACCACCACTTCTTTAACCATTTTTCTCTTTCCTGGGATATTTAAGGTGTCATGAAGTGGAGGTTCTTGTCAACAGAGCAGCCCTAAACTTTGGGGTGCCTGTGTCTTGCTGATTTTTAGTTTTCCCAATTTATACGCCCATGAGTGGAAGTGCCCTATGTGCTCTAAGCTGTGTTTTTTCGGTGTTTCAGGACACACCGTACACTTCTCCAGAGTGGCTGTTGGCAATTTACATCCCGCCCATCAGCGTAGCAAGGCTCCCATTTCTCCACGGCCTGTCCTGCATTTCTGGTTTTTACACTTTTTTCAGCATGGCCCTTTTGACCGATGGGAAGCGAGACTTCTTTGTAGCGCTGATTTGCCTTTCCAGGTTGCTTGGTTGGCCAAAAAGGGCGTATGCGTTTTTTCCTGTATATATTCAGGAAAAAACGCATACGCCCTTTTTGGCCAAGGGCATCATTGTCGACGTTTTGCCGCTTTTCATGTGCTTTAAAGGCGATTCGAATCTACCTCCTGAAATCTGTTTCCTGCAATTCTGCCTTGCTTTCAAATCCTCTTCGTTGCCTTCCCTCAATATATTTGTGGCCGAGCGTTATCATTTATAACTCTGCAGGTTTGTGAATTGCAGTGCCCCTGAGCTCCATTTTTCAACTCGCTTTTTTGGGAGCTGGCCGCAAAAGCGCAGGAGTTCCTCAGGCCCTATTCTGGTTCCGGGCGGCAGGCCGAGCCTGTGGTTAATTCTTCTTCCTGATGGGAAAATAGAGTGATCTGTGCCTGTCCCAACACCTAGAGCTAGTCTCTCATTGGCTCCCCCTCTTCCCGTTCATCCTCAGGACAAATTGCAAGCTGTACGGAACAGGAGGTTAAAGGTGCTGATGCTCCAAGGAGGGAGAGTGCTAGTAAAGTGGCTGGAATGGCGAAGCCGAGCACAAGGAGATGAGAAATGAGGTGCGTTTTAGAAACCTTTCCCGATCACACGGTGTACCACCTTCTGGGTTTCTCATGCATGTTTTCGATGTAGGAAGATGCCCTTGAACCTGGAGATTTGGGACCCATGGGATGGGTAACAGGCAGTATTACTCTAAAGGCTCTGCGTTTGCTCCCCCAACCTCACCAAACCTCTCAGCCCCGAGAGTGTCCACCCTTCTGTCTCATCCAGCTGTGGGTCTAGATATGGTCAATCCAGGTTGCATCCCAGCCCCTGAAAGAATTTTGTAAGAATTTCTCTCTCTTTCACTGTCTTTGTTTCACGGGTTTTTAAAAGTAATTTATTTTTATAATGGGGTTTAGCTGCTTTTCACGGCTGTGTTTATGCCGCTTTACACCCACTTGACTCACTTCCAGAGAGATATCAATACATAGGTTTGAAGATTCTTACTAGTCAGATATATTCTTGTGCGGTGAATAGGGGGTGTTGAGTCCAGTTCACTGAGCAAGGAGTAGGTCTTTCTATTACATATTGGGTTTATGGAACGGTATCTGAGCTAATTTGAAACCCTTGTTTTATGCATCACCCCACCTCACCTTTCCCTTTAAGCAGCCATAGTGTGTTTTCTAAACGTGTGACTCTGTTCTGTTTTGTAATTCAGTTCAAGTGTAGCGGTTTTTACATTCCCTCTATAAGTGATAGCTTATGATAAGTGTCTTTTTCTGTGTGACTTATTTCACTCAGAATCGTCGTACCTAAATCCGCTCATCATGCTGCTACTAGCCTTATGACATTGATTTCATGGCTGAGTGATATTCCATTGTACAGAAGGACCACCACTTCTTTAACCATTTTTCTCTTTCCTGGGATATTTAAGGTGTCATGAAGTGGAGGTTCTTGTCAACAGAGCAGCCCTAAACTTTTGGGTGCCTGTGTCTTGCTGATTTTTAGTTTTCCCAATTTATACGCCCATGAGTGGAAGTGCCCTATGCGCTCTAAGCTGTGTTTTTTCGGTGTTTCAGGACACACCGTACACTTCTCCAGAGTGGCTGTTGGCAATTTACATCCCGCCCATCAGCGTAGCAAGGCTCCCATTTCTCCACGGCCTGTCCTGCATTTCTGGTTTTTACACTTTTTTCAGCATGGCCCTTTTGACCGATGGGAAGCGAGACTTCTTTGTAGCGCTGATTTGCCTTTCCAGGTTGCTTGGTTGGCCTAAAAGGGCGTATGCGTTTTTTCCTGTATATATTCAGGAAAAAACGCATACGCCCTTTTTGGCCAAGGGCATCATTGTCGACGTTTTGCCGCTTTTCATGTGCTTTAAAGGCGATTCGAATCTACCTCCTGAAATCTGTTTCCTGCAATTCTGCCTTGCTTTCAAATCCTCTTCGTTGCCTTCCCTCAATATATTTGTGGCCGAGCGTTATCATTTATAACTCTGCAGGTTTGTGAATTGCAGTGCCCCTGAGCTCCATTTTTCAACTCGCTTTTTTGGGAGCTGGCCGCAAAAGCGCAGGAGTGCCTCAGGCCCTATTCTGGTTCCGGGCGGCAGGCCGAGCCTGTGGTTAATTCTTCTTCCTGATGGGAAAATAGAGTGACCTGTGCCTGTCCCAACACCTAGAGCTAGTCTCTCATTGGCTCCCCCTCTTCCCGTTCATCCTCAGGACAAATTGCAAGCTGTACGGAACAGGAGGTTAAAGGTGCTGATGCTCCAAGGAGGGAGAGTGCTAGTAAAGCGGCTGGAATGGCGAAGCCGAGCACAAGGAGATGAGAAATGAGGTGCGTTTTAGAAACCTTTCCCGATCACACGGTGTACCACCTTCTGGGTTTCTCATGCATGTTTTCGATGTAGGAAGATGCCCTTGAACCTGGAGATTTGGGACCCATGGGATGGGTAACAGGCAGTATTACTCTAAAGGCTCTGCGTTTGCTCCCCCAACCTCACCAAACCTCTCAGCCCCGAGAGTGTCCACCCTTCTGTCTCATCCAGCTGTGGGTCTAGATATGGTCAATCCAGGTTGCATCCCAGCCCCTGAAAGAATTTTGTAAGAATTTCTCTCTCTTTCACTGTCTTTGTTTCACGGGTTTTTAAAAGTAATTTATTTTTATAATGGGGTTTAGCTGCTTTTCACGGCTGTGTTTATGCCGCTTTACACCCACTTGACTCACTTCCAGAGAGATATCAATACATAGGTTTGAAGATTCTTACTAGTCAGATATATTCTTGTGCGGTGAATAGGGGGTGTTGAGTCCAGTTCACTGAGCAAGGAGTAGGTCTTTCTATTACATATTGGGTTTATGGAACGGTATCTGAGCTAATTTGAAACCCTTGTTTTATGCATCACCCCACCTCACCTTTCCCTTTAAGCAGCCATAGTGTGTTTTCTAAACGTGTGACTCTGTTCTGTTTTGTAATTCAGTTCAAGTGTAGCGGTTTTTACATTCCCTCTATAAGTGATAGCTTATGATAAGTGTCTTTTTCTGTGTGACTTATTTCACTCAGAATCGTCGTACCTAAATCCGCTCATCATGCTGCTACTAGCCTTATGACATTGATTCCATGGCTGAGTGATATTCCATTGTACAGAAGGACCACCACTTCTTTAACCATTTTTCTCTTTCCTGGGATATTTAAGGTGTCATGAAGTGGAGGTTCTTGTCAACAGAGCAGCCCTAAACTTTGGGGTGCCTGTGTCTTGCTGATTTTTAGTTTTCCCAATTTATACGCCCATGAGTGGAAGTGCCCTATGCGCTCTAAGCTGTGTTTTTTCGGTGTTTCAGGACACACCGTACACTTCTCCAGAGTGGCTGTTGGCAATTTACATCCCGCCCATCAGCGTAGCAAGGCTCCCATTTCTCCACGGCCTGTCCTGCATTTCTGGTTTTTACACTTTTTTCAGCATGGACCTTTTGACCGATGGGAAGCGAGACTTCTTTGTAGCGCTGATTTGCCTTTCCAGGTTGCTTGGTTGGCCAAAAAGGGCGTATGCGTTTTTTCCTGTATATATTCAGGAAAAAACGCATACGCCCTTTTTGGCCAAGGGCATCATTGTCGACGTTTTGCCGCTTTTCATGTGCTTTAAAGGCGATTCGAATCTACCTCCTGAAATCTGTTTCCTGCAATTCTGCCTTGCTTTCAAATCCTCTTCGTTGCCTTCCCTCAATATATTTGTGGCCGAGCGTTATCATTTATAACTCTGCAGGTTTGTGAATTGCAGTGCCCCTGAGCTCCATTTTTCAACTCGCTTTTTTGGGAGCTGGCCGCAAAAGCGCAGGAGTGCCTCAGGCCCTATTCTGGTTCCGGGCGGCAGGCCGAGCCTGTGGTTAATTCTTCTTCCTGATGGGAAAATAGAGTGACCTGTGCCTGTCCCAACACCTAGAGCTAGTCTCTCATTGGCTCCCCCTCTTCCCGTTCACCCTCAGGACAAATTGCAAGCTGTACGGAACAGGAGGTTAAAGGTGCTGATGCTCCAAGGAGGGAGAGTGCTAGTAAAGCGGCTGGAATGGCGAAGCCGAGCACAAGGAGATGAGAAATGAGGTGCGTTTTAGAAACCTTTCCCGATCACACGGTGTACCACCTTCTGGGTTTCTCATGCATGTTTTCGATGTAGGAAGATGCCCTTGAACCTGGAGATTTGGGACCCATGGGATGGGTAACAGGCAGTATTACTCTAAAGGCTCTGCGTTTGCTCCCCCAACCTCACCAAACCTCTCAGCCCCGAGAGTGTCCACCCTTCTGTCTCATCCAGCTGTGGGTCTAGATATGGTCAATCCAGGTTGCATCCCAGCCCCTGAAAGAATTTTGTAAGAATTTCTCTCTCTTTCACTGTCTTTGTTTCACGGGTTTTTAAAAGTAATTTATTTTTATAATGGGGTTTAGCTGCTTTTCACGGCTGTGTTTATGCCGCTTTACACCCACTTGACTCACTTCCAGAGAGATATCAATACATAGGTTTGAAGATTCTTACTAGTCAGATATATTCTTGTGCGGTGAATAGGGGGTGTTGAGTCCAGTTCACTGAGCAAGGAGTAGGTCTTTCTATTACATATTGGGTTTATGGAACGGTATCTGAGCTAATTTGAAACCCTTGTTTTATGCATCACCCCACCTCACCTTTCCCTTTAAGCAGCCATAGTGTGTTTTCTAAACGTGTGACTCTGTTCTGTTTTGTAATTCAGTTCAAGTGTAGCGGTTTTTACATTCCCTCTATAAGTGATAGCTTATGATAAGTGTCTTTTTCTGTGTGACTTATTTCACTCAGAATCGTCGTACCTAAATCCGCTCATCATGCTGCTACTAGCCTTATGACATTGATTCCATGGCTGAGTGATATTCCATTGTACAGAAGGACCACCACTTCTTTAACCATTTTTCTCTTTCCTGGGATATTTAAGGTGTCATGAAGTGGAGGTTCTTGTCAACAGAGCAGCCCTAAACTTTGGGGTGCCTGTGTCTTGCTGATTTTTAGTTTTCCCAATTTATACGCCCATGAGTGGAAGTGCCCTATGCGCTCTAAGCTGTGTTTTTTCGGTGTTTCAGGACACACCGTACACTTCTCCAGAGTGGCTGTTGGCAATTTACATCCCGCCCATCAGCGTAGCAAGGCTCCCATTTCTCCACGGCCTGTCCTGCATTTCTGGTTTTTACACTTTTTTCAGCATGGACCTTTTGACCGATGGGAAGCGAGACTTCTTTGTAGCGCTGATTTGCCTTTCCAGGTTGCTTGGTTGGCCAAAAAGGGCGTATGCGTTTTTTCCTGTATATATTCAGGAAAAAACGCATACGCCCTTTTTGGCCAAGGGCATCATTGTCGACGTTTTGCCGCTTTTCATGTGCTTTAAAGGCGATTCGAATCTACCTCCTGAAATCTGTTTCCTGCAATTCTGCCTTGCTTTCAAATCCTCTTCGTTGCCTTCCCTCAATATATTTGTGGCCGAGCGTTATCATTTATAACTCTGCAGGTTTGTGAATTGCAGTGCCCCTGAGCTCCATTTTTCAACTCGCTTTTTTGGGAGCTGGCCGCAAAAGCGCAGGAGTGCCTCAGGCCCTATTCTGGTTCCGGGCGGCAGGCCGAGCCTGTGGTTAATTCTTCTTCCTGATGGGAAAATAGAGTGACCTGTGCCTGTCCCAACACCTAGAGCTAGTCTCTCATTGGCTCCCCCTCTTCCCGTTCATCCTCAGGACAAATTGCAAGCTGTACGGAACAGGAGGTTAAAGGTGCTGATGCTCCAAGGAGGGAGAGTGCTAGTAAAGCGGCTGGAATGGCGAAGCCGAGCACAAGGAGATGAGAAATGAGGTGCGTTTTAGAAACCTTTCCCGATCACACGGTGTACCACCTTCTGGGTTTCTCATGCATGTTTTCGATGTAGGAAGATGCCCTTGAACCTGGAGATTTGGGACCCATGGGATGGGTAACAGGCAGTATTACTCTAAAGGCTCTGCGTTTGCTCCCCCAACCTCACCAAACCTCTCAGCCCCGAGAGTGTCCACCCTTCTGTCTCATCCAGCTGTGGGTCTAGACATGGTCAATCCAGGTTGCATCCCAGCCCCTGAAAGAATTTTGTAAGAATTTCTCTCTCTTTCACTGTCTTTGTTTCACGGGTTTTTAAAAGTAATTTATTTTTATAATGGGGTTTAGCTGCTTTTCACGGCTGGGTTTATGCCGCTTTACACCCACTTGACTCAATTCCAGAGAGATATCAATACATAGGTTTGAAGATTCTTACTAGTCAGATATATTCTTGTACGGTGAATAGGGGGTGTTGAGTCCAGTTCACTGAGCAAGGAGTAGGTCTTTCTATTACATATTGGGTTTATGGAACGGTATCTGAGCTAATTTGAAACCCTTGTTTTATGCTTCACCCCACCTCACCTTTCCCTTTAAGCAGCCATAGTGTGTTTTCTAAACGTGTGACTCTGCTCTGTTTTGTAATTCAGTTCAAGTGTAGCGGTTTTTACATTCCCTCTATAAGTGATAGCTTATGATAAGTGTCTTTTTCTGTGTGACTTATTTCACTCAGAATCGTCGTACCTAAATCCGCTCATCATGCTGCTACTAGCCTTATGACATTGATTCCATGGCTGAGTGATATTCCATTGTACAGAAGGACCACCACTTCTTTAACCATTTTTCTCTTTCCTGGGATATTTAAGGTGTCATGAAGTGGAGGTTCTTGTCAACAGAGCAGCCCTAAACTTTGGGGTGCCTGTGTCTTGCTGATTTTTAGTTTTCCCAATTTATACGCCCATGAGTGTAAGTGCCCTATGCGCTCTAAGCTGTGTTTTTTCGGTGTTTCAGGACACACCGTACACTTCTCCAGAGTGGCTGTTGGCAATTTACATCCCGCCCATCAGCGTAGCAAGGCTCCCATTTCTCCACGGCCTGTCCTGCATTTCTGGTTTTTACACTTTTTTCAGCATGGACCTTTTGACCGATGGGAAGCGAGACTTCTTTGTAGCGCTGATTTGCCTTTCCAGGTTGCTTGGTTGGCCAAAAAGGGCGTATGCGTTTTTTCCTGTATATATTCAGGAAAAAACGCATACGCCCTTTTTGGCCAAGGGCATCATTGTCGACGTTTTGCCGCTTTTCATGTGCTTTAAAGGCGATTCGAATCTACCTCCTGAAATCTGTTTCCTGCAATTCTGCCTTGCTTTCAAATCCTCTTCGTTGCCTTCCCTCAATATATTTGTGGCCGAGCGTTATCATTTATAACTCTGCAGGTTTGTGAATTGCAGTGCCCCTGAGCTCCATTTTTCAACTCGCTTTTTTGGGAGCTGGCCGCAAAAGCGCAGGAGTGCCTCAGGCCCTATTCTGGTTCCGGGCGGCAGGCCGAGCCTGTGGTTAATTCTTCTTCCTGATGGGAAAATAGAGTGACCTGTGCCTGTCCCAACACCTAGAGCTAGTCTCTCATTGGCTCCCCCTCTTCCCGTTCATCCTCAGGACAAATTGCAAGCTGTACGGAACAGGAGGTTAAAGGTGCTGATGCTCCAAGGAGGGAGAGTGCTAGTAAAGCGGCTGGAATGGCGAAGCCGAGCACAAGGAGATGAGAAATGAGGTGCGTTTTAGAAACCTTTCCCGATCACACGGTGTACCACCTTCTGGGTTTCTCATGCATGTTTTCGATGTAGGAAGATGCCCTTGAACCTGGAGATTTGGGACCCATGGGATGGGTAACAGGCAGTATTACTCTAAAGGTTCTGCGTTTGCTCCCCCAACCTGACCAAACCTCTCAGCCCCGAGAGTGTCCACCCTTCTGTCTCATCCAGCTGTGGGTCTAGACATGGTCAATCCAGGTTGCATCCCAGCCCCTGAAAGAATTTTGTAAGAATTTCTCTCTCTTTCACTGTCTTTGTTTCACGGGTTTTTAAAAGTAATTTATTTTTATAATGGGGTTTAGCTGCTTTTCACGGCTGGGTTTATGCCGCTTTACACCCACTTGACTCAATTCCAGAGAGATATCAATACATAGGTTTGAAGATTCTTACTAGTCAGATATATTCTTGTACGGTGAATAGGGGGTGTTGAGTCCAGTTCACTGAGCAAGGAGTAGGTCTTTCTATTACATATTGGGTTTATGGAACGGTATCTGAGCTAATTTGAAACCCTTGTTTTATGCATCACCCCACCTCACCTTTCCCTTTAAGCAGCCATAGTGTGTTTTCTAAACGTGTGACTCTGCTCTGTTTTGTAATTCAGTTCAAGTGTAGCGGTTTTTACATTCCCTCTATAAGTGATAGCTTATGATAAGTGTCTTTTTCTGTGTGACTTATTTCCCTCAGAATCGTCGTACCTAAATCCGCTCATCATGCTGCTACTAGCCTTATGACATTGATTTCATGGCTGAGTGATATTCCATTGTACAGAAGGACCACCACTTGTTTATCCATTTTTCTCTTTCCTGGGATATTTAAGGTGTCATGAAGTGGAGGTTCTTGTCAACAGAGCAGCCCTAAACTTTTGGGTGCCTGTGTCTTGCTGATTTTTAGTTTTCCCAATTTATACGCCCATGAGTGGAAGTGCCCTATGCGCTCTAAGCTGTGTTTTTTCGGTGTTTCAGGACACACCGTACACTTCTCCAGAGTGGCTGTTGGCAATTTACATCCCGCCCATCAGCGTAGCAAGGCTCCCATTTCTCCACGGCCTGTCCTGCATTTCTGGTTTTTACACTTTTTTCAGCATGGCCCTTTTGACCGATGGGAAGCGAGACTTCTTTGTAGCGCTGATTTGCCTTTCCAGGTTGCTTGGTTGGCCAAAAAGGGCGTATGCGTTTTTTCGTGAATATATTCAGGAAAAAACGCATACGCCCTTTATGGCCAAGGGCATCATTGTCGACGTTTTGCCGCTTTTCATGTGCTTTAAAGGCGATTCGAATCTATCTCCTGAAATCTGTTTCCTGCAATTCTGCCTTGCTTTCAAATCCTCTTCGTTGCCTTCCCTCAATATATTTGTGGCCGATCGTTATCATTTATAACTCTGCAGGTTTGTGAATTGCAGTGCCCCTGAGCTCCATTTTTCAACTCGCTTTTTTGGGAGCTGGCCGCAAAAGCGCAGGAGTGCCTCAGGCCCTATTCTGGTTCCGGGCGGCAGGCCGAGCCTGTGGTTAATTCTTCTTCCTGATGGGAAAATAGAGTGACCTGTGCCTGTCCCAACACCTAGAGCTAGTCTCTCATTGGCTCCCCCTCTTCCCGTTCACCCTCAGGACAAATTGCAAGCTGTACGGAACAGGAGGTTAAAGGTGCTGATGCTCCAAGGAGGGAGAGTGCTAGTAAAGCGGCTGGAATGGCGAAGCCGAGCACAAGGAGATGAGAAATGAGGTGCGTTTTAGAAACCTTTCCCGATCACACGGTGTACCACCTTCTGGGTTTCTCATGCATGTTTTCGATGTAGGAAGATGCCCTTGAACCTGGAGATTTGGGACCCATGGGATGGGTAACAGGCAGTATTACTCTAAAGGCTCTGCGTTTGCTCCCCCAACCTCACCAAACCTCTCAGCCCCGAGAGTGTCCACCCTTCTGTCTCATCCAGCTGTGGGTCTAGATATGGTCAATCCAGGTTGCATCCCAGCCCCTGAAAGAATTTTGTAAGAATTTCTCTCTCTTTCACTGTCTTTGTTTCACGGGTTTTTAAAAGTAATTTATTTTTATAATGGGGTTTAGCTGCTTTTCACGGCTGTGTTTATGCCGCTTTACACCCACTTGACTCACTTCCAGAGAGATATCAATACATAGGTTTGAAGATTCTTACTAGTCAGATATATTCTTGTGCGGTGAATAGGGGGTGTTGAGTCCAGTTCACTGAGCAAGGAGTAGGTCTTTCTATTACATATTGGGTTTATGGAACGGTATCTGAGCTAATTTGAAACCCTTGTTTTATGCATCACCCCACCTCACCTTTCCCTTTAAGCAGCCATAGTGTGTTTTCTAAACGTGTGACTCTGTTCTGTTTTGTAATTCAGTTCAAGTGTAGCGGTTTTTACATTCCCTCTATAAGTGATAGCTTATGATAAGTGTCTTTTTCTGTGTGACTTATTTCACTCAGAATCGTCGTACCTAAATCCGCTCATCATGCTGCTACTAGCCTTATGACATTGATTTCATGGCTGAGTGATATTCCATTGTACAGAAGGACCACCACTTCTTTAACCATTTTTCTCTTTCCTGGGATATTTAAGGTGTCATGAAGTGGAGGTTCTTGTCAACAGAGCAGCCCTAAACTTTGGGGTGCCTGTGTCTTGCTGATTTTTAGTTTTCCCAATTTATACGCCCATGAGTGGAAGTGCCCTATGCGCTCTAAGCTGTGTTTTTTCGGTGTTTCAGGACACACCGTACACTTCTCCAGAGTGGCTGTTGGCAATTTACATCCCGCCCATCAGCGTAGCAAGGCTCCCATTTCTCCACGGCCTGTCCTGCATTTCTGGTTTTTACACTTTTTTCAGCATGGCCCTTTTGACCGATGGGAAGCGAGACTTCTTTGTAGCGCTGATTTGCCTTTCCAGGTTGCTTGGTTGGCCAAAAAGGGCGTATGCGTTTTTTCGTGAATATATTCAGGAAAAAACGCATACGCCCTTTTTGGCCAAGGGCATCATTGTCGAAGTTTTGCCGCTTTTCATGTGCTTTAAAGGCGATTCGAATCTACCTCCTGAAATCTGTTTCCTGCAATTCTGCCTTGCTTTCAAATCCTCTTCGTTGCCTTCCCTCAATATATTTGTGGCCGAGAGTTATCATTTATAACTCTGCAGGTTTGTGAATTGCAGTGCCCCTGAGCTCCATTTTTCAACTCGCTTTTTTGGGAGCTGGCCGCAAAAGCGCAGGAGTGCCTCAGGCCCTATTCTGGTTCCGGGCGGCAGGCCGAGCCTGTGGTTAATTCTTCTTCCTGATGGGAAAATAGAGTGATCTGTGCCTGTCCCAACACCTAGAGCTAGTCTCTCATTGGCTCCCCCTCTTCCCGTTCATCCTCAGGACAAATTGCAAGCTGTACGGAACAGGAGGTTAAAGGTGCTGATGCTCCAAGGAGGGAGAGTGCTAGTAAAGCGGCTGGAATGGCGAAGCCGAGCACAAGGAGATGAGAAATGAGGTGCGTTTTAGAAACCTTTCCCGATCACACGGTGTACCACCTTCTGGGTTTCTCATGCATGTTTTCGATGTAGGAAGATGCCCTTGAACCTGGAGATTTGGGACCCATGGGATGGGTAACAGGCAGTATTACTCTAAAGGCTCTGCGTTTGCTCCCCCAACCTCACCAAACCTCTCAGCCCCGAGAGTGTCCACCCTTCTGTCTCATCCAGCTGTGGGTCTAGATATGGTCAATCCAGGTTGCATCCCAGCCCCTGAAAGAATTTTGTAAGAATTTCTCTCTCTTTCACTGTCTTTGTTTCACGGGTTTTTAAAAGTAATTTATTTTTATAATGGGGTTTAGCTGCTTTTCACGGCTGTGTTTATGCCGCTTTACACCCACTTGACTCACTTCCAGAGAGATATCAATACATAGGTTTGAAGATTCTTACTAGTCAGATATATTCTTGTGCGGTGAATAGGGGGTGTTGAGTCCAGTTCACTGAGCAAGGAGTAGGTCTTTCTATTACATATTGGGTTTATGGAACGGTATCTGAGCTAATTTGAAACCCTTGTTTTATGCATCACCCCACCTCACCTTTCCCTTTAAGCAGCCATAGTGTGTTTTCTAAACGTGTGACTGTGTTCTGTTTTGTAATTCAGTTCAAGTGTAGCGGTTTTTACATTCCCTCTATAAGTGATAGCTTATGATAAGTGTCTTTTTCTGTGTGACTTATTTCACTCAGAATCGTCGTACCTAAATCCGCTCATCATGCTGCTACTAGCCTTATGACATTGATTTCATGGCTGAGTGATATTCCATTGTACAGAAGGACCACCACTTCTTTAACCATTTTTCTCTTTCCTGGGATATTTAAGGTGTCATGAAGTGGAGGTTCTTGTCAACAGAGCAGCCCTAAACTTTGGGGTGCCTGTGTCTTGCTGATTTTTAGTTTTCCCAATTTATACGCCCATGAGTGGAAGTGCCCTATGCGCTCTAAGCTGTGTTTTTTCAGTGTTTCAGGACACACCGTACACTTCTCCAGAGTGGCTGTTGGCAATTTACATCCCGCCCATCAGCGTAGCAAGGCTCCCATTTCTCCACGGCCTGTCCTGCATTTCTGGTTTTTACACTTTTTTCAGCATGGCCCTTTTGACCGATGGGAAGCGAGACTTCTTTGTAGCGCTGATTTGCCTTTCCAGGTTGCTTGGTTGGCCAAAAAGGGCGTATGCGTTTTTTCCTGTATATATTCAGGAAAAAACGCATACGCCCTTTTTGGCCAAGGGCATCATTGTCGACGTTTTGCCGCTTTTCATGTGCTTTAAAGGCGATTCGAATCTACCTCCTGAAATCTGTTTCCTGCAATTCTGCCTTGCTTTCAAATCCTCTTCGTTGCCTTCCCTCAATATATTTGTGGCCGAGCGTTATCATTTATAACTCTGCAGGTTTGTGAATTGCAGTGCCCCTGAGCTCCATTTTTCAACTCGCTTTTTTGGGAGCTGGCCGCAAAAGCGCAGGAGTGCCTCAGGCCCTATTCTGGTTCCGGGCGGCAGGCCGAGCCTGTGGTTAATTCTTCTTCCTGATGGGAAAATAGAGTGACCTGTGCCTGTCCCAACACCTAGAGCTAGTCTCTCATTGGCTCCCCCTCTTCCCGTTCATCCTCAGGACAAATTGCAAGCTGTACGGAACAGGAGGTTAAAGGTGCTGATGCTCCAAGGAGGGAGAGTGCTAGTAAAGCGGCTGGAATGGCGAAGCCGAGCACAAGGAGATGAGAAATGAGGTGCGTTTTAGAAACCTTTCCCGATCACACGGTGTACCACCTTCTGGGTTTCTCATGCATGTTTTCGATGTAGGAAGATGCCCTTGAACCTGGAGATTTGGGACCCATGGGATGGGTAACAGGCAGTATTACTCTAAAGGCTCTGCGTTTGCTCCCCCAACCTCACCAAACCTCTCAGCCCCGAGAGTGTCCACCCTTCTGTCTCATCCAGCTGTGGGTCTAGATATGGTCAATCCAGGTTGCATCCCAGCCCCTGAAAGAATTTTGTAAGAATTTCTCTCTCTTTCACTGTCTTTGTTTCACGGGTTTTTAAAAGTAATTTATTTTTATAATGGGGTTTAGCTGCTTTTCACGGCTGTGTTTATGCCGCTTTACACCCACTTGACTCACTTCCAGAGAGATATCAATACATAGGTTTGAAGATTCTTACTAGTCAGATATATTCTTGTGCGGTGAATAGGGGGTGTTGAGTCCAGTTCACTGAGCAAGGAGTAGGTCTTTCTATTACATATTGGGTTTATGGAACGGTATCTGAGCTAATTTGAAACCCTTGTTTTATGCATCACCCCACCTCACCTTTCCCTTTAAGCAGCCATAGTGTGTTTTCTAAACGTGTGACTGTGTTCTGTTTTGTAATTCAGTTCAAGTGTAGCGGTTTTTACATTCCCTCTATAAGTGATAGCTTATGATAAGTGTCTTTTTCTGTGTGACTTATTTCACTCAGAATCGTCGTACCTAAATCCGCTCATCATGCTGCTACTAGCCTTATGACATTGATTTCATGGCTGAGTGATATTCCATTGTACAGAAGGACCACCACTTCTTTAACCATTTTTCTCTTTCCTGGGATATTTAAGGTGTCATGAAGTGGAGGTTCTTGTCAACAGAGCAGCCCTAAACTTTGGGGTGCCTGTGTCTTGCTGATTTTTAGTTTTCCCAATTTATACGCCCATGAGTGGAAGTGCCCTATGCGCTCTAAGCTGTGTTTTTTCGGTGTTTCAGGACACACCGTACACTTCTCCAGAGTGGCTGTTGGCAATTTACATCCCGCCCATCAGCGTAGCAAGGCTCCCATTTCTCCACGGCCTGTCCTGCATTTCTGGTTTTTACACTTTTTTCAGCATGGCCCTTTTGACCGATGGGAAGCGAGACTTCTTTGTAGCGCTGATATGCCTTTCCAGGTTGCTTGGTTGGCCTAAAAGGGCGTATGCGTTTTTTCCTGTATATATTCAGGAAAAAACGCATACGCCCTTTTTGGCCAAGGGCATCATTGTCGACGTTTTGCCGCTTTTCATGTGCTTTAAAGGCGATTCGAATCTACCTCCTGAAATCTGTTTCCTGCAATTCTGCCTTGCTTTCAAATCCTCTTCGTTGCCTTCCCTCAATATATTTGTGGCCGAGCGTTATCATTTATAACTCTGCAGGTTTGTGAATTGCAGTGCCCCTGAGCTCCATTTTTCAACTCGCTTTTTTGGGAGCTGGCCGCAAAAGCGCAGGAGTGCCTCAGGCCCTATTCTGGTTCCGGGCGGCAGGCCGAGCCTGTGTTTAATTCTTCTTCCTGATGGGAAAATAGAGTGACCTGTGCCTGTCCCAACACCTAGAGCTAGTCTCTCATTGGCTCCCCCTCTTCCCGTTCATCCTCAGGACAAATTGCAAGCTGTACGGAACAGGAGGTTAAAGGTGCTGATGCTCCAAGGAGGGAGAGTGCTAGTAAAGCGGCTGGAATGGCGAAGCCGAGCACAAGGAGATGAGAAATGAGGTGCGTTTTAGAAACCTTTCCCGATCACACGGTGTACCACCTTCTGGGTTTCTCATGCATGTTTTCGATGTAGGAAGATGCCCTTGAACCTGGAGATTTGGGACCCATGGGATGGGTAACAGGCAGTATTACTCTAAAGGCTCTGCGTTTGCTCCCCCAACCTCACCAAACCTCTCAGCTCCGAGAGTGTCCACCCTTCTGTCTCATCCAGCTGTGGGTCTAGACATGGTCAATCCAGGTTGCATCCCAGCCCCTGAAAGAATTTTGTAAGAATTTCTCTCTCTTTCACTGTCTTTGTTTCACGGGTTTTTAAAAGTAATTTATTTTTATAATGGGGTTTAGCTGCTTTTCACGGCTGGGTTTATGCCGCTTTACACCCACTTGACTCAATTCCAGAGAGATATCAATACATAGGTTTGAAGATTCTTACTAGTCAGATATATTCTTGTACGGTGAATAGGGGGTGTTGAGTCCAGTTCACTGAGCAAGGAGTAGGTCTTTCTATTACATATTGGGTTTATGGAACGGTATCTGAGCTAATTTGAAACCCTTGTTTTATGCTTCACCCCACCTCACCTTTCCCTTTAAGCAGCCATAGTGTGTTTTCTAAACGTGTGACTCTGCTCTGTTTTGTAATTCAGTTCAAGTGTAGCGGTTTTTACATTCCCTCTATAAGTGATAGCTTATGATAAGTGTCTTTTTCTGTGTGACTTATTTCACTCAGAATCGTCGTACCTAAATCCGCTCATCATGCTGCTACTAGCCTTATGACATTGATTTCATGGCTGAGTGATATTCCATTGTACAGAAGGACCACCACTTCTTTAACCATTTTTCTCTTTCCTGGGATATTTAAGGTGTCATGAAGTGGAGGTTCTTGTCAACAGAGCAGCCCTAAACTTTGGGGTGCCTGTGTCTTGCTGATTTTTAGTTTTCCCAATTTATACGCCCATGAGTGGAAGTGCCCTATGCGCTCTAAGCTGTGTTTTTTCGGTGTTTCAGGACACACCGTACACTTCTCCAGAGTGGCTGTTGGCAATTTACATCCCGCCCATCAGCGTATCAAGGCTCCCATTTCTCCACGGCCTGTCCTGCATTTCTGGTTTTTACACTTTTTTCAGCATGGACCTTTTGACCGATGGGAAGCGAGACTTCTTTGTAGCGCTGATTTGCCTTTCCAGGTTGCTTGGTTGGCCAAAAAGGGCGTATGCGTTTTTTCCTGTATATATTCAGGAAAAAACGCATACGCCCTTTTTGGCCAAGGGCATCATTGTCGACGTTTTGCCGCTTTTCATGTGCTTTAAAGGCGATTCGAATCTACCTCCTGAAATCTGTTTCCTGCAATTCTGCCTTGCTTTCAAATCCTCTTCGTTGCCTTCCCTCAATATATTTGTGGCCGAGAGTTATCATTTATAACTCTGCAGGTTTGTGAATTGCAGTGCCCCTGAGCTCCATTTTTCAACTCGCTTTTTTGGGAGCTGGCCGCAAAAGCGCAGGAGTTCCTCAGGCCCTATTCTGATTCCGGGCGGCAGGCCGAGCCTGTGGTTAATTCTTCTTCCTGATGGGAAAATAGAGTGATCTGTGCCTGTCCCAACACCTAGAGCTAGTCTCTCATTGGCTCCCCCTCTTCCCGTTCATCCTCAGGACAAATTGCAAGCTGTACGGAACAGGAGGTTAAAGGTGCTGATGCTCCAAGGAGGGAGAGTGCTAGTAAAGCGGCTGGAATGGCGAAGCCGAGCACAAGGAGATGAGAAATGAGGTGCGTTTTAGAAACCTTTCCCGATCACACGGTGTACCACCTTCTGGGTTTCTCATGCATGTTTTCGATGTAGGAAGATGCCCTTGAACCTGGAGATTTGGGACCCATGGGATGGGTAACAGGCAGTATTACTCTAAAGGCTCTGCGTTTGCTCCCCCAACCTCACCAAACCTCTCAGCCCCGAGAGTGTCCACCCTTCTGTCTCATCCAGCTGTGGGTCTAGATATGGTCAATCCAGGTTGCATCCCAGCCCCTGAAAGAATTTTGTAAGAATTTCTCTCTCTTTCACTGTCTTTGTTTCACGGGTTTTTAAAAGTAATTTATTTTTATAATGGGGTTTAGCTGCTTTTCACGGCTGTGTTTATGCCGCTTTACACCCACTTGACTCACTTCCAGAGAGATATCAATACATAGGTTTGAAGATTCTTACTAGTCAGATATATTCTTGTGCGGTGAATAGGGGGTGTTGAGTCCAGTTCACTGAGCAAGGAGTAGGTCTTTCTATTACATATTGGGTTTATGGAACGGTATCTGAGCTAATTTGAAACCCTTGTTTTATGCATCACCCCACCTCACCTTTCCCTTTAAGCAGCCATAGTGTGTTTTCTAAACGTGTGACTGTGTTCTGTTTTGTAATTCAGTTCAAGTGTAGCGGTTTTTACATTCCCTCTATAAGTGATAGCTTATGATAAGTGTCTTTTTCTGTGTGACTTATTTCACTCAGAATCGTCGTACCTAAATCCGCTCATCATGCTGCTACTAGCCTTATGACATTGATTTCATGGCTGAGTGATATTCCATTGTACAGAAGGACCACCACTTCTTTAACCATTTTTCTCTTTCCTGGGATATTTAAGGTGTCATGAAGTGGAGGTTCTTGTCAACAGAGCAGCCCTAAACTTTGGGGTGCCTGTGTCTTGCTGATTTTTAGTTTTCCCAATTTATACGCCCATGAGTGGAAGTGCCCTATGCGCTCTAAGCTGTGTTTTTTCAGTGTTTCAGGACACACCGTACACTTCTCCAGAGTGGCTGTTGGCAATTTACATCCCGCCCATCAGCGTAGCAAGGCTCCCATTTCTCCACGGCCTGTCCTGCATTTCTGGTTTTTACACTTTTTTCAGCATGGCCCTTTTGACCGATGGGAAGCGAGACTTCTTTGTAGCGCTGATTTGCCTTTCCAGGTTGCTTGGTTGGCCAAAAAGGGCGTATGCGTTTTTTCCTGTATATATTCAGGAAAAAACGCATACGCCCTTTTTGGCCAAGGGCATCATTGTCGACGTTTTGCCGCTTTTCATGTGCTTTAAAGGCGATTCGAATCTACCTCCTGAAATCTGTTTCCTGCAATTCTGCCTTGCTTTCAAATCCTCTTCGTTGCCTTCCCTCAATATATTTGTGGCCGAGCGTTATCATTTATAACTCTGCAGGTTTGTGAATTGCAGTGCCCCTGAGCTCCATTTTTCAACTCGCTTTTTTGGGAGCTGGCCGCAAAAGCGCAGGAGTGCCTCAGGCCCTATTCTGGTTCCGGGCGGCAGGCCGAGCCTGTGGTTAATTCTTCTTCCTGATGGGAAAATAGAGTGACCTGTGCCTGTCCCAACACCTAGAGCTAGTCTCTCATTGGCTCCCCCTCTTCCCGTTCATCCTCAGGACAAATTGCAAGCTGTACGGAACAGGAGGTTAAAGGTGCTGATGCTCCAAGGAGGGAGAGTGCTAGTAAAGCGGCTGGAATGGCGAAGCCGAGCACAAGGAGATGAGAAATGAGGTGCGTTTTAGAAACCTTTCCCGATCACACGGTGTACCACCTTCTGGGTTTCTCATGCATGTTTTCGATGTAGGAAGATGCCCTTGAACCTGGAGATTTGGGACCCATGGGATGGGTAACAGGCAGTATTACTCTAAAGGCTCTGCGTTTGCTCCCCCAACCTCACCAAACCTCTCAGCCCCGAGAGTGTCCACCCTTCTGTCTCATCCAGCTGTGGGTCTAGATATGGTCAATCCAGGTTGCATCCCAGCCCCTGAAAGAATTTTGTAAGAATTTCTCTCTCTTTCACTGTCTTTGTTTCACGGGTTTTTAAAAGTAATTTATTTTTATAATGGGGTTTAGCTGCTTTTCACGGCTGTGTTTATGCCGCTTTACACCCACTTGACTCACTTCCAGAGAGATATCAATACATAGGTTTGAAGATTCTTACTAGTCAGATATATTCTTGTGCGGTGAATAGGGGGTGTTGAGTCCAGTTCACTGAGCAAGGAGTAGGTCTTTCTATTACATATTGGGTTTATGGAACGGTATCTGAGCTAATTTGAAACCCTTGTTTTATGCATCACCCCACCTCACCTTTCCCTTTAAGCAGCCATAGTGTGTTTTCTAAACGTGTGACTGTGTTCTGTTTTGTAATTCAGTTCAAGTGTAGCGGTTTTTACATTCCCTCTATAAGTGATAGCTTATGATAAGTGTCTTTTTCTGTGTGACTTATTTCACTCAGAATCGTCGTACCTAAATCCGCTCATCATGCTGCTACTAGCCTTATGACATTGATTCCATGGCTGAGTGATATTCCATTGTACAGAAGGACCACCACTTCTTTAACCATTTTTCTCTTTCCTGGGATATTTAAGGTGTCATGAAGTGGAGGTTCTTGTCAACAGAGCAGCCCTAAACTTTGGGGTGCCTGTGTCTTGCTGATTTTTAGTTTTCCCAATTTATACGCCCATGAGTGTAAGTGCCCTATGCGCTCTAAGCTGTGTTTTTTCGGTGTTTCAGGACACACCGTACACTTCTCCAGAGTGGCTGTTGGCAATTTACATCCCGCCCATCAGCGTAGCAAGGCTCCCATTTCTCCACGGCCTGTCCTGCATTTCTGGTTTTTACACTTTTTTCAGCATGGACCTTTTGACCGATGGGAAGCGAGACTTCTTTGTAGCGCTGATTTGCCTTTCCAGGTTGCTTGGTTGGCCAAAAAGGGCGTATGCGTTTTTTCCTGTATATATTCAGGAAAAAACGCATACGCCCTTTTTGGCCAAGGGCATCATTGTCGACGTTTTGCCGCTTTTCATGTGCTTTAAAGGCGATTCGAATCTACCTCCTGAAATCTGTTTCCTGCAATTCTGCCTTGCTTTCAAATCCTCTTCGTTGCCTTCCCTCAATATATTTGTGGCCGAGCGTTATCATTTATAACTCTGCAGGTTTGTGAATTGCAGTGCCCCTGAGCTCCATTTTTCAACTCGCTTTTTTGGGAGCTGGCCGCAAAAGCGCAGGAGTGCCTCAGGCCCTATTCTGGTTCCGGGCGGCAGGCCGAGCCTGTGGTTAATTCTTCTTCCTGATGGGAAAATAGAGTGACCTGTGCCTGTCCCAACACCTAGAGCTAGTCTCTCATTGGCTCCCCCTCTTCCCGTTCATCCTCAGGACAAATTGCAAGCTGTACGGAACAGGAGGTTAAAGGTGCTGATGCTCCAAGGAGGGAGAGTGCTAGTAAAGCGGCTGGAATGGCGAAGCCGAGCACAAGGAGATGAGAAATGAGGTGCGTTTTAGAAACCTTTCCCGATCACACGGTGTACCACCTTCTGGGTTTCTCATGCATGTTTTCGATGTAGGAAGATGCCCTTGAACCTGGAGATTTGGGACCCATGGGATGGGTAACAGGCAGTATTACTCTAAAGGTTCTGCGTTTGCTCCCCCAACCTGACCAAACCTCTCAGCCCCGAGAGTGTCCACCCTTCTGTCTCATCCAGCTGTGGGTCTAGACATGGTCAATCCAGGTTGCATCCCAGCCCCTGAAAGAATTTTGTAAGAATTTCTCTCTCTTTCACTGTCTTTGTTTCACGGGTTTTTAAAAGTAATTTATTTTTATAATGGGGTTTAGCTGCTTTTCACGGCTGGGTTTATGCCGCTTTACACCCACTTGACTCAATTCCAGAGAGATATCAATACATAGGTTTGAAGATTCTTACTAGTCAGATATATTCTTGTACGGTGAATAGGGGGTGTTGAGTCCAGTTCACTGAGCAAGGAGTAGGTCTTTCTATTACATATTGGGTTTATGGAACGGTATCTGAGCTAATTTGAAACCCTTGTTTTATGCATCACCCCACCTCACCTTTCCCTTTAAGCAGCCATAGTGTGTTTTCTAAACGTGTGACTCTGCTCTGTTTTGTAATTCAGTTCAAGTGTAGCGGTTTTTACATTCCCTCTATAAGTGATAGCTTATGATAAGTGTCTTTTTCTGTGTGACTTATTTCCCTCAGAATCGTCGTACCTAAATCCGCTCATCATGCTGCTACTAGCCTTATGACATTGATTTCATGGCTGAGTGATATTCCATTGTACAGAAGGACCACCACTTGTTTATCCATTTTTCTCTTTCCTGGGATATTTAAGGTGTCATGAAGTGGAGGTTCTTGTCAACAGAGCAGCCCTAAACTTTTGGGTGCCTGTGTCTTGCTGATTTTTAGTTTTCCCAATTTATATGCCCATGAGTGGAAGTGCCCTATGCGCTCTAAGCTGTGTTTTTTCGGTGTTTCAGGACACACCGTACACTTCTCCAGAGTGGCTGTTGGCAATTTACATCCCGCCCATCAGCGTAGCAAGGCTCCCATTTCTCCACGGCCTGTCCTGCATTTCTGGTTTTTACACTTTTTTCAGCATGGCCCTTTTGACCGATGGGAAGCGAGACTTCTTTGTAGCGCTGATTTGCCTTTCCAGGTTGCTTGGTTGGCCAAAAAGGGCGTATGCGTTTTTTCGTGAATATATTCAGGAAAAAACGCATACGCCCTTTTTGGCCAAGGGCATCATTGTCGACGTTTTGCCGCTTTTCATGTGCTTTAAAGGCGATTCGAATCTACCTCCTGAAATCTGTTTCCTGCAATTCTGCCTTGCTTTCAAATCCTCTTCGTTGCCTTCCCTCAATATATTTGTGGCCGAGCGTTATCATTTATAACTCTGCAGGTTTGTGAATTGCAGTGCCCCTGAGCTCCATTTTTCAACTCGCTTTTTTGGGAGCTGGCCGCAAAAGCGCAGGAGTGCCTCAGGCCCTATTCTGGTTCCGGGCGGCAGGCCGAGCCTGTGGTTAATTCTTCTTCCTGATGGGAAAATAGAGTGACCTGTGCCTGTCCCAACACCTAGAGCTAGTCTCTCATTGGCTCCCCCTCTTCCCGTTCACCCTCAGGACAAATTGCAAGCTGTACGGAACAGGAGGTTAAAGGTGCTGATGCTCCAAGGAGGGAGAGTGCTAGTAAAGCGGCTGGAATGGCGAAGCCGAGCACAAGGAGATGAGAAATGAGGTGCGTTTTAGAAACCTTTCCCGATCACACGGTGTACCACCTTCTGGGTTTCTCATGCATGTTTTCGATGTAGGAAGATGCCCTTGAACCTGGAGATTTGGGACCCATGGGATGGGTAACAGGCAGTATTACTCTAAAGGCTCTGCGTTTGCTCCCCCAACCTCACCAAACCTCTCAGCCCCGAGAGTGTCCACCCTTCTGTCTCATCCAGCTGTGGGTCTAGACATGGTCAATCCAGGTTGCATCCCAGCCCCTGAAAGAATTTTGTAAGAATTTCTCTCTCTTTCACTGTCTTTGTTTCACGGGTTTTTAAAAGTAATTTATTTTTATAATGGGGTTTAGCTGCTTTTCACGGCTGGGTTTATGCCGCTTTACACCCACTTGACTCAATTCCAGAGAGATATCAATACATAGGTTTGAAGATTCTTACTAGTCAGATATATTCTTGTACGGTGAATAGGGGGTGTTGAGTCCAGTTCACTGAGCAAGGAGTAGGTCTTTCTATTACATATTGGGTTTATGGAACGGTATCTGAGCTAATTTGAAACCCTTGTTTTATGCTTCACCCCACCTCACCTTTCCCTTTAAGCAGCCATAGTGTGTTTTCTAAACGTGTGACTCTGCTCTGTTTTGTAATTCAGTTCAAGTGTAGCGGTTTTTACATTCCCTCTATAAGTGATAGCTTATGATAAGTGTCTTTTTCTGTGTGACTTATTTCACTCAGAATCGTCGTACCTAAATCCGCTCATCATGCTGCTACTAGCCTTATGACATTGATTTCATGGCTGAGTGATATTCCATTGTACAGAAGGACCACCACTTCTTTAACCATTTTTCTCTTTCCTGGGATATTTAAGGTGTCATGAAGTGGAGGTTCTTGTCAACAGAGCAGCCCTAAACTTTGGGGTGCCTGTGTCTTGCTGATTTTTAGTTTTCCCAATTTATACGCCCATGAGTGGAAGTGCCCTATGCGCTCTAAGCTGTGTTTTTTCGGTGTTTCAGGACACACCGTACACTTCTCCAGAGTGGCTGTTGGCAATTTACATCCCGCCCATCAGCGTATCAAGGCTCCCATTTCTCCACGGCCTGTCCTGCATTTCTGGTTTTTACACTTTTTTCAGCATGGACCTTTTGACCGATGGGAAGCGAGACTTCTTTGTAGCGCTGATTTGCCTTTCCAGGTTGCTTGGTTGGCCAAAAAGGGCGTATGCGTTTTTTCCTGTATATATTCAGGAAAAAACGCATACGCCCTTTTTGGCCAAGGGCATCATTGTCGACGTTTTGCCGCTTTTCATGTGCTTTAAAGGCGATTCGAATCTACCTCCTGAAATCTGTTTCCTGCAATTCTGCCTTGCTTTCAAATCCTCTTCGTTGCCTTCCCTCAATATATTTGTGGCCGAGAGTTATCATTTATAACTCTGCAGGTTTGTGAATTGCAGTGCCCCTGAGCTCCATTTTTCAACTCGCTTTTTTGGGAGCTGGCCGCAAAAGCGCAGGAGTTCCTCAGGCCCTATTCTGGTTCCGGGCGGCAGGCCGAGCCTGTGGTTAATTCTTCTTCCTGATGGGAAAATAGAGTGATCTGTGCCTGTCCCAACACCTAGAGCTAGTCTCTCATTGGCTCCCCCTCTTCCCGTTCATCCTCAGGACAAATTGCAAGCTGTACGGAACAGGAGGTTAAAGGTGCTGATGCTCCAAGGAGGGAGAGTGCTAGTAAAGCGGCTGGAATGGCGAAGCCGAGCACAAGGAGATGAGAAATGAGGTGCGTTTTAGAAACCTTTCCCGATCACACGGTGTACCACCTTCTGGGTTTCTCATGCATGTTTTCGATGTAGGAAGATGCCCTTGAACCTGGAGATTTGGGACCCATGGGATGGGTAACAGGCAGTATTACTCTAAAGGCTCTGCGTTTGCTCCCCCAACCTCACCAAACCTCTCAGCCCCGAGAGTGTCCACCCTTCTGTCTCATCCAGCTGTGGGTCTAGATATGGTCAATCCAGGTTGCATCCCAGCCCCTGAAAGAATTTTGTAAGAATTTCTCTCTCTTTCACTGTCTTTGTTTCACGGGTTTTTAAAAGTAATTTATTTTTATAATGGGGTTTAGCTGCTTTTCACGGCTGTGTTTATGCCGCTTTACACCCACTTGACTCACTTCCAGAGAGATATCAATACATAGGTTTGAAGATTCTTACTAGTCAGATATATTCTTGTGCGGTGAATAGGGGGTGTTGAGTCCAGTTCACTGAGCAAGGAGTAGGTCTTTCTATTACATATTGGGTTTATGGAACGGTATCTGAGCTAATTTGAAACCCTTGTTTTATGCATCACCCCACCTCACCTTTCCCTTTAAGCAGCCATAGTGTGTTTTCTAAACGTGTGACTGTGTTCTGTTTTGTAATTCAGTTCAAGTGTAGCGGTTTTTACATTCCCTCTATAAGTGATAGCTTATGATAAGTGTCTTTTTCTGTGTGACTTATTTCACTCAGAATCGTCGTACCTAAATCCGCTCATCATGCTGCTACTAGCCTTATGACATTGATTTCATGGCTGAGTGATATTCCATTGTACAGAAGGACCACCACTTCTTTAACCATTTTTCTCTTTCCTGGGATATTTAAGGTGTCATGAAGTGGAGGTTCTTGTCAACAGAGCAGCCCTAAACTTTGGGGTGCCTGTGTCTTGCTGATTTTTAGTTTTCCCAATTTATACGCCCATGAGTGGAAGTGCCCTATGCGCTCTAAGCTGTGTTTTTTCAGTGTTTCAGGACACACCGTACACTTCTCCAGAGTGGCTGTTGGCAATTTACATCCCGCCCATCAGCGTAGCAAGGCTCCCATTTCTCCACGGCCTGTCCTGCATTTCTGGTTTTTACACTTTTTTCAGCATGGCCCTTTTGACCGATGGGAAGCGAGACTTCTTTGTAGCGCTGATTTGCCTTTCCAGGTTGCTTGGTTGGCCAAAAAGGGCGTATGCGTTTTTTCCTGTATATATTCAGGAAAAAACGCATACGCCCTTTTTGGCCAAGGGCATCATTGTCGACGTTTTGCCGCTTTTCATGTGCTTTAAAGGCGATTCGAATCTACCTCCTGAAATCTGTTTCCTGCAATTCTGCCTTGCTTTCAAATCCTCTTCGTTGCCTTCCCTCAATATATTTGTGGCCGAGCGTTATCATTTATAACTCTGCAGGTTTGTGAATTGCAGTGCCCCTGAGCTCCATTTTTCAACTCGCTTTTTTGGGAGCTGGCCGCAAAAGCGCAGGAGTGCCTCAGGCCCTATTCTGGTTCCGGGCGGCAGGCCGAGCCTGTGGTTAATTCTTCTTCCTGATGGGAAAATAGAGTGACCTGTGCCTGTCCCAACACCTAGAGCTAGTCTCTCATTGGCTCCCCCTCTTCCCGTTCATCCTCAGGACAAATTGCAAGCTGTACGGAACAGGAGGTTAAAGGTGCTGATGCTCCAAGGAGGGAGAGTGCTAGTAAAGCGGCTGGAATGGCGAAGCCGAGCACAAGGAGATGAGAAATGAGGTGCGTTTTAGAAACCTTTCCCGATCACACGGTGTACCACCTTCTGGGTTTCTCATGCATGTTTTCGATGTAGGAAGATGCCCTTGAACCTGGAGATTTGGGACCCATGGGATGGGTAACAGGCAGTATTACTCTAAAGGCTCTGCGTTTGCTCCCCCAACCTCACCAAACCTCTCAGCCCCGAGAGTGTCCACCCTTCTGTCTCATCCAGCTGTGGGTCTAGATATGGTCAATCCAGGTTGCATCCCAGCCCCTGAAAGAATTTTGTAAGAATTTCTCTCTCTTTCACTGTCTTTGTTTCACGGGTTTTTAAAAGTAATTTATTTTTATAATGGGGTTTAGCTGCTTTTCACGGCTGTGTTTATGCCGCTTTACACCCACTTGACTCACTTCCAGAGAGATATCAATACATAGGTTTGAAGATTCTTACTAGTCAGATATATTCTTGTGCGGTGAATAGGGGGTGTTGAGTCCAGTTCACTGAGCAAGGAGTAGGTCTTTCTATTACATATTGGGTTTATGGAACGGTATCTGAGCTAATTTGAAACCCTTGTTTTATGCATCACCCCACCTCACCTTTCCCTTTAAGCAGCCATAGTGTGTTTTCTAAACGTGTGACTGTGTTCTGTTTTGTAATTCAGTTCAAGTGTAGCGGTTTTTACATTCCCTCTATAAGTGATAGCTTATGATAAGTGTCTTTTTCTGTGTGACTTATTTCACTCAGAATCGTCGTACCTAAATCCGCTCATCATGCTGCTACTAGCCTTATGACATTGATTCCATGGCTGAGTGATATTCCATTGTACAGAAGGACCACCACTTCTTTAACCATTTTTCTCTTTCCTGGGATATTTAAGGTGTCATGAAGTGGAGGTTCTTGTCAACAGAGCAGCCCTAAACTTTTGGGTGCCTGTGTCTTGCTGATTTTTAGTTTTCCCAATTTATACGCCCATGAGTGGAAGTGCCCTATGCGCTCTAAGCTGTGTTTTTTCGGTGTTTCAGGACACACCGTACACTTCTCCAGAGTGGCTGTTGGCAATTTACATCCCGCCCATCAGCGTAGCAAGGCTCCCATTTCTCCACGGCCTGTCCTGCATTTCTGGTTTTTACACTTTTTTCAGCATGGCCCTTTTGACCGATGGGAAGCGAGACTTCTTTGTAGCGCTGATTTGCCTTTCCAGGTTGCTTGGTTGGCCAAAAAGGGCGTATGCGTTTTTTCGTGAATATATTCAGGAAAAAACGCATACGCCCTTTTTGGCCAAGGGCATCATTGTCGACGTTTTGCCGCTTTTCATGTGCTTTAAAGGCGATTCGAATCTACCTCCTGAAATCTGTTTCCTGCAATTCTGCCTTGCTTTCAAATCCTCTTCGTTGCCTTCCCTCAATATATTTGTGGCCGAGCGTTATCATTTATAACTCTGCAGGTTTGTGAATTGCAGTGCCCCTGAGCTCCATTTTTCAACTCGCTTTTTTGGGAGCTGGCCGCAAAAGCGCAGGAGTGCCTCAGGCCCTATTCTGGTTCCGGGCGGCAGGCCGAGCCTGTGGTTAATTCTTCTTCCTGATGGGAAAATAGAGTGACCTGTGCCTGTCCCAACACCTAGAGCTAGTCTCTCATTGGCTCCCCCTCTTCCCGTTCACCCTCAGGACAAATTGCAAGCTGTACGGAACAGGAGGTTAAAGGTGCTGATGCTCCAAGGAGGGAGAGTGCTAGTAAAGCGGCTGGAATGGCGAAGCCGAGCACAAGGAGATGAGAAATGAGGTGCGTTTTAGAAACCTTTCCCGATCACACGGTGTACCACCTTCTGGGTTTCTCATGCATGTTTTCGATGTAGGAAGATGCCCTTGAACCTGGAGATTTGGGACCCATGGGATGGGTAACAGGCAGTATTACTCTAAAGGCTCTGCGTTTGCTCCCCCAACCTCACCAAACCTCTCAGCCCCGAGAGTGTCCACCCTTCTGTCTCATCCAGCTGTGGGTCTAGATATGGTCAATCCAGGTTGCATCCCAGCCCCTGAAAGAATTTTGTAAGAATTTCTCTCTCTTTCACTGTCTTTGTTTCACGGGTTTTTAAAAGTAATTTATTTTTATAATGGGGTTTAGCTGCTTTTCACGGCTGTGTTTATGCCGCTTTACACCCACTTGACTCACTTCCAGAGAGATATCAATACATAGGTTTGAAGATTCTTACTAGTCAGATATATTCTTGTGCGGTGAATAGGGGGTGTTGAGTCCAGTTCACTGAGCAAGGAGTAGGTCTTTCTATTACATATTGGGTTTATGGAACGGTATCTGAGCTAATTTGAAACCCTTGTTTTATGCATCACCCCACCTCACCTTTCCCTTTAAGCAGCCATAGTGTGTTTTCTAAACGTGTGACTCTGTTCTGTTTTGTAATTCAGTTCAAGTGTAGCGGTTTTTACATTCCCTCTATAAGTGATAGCTTATGATAAGTGTCTTTTTCTGTGTGACTTATTTCACTCAGAATCGTCGTACCTAAATCCGCTCATCATGCTGCTACTAGCCTTATGACATTGATTTCATGGCTGAGTGATATTCCATTGTACAGAAGGACCACCACTTCTTTAACCATTTTTCTCTTTCCTGGGATATTTAAGGTGTCATGAAGTGGAGGTTCTTGTCAACAGAGCAGCCCTAAACTTTGGGGTGCCTGTGTCTTGCTGATTTTTAGTTTTCCCAATTTATACGCCCATGAGTGGAAGTGCCCTATGCGCTCTAAGCTGTGTTTTTTCGGTGTTTCAGGACACACCGTACACTTCTCCAGAGTGGCTGTTGGCAATTTACATCCCGCCCATCAGCGTAGCAAGGCTCCCATTTCTCCACGGCCTGTCCTGCATTTCTGGTTTTTACACTTTTTTCAGCATGGCCCTTTTGACCGATGGGAAGCGAGACTTCTTTGTAGCGCTGATTTGCCTTTCCAGGTTGCTTGGTTGGCCAAAAAGGGCGTATGCGTTTTTTCGTGAATATATTCAGGAAAAAACGCATACGCCCTTTTTGGCCAAGGGCATCATTGTCGAAGTTTTGCCGCTTTTCATGTGCTTTAAAGGCGATTCGAATCTACCTCCTGAAATCTGTTTCCTGCAATTCTGCCTTGCTTTCAAATCCTCTTCGTTGCCTTCCCTCAATATATTTGTGGCCGAGAGTTATCATTTATAACTCTGCAGGTTTGTGAATTGCAGTGCCCCTGAGCTCCATTTTTCAACTCGCTTTTTTGGGAGCTGGCCGCAAAAGCGCAGGAGTGCCTCAGGCCCTATTCTGGTTCCGGGCGGCAGGCCGAGCCTGTGGTTAATTCTTCTTCCTGATGGGAAAATAGAGTGATCTGTGCCTGTCCCAACACCTAGAGCTAGTCTCTCATTGGCTCCCCCTCTTCCCGTTCATCCTCAGGACAAATTGCAAGCTGTACGGAACAGGAGGTTAAAGGTGCTGATGCTCCAAGGAGGGAGAGTGCTAGTAAAGCGGCTGGAATGGCGAAGCCGAGCACAAGGAGATGAGAAATGAGGTGCGTTTTAGAAACCTTTCCCGATCACACGGTGTACCACCTTCTGGGTTTCTCATGCATGTTTTCGATGTAGGAAGATGCCCTTGAACCTGGAGATTTGGGACCCATGGGATGGGTAACAGGCAGTATTACTCTAAAGGCTCTGCGTTTGCTCCCCCAACCTCACCAAACCTCTCAGCCCCGAGAGTGTCCACCCTTCTGTCTCATCCAGCTGTGGGTCTAGATATGGTCAATCCAGGTTGCATCCCAGCCCCTGAAAGAATTTTGTAAGAATTTCTCTCTCTTTCACTGTCTTTGTTTCACGGGTTTTTAAAAGTAATTTATTTTTATAATGGGGTTTAGCTGCTTTTCACGGCTGTGTTTATGCCGCTTTACACCCACTTGACTCACTTCCAGAGAGATATCAATACATAGGTTTGAAGATTCTTACTAGTCAGATATATTCTTGTGCGGTGAATAGGGGGTGTTGAGTCCAGTTCACTGAGCAAGGAGTAGGTCTTTCTATTACATATTGGGTTTATGGAACGGTATCTGAGCTAATTTGAAACCCTTGTTTTATGCATCACCCCACCTCACCTTTCCCTTTAAGCAGCCATAGTGTGTTTTCTAAACGTGTGACTGTGTTCTGTTTTGTAATTCAGTTCAAGTGTAGCGGTTTTTACATTCCCTCTATAAGTGATAGCTTATGATAAGTGTCTTTTTCTGTGTGACTTATTTCACTCAGAATCGTCGTACCTAAATCCGCTCATCATGCTGCTACTAGCCTTATGACATTGATTTCATGGCTGAGTGATATTCCATTGTACAGAAGGACCACCACTTCTTTAACCATTTTTCTCTTTCCTGGGATATTTAAGGTGTCATGAAGTGGAGGTTCTTGTCAACAGAGCAGCCCTAAACTTTGGGGTGCCTGTGTCTTGCTGATTTTTAGTTTTCCCAATTTATACGCCCATGAGTGGAAGTGCCCTATGCGCTCTAAGCTGTGTTTTTTCAGTGTTTCAGGACACACCGTACACTTCTCCAGAGTGGCTGTTGGCAATTTACATCCCGCCCATCAGCGTAGCAAGGCTCCCATTTCTCCACGGCCTGTCCTGCATTTCTGGTTTTTACACTTTTTTCAGCATGGCCCTTTTGACCGATGGGAAGCGAGACTTCTTTGTAGCGCTGATTTGCCTTTCCAGGTTGCTTGGTTGGCCAAAAAGGGCGTATGCGTTTTTTCCTGTATATATTCAGGAAAAAACGCATACGCCCTTTTTGGCCAAGGGCATCATTGTCGACGTTTTGCCGCTTTTCATGTGCTTTAAAGGCGATTCGAATCTACCTCCTGAAATCTGTTTCCTGCAATTCTGCCTTGCTTTCAAATCCTCTTCGTTGCCTTCCCTCAATATATTTGTGGCCGAGCGTTATCATTTATAACTCTGCAGGTTTGTGAATTGCAGTGCCCCTGAGCTCCATTTTTCAACTCGCTTTTTTGGGAGCTGGCCGCAAAAGCGCAGGAGTGCCTCAGGCCCTATTCTGGTTCCGGGCGGCAGGCCGAGCCTGTGGTTAATTCTTCTTCCTGATGGGAAAATAGAGTGACCTGTGCCTGTCCCAACACCTAGAGCTAGTCTCTCATTGGCTCCCCCTCTTCCCGTTCATCCTCAGGACAAATTGCAAGCTGTACGGAACAGGAGGTTAAAGGTGCTGATGCTCCAAGGAGGGAGAGTGCTAGTAAAGCGGCTGGAATGGCGAAGCCGAGCACAAGGAGATGAGAAATGAGGTGCGTTTTAGAAACCTTTCCCGATCACACGGTGTACCACCTTCTGGGTTTCTCATGCATGTTTTCGATGTAGGAAGATGCCCTTGAACCTGGAGATTTGGGACCCATGGGATGGGTAACAGGCAGTATTACTCTAAAGGCTCTGCGTTTGCTCCCCCAACCTCACCAAACCTCTCAGCCCCGAGAGTGTCCACCCTTCTGTCTCATCCAGCTGTGGGTCTAGATATGGTCAATCCAGGTTGCATCCCAGCCCCTGAAAGAATTTTGTAAGAATTTCTCTCTCTTTCACTGTCTTTGTTTCACGGGTTTTTAAAAGTAATTTATTTTTATAATGGGGTTTAGCTGCTTTTCACGGCTGTGTTTATGCCGCTTTACACCCACTTGACTCACTTCCAGAGAGATATCAATACATAGGTTTGAAGATTCTTACTAGTCAGATATATTCTTGTGCGGTGAATAGGGGGTGTTGAGTCCAGTTCACTGAGCAAGGAGTAGGTCTTTCTATTACATATTGGGTTTATGGAACGGTATCTGAGCTAATTTGAAACCCTTGTTTTATGCATCACCCCACCTCACCTTTCCCTTTAAGCAGCCATAGTGTGTTTTCTAAACGTGTGACTGTGTTCTGTTTTGTAATTCAGTTCAAGTGTAGCGGTTTTTACATTCCCTCTATAAGTGATAGCTTATGATAAGTGTCTTTTTCTGTGTGACTTATTTCACTCAGAATCGTCGTACCTAAATCCGCTCATCATGCTGCTACTAGCCTTATGACATTGATTCCATGGCTGAGTGATATTCCATTGTACAGAAGGACCACCACTTCTTTAACCATTTTTCTCTTTCCTGGGATATTTAAGGTGTCATGAAGTGGAGGTTCTTGTCAACAGAGCAGCCCTAAACTTTGGGGTGCCTGTGTCTTGCTGATTTTTAGTTTTCCCAATTTATACGCCCATGAGTGGAAGTGCCCTATGCGCTCTAAGCTGTGTTTTTTCGGTGTTTCAGGACACACCGTACACTTCTCCAGAGTGGCTGTTGGCAATTTACATCCCGCCCATCAGCGTAGCAAGGCTCCCATTTCTCCACGGCCTGTCCTGCATTTCTGGTTTTTACACTTTTTTCAGCATGGACCTTTTGACCGATGGGAAGCGAGACTTCTTTGTAGCGCTGATTTGCCTTTCCAGGTTGCTTGGTTGGCCAAAAAGGGCGTATGCGTTTTTTCCTGTATATATTCAGGAAAAAACGCATACGCCCTTTTTGGCCAAGGGCATCATTGTCGACGTTTTGCCGCTTTTCATGTGCTTTAAAGGCGATTCGAATCTACCTCCTGAAATCTGTTTCCTGCAATTCTGCCTTGCTTTCAAATCCTCTTCGTTGCCTTCCCTCAATATATTTGTGGCCGAGCGTTATCATTTATAACTCTGCAGGTTTGTGAATTGCAGTGCCCCTGAGCTCCATTTTTCAACTCGCTTTTTTGGGAGCTGGCCGCAAAAGCGCAGGAGTGCCTCAGGCCCTATTCTGGTTCCGGGCGGCAGGCCGAGCCTGTGGTTAATTCTTCTTCCTGATGGGAAAATAGAGTGACCTGTGCCTGTCCCAACACCTAGAGCTAGTCTCTCATTGGCTCCCCCTCTTCCCGTTCATCCTCAGGACAAATTGCAAGCTGTACGGAACAGGAGGTTAAAGGTGCTGATGCTCCAAGGAGGGAGAGTGCTAGTAAAGCGGCTGGAATGGCGAAGCCGAGCACAAGGAGATGAGAAATGAGGTGCGTTTTAGAAACCTTTCCCGATCACACGGTGTACCACCTTCTGGGTTTCTCATGCATGTTTTCGATGTAGGAAGATGCCCTTGAACCTGGAGATTTGGGACCCATGGGATGGGTAACAGGCAGTATTACTCTAAAGGTTCTGCGTTTGCTCCCCCAACCTGACCAAACCTCTCAGCCCCGAGAGTGTCCACCCTTCTGTCTCATCCAGCTGTGGGTCTAGACATGGTCAATCCAGGTTGCATCCCAGCCCCTGAAAGAATTTTGTAAGAATTTCTCTCTCTTTCACTGTCTTTGTTTCACGGGTTTTTAAAAGTAATTTATTTTTATAATGGGGTTTAGCTGCTTTTCACGGCTGGGTTTATGCCGCTTTACACCCACTTGACTCAATTCCAGAGAGATATCAATACATAGGTTTGAAGATTCTTACTAGTCAGATATATTCTTGTACGGTGAATAGGGGGTGTTGAGTCCAGTTCACTGAGCAAGGAGTAGGTCTTTCTATTACATATTGGGTTTATGGAACGGTATCTGAGCTAATTTGAAACCCTTGTTTTATGCATCACCCCACCTCACCTTTCCCTTTAAGCAGCCATAGTGTGTTTTCTAAACGTGTGACTCTGCTCTGTTTTGTAATTCAGTTCAAGTGTAGCGGTTTTTACATTCCCTCTATAAGTGATAGCTTATGATAAGTGTCTTTTTCTGTGTGACTTATTTCCCTCAGAATCGTCGTACCTAAATCCGCTCATCATGCTGCTACTAGCCTTATGACATTGATTTCATGGCTGAGTGATATTCCATTGTACAGAAGGACCACCACTTGTTTATCCATTTTTCTCTTTCCTGGGATATTTAAGGTGTCATGAAGTGGAGGTTCTTGTCAACAGAGCAGCCCTAAACTTTTGGGTGCCTGTGTCTTGCTGATTTTTAGTTTTCCCAATTTATATGCCCATGAGTGGAAGTGCCCTATGCGCTCTAAGCTGTGTTTTTTCGGTGTTTCAGGACACACCGTACACTTCTCCAGAGTGGCTGTTGGCAATTTACATCCCGCCCATCAGCGTAGCAAGGCTCCCATTTCTCCACGGCCTGTCCTGCATTTCTGGTTTTTACACTTTTTTCAGCATGGCCCTTTTGACCGATGGGAAGCGAGACTTCTTTGTAGCGCTGATTTGCCTTTCCAGGTTGCTTGGTTGGCCAAAAAGGGCGTATGCGTTTTTTCGTGAATATATTCAGGAAAAAACGCATACGCCCTTTTTGGCCAAGGGCATCATTGTCGACGTTTTGCCGCTTTTCATGTGCTTTAAAGGCGATTCGAATCTACCTCCTGAAATCTGTTTCCTGCAATTCTGCCTTGCTTTCAAATCCTCTTCGTTGCCTTCCCTCAATATATTTGTGGCCGAGCGTTATCATTTATAACTCTGCAGGTTTGTGAATTGCAGTGCCCCTGAGCTCCATTTTTCAACTCGCTTTTTTGGGAGCTGGCCGCAAAAGCGCAGGAGTGCCTCAGGCCCTATTCTGGTTCCGGGCGGCAGGCCGAGCCTGTGGTTAATTCTTCTTCCTGATGGGAAAATAGAGTGACCTGTGCCTGTCCCAACACCTAGAGCTAGTCTCTCATTGGCTCCCCCTCTTCCCGTTCACCCTCAGGACAAATTGCAAGCTGTACGGAACAGGAGGTTAAAGGTGCTGATGCTCCAAGGAGGGAGAGTGCTAGTAAAGCGGCTGGAATGGCGAAGCCGAGCACAAGGAGATGAGAAATGAGGTGCGTTTTAGAAACCTTTCCCGATCACACGGTGTACCACCTTCTGGGTTTCTCATGCATGTTTTCGATGTAGGAAGATGCCCTTGAACCTGGAGATTTGGGACCCATGGGATGGGTAACAGGCAGTATTACTCTAAAGGCTCTGCGTTTGCTCCCCCAACCTCACCAAACCTCTCAGCCCCGAGAGTGTCCACCCTTCTGTCTCATCCAGCTGTGGGTCTAGACATGGTCAATCCAGGTTGCATCCCAGCCCCTGAAAGAATTTTGTAAGAATTTCTCTCTCTTTCACTGTCTTTGTTTCACGGGTTTTTAAAAGTAATTTATTTTTATAATGGGGTTTAGCTGCTTTTCACGGCTGTGTTTATGCCGCTTTACACCCACTTGACTCAATTCCAGAGAGATATCAATACATAGGTTTGAAGATTCTTACTAGTCAGATATATTCTTGTACGGTGAATAGGGGGTGTTGAGTCCAGTTCACTGAGCAAGGAGTAGGTCTTTCTATTACATATTGGGTTTATGGAACGGTATCTGAGCTAATTTGAAACCCTTGTTTTATGCTTCACCCCACCTCACCTTTCCCTTTAAGCAGCCATAGTGTGTTTTCTAAACGTGTGACTCTGCTCTGTTTTGTAATTCAGTTCAAGTGTAGCGGTTTTTACATTCCCTCTATAAGTGATAGCTTATGATAAGTGTCTTTTTCTGTGTGACTTATTTCACTCAGAATCGTCGTACCTAAATCCGCTCATCATGCTGCTACTAGCCTTATGACATTGATTTCATGGCTGAGTGATATTCCATTGTACAGAAGGACCACCACTTCTTTAACCATTTTTCTCTTTCCTGGGATATTTAAGGTGTCATGAAGTGGAGGTTCTTGTCAACAGAGCAGCCCTAAACTTTGGGGTGCCTGTGTCTTGCTGATTTTTAGTTTTCCCAATTTATACGCCCATGAGTGGAAGTGCCCTATGCGCTCTAAGCTGTGTTTTTTCGGTGTTTCAGGACACACCGTACACTTCTCCAGAGTGGCTGTTGGCAATTTACATCCCGCCCATCAGCGTATCAAGGCTCCCATTTCTCCACGGCCTGTCCTGCATTTCTGGTTTTTACACTTTTTTCAGCATGGACCTTTTGACCGATGGGAAGCGAGACTTCTTTGTAGCGCTGATTTGCCTTTCCAGGTTGCTTGGTTGGCCAAAAAGGGCGTATGCGTTTTTTCCTGTATATATTCAGGAAAAAACGCATACGCCCTTTTTGGCCAAGGGCATCATTGTCGACGTTTTGCCGCTTTTCATGTGCTTTAAAGGCGATTCGAATCTACCTCCTGAAATCTGTTTCCTGCAATTCTGCCTTGCTTTCAAATCCTCTTCGTTGCCTTCCCTCAATATATTTGTGGCCGAGAGTTATCATTTATAACTCTGCAGGTTTGTGAATTGCAGTGCCCCTGAGCTCCATTTTTCAACTCGCTTTTTTGGGAGCTGGCCGCAAAAGCGCAGGAGTTCCTCAGGCCCTATTCTGGTTCCGGGCGGCAGGCCGAGCCTGTGGTTAATTCTTCTTCCTGATGGGAAAATAGAGTGATCTGTGCCTGTCCCAACACCTAGAGCTAGTCTCTCATTGGCTCCCCCTCTTCCCGTTCATCCTCAGGACAAATTGCAAGCTGTACGGAACAGGAGGTTAAAGGTGCTGATGCTCCAAGGAGGGAGAGTGCTAGTAAAGCGGCTGGAATGGCGAAGCCGAGCACAAGGAGATGAGAAATGAGGTGCGTTTTAGAAACCTTTCCCGATCACACGGTGTACCACCTTCTGGGTTTCTCATGCATGTTTTCGATGTAGGAAGATGCCCTTGAACCTGGAGATTTGGGACCCATGGGATGGGTAACAGGCAGTATTACTCTAAAGGCTCTGCGTTTGCTCCCCCAACCTCACCAAACCTCTCAGCCCCGAGAGTGTCCACCCTTCTGTCTCATCCAGCTGTGGGTCTAGATATGGTCAATCCAGGTTGCATCCCAGCCCCTGAAAGAATTTTGTAAGAATTTCTCTCTCTTTCACTGTCTTTGTTTCACGGGTTTTTAAAAGTAATTTATTTTTATAATGGGGTTTAGCTGCTTTTCACGGCTGTGTTTATGCCGCTTTACACCCACTTGACTCACTTCCAGAGAGATATCAATACATAGGTTTGAAGATTCTTACTAGTCAGATATATTCTTGTGCGGTGAATAGGGGGTGTTGAGTCCAGTTCACTGAGCAAGGAGTAGGTCTTTCTATTACATATTGGGTTTATGGAACGGTATCTGAGCTAATTTGAAACCCTTGTTTTATGCATCACCCCACCTCACCTTTCCCTTTAAGCAGCCATAGTGTGTTTTCTAAACGTGTGACTGTGTTCTGTTTTGTAATTCAGTTCAAGTGTAGCGGTTTTTACATTCCCTCTATAAGTGATAGCTTATGATAAGTGTCTTTTTCTGTGTGACTTATTTCACTCAGAATCGTCGTACCTAAATCCGCTCATCATGCTGCTACTAGCCTTATGACATTGATTTCATGGCTGAGTGATATTCCATTGTACAGAAGGACCACCACTTCTTTAACCATTTTTCTCTTTCCTGGGATATTTAAGGTGTCATGAAGTGGAGGTTCTTGTCAACAGAGCAGCCCTAAACTTTGGGGTGCCTGTGTCTTGCTGATTTTTAGTTTTCCCAATTTATACGCCCATGAGTGGAAGTGCCCTATGCGCTCTAAGCTGTGTTTTTTCAGTGTTTCAGGACACACCGTACACTTCTCCAGAGTGGCTGTTGGCAATTTACATCCCGCCCATCAGCGTAGCAAGGCTCCCATTTCTCCACGGCCTGTCCTGCATTTCTGGTTTTTACACTTTTTTCAGCATGGCCCTTTTGACCGATGGGAAGCGAGACTTCTTTGTAGCGCTGATTTGCCTTTCCAGGTTGCTTGGTTGGCCAAAAAGGGCGTATGCGTTTTTTCCTGTATATATTCAGGAAAAAACGCATACGCCCTTTTTGGCCAAGGGCATCATTGTCGACGTTTTGCCGCTTTTCATGTGCTTTAAAGGCGATTCGAATCTACCTCCTGAAATCTGTTTCCTGCAATTCTGCCTTGCTTTCAAATCCTCTTCGTTGCCTTCCCTCAATATATTTGTGGCCGAGCGTTATCATTTATAACTCTGCAGGTTTGTGAATTGCAGTGCCCCTGAGCTCCATTTTTCAACTCGCTTTTTTGGGAGCTGGCCGCAAAAGCGCAGGAGTGCCTCAGGCCCTATTCTGGTTCCGGGCGGCAGGCCGAGCCTGTGGTTAATTCTTCTTCCTGATGGGAAAATAGAGTGACCTGTGCCTGTCCCAACACCTAGAGCTAGTCTCTCATTGGCTCCCCCTCTTCCCGTTCATCCTCAGGACAAATTGCAAGCTGTACGGAACAGGAGGTTAAAGGTGCTGATGCTCCAAGGAGGGAGAGTGCTAGTAAAGCGGCTGGAATGGCGAAGCCGAGCACAAGGAGATGAGAAATGAGGTGCGTTTTAGAAACCTTTCCCGATCACACGGTGTACCACCTTCTGGGTTTCTCATGCATGTTTTCGATGTAGGAAGATGCCCTTGAACCTGGAGATTTGGGACCCATGGGATGGGTAACAGGCAGTATTACTCTAAAGGCTCTGCGTTTGCTCCCCCAACCTCACCAAACCTCTCAGCCCCGAGAGTGTCCACCCTTCTGTCTCATCCAGCTGTGGGTCTAGATATGGTCAATCCAGGTTGCATCCCAGCCCCTGAAAGAATTTTGTAAGAATTTCTCTCTCTTTCACTGTCTTTGTTTCACGGGTTTTTAAAAGTAATTTATTTTTATAATGGGGTTTAGCTGCTTTTCACGGCTGTGTTTATGCCGCTTTACACCCACTTGACTCACTTCCAGAGAGATATCAATACATAGGTTTGAAGATTCTTACTAGTCAGATATATTCTTGTGCGGTGAATAGGGGGTGTTGAGTCCAGTTCACTGAGCAAGGAGTAGGTCTTTCTATTACATATTGGGTTTATGGAACGGTATCTGAGCTAATTTGAAACCCTTGTTTTATGCATCACCCCACCTCACCTTTCCCTTTAAGCAGCCATAGTGTGTTTTCTAAACGTGTGACTGTGTTCTGTTTTGTAATTCAGTTCAAGTGTAGCGGTTTTTACATTCCCTCTATAAGTGATAGCTTATGATAAGTGTCTTTTTCTGTGTGACTTATTTCACTCAGAATCGTCGTACCTAAATCCGCTCATCATGCTGCTACTAGCCTTATGACATTGATTCCATGGCTGAGTGATATTCCATTGTACAGAAGGACCACCACTTCTTTAACCATTTTTCTCTTTCCTGGGATATTTAAGGTGTCATGAAGTGGAGGTTCTTGTCAACAGAGCAGCCCTAAACTTTTGGGTGCCTGTGTCTTGCTGATTTTTAGTTTTCCCAATTTATACGCCCATGAGTGGAAGTGCCCTATGCGCTCTAAGCTGTGTTTTTTCGGTGTTTCAGGACACACCGTACACTTCTCCAGAGTGGCTGTTGGCAATTTACATCCCGCCCATCAGCGTAGCAAGGCTCCCATTTCTCCACGGCCTGTCCTGCATTTCTGGTTTTTACACTTTTTTCAGCATGGCCCTTTTGACCGATGGGAAGCGAGACTTCTTTGTAGCGCTGATTTGCCTTTCCAGGTTGCTTGGTTGGCCAAAAAGGGCGTATGCGTTTTTTCGTGAATATATTCAGGAAAAAACGCATACGCCCTTTTTGGCCAAGGGCATCATTGTCGACGTTTTGCCGCTTTTCATGTGCTTTAAAGGCGATTCGAATCTACCTCCTGAAATCTGTTTCCTGCAATTCTGCCTTGCTTTCAAATCCTCTTCGTTGCCTTCCCTCAATATATTTGTGGCCGAGCGTTATCATTTATAACTCTGCAGGTTTGTGAATTGCAGTGCCCCTGAGCTCCATTTTTCAACTCGCTTTTTTGGGAGCTGGCCGCAAAAGCGCAGGAGTGCCTCAGGCCCTATTCTGGTTCCGGGCGGCAGGCCGAGCCTGTGGTTAATTCTTCTTCCTGATGGGAAAATAGAGTGACCTGTGCCTGTCCCAACACCTAGAGCTAGTCTCTCATTGGCTCCCCCTCTTCCCGTTCACCCTCAGGACAAATTGCAAGCTGTACGGAACAGGAGGTTAAAGGTGCTGATGCTCCAAGGAGGGAGAGTGCTAGTAAAGCGGCTGGAATGGCGAAGCCGAGCACAAGGAGATGAGAAATGAGGTGCGTTTTAGAAACCTTTCCCGATCACACGGTGTACCACCTTCTGGGTTTCTCATGCATGTTTTCGATGTAGGAAGATGCCCTTGAACCTGGAGATTTGGGACCCATGGGATGGGTAACAGGCAGTATTACTCTAAAGGCTCTGCGTTTGCTCCCCCAACCTCACCAAACCTCTCAGCCCCGAGAGTGTCCACCCTTCTGTCTCATCCAGCTGTGGGTCTAGATATGGTCAATCCAGGTTGCATCCCAGCCCCTGAAAGAATTTTGTAAGAATTTCTCTCTCTTTCACTGTCTTTGTTTCACGGGTTTTTAAAAGTAATTTATTTTTATAATGGGGTTTAGCTGCTTTTCACGGCTGTGTTTATGCCGCTTTACACCCACTTGACTCACTTCCAGAGAGATATCAATACATAGGTTTGAAGATTCTTACTAGTCAGATATATTCTTGTGCGGTGAATAGGGGGTGTTGAGTCCAGTTCACTGAGCAAGGAGTAGGTCTTTCTATTACATATTGGGTTTATGGAACGGTATCTGAGCTAATTTGAAACCCTTGTTTTATGCATCACCCCACCTCACCTTTCCCTTTAAGCAGCCATAGTGTGTTTTCTAAACGTGTGACTCTGTTCTGTTTTGTAATTCAGTTCAAGTGTAGCGGTTTTTACATTCCCTCTATAAGTGATAGCTTATGATAAGTGTCTTTTTCTGTGTGACTTATTTCACTCAGAATCGTCGTACCTAAATCCGCTCATCATGCTGCTACTAGCCTTATGACATTGATTTCATGGCTGAGTGATATTCCATTGTACAGAAGGACCACCACTTCTTTAACCATTTTTCTCTTTCCTGGGATATTTAAGGTGTCATGAAGTGGAGGTTCTTGTCAACAGAGCAGCCCTAAACTTTGGGGTGCCTGTGTCTTGCTGATTTTTAGTTTTCCCAATTTATACGCCCATGAGTGGAAGTGCCCTATGCGCTCTAAGCTGTGTTTTTTCGGTGTTTCAGGACACACCGTACACTTCTCCAGAGTGGCTGTTGGCAATTTACATCCCGCCCATCAGCGTAGCAAGGCTCCCATTTCTCCACGGCCTGTCCTGCATTTCTGGTTTTTACACTTTTTTCAGCATGGCCCTTTTGACCGATGGGAAGCGAGACTTCTTTGTAGCGCTGATTTGCCTTTCCAGGTTGCTTGGTTGGCCAAAAAGGGCGTATGCGTTTTTTCGTGAATATATTCAGGAAAAAACGCATACGCCCTTTTTGGCCAAGGGCATCATTGTCGAAGTTTTGCCGCTTTTCATGTGCTTTAAAGGCGATTCGAATCTACCTCCTGAAATCTGTTTCCTGCAATTCTGCCTTGCTTTCAAATCCTCTTCGTTGCCTTCCCTCAATATATTTGTGGCCGAGAGTTATCATTTATAACTCTGCAGGTTTGTGAATTGCAGTGCCCCTGAGCTCCATTTTTCAACTCGCTTTTTTGGGAGCTGGCCGCAAAAGCGCAGGAGTGCCTCAGGCCCTATTCTGGTTCCGGGCGGCAGGCCGAGCCTGTGGTTAATTCTTCTTCCTGATGGGAAAATAGAGTGATCTGTGCCTGTCCCAACACCTAGAGCTAGTCTCTCATTGGCTCCCCCTCTTCCCGTTCATCCTCAGGACAAATTGCAAGCTGTACGGAACAGGAGGTTAAAGGTGCTGATGCTCCAAGGAGGGAGAGTGCTAGTAAAGCGGCTGGAATGGCGAAGCCGAGCACAAGGAGATGAGAAATGAGGTGCGTTTTAGAAACCTTTCCCGATCACACGGTGTACCACCTTCTGGGTTTCTCATGCATGTTTTCGATGTAGGAAGATGCCCTTGAACCTGGAGATTTGGGACCCATGGGATGGGTAACAGGCAGTATTACTCTAAAGGCTCTGCGTTTGCTCCCCCAACCTCACCAAACCTCTCAGCCCCGAGAGTGTCCACCCTTCTGTCTCATCCAGCTGTGGGTCTAGATATGGTCAATCCAGGTTGCATCCCAGCCCCTGAAAGAATTTTGTAAGAATTTCTCTCTCTTTCACTGTCTTTGTTTCACGGGTTTTTAAAAGTAATTTATTTTTATAATGGGGTTTAGCTGCTTTTCACGGCTGTGTTTATGCCGCTTTACACCCACTTGACTCACTTCCAGTGAGATATCAATACATAGGTTTGAAGATTCTTACTAGTCAGATATATTCTTGTGCGGTGAATAGGGGGTGTTGAGTCCAGTTCACTGAGCAAGGAGTAGGTCTTTCTATTACATATTGGGTTTATGGAACGGTATCTGAGCTAATTTGAAACCCTTGTTTTATGCATCACCCCACCTCACCTTTCCCTTTAAGCAGCCATAGTGTGTTTTCTAAACGTGTGACTCTGTTCTGTTTTGTAATTCAGTTCAAGTGTAGCGGTTTTTACATTCCCTCTATAAGTGATAGCTTATGATAAGTGTCTTTTTCTGTGTGACTTATTTCACTCAGAATCGTCGTACCTAAATCCGCTCATCATGCTGCTACTAGCCTTATGACATTGATTTCATGGCTGAGTGATATTCCATTGTACAGAAGGACCACCACTTCTTTAACCATTTTTCTCTTTCCTGGGATATTTAAGGTGTCATGAAGTGGAGGTTCTTGTCAACAGAGCAGCCCTAAACTTTGGGGTGCCTGTGTCTTGCTGATTTTTAGTTTTCCCAATTTATACGCCCATGAGTGGAAGTGCCCTATGCGCTCTAAGCTGTGTTTTTTCGGTGTTTCAGGACACACCGTACACTTCTCCAGAGTGGCTGTTGGCAATTTACATCCCGCCCATCAGCGTAGCAAGGCTCCCATTTCTCCACGGCCTGTCCTGCATTTCTGGTTTTTACACTTTTTTCAGCATGGCCCTTTTGACCGATGGGAAGCGAGACTTCTTTGTAGCGCTGATTTGCCTTTCCAGGTTGCTTGGTTGGCCAAAAAGGGCGTATGCGTTTTTTCGTGAATATATTCAGGAAAAAACGCATACGCCCTTTTTGGCCAAGGGCATCATTGTCGACGTTTTGCCGCTTTTCATGTGCTTTAAAGGCGATTCGAATCTACCTCCTGAAATCTGTTTCCTGCAATTCTGCCTTGCTTTCAAATCCTCTTCGTTGCCTTCCCTCAATATATTTGTGGCCGAGAGTTATCATTTATAACTCTGCAGGTTTGTGAATTGCAGTGCCCCTGAGCTCCATTTTTCAACTCGCTTTTTTGGGAGCTGGCCGCAAAAGCGCAGGAGTTCCTCAGGCCCTATTCTGGTTCCGGGCGGCAGGCCGAGCCTGTGGTTAATTCTTCTTCCTGATGGGAAAATAGAGTGATCTGTGCCTGTCCCAACACCTAGAGCTAGTCTCTCATTGGCTCCCCCTCTTCCCGTTCATCCTCAGGACAAATTGCAAGCTGTACGGAACAGGAGGTTAAAGGTGCTGATGCTCCAAGGAGGGAGAGTGCTAGTAAAGCGGCTGGAATGGCGAAGCCGAGCACAAGGAGATGAGAAATGAGGTGCGTTTTAGAAACCTTTCCCGATCACACGGTGTACCACCTTCTGGGTTTCTCATGCATGTTTTCGATGTAGGAAGATGCCCTTGAACCTGGAGATTTGGGACCCATGGGATGGGTAACAGGCAGTATTACTCTAAAGGCTCTGCGTTTGCTCCCCCAACCTCACCAAACCTCTCAGCCCCGAGAGTGTCCACCCTTCTGTCTCATCCAGCTGTGGGTCTAGATATGGTCAATCCAGGTTGCATCCCAGCCCCTGAAAGAATTTTGTAAGAATTTCTCTCTCTTTCACTGTCTTTGTTTCACGGGTTTTTAAAAGTAATTTATTTTTATAATGGGGTTTAGCTGCTTTTCACGGCTGTGTTTATGCCGCTTTACACCCACTTGACTCACTTCCAGAGAGATATCAATACATAGGTTTGAAGATTCTTACTAGTCAGATATATTCTTGTGCGGTGAATAGGGGGTGTTGAGTCCAGTTCACTGAGCAAGGAGTAGGTCTTTCTATTACATATTGGGTTTATGGAACGGTATCTGAGCTAATTTGAAACCCTTGTTTTATGCATCACCCCACCTCACCTTTCCCTTTAAGCAGCCATAGTGTGTTTTCTAAACGTGTGACTGTGTTCTGTTTTGTAATTCAGTTCAAGTGTAGCGGTTTTTACATTCCCTCTATAAGTGATAGCTTATGATAAGTGTCTTTTTCTGTGTGACTTATTTCACTCAGAATCGTCGTACCTAAATCCGCTCATCATGCTGCTACTAGCCTTATGACATTGATTTCATGGCTGAGTGATATTCCATTGTACAGAAGGACCACCACTTCTTTAACCATTTTTCTCTTTCCTGGGATATTTAAGGTGTCATGAAGTGGAGGTTCTTGTCAACAGAGCAGCCCTAAACTTTGGGGTGCCTGTGTCTTGCTGATTTTTAGTTTTCCCAATTTATACGCCCATGAGTGGAAGTGCCCTATGCGCTCTAAGCTGTGTTTTTTCAGTGTTTCAGGACACACCGTACACTTCTCCAGAGTGGCTGTTGGCAATTTACATCCCGCCCATCAGCGTAGCAAGGCTCCCATTTCTCCACGGCCTGTCCTGCATTTCTGGTTTTTACACTTTTTTCAGCATGGCCCTTTTGACCGATGGGAAGCGAGACTTCTTTGTAGCGCTGATTTGCCTTTCCAGGTTGCTTGGTTGGCCAAAAAGGGCGTATGCGTTTTTTCCTGTATATATTCAGGAAAAAACGCATACGCCCTTTTTGGCCAAGGGCATCATTGTCGACGTTTTGCCGCTTTTCATGTGCTTTAAAGGCGATTCGAATCTACCTCCTGAAATCTGTTTCCTGCAATTCTGCCTTGCTTTCAAATCCTCTTCGTTGCCTTCCCTCAATATATTTGTGGCCGAGCGTTATCATTTATAACTCTGCAGGTTTGTGAATTGCAGTGCCCCTGAGCTCCATTTTTCAACTCGCTTTTTTGGGAGCTGGCCGCAAAAGCGCAGGAGTGCCTCAGGCCCTATTCTGGTTCCGGGCGGCAGGCCGAGCCTGTGGTTAATTCTTCTTCCTGATGGGAAAATAGAGTGACCTGTGCCTGTCCCAACACCTAGAGCTAGTCTCTCATTGGCTCCCCCTCTTCCCGTTCATCCTCAGGACAAATTGCAAGCTGTACGGAACAGGAGGTTAAAGGTGCTGATGCTCCAAGGAGGGAGAGTGCTAGTAAAGCGGCTGGAATGGCGAAGCCGAGCACAAGGAGATGAGAAATGAGGTGCGTTTTAGAAACCTTTCCCGATCACACGGTGTACCACCTTCTGGGTTTCTCATGCATGTTTTCGATGTAGGAAGATGCCCTTGAACCTGGAGATTTGGGACCCATGGGATGGGTAACAGGCAGTATTACTCTAAAGGCTCTGCGTTTGCTCCCCCAACCTCACCAAACCTCTCAGCCCCGAGAGTGTCCACCCTTCTGTCTCATCCAGCTGTGGGTCTAGATATGGTCAATCCAGGTTGCATCCCAGCCCCTGAAAGAATTTTGTAAGAATTTCTCTCTCTTTCACTGTCTTTGTTTCACGGGTTTTTAAAAGTAATTTATTTTTATAATGGGGTTTAGCTGCTTTTCACGGCTGTGTTTATGCCGCTTTACACCCACTTGACTCACTTCCAGAGAGATATCAATACATAGGTTTGAAGATTCTTACTAGTCAGATATATTCTTGTGCGGTGAATAGGGGGTGTTGAGTCCAGTTCACTGAGCAAGGAGTAGGTCTTTCTATTACATATTGGGTTTATGGAACGGTATCTGAGCTAATTTGAAACCCTTGTTTTATGCATCACCCCACCTCACCTTTCCCTTTAAGCAGCCATAGTGTGTTTTCTAAACGTGTGACTGTGTTCTGTTTTGTAATTCAGTTCAAGTGTAGCAGTTTTTACATTCCCTCTATAAGTGATAGCTTATGATAAGTGTCTTTTTCTGTGTGACTTATTTCACTCAGAATCGTCGTACCTAAATCCGCTCATCATGCTGCTACTAGCCTTATGACATTGATTTCATGGCTGAGTGATATTCCATTGTACAGAAGGACCACCACTTCTTTAACCATTTTTCTCTTTCCTGGGATATTTAAGGTGTCATGAAGTGGAGGTTCTTGTCAACAGAGCAGCCCTAAACTTTGGGGTGCCTGTGTCTTGCTGATTTTTAGTTTTCCCAATTTATACGCCCATGAGTGGAAGTGCCCTATGCGCTCTAAGCTGTGTTTTTTCGGTGTTTCAGGACACACCGTACACTTCTCCAGAGTGGCTGTTGGCAATTTACATCCCGCCCATCAGCGTAGCAAGGCTCCCATTTCTCCACGGCCTGTCCTGCATTTCTGGTTTTTACACTTTTTTCAGCATGGCCCTTTTGACCGATGGGAAGCGAGACTTCTTTGTAGCGCTGATTTGCCTTTCCAGGTTGCTTGGTTGGCCTAAAAGGGCGTATGCGTTTTTTCCTGTATATATTCAGGAAAAAACGCATACGCCCTTTTTGGCCAAGGGCATCATTGTCGACGTTTTGCCGCTTTTCATGTGCTTTAAAGGCGATTCGAATCTACCTCCTGAAATCTGTTTCCTGCAATTCTGCCTTGCTTTCAAATCCTCTTCGTTGCCTTCCTTCAATATATTTGTGGCCGAGCGTTATCATTTATAACTCTGCAGGTTTGTGAATTGCAGTGCCCCTGAGCTCCATTTTTCAACTCGCTTTTTTGGGAGCTGGCCGCAAAAGCGCAGGAGTGCCTCAGGCCCTATTCTGGTTCCGGGCGGCAGGCCGAGCCTGTGTTTAATTCTTCTTCCTGATGGGAAAATAGAGTGACCTGTGCCTGTCCCAACACCTAGTGCTAGTCTCTCATTGGCTCCCCCTCTTCCCGTTCATCCTCAGGACAAATTGCAAGCTGTACGGAACAGGAGGTTAAAGGTGCTGATGCTCCAAGGAGGGAGAGTGCTAGTAAAGCGGCTGGAATGGCGAAGCCGAGCACAAGGAGATGAGAAATGAGGTGCGTTTTAGAAACCTTTCCCGATCACACGGTGTACCACCTTCTGGGTTTCTCATGCATGTTTTCGATGTAGGAAGATGCCCTTGAACCTGGAGATTTGGGACCCATGGGATGGGTAACAGGCAGTATTACTCTAAAGGCTCTGCGTTTGCTCCCCCAACCTCACCAAACCTCTCAGCCCCGAGAGTGTCCACCCTTCTGTCTCATCCAGCTGTGGGTCTAGACATGGTCAATCCAGGTTGCATCCCAGCCCCTGAAAGAATTTTGTAAGAATTTCTCTCTCTTTCACTGTCTTTGTTTCACGGGTTTTTAAAAGTAATTTATTTTTATAATGGGGTTTAGCTGCTTTTCACGGCTGGGTTTATGCCGCTTTACACCCACTTGACTCAATTCCAGAGAGATATCAATACATAGGTTTGAAGATTCTTACTAGTCAGATATATTCTTGTACGGTGAATAGGGGGTGTTGAGTCCAGTTCACTGAGCAAGGAGTAGGTCTTTCTATTACATATTGGGTTTATGGAACGGTATCTGAGCTAATTTGAAACCCTTGTTTTATGCTTCACCCCACCTCACCTTTCCCTTTAAGCAGCCATAGTGTGTTTTCTAAACGTGTGACTCTGCTCTGTTTTGTAATTCAGTTCAAGTGTAGCGGTTTTTACATTCCCTCTATAAGTGATAGCTTATGATAAGTGTCTTTTTCTGTGTGACTTATTTCACTCAGAATCGTCGTACCTAAATCCGCTCATCATGCTGCTACTAGCCTTATGACATTGATTTCATGGCTGAGTGATATTCCATTGTACAGAAGGACCACCACTTCTTTAACCATTTTTCTCTTTCCTGGGATATTTAAGGTGTCATGAAGTGGAGGTTCTTGTCAACAGAGCAGCCCTAAACTTTGGGGTGCCTGTGTCTTGCTGATTTTTAGTTTTCCCAATTTATACGCCCATGAGTGGAAGTGCCCTATGCGCTCTAAGCTGTGTTTTTTCGGTGTTTCAGGACACACCGTACACTTCTCCAGAGTGGCTGTTGGCAATTTACATCCCGCCCATCAGCGTATCAAGGCTCCCATTTCTCCACGGCCTGTCCTGCATTTCTGGTTTTTACACTTTTTTCAGCATGGACCTTTTGACCGATGGGAAGCGAGACTTCTTTGTAGCGCTGATTTGCCTTTCCAGGTTGCTTGGTTGGCCAAAAAGGGCGTATGCGTTTTTTCCTGTATATATTCAGGAAAAAACGCATACGCCCTTTTTGGCCAAGGGCATCATTGTCGACGTTTTGCCGCTTTTCATGTGCTTTAAAGGCGATTCGAATCTACCTCCTGAAATCTGTTTCCTGCAATTCTGCCTTGCTTTCAAATCCTCTTCGTTGCCTTCCCTCAATATATTTGTGGCCGAGAGTTATCATTTATAACTCTGCAGGTTTGTGAATTGCAGTGCCCCTGAGCTCCATTTTTCAACTCGCTTTTTTGGGAGCTGGCCGCAAAAGCGCAGGAGTTCCTCAGGCCCTATTCTGGTTCCGGGCGGCAGGCCGAGCCTGTGGTTAATTCTTCTTCCTGATGGGAAAATAGAGTGATCTGTGCCTGTCCCAACACCTAGAGCTAGTCTCTCATTGGCTCCCCCTCTTCCCGTTCATCCTCAGGACAAATTGCAAGCTGTACGGAACAGGAGGTTAAAGGTGCTGATGCTCCAAGGAGGGAGAGTGCTAGTAAAGCGGCTGGAATGGCGAAGCCGAGCACAAGGAGATGAGAAATGAGGTGCGTTTTAGAAACCTTTCCCGATCACACGGTGTACCACCTTCTGGGTTTCTCATGCATGTTTTCGATGTAGGAAGATGCCCTTGAACCTGGAGATTTGGGACCCATGGGATGGGTAACAGGCAGTATTACTCTAAAGGCTCTGCGTTTGCTCCCCCAACCTCACCAAACCTCTCAGCCCCGAGAGTGTCCACCCTTCTGTCTCATCCAGCTGTGGGTCTAGATATGGTCAATCCAGGTTGCATCCCAGCCCCTGAAAGAATTTTGTAAGAATTTCTCTCTCTTTCACTGTCTTTGTTTCACGGGTTTTTAAAAGTAATTTATTTTTATAATGGGGTTTAGCTGCTTTTCACGGCTGTGTTTATGCCGCTTTACACCCACTTGACTCACTTCCAGAGAGATATCAATACATAGGTTTGAAGATTCTTACTAGTCAGATATATTCTTGTGCGGTGAATAGGGGGTGTTGAGTCCAGTTCACTGAGCAAGGAGTAGGTCTTTCTATTACATATTGGGTTTATGGAACGGTATCTGAGCTAATTTGAAACCCTTGTTTTATGCATCACCCCACCTCACCTTTCCCTTTAAGCAGCCATAGTGTGTTTTCTAAACGTGTGACTGTGTTCTGTTTTGTAATTCAGTTCAAGTGTAGCGGTTTTTACATTCCCTCTATAAGTGATAGCTTATGATAAGTGTCTTTTTCTGTGTGACTTATTTCACTCAGAATCGTCGTACCTAAATCCGCTCATCATGCTGCTACTAGCCTTATGACATTGATTTCATGGCTGAGTGATATTCCATTGTACAGAAGGACCACCACTTCTTTAACCATTTTTCTATTTCCTGGGATATTTAAGGTGTCATGAAGTGGAGGTTCTTGTCAACAGAGCAGCCCTAAACTTTGGGGTGCCTGTGTCTTGCTGATTTTTAGTTTTCCCAATTTATACGCCCATGAGTGGAAGTGCCCTATGCGCTCTAAGCTGTGTTTTTTCAGTGTTTCAGGACACACCGTACACTTCTCCAGAGTGGCTGTTGGCAATTTACATCCCGCCCATCAGCGTAGCAAGGCTCCCATTTCTCCACGGCCTGTCCTGCATTTCTGGTTTTTACACTTTTTTCAGCATGGCCCTTTTGACCGATGGGAAGCGAGACTTCTTTGTAGCGCTGATTTGCCTTTCCAGGTTGCTTGGTTGGCCAAAAAGGGCGTATGCGTTTTTTCCTGTATATATTCAGGAAAAAACGCATACGCCCTTTTTGGCCAAGGGCATCATTGTCGACGTTTTGCCGCTTTTCATGTGCTTTAAAGGCGATTCGAATCTACCTCCTGAAATCTGTTTCCTGCAATTCTGCCTTGCTTTCAAATCCTCTTCGTTGCCTTCCCTCAATATATTTGTGGCCGAGCGTTATCATTTATAACTCTGCAGGTTTGTGAATTGCAGTGCCCCTGAGCTCCATTTTTCAACTCGCTTTTTTGGGAGCTGGCCGCAAAAGCGCAGGAGTGCCTCAGGCCCTATTCTGGTTCCGGGCGGCAGGCCGAGCCTGTGGTTAATTCTTCTTCCTGATGGGAAAATAGAGTGACCTGTGCCTGTCCCAACACCTAGAGCTAGTCTCTCATTGGCTCCCCCTCTTCCCGTTCATCCTCAGGACAAATTGCAAGCTGTACGGAACAGGAGGTTAAAGGTGCTGATGCTCCAAGGAGGGAGAGTGCTAGTAAAGCGGCTGGAATGGCGAAGCCGAGCACAAGGAGATGAGAAATGAGGTGCGTTTTAGAAACCTTTCCCGATCACACGGTGTACCACCTTCTGGGTTTCTCATGCATGTTTTCGATGTAGGAAGATGCCCTTGAACCTGGAGATTTGGGACCCATGGGATGGGTAACAGGCAGTATTACTCTAAAGGCTCTGCGTTTGCTCCCCCAACCTCACCAAACCTCTCAGCCCCGAGAGTGTCCACCCTTCTGTCTCATCCAGCTGTGGGTCTAGATATGGTCAATCCAGGTTGCATCCCAGCCCCTGAAAGAATTTTGTAAGAATTTCTCTCTCTTTCACTGTCTTTGTTTCACGGGTTTTTAAAAGTAATTTATTTTTATAATGGGGTTTAGCTGCTTTTCACGGCTGTGTTTATGCCGCTTTACACCCACTTGACTCAATTCCAGAGAGATATCAATACATAGGTTTGAAGATTCTTACTAGTCAGATATATTCTTGTACGGTGAATAGGGGGTGTTGAGTCCAGTTCACTGAGCAAGGAGTAGGTCTTTCTATTACATATTGGGTTTATGGAACGGTATCTGAGCTAATTTGAAACCCTTGTTTTATGCTTCACCCCACCTCACCTTTCCCTTTAAGCAGCCATAGTGTGTTTTCTAAACGTGTGACTCTGCTCTGTTTTGTAATTCAGTTCAAGTGTAGCGGTTTTTACATTCCCTCTATAAGTGATAGCTTATGATAAGTGTCTTTTTCTGTGTGACTTATTTCACTCAGAATCGTCGTACCTAAATCCGCTCATCATGCTGCTACTAGCCTTATGACATTGATTTCATGGCTGAGTGATATTCCATTGTACAGAAGGACCACCACTTCTTTAACCATTTTTCTCTTTCCTGGGATATTTAAGGTGTCATGAAGTGGAGGTTCTTGTCAACAGAGCAGCCCTAAACTTTGGGGTGCCTGTGTCTTGCTGATTTTTAGTTTTCCCAATTTATACGCCCATGAGTGGAAGTGCCCTATGCGCTCTAAGCTGTGTTTTTTCGGTGTTTCAGGACACACCGTACACTTCTCCAGAGTGGCTGTTGGCAATTTACATCCCGCCCATCAGCGTAGCAAGGCTCCCATTTCTCCACGGCCTGTCCTGCATTTCTGGTTTTTACACTTTTTTCAGCATGGCCCTTTTGACCGATGGGAAGCGAGACTTCTTTGTAGGGCTGATTTGCCTTTCCAGGTTGCTTGGTTGGCCAAAAAGGGCATATGCGTTTTTTCCTGAATATATTCAGGAAAAAACGCATACGCCCTTTTTGGCCAAGGGCATCATTGTCGACGTTTTGCCGCTTTTCATGTGCTTTAAAGGCGATTCGAATCTACCTCCTGAAATCTGTTTCCTGCAATTCTGCCTTGCTTTCAAATCCTCTTCGTTGCCTTCCCTCAATATATTTGTGGCCGAGAGTTATCATTTATAACTCTGCAGGTTTGTGAATTGCAGTGCCCCTGAGCTCCATTTTTCAACTCGCTTTTTTGGGAGCTGGCCGCAAAAGCGCAGGAGTTCCTCAGGCCCTATTCTGGTTCCGGGCGGCAGGCCGAGCCTGTGGTTAATTCTTCTTCCTGATGGGAAAATAGAGTGACCTGTGCCTGTCCCAACACCTAGAGCTAGTCTCTCATTGGCTCCCCCTCTTCCCGTTCATCCTCAGGACAAATTGCAAGCTGTACGGAACAGGAGGTTAAAGGTGCTGATGCTCCAAGGAGGGAGAGTGCTAGTAAAGCGGCTGGAATGGCGAAGCCGAGCACAAGGAGATGAGAAATGAGGTGCGTTTTAGAAACCTTTCCCGATCACACGGTGTACCACCTTCTGGGTTTCTCATGCATGTTTTCGATGTAGGAAGATGCCCTTGAACCTGGAGATTTGGGACCCATGGGATGGGTAACAGGCAGTATTACTCTAAAGGCTCTGCGTTTGCTCCCCCAACCTCACCAAACCTCTCAGTCCCGAGAGTGTCCACCCTTCTGTCTCATCCAGCTGTGGGTCTAGATATGGTCAATCCAGGTTGCATCACAGCCCCTGAAAGAATTTTGTAAGAATTTCTGTCTCTTTCACTGTCTTTGTTTCACGGGTTTTTAAAAGTAATTTATTTTTATAATGGGGTTTAGCTGCTTTTCACGGCTGTGTTTATGCCGCTTTACACCCACTTGACTCATTTCCAGAGAGATATCAATACATAGGTTTGAAGATTCTTACTAGTCAGATATATTCTTGTGCGGTGAATAGGGGGTGTTGAGTCCAGTTCACTGAGCAAGGAGTAGGTCTTTCTATTACATATTGGGTTTATGGAACGGTATCTGAGCTAATTTGAAACCCTTGTTTTATGCATCACCCCACCTCACCTTTCCCTTTAAGCAGCCATAGTGTGTTTTCTAAACGTGTGACTCTGCTCTGTTTTGTAATTCAGTTCAAGTGTAGCGGTTTTTACATTCCCTCTATAAGTGATAGCTTATGATAAGTGTCTTTTTCTGTGTGACTTATTTCACTCAGAATCGTCGTACCTAAATCCGCTCATCATGCTGCTACTAGCCTTATGACATTGATTTCATGGCTGAGTGATATTCCATTGTACAGAAGGACCACCACTTCTTTAACCATTTTTCTCTTTCCTGGGATATTTAAGGTGTCATGAAGTGGAGGTTCTTGTCAACAGAGCAGCCCTAAACTTTGGGGTGCCTGTGTCTTGCTGATTTTTAGTTTTCCCAATTTATACGCCCATGAGTGGAAGTGCCCTATGCGCTCTAAGCTGTGTTTTTTCGGTGTTTCAGGACACACCGTACACTTCTCCAGAGTGGCTGTTGGCAATTTACATCCCGCCCATCAGCGTAGCAAGGCTCCCATTTCTCCACGGCCTGTCCTGCATTTCTGGTTTTTACACTTTTTTCAGCATGGACCTTTTGACCGATGGGAAGCGAGACTTCTTTGTAGCGCTGATTTGCCTTTCCAGGTTGCTTGGTTGGCCAAAAAGGGCGTATGCGTTTTTTCCTGTATATATTCAGGAAAAAACGCATACGCCCTTTTTGGCCAAGGGCATCATTGTCGACGTTTTGCCGCTTTTCATGTGCTTTAAAGGCGATTCGAATCTACCTCCTGAAATCTGTTTCCTGCAATTCTGCCTTGCTTTCAAATCCTCTTCGTTGCCTTCCCTCAATATATTTGTGGCCGAGCGTTATCATTTATAACTCTGCAGGTTTGTGAATTGCAGTGCCCCTGAGCTCCATTTTTCAACTCGCTTTTTTGGGAGCTGGCCGCAAAAGCGCAGGAGTGCCTCAGGCCCTATTCTGGTTCCGGGCGGCAGGCCGAGCCTGTGGTTAATTCTTCTTCCTGATGGGAAAATAGAGTGACCTGTGCCTGTCCCAACACCTAGAGCTAGTCTCTCATTGGCTCCCCCTCTTCCCGTTCATCCTCAGGACAAATTGCAAGCTGTACGGAACAAGAGGTTAAAGGTGCTGATGCTCCAAGGAGGGAGAGTGCTAGTAAAGCGGCTGGAATGGCGAAGCCGAGCACAAGGAGATGAGAAATGAGGTGCGTTTTAGAAACCTTTCCCGATCACACGGTGTACCACCTTCTGGGTTTCTCATGCATGTTTTCGATGTAGGAAGATGCCCTTGAACCTGGAGATTTGGGACCCATGGGATGGGTAACAGGCAGTATTACTCTAAAGGCTCTGCGTTTGCTCCCCCAACCTCACCAAACCTCTCAGTCCCGAGAGTGTCCACCCTTCTGTCTCATCCAGCTGTGGGTCTAGATATGGTCAATCCAGGTTGCATCACAGCCCCTGAAAGAATTTTGTAAGAATTTCTGTCTCTTTCACTGTCTTTGTTTCACGGGTTTTTAAAAGTAATTTATTTTTATAATGGGGTTTAGCTGCTTTTCACGGCTGTGTTTATGCCGCTTTACACCCACTTGACTCACTTCCAGAGAGATATCAATACATAGGTTTGAAGATTCTTACTAGTCAGATATATTCTTGTGCGGTGAATAGGGGGTGTTGAGTCCAGTTCACTGAGCAAGGAGTAGGTCTTTCTATTACATATTGGGTTTATGGAACGGTATCTGAGCTAATTTGAAACCCTTGTTTTATGCATCACCCCACCTCACCTTTCCCTTTAAGCAGCCATAGTGTGTTTTCTAAACGTGTGACTCTGTTCTGTTTTGTAATTCAGTTCAAGTGTAGCGGTTTTTACATTCCCTCTATAAGTGATAGCTTATGATAAGTGTCTTTTTCTGTGTGACTTATTTCACTCAGAATCGTCGTACCTAAATCCGCTCATCATGCTGCTACTAGCCTTATGACATTGATTTCATGGCTGAGTGATATTCCATTGTACAGAAGGACCACCACTTCTTTATCCATTTTTCTCTTTCCTGGGATATTTAAGGTGTCATGAAGTGGAGGTTCTTGTCAACAGAGCAGCCCTAAACTTTGGGGTGCCTGTGTCTTGCTGATTTTTAGTTTTCCCAATTTATACGCCCATGAGTGGAAGTGCCCTATGCGCTCTAAGCTGTGTTTTTTCCGTGTTTCAGGACACACCGTACACTTCTCCAGAGTGGCTGTTGGCAATTTACATCCCGCCCATCAGCGTAGCAAGGCTCCCATTTCTCCACGGCCTGTCCTGCATTTCTGGTTTTTACACTTTTTTCAGCATGGCCCTTTTGACCGATGGGAAGCGAGACTTCTTTGTAGCGCTGATTTGCCTTTCCAGGTTGCTTGGTTGGCCAAAAAGGGCGTATGCGTTTTTTCCTGAATATATTCAGGAAAAAACGCATACGCCCTTTTTGGCCAAGGGCATCATTGTCGACGTTTTGCCGCTTTTCATGTGCTTTAAAGGCGATTCGAATCTACCTCCTGAAATCTGTTTCCTGCAATTCTGCCTTGCTTTCAAATCCTCTTCGTTGCCTTCCCTCAATATATTTGTGGCCGAGAGTTATCATTTATAACTCTGCAGGTTTGTGAATTGCAGTGCCCCTGAGCTCCATTTTTCAACTCGCTTTTTTGGGAGCTGGCCGCAAAAGCGCAGGAGTTCCTCAGGCCCTATTCTGGTTCCGGGCGGCAGGCCGAGCCTGTGGTTAATTCTTCTTCCTGATGGGAAAATAGAGTGACCTGTGCCTGTCCCAACACCTAGAGCTAGTCTCTCATTGGCTCCCCCTCTTCCCGTTCATCCTCAGGACAAATTGCAAGCTGTACGGAACAGGAGGTTAAAGGTGCTGATGCTCCAAGGAGGGAGAGTGCTAGTAAAGCGGCTGGAATGGCGAAGCCGAGCACAAGGAGATGAGAAATGAGGTGCGTTTTAGAAACCTTTCCCGATCACACGGTGTACCACCTTCTGGGTTTCTCATGCATGTTTTCGATGTAGGAAGATGCCCTTGAACCTGGAGATTTGGGACCCATGGGATGGGTAACAGGCAGTATTACTCTAAAGGCTCTGCGTTTGCTCCTCCAACCTGACCAAACCTCTCAGCCCCGAGAGTGTCCACCCTTCTGTCTCATCCAGCTGTGGGTCTAGATATGGTCAATCCAGGTTGCATCCCAGCCCCTGAAAGAATTTTGTAAGAATTTCTCTCTCTTTCACTGTCTTTGTTTCACGGGTTTTTAAAAGTAATTTATTTTTATAATGGGGTTTAGCTGCTTTTCACGGCTGGGTTTATGCCGCTTTACACCCACTTGACTCACTTCCAGAGAGATAGCAATACATAGGTTTCAAGATTCTTACTAGTCAGATATATTCTTGTGCGGTGAATAGGGGGTGTTGAGTCCAGTTCACTGAGCAAGGAGTAGGTCTTTCTATTACATATTGGGTTTATGGAACGGTATCTGAGCTAATTTGAAACCCTTGTTTTATGCATCACCCCACCTCACCTTTCCCTTTAAGCAGCCATAGTGTGTTTTCTAAACGTGTGACTCTGTTCTGTTTTGTAATTCAGTTCAAGTGTAGCGGTTTTTACATTCCCTCTATAAGTGATAGCTTATGATAAGTGTCTTTTTCTGTGTGACTTATTTCACTCAGAATCGTCGTACCTAAATCCGCTCATCATGCTGCTACTAGCCTTATGACATTGATTTCATGGCTGAGTGATATTCCATTGTACAGAAGGACCACCACTTCTTTAACCATTTTTCTCTTTCCTGGGATATTTAAGGTGTCATGAAGTGGAGGTTCTTGTCAACAGAGCAGCCCTAAACTTTGGGGTGCCTGTGTCTTGCTGATTTTTAGTTTTCCCAATTTATACGCCCATGAGTGGAAGTGCCCTATGCGCTCTAAGCTGTGTTTTTTCGGTGTTTCAGGACACACCGTACACTTCTCCAGAGTGGCTGTTGGCAATTTACATCCCGCCCATCAGCGTAGCAAGGCTCCCATTTCTCCACGGCCTGTCCTGCATTTCTGGTTTTTACACTTTTTTCAGCATGGCCCTTTTGACCGATGGGAAGCGAGACTTCTTGGTAGCGCTGATTTGCCTTTCCAGGTTGCTTGGTTGGCCAAAAAGGGCGTATGCGTTTTTTCGTGAATATATTCAGGAAAAAACGCATACGCCCTTTTTGGCCAAGGGCATCATTGTCGACGTTTTGCCGCTTTTCATGTGCTTTAAAGGCGATTCGAATCTACCTCCTGAAATCTGTTTCCTGCAATTCTGCCTTGCTTTCAAATCCTCTTCGTTGCCTTCCCTCAATATATTTGTGGCCGAGAGTTATCATTTATAACTCTGCAGGTTTGTGAATTGCAGTGCCCCTGAGCTCCATTTTTCAGCTCGCTTTTTTGGGAGCTGGCCGCAAAAGCGCAGGAGTGCCTCAGGCCCTATTCTGGTTCCGGGCGGCAGGCCGAGCCTGTGGTTAATTCTTCTTCCTGATGGCAAAATAGAGTGACCTGTGCCTGTCCCAACACCTAGAGCTAGTCTCTCATTGGCTCCCCCTCTTCCCGTTCATCCTCAGGACAAATTGCAAGCTGTACGGAACAGGAGGTTAAAGGTGCTGATGCTCCAAGGAGGGAGAGTGCTAGTAAAGCGGCTGGAATGGCGAAGCCGAGCACAAGGAGATGAGAAATGAGGTGCGTTTTAGAAACCTTTCCCGATCACACGGTGTACCACCTTCTGGGTTTCTCATGCATGTTTTCGATGTAGGAAGATGCCCTTGAACCTGGAGATTTGGGACCCATGGGATGGGTAACAGGCAGTATTACTCTAAAGGCTCTGCGTTTGCTCCCCCAACCTCACCAAACCTCTCAGTCCCGAGAGTGTCCACCCTTCTGTCTCATCCAGCTGTGGGTCTAGATATGGTCAATCCAGGTTGCATCACAGCCCCTGAAAGAATTTTGTAAGAATTTCTCTGTCATTCACTGTCTTTGTTTCACGGGTTTTCAAAAGTAATTTATTTTTATAATGGGGTTTAGCTGCTTTTCACGGCTGTGTTTATGCCGCTTTACACCCACTTGACTCACTTCCAGAGAGATATCAATACATAGGTTTGAAGATTCTTACTAGTCAGATATATTCTTGTGCGGTGAATAGGGGGTGTTGAGTCCAGTTCACTGAGCAAGGAGTAGGTCTTTCTATTACATATTGGGTTTATGGAACGGTATCTGAGCTAATTTGAAACCCTTGTTTTATGCATCACCCCACCTCACCTTTCCCTTTAAGCAGCCATAGTGTGTTTTCTAAACGTGTGACTCTGTTCTGTTTTTTAATTCAGTTCAAGTGTAGCGGTTTTTACATTCCCTCTATAAGTGATAGCTTATGATAAGTGTCTTTTTCTGTGTGACTTATTTCACTCAGAATCGTCGTACCTAAATCCGCTCATCATGCTGCTACTAGCCTTATGACATTGATTTCATGGCTGAGTGATATTCCATTGTACAGAAGGACCACCACTTCTTTAACCATTTTTCTCTTTCCTGGGATATTTAAGGTGTCATGAAGTGGAGGTTCTTGTCAACAGAGCAGCCCTAAACTTTGGGGTGCCTGTGTCTTGCTGATTTTTAGTTTTCCCAATTTATACGCCCATGAGTGGAAGTGCCCTATGCGCTCTAAGCTGTGTTTTTTGGGTGGTTCAGGACACACCGTACACTTCTCCAGAGTGGCTGTTGGCAATTTACATCCCGCCCATCAGCGTAGCAAGGCTCCCATTTCTCCACGGCCTGTCCTGCATTTCTGGTTTTTACACTTTTTTCAGCATGGCCCTTTTGACCGATGGGAAGCGAGACTTCTTTGTAGCGCTGATTTGCCTTTCCAGGTTGCTTGGTTGGCCAAAAAGGGCGTATGCGTTTTTTCCTGAATATATTCAGGAAAAAACGCATACGCCCTTTTTGGCCAAGGGCATCATTGTCGACGTTTTGCCGCTTTTCATGTGCTTTAAAGGCGATTCGAATCTACCTCCTGAAATCTGTTTCCTGCAATTCTGCCTTGCTTTCAAATCCTCTTCGTTGCCTTCCCTCAATATATTTGTGGCCGAGAGTTATCATTTATAACTCTGCAGGTTTGTGAATTGCAGTGCCCCTGAGCTCCATTTTTCAACTCGCTTTTTTGGGAGCTGGTCGCAAAAGCGCAGGAGTTCCTCAGGCCCTATTCTGGTTCCGGGCGGCAGGCCGAGCCTGTGGTTAATTCTTCTTCCTGATGGGAAAATAGAGTGACCTGTGCCTGTCCCAACACCTAGAGCTAGTCTCTCATTGGCTCCCCCTCTTCCCGTTCATCCTCAGGACAAATTGCAAGCTGTACGGAACAGGAGGTTAAAGGTGCTGATGCTCCAAGGAGGGAGAGTGCTAGTAAAGCGGCTGGAATGGCGAAGCCGAGCACAAGGAGATGAGAAATGAGGTGCGTTTTAGAAACCTTTCCCGATCACACGGTGTACCAACTTCTGGGTTTCTCATGCATGTTTTCGATGTAGGAAGATGCCCTTGAACCTGGAGATTTGGGACCCATGGGATGGGTAACAGGCAGTATTACTCTAAAGGCTCTGCGTTTGCTCCTCCAACCTGACCAAACCTCTCAGCCCCGAGAGTGTCCACCCTTCTGTCTCATCCAGCTGTGGGTCTAGATATGGTCAATCCAGGTTGCATCCCAGCCCCTGAAAGAATTTTGTAAGAATTTCTCTCTCTTTCACTGTCTTTGTTTCACGGGTTTTTAAAAGTAATTTATTTTTATAATGGGGTTTAGCTGCTTTTCACGGCTGGGTTTATGCCGCTTTACACCCACTTGACTCACTTCCAGAGAGATAGCAATACATAGGTTTCAAGATTCTTACTAGTCAGATATATTCTTGTGCGGTGAATAGGGGGTGTTGAGTCCAGTTCACTGAGCAAGGAGTAGGTCTTTCTATTACATATTGGGTTTATGGAACGGTATCTGAGCTAATTTGAAACCCTTGTTTTATGCATCACCCCACCTCACCTTTCCCTTTAAGCAGCCATAGTGTGTTTTCTAAACGTGTGACTCTGTTCTGTTTTGTAATTCAGTTCAAGTGTAGCGGTTTTTACATTCCCTCTATAAGTGATAGCTTATGATAAGTGTCTTTTTCTGTGTGACTTATTTCACTCAGAATCGTCGTACCTAAATCCGCTCATCATGCTGCTACTAGCCTTATGACATTGATTTCATGGCTGAGTGATATTCCATTGTACAGAAGGACCACCACTTCTTTAACCATTTTTCTCTTTCCTGGGATATTTAAGGTGTCATGAAGTGGAGGTTCTTGTCAACAGAGCAGCCCTAAACTTTGGGGTGCCTGTGTCTTGCTTATTTTTAGTTTTCCCAATTTATACGCCCATGAGTGGAAGTGCCCTATGCGCTCTAAGCTGTGTTTTTTGGGTGGTTCAGGACACACCGTACACTTCTCCAGAGTGGCTGTTGGCAATTTACATCCCGCCCATCAGCGTAGCAAGGCTCCCATTTCTCCACGGCCTGTCCTGCATTTCTGATTTTTACACTTTTTTCAGCATGGCCCTTTTGACCGATGGGAAGCGAGACTTCTTTGTAGCGCTGATTTGCCTTTCCAGGTTGCTTGGTTGGCCAAAAAGGGCGTATGCGTTTTTTCCTGTATATATTCAGGAAAAAACGCATACGCCCTTTTTGGCCAAGGGCATCATTGTCGACGTTTTGCCGCTTTTCATGTGCTTTAAAGGCGATTCGAATCTACCTCCTGAAATCTGTTTCCTGCAATTCTGCCTTGCTTTCAAATCCTCTTCGTTGCCTTCCCTCAATATATTTGTGGCCGAGAGTTATCATTTATAACTCTGCAGGTTTGTGAATTGCAGTGCCCCTGAGCTCCATTTTTCAACTCGCTTTTTTGGGAGCTGGCCGCAAAAGCGCAGGAGTGCCTCAGGCCCTATTCTGGTTCCGGGCGGCAGGCCGAGCCTGTGTTTAATTCTTCTTCCTGATGGGAAAATAGAGTGACCTGTGCCTGTCCCAACACCTAGAGCTAGTCTCTCATTGGCTCCCCCTCTTCCCGTTCATCCTAAGGACAAATTGCAAGCTGTACGGAACAGGAGGTTAAAGGTGCTGATGCTCCAAGGAGGGAGAGTGCTAGTAAAGCGGCTGGAATGGCGAAGCCGAGCACAAGGAGATGAGAAATGAGGTGCGTTTTAGAAACCTTTCCCGATCACACGGTGTACCACCTTCTGGGTTTCTCATGCATGTTTTCGATGTAGGAAGATGCCCTTGAACCTGGAGATTTGGGACCCATGGGATGGGTAACAGGCAGTATTACTCTAAAGGCTCTGCGTTTGCTTCCCCAACCTCACCAAACCTCTCAGTCCCGAGAGTGTCCACCCTTCTGTCTCATCCAGCTGTGGGTCTAGATATGGTCAATCCAGGTTGCATCACAGCCCCTGAAAGAATTTTGTAAGAATTTCTCTCTCTTTCACTGTCTTTGTTTCACGGGTTTTTAAAAGTAATTTATTTTTATAATGGGGTTTAGCTGCTTTTCACGGCTGTGTTTATGCCGCTTTACACCCACTTGACTCACTTCCAGAGAGATATCAATACATAGGTTTGAAGATTCTTACTAGTCAGATATATTCTTGTGCGGTGAATAGGGGGTGTTGAGTCCAGTTCACTGAGCAAGGAGTAGGTCTTTCTATTACATATTGGGGTTATGGAACGGTATCTGAGCTAATTTGAAACCCTTGTTTTATGCATCACCCCACCTCACCTTTCCCTTTAAGCAGCCATAGTGTGTTTTCTAAACGTGTGACTCTGTTCTGTTTTGTAATTCAGTTCAAGTGTAGCGGTTTTTACATTCCCTCTATAAGTGATAGCTTATGATAAGTGTCTTTTTCTGTGTGACTTATTTCACTCAGAATCGTCGTACCTAAATCCGCTCATCATGCTGCTACTAGCCTTATGACATTGATTTCATGCCTGAGTGATAGTCCATTGTACAGAAGGACCACCACTTGTTTATCCATTTTTCTCTTTCCTTGGATATTTAAGGTGTCATGAAGTGGAGGTTCTTGTCAACAGAGCAGCCCTAAACTTTGGGGTGCCTGTGTCTTGCTGATTTTTAGTTTTCCCAATTTATACGCCCATGAGTGGAAGTGCCCTATGCGCTCTAAGCTGTGTTTTTTGGGTGGTTCAGGACACACCGTACACTTCTCCAGAGTGGCTGTTGGCAATTTACATCCCGCCCATCAGCGTAGCAAGGCTCCCATTTCTCCACGGCCTGTCCTGCATTTCTGGTTTTTACACTTTTTTCAGCATGGCCCTTTTGACCGATGGGAAGCGAGACTTCTTTGTAGCGCTGATTTGCCTTTCCAGGTTGCTTGGTTGGCCAAAAAGGGCGTATGCGTTTTTTCCTGTATATATTCAGGAAAAAACGCATACGCCCTTTTTGGCCAAGGGCATCATTGTCGACGTTTTGCCGCTTTTCATGTGCTTTAAAGGCGATTCGAATCTACCTCCTGAAATCTGTTTCCTGCAATTCTGCCTTGCTTTCAAATCCTCTTCGTTGCCTTCCCTCAATATATTTGTGGCCGAGAGTTATCATTTATAACTCTGCAGGTTTGTGAATTGCAGTGCCCCTGAGCTCCATTTTTCAACTCGCTTTTTTGGGAGCTGGCCGCAAAAGCGCAGGAGTGCCTCAGGCCCTATTCTGGTTCCGGGCGGCAGGCCGAGCCTGTGGTTAATTCTTCTTCCTGATGGCAAAATAGAGTGACCTGTGCCTGTCCCAACACCTAGAGCTAGTCTCTCATTGGCTCCCCCTCTTCCCGTTCATCCTCAGGACAAATTGCAAGCTGTACGGAACAGGAGGTTAAAGGTGCTGATGCTCCAAGGAGGGAGAGTGCTAGTAAAGCGGCTGGAATGGCGAAGCCGAGCACAAGGAGATGAGAAATGAGGTGCGTTTTAGAAACCTTTCCCGATCACACGGTGTACCACCTTCTGGGTTTCTCATGCATGTTTTCGATGTAGGAAGATGCCCTTGAACCTGGAGATTTGGGACCCATGGGATGGGTAACAGGCAGTATTACTCTAAAGGCTCTGCGTTTGCTCCCCCAACCTCACCAAACCTCTCAGTCCCGAGAGTGTCCACCCTTCTGTCTCATCCAGCTGTGGGTCTAGATATGGTCAATCCAGGTTGCATCACAGCCCCTGAAAGAATTTTGTAAGAATTTCTCTGTCATTCACTGTCTTTGTTTCACGGGTTTTCAAAAGTAATTTATTTTTATAATGGGGTTTAGCTGCTTTTCACGGCTGTGTTTATGCCGCTTTACACCCACTTGACTCACTTCCAGAGAGATATCAATACATAGGTTTGAAGATTCTTACTAGTCAGATATATTCTTGTGCGGTGAATAGGGGGTGTTGAGTCCAGTTCACTGAGCAAGGAGTAGGTCTTTCTATTACATATTGGGTTTATGGAACGGTATCTGAGCTAATTTGAAACCCTTGTTTTATGCATCACCCCACCTCACCTTTCCCTTTAAGCAGCCATAGTGTGTTTTCTAAACGTGTGACTCTGTTCTGTTTTGTAATTCAGTTCAAGTGTAGCGGTTTTTACATTCCCTCTATAAGTGATAGCTTATGATAAGTGTCTTTTTCTGTGTGACTTATTTCACTCAGAATCGTCGTACCTAAATCCGCTCATCATGCTGCTACTAGCCTTATGACATTGATTTCATGCCTGAGTGATATTCCATTGTACAGAAGGACCACCACTTCTTTATCCATTTTTCTCTTTCCTGGGATATTTAAGGTGTCATGAAGTGGAGGTTCTTGTCAACAGAGCAGCCCTAAACTTTGGGGTGCCTGTGTCTTGCTGATTTTTAGTTTTCCCAATTTATACGCCCATGAGTGGAAGTGCCCTATGCGCTCTAAGCTGTGTTTTTTGGGTGGTTCAGGACACACCGTACACTTCTCCAGAGTGGCTGTTGGCAATTTACATCCCGCCCATCAGCGTAGCAAGGCTCCCATTTCTCCACGGCCTGTCCTGCATTTCTGGTTTTTACACTTTTTTCAGCATGGCCCTTTTGACCGATGGGAAGCGAGACTTCTTTGTAGCGCTGATTTGCCTTTCCAGGTTGCTTGGTTGGCCAAAAAGGGCGTATGCGTTTTTTCCTGAATATATTCAGGAAAAAACGCATACGCCCTTTTTGGCCAAGGGCATCATTGTCGACGTTTTGCCGCTTTTCATGTGCTTTAAAGGCGATTCGAATCTACCTCCTGAAATCTGTTTCCTGCAATTCTGCTTTGCTTTCAAATCCTCTGCGTTGCCTTCCCTCAATATATTTGTGGCCGAGAGTTATCATTTATAACTCTGCAGGTTTGTGAATTGCAGTGCCCCTGAGCTCCATTTTTCAACTCGCTTTTTTGGGAGCTGGCCGCAAAAGCGCAGGAGTGCCTCAGGCCCTATTCTGGTTCCGGGCGGCAGGCCGAGCCTGTGGTTTATTCTTCTTCCTGATGGGAAAATAGAGTGACCTGTGCCTGTCCCAACACCTAGAGCTAGTCTCTCATTGGCTCCCCCTCTTCCCGTTCATCCTCAGGACAAATTGCAAGCTGTACGGAACAGGAGGTTAAAGGTGCTGATTCTCCAAGGAGGGAGAGTGCTAGTAAAGCGGCTGGAATGGCAAGCCGAGCACAAGGAGATGAGAAATGAGGTGCGTTTTAGAAACCTTTCCCGATCACACGGTGTACCACCTTCTGGGTTTCTCATGCATGTTTTCGATGTAGGAAGATGCCCTTGAACCTGGAGATTTGGGACCCATGGGATGGGTAACAGGCAGTATTACTCTAAAGGCTCTGCGTTTGCTCCCCCAACCTGACCAAACCTCTCAGCCCCGAGAGTGTCCACACTTCTGTCTCATCCAGCTGTGGGTCTAGTTATGGTCAATCCAGGTTGCATCACAGCCCCTGAAAGAATTTTGTAAGAATTTCTCTCTCTTTCACTGTCTTTGTTTCACGGGTTTTTAAAATAATTTATTTTTATAATGGGGTTTAGCTGCTTTTCACGGCTGTGTTTATGCCGCTTTACACCCACTTGACTCACTTCCAGAGAGATATCAATACATAGGTTTGAAGATTCTTACTAGTCAGATATATTCTTGTGCGGTGAATAGGGGGTGTTGAGTCCAGTTCACTGAGCAAGGAGTAGGTCTTTCTATTACATATTGGGTTTATGGAACGGTATCTGAGCTAATTTGAAACCCTTGTTTTATGCATCACCCCACCTCACCTTTCCCTTTAAGCAGCCATAGTGTGTTTTCTAAACGTGTGACTCTGTTCTGTTTTGTAATTCAGTTTAAGTGTAGCGGTTTTTACATTCCCTCTATAAGTGATAGCTTATGATAAGTGTCTTTTTCTGTGTGACTTATTTCACTCAGAATCGTCGTACCTAAATCCGCTCATCATGCTGCTACTAGCCTTATGACATTGATTTCATGCCTGAGTGATATTCCATTGTACAGAAGGACCACCACTTGTTTATCCATTTTTCTCTTTCCTGGGATATTTAAGGTGTCATGAAGTGGAGGTTCTTGTCAACAGAGCAGCCCTAAACTTTGGGGTGCCTGTGTCTTGCTGATTTTTAGTTTTCCCAATTTATACGCCCATGAATGGAAGTGCCCTATGCTCTCTAAGCTGTGTTTTTTGGGTGGTTCAGGACACACCGTACACTTCTCCAGAGTGGCTGTTGCTAATTTACATCCCGCCCATCAGCGTAGCAAGGCTCCCATTTCTCCACGGCCTGTCCTGCATTTCTGGTTTTTACACTTTTTTCAGCATGGCCCTTTTGACCGATGGGAAGCGAGACTTCTTTGTAGCGCTGATTTGCCTTTCCAGGTTGCTTGGTTGGCCAAAAAGGGCGTATGCGTTTTTTCCTGAATATATTCAGGAAAAAACGCATACGCCCTTTTTGGCCAAGGGCATCATTGTCGACGTTTTGCCGCTTTTCATGTGCTTTAAAGGCGATTCGAATCTACCTCCTGAAATCTGTTTCCTGCAATTCTGCTTTGCTTTCAAATCCTCTGCGTTGCCTTCCCTCAATATATTTGTGGCCGAGAGTTATCATTTATAACTCTGCAGGTTTGTGAATTGCAGTGCCCCTGAGCTCCATTTTTCAACTCGCTTTTTTGGGAGCTGGCCGCAAAAGCGCAGGAGTGCCTCAGGCCCTATTCTGGTTCCGGGCGGCAGGCCGAGCCTGTGGTTAATTCTTCTTCCTGATGGGAAAATAGAGTGACCTGTGCCTGTCCCAACACCTAGAGCTAGTCTCTCATTGGCTCCCCCTCTTCCCGTTCATCCTCAGGACAAATTGCAAGCTGTACGGAACAGGAGGTTAAAGGTGCTGATGCTCCAAGGAGGGAGAGTGCTAGTAAAGCGGCTGGAATGGCAAGCCGAGCACAAGGAGATGAGAAATGAGGTGCGTTTTAGAAACCTTTCCCGATCACACGGTGTACCACCTTCTGGGTTTCTCATGCATGTTTTCGATGTAGGAAGATGCCCTTGAACCTGGAGATTTGGGACCCATGGGATGGGTAACAGGCAGTATTACTTTAAAGGCTCTGCCTTTGTTCCCCCAACCTCACCAAACTCTCAGCCCCGAGAGTGTCCACACTTCTGTCTCATCCAGCTGTGGGTCTAGTTATGGTCAATCCAGGTTGCATCACAGCCCCTGAAAGAATTTTGTAAGAATTTCTCTCTCTTTCACTGTCTTTGTTTCACGGGTTTTTAAAATAATTTATTTTTATAATGGGGTTTAGCTGCTTTTCACGGCTGTGTTTATGCCGCTTTACACCCACTTGACTCACTTCCAGAGAGATATCAATACATAGGTTTGAAGATTCTTACTAGTCAGATATATTCTTGTGCGGTGAATAGGGGGTGTTGAGTCCAGTTCACTGAGCAAGGAGTAGGTCTTTCTATTACATATTGGGTTTATGGAACGGTATCTGAGCTAATTTGAAACCCTTGTTTTATGCATCACCCCACCTCACCTTTCCCTTTAAGCAGCCATAGTGTGTTTTCTAAACGTGTGACTCTGTTCTGTTTTGTAATTCAGTTCAAGTGTAGCGGTTTTTACATTCCCTCTATAAGTGATAGCTTATGATAAGTGTCTTTTTCTGTGTGACTTATTTCACTCAGAATCGTCGTACCTAAATCCGCTCATCATGCTGCTACTAGCCTTATGACATTGATTTCATGGCTGAGTGATATTCCATTGGACATAAGGACCACCACTTCGTTATCCATTTTTCTCTTTCCTGGGATATTTACGGTGTCATGAAGTGGAGGTTCTTGTCAACAGAGCAGCCCTAAACGTTGGGGTGCCTGTGTCTTGCTGATTTTTAGTTTTCCCAATTTATACGCCCATGAGTGGAAGTGCCCTATGCGCTCTAAGCTGTGTTTTTTCGGTGTTTCAGGACACACCGTACACTTCTCCAGAGTGGCTGTTGGCAATTTACATCCCGCCCATCAGCGTAGCAAGGCTCCCATTTCTCCACGGCCTGTCCTGCATTTCTGGTTTTTACACTTTTTTCAGCATGGCCCTTTTGACCGATGGGAAGCGAGACTTCTTTGTAGCGCTGATTTGCCTTTCCAGGTTGCTTGGTTGGCCAAAAAGGGCGTATGCGTTTTTTCCTGAATATATTCAGGAAAAAACGCATACGCCCTTTTTGGCCAAGGGCATCATTGTCGACGTTTTGCCGCTTTTCATGTGCTTTAAAGGCGATTCGAATCTACCTCCTGAAATCTGTTTCCTGCAATTCTGCCTTGCTTTCAAATCCTCTTCGTTGCCTTCCCTCAATATATTTGTGGCCGAGAGTTATCATTTATAACTCTGCAGGTTTGTGAATTGCAGTGCCCCTGAGCTCCATTTTTCAACTCGCTTTTTTGGGAGCTGGCCGCAAAAGCGCAGGAGTGCCTCAGGCCCTATTCTGGTTCCGGGCGGCAGGCCGAGCCTGTGGTTAATTCTTCTTCCTGATGGCAAAATAGAGTGACCTGTGCCTGTCCCAACACCTAGAGCTAGTCTCTCATTGGCTCCCCCTCTTCCCGTTCATCCTCAGGACAAATTGCAAGCTGTACGGAACAGGAGGTTAAAGGTGCTGATGCTCCAAGGAGGGAGAGTGCTAGTAAAGCGGCTGGAATGGCGAAGCCGAGCACAAGGAGATGAGAAATGAGGTGCGTTTTAGAAACCTTTCCCGATCACACGGTGTACCACCTTCTGGGTTTCTCATGCATGTTTTCGATGTAGGAAGATGCCCTTGAACCTGGAGATTTGGGACCCATGGGATGGGTAACAGGCAGTATTACTCTAAAGGCTCTGCGTTTGCTCCCCCAACCTGACGAAACCTCTCAGTCCCGAGAGTGTCCACCCTTCTGTCTCATCCAGCTGTGGGTCTAGATATGGTCAATCCAGGTTGCATCCCAGCCCCTGAAAGAATTTTGTAAGAATTTCTCTCTCTTTCACTGTCTTTGTTTCACGGGTTTTTAAAAGTAATTTATTTTTATAATGGGGTTTAGCTGCTTTTCACGGCTGTGTTTATGCCGCTTTACACCCACTTGACTCACTTCCAGAGAGATATCAATACATAGGTTTGAAGATTCTTACTAGTCAGATATATTCTTGTACGGTGAATAGGGGGTGTTGAGTCCAGTTCACTGAGCAAGGAGTAGGTCTTTCTATTACATATTGGGTTTATGGAACGGTATCTGAGCTAATTTGAAACCCTTGTTTTATGCATCACCCCACCTCACCTTTCCCTTTAAGCAGCCATAGTGTGTTTTCTAAACGTGTGACTCTGTTCTGTTTTGTAATTCAGTTCAAGTGTAGCGGTTTTTACATTCCCTCTATAAGTGATAGCTTATGATAAGTGTCTTTTTCTGTGTGACTTATTTCCCTCAGAATCGTCGTACCTAAATCCGCTCATCATGCTGCTACTAGCCTTATGACATTGATTTCATGGCTGAGTGATATTCCATTGGACATAAGGACCACCACTTCGTTATCCATTTTTCTCTTTCCTGGGATATTTACGGTGTCATGAAGTGGAGGTTCTTGTCAACAGAGCAGCCCTAAACGTTGGGGTGCCTGTGTCTTGCTGATTTTTAGTTTTCCCAATTTATACGCCCATGAGTGGAAGTGCCCTATGCGCTCTAAGCTGTGTTTTTTCGGTGTTTCAGGACACACCGTACACTTCTCCAGAGTGGCTGTTGGCAATTTACATCCCGCCCATCAGCGTAGCAAGGCTCCCATTTCTCCACGGCCTGTCCTGCATTTCTGGTTTTTACACTTTTTTCAGCATGGCCCTTTTGACCGATGGGAAGCGAGACTTCTTTGTAGCGCTGATTTGCCTTTCCAGGTTGCTTGGTTGGCCAAAAAGGGCGTATGCGTTTTTTCCTGAATATATTCAGGAAAAAACGCATACGCCCTTTTTGGCCAAGGGCATCATTGTCGACGTTTTGCCGCTTTTCATGTGCTTTAAAGGCGATTCGAATCTACCTCCTGAAATCTGTTTCCTGCAATTCTGCCTTGCTTTCAAATCCTCTTCGTTGCCTTCCCTCAATATATTTGTGGCCGAGAGTTATCATTTATAACTCTGCAGGTTTGTGAATTGCAGTGCCCCTGAGCTCCATTTTTCAACTCGCTTTTTTGGGAGCTGGCCGCAAAAGCGCAGGAGTGCCTCAGGCCCTATTCTGGTTCCGGGCGGCAGGCCGAGCCTGTGGTTAATTCTTCTTCCTGATGGCAAAATAGAGTGACCTGTGCCTGTCCCAACACCTAGAGCTAGTCTCTCATTGGCTCCCCCTCTTCCCGTTCATCCTCAGGACAAATTGCAAGCTGTACGGAACAGGAGGTTAAAGGTGCTGATGCTCCAAGGAGGGAGAGTGCTAGTAAAGCGGCTGGAATGGCGAAGCCGAGCACAAGGAGATGAGAAATGAGGTGCGTTTTAGAAACCTTTCCCGATCACACGGTGTACCACCTTCTGGGTTTCTCATGCATGTTTTCGATGTAGGAAGATGCCCTTGAACCTGGAGATTTGGGACCCATGGGATGGGTAACAGGCAGTATTACTCTAAAGGCTCTGCGTTTGCTCCCCCAACCTGACGAAACCTCTCAGTCCCGAGAGTGTCCACCCTTCTGTCTCATCCAGCTGTGGGTCTAGATATGGTCAATCCAGGTTGCATCCCAGCCCCTGAAAGAATTTTGTAAGAATTTCTCTCGCTTTCACTGTCTTTGTTTCACGGGTTTTTAAAAGTAATTTATTTTTATAATGGGGTTTAGCTGCTTTTCACGGCTGTGTTTATGCTGCTTTACACCCACTTGACTCACTTCCAGAGAGATATCAATACATAGGTTTGAAGATTCTTACTAGTCAGATATATTCTTGTACGGTGAATAGGGGGTGTTGAGTCCAGTTCACTGAGCAAGGAGTAGGTCTTTCTATTACATATTGGGTTTATGGAACGGTATCTGAGCTAATTTGAAACCCTTGTTTTATGCATCACCCCACCTCACCTTTCCCTTTAAGCAGCCATAGTGTGTTTTCTAAACGTGTGACTCTGTTCTGTTTTGTAATTCAGTTCAAGTGTAGCGGTTTTTACATTCCCTCTATAAGTGATAGCTTATGATAAGTGTCTTTTTCTGTGTGACTTATTTTACTCAGAATCGTCGTACCTAAATCCGCTCATCATGCTGCTACTAGCCTTATGACATTGATTTCATGGCTGAGTGATATTCCATTGTACATAAGGACCACCACTTCGTTATCCATTTTTCTCTTTCCTGGGATATTTAAGGTGTCATGAAGTGGAGGTTCTTGTCAACAGAGCAGCCCTAAACTTTGGGGTGCCTGTGTCTTGCTGATTTTTAGTTTTCCCAATTTATACGCCCATGAGTGGAAGTGCCCTATGCGCTCTAAGCTGTGTTTTTTCGGTGTTTCAGGACACACCGTACACTTCTCCAGAGTGGCTGTTGGCAATTTACATCCCGCCCATCAGCGTAGCAAGGCTCCCATTTCTCCACGGCCTGTCCTGCATTTCTGGTTTTTACACTTTTTTCAGCATGGCCCTTTTGACCGATGGGAAGCGAGACTTCTTTGTAGCGCTGATTTGCCTTTCCAGGTTGCTTGGTTGGCCAAAAAGGGCGTATGCGTTTTTTCCTGAATATATTCAGGAAAAAACGCATACGCCCTTTTTGGCCAAGGGCATCATTGTCGACGTTTTGCTGCTTTTCATGTGCTTTAAAGGCGATTCGAATCTACCTCCTGAAATCTGTTTCCTGCAATTCTGCCTTGCTTTCAAATCCTCTTCGTTGCCTTCCCTCAGTATATTTGTGGCCGAGAGTTATCATTTATAACTCTGCAGGTTTGTGAATTGCAGTGCCCCTGAGCTCCATTTTTCAACTCGCTTTTTTGGGAGCTGGCCGCAAAAGCGCAGGAGTGCCTCAGGCCCTATTCTGGTTCCGGGCGGCAGGCCGAGCCTGTGGTTCATTCTTCTTCCTCATGGGAAAATAGAGTGACCTGTGCCTGTCCCAACACCTAGAGCTAGTCTCTCATTGGCTCCCCCTCTTCCCGTTCATCCTCAGGACAAATTGCAAGCTGTACCGAACAGGAGGTTAAAGGTGCTGATGCTCCAAGGAGGGAGAGTGCTAGTAAAGCGGCTGGAATGGCGAAGCCGAGCACAAGGAGATGAGAAATGAGGTGCGTTTTAGAAACCTTTCCCGATCACACGGTGTACCAACTTCTGGGTTTCTCATGCATGTTTTCGATGTAGGAAGATGCCCTTGAACCTGGAGATTTGGGACCCATGGGATGGGTAACAGGCAGTATTACTTTAAAGGCTCTGCCTTTGCTTCCCCAACCTCACCAAACCTCTCAGCCCCGAGAGTGTCCACACTTCTGTCTCATCCAGCTGTGGGTCTAGATATGGTCAATCCAGGTTGCATCCCAGCCCCTGAAAGAATTTTGTAAGAATTTCTGTCTCTTTCACTGTCTTTGTTTCACGGGTTTTTAAAAGTAATTTATTTTTATAATGGGGTTTAGCTGCTTTTCACGGCTGTGTTTATGCCGCTTTACACCCACTTGACTCACTTCCAGAGAGATATCAATACATAGGTTTTAAGATTCTTGCTAGTCAGATATATTCTTGTACGGTGAATAGGGGGTGTTGAGTCCAGTTCACTGAGCAAGGAGTAGGTCTTTCTATTACATATTGGGTTTATGGAACGGTATCTGAGCTAATTTGAAACCCTTGTTTTATGCATCACCCCACCTCACCTTTCCCTTTAAGCAGCCATAGTGTGTTTTCTAAACGTGTGACTCTGTTCTGTTTTGTAATTCAGTTCAAGTGTAGCGGTTTTTACATTCCCTCTATAAGTGATAGCTAATGAGAAGTGTCTTTTTCTGTGTGACTTATTTCCCTCAGAATCGTCGTACCTAAATCCGCTCATCATGCTGCTACTAGCCTTATGACATTGATTTCATGGCTGAGTGATATTCCATTGTACATAAGGACCACCACTTCGTTATCCATTTTTCTCTTTCCTGGGATATTTAAGGTGTCATGAAGTGGAGGTTCTTGTCAACAGAGCAGCCCTAAACTTTGGGGTGCCTGTGTCTTGCTGATTTTTAGTTTTCCCAATTTATACGCGCATGAGTGGAAGTGCCCTATGCGCTCTAAGCTGTGTTTTTTCGGTGTTTCAGGACACACCGTACACTTCTCCAGAGTGGCTGTTGGCAATTTACATCCCGCCCATCAGCGTAGCAAGGCTCCCATTTCTCCACGGCCTGTCCTGCATTTCTGGTTTTTACACTTTTTTCAGCATGGCCCTTTTGACCGATGGGAAGCGAGACTTCTTTGTAGCGCTGATTTGCCTTTCCAGGTTGCTTGGTTGGCCAAAAAGGGCGTATGCGTTTTTTCCTGAATATATTCCGGAAAAAACGCATACGCCCTTTTTGGCCAAAGGCATCATTGTCGACGTTTTGCCGCTTTTCATGTGCTTTAAAGGCGATTCGAATCTACCTCCTGAAATCTGTTTCCTGCAATTCTGCCTTGCTTTCAAATCCTCTTCGTTGCCCTCCCTCAATATATTTGTGGCCGAGAGTTATCATTTATAACTCTGCAGGTTTGTGAATTGCAGTGCCCCTGAGCTCCATTTTTCAACTCGCTTTTTTGGGAGCTGGCCGCAAAAGCGCAGGAGTGCCTCAGGCCCTATTCTGGTTCCGGGCGGCAGGCCGAGCCTGTGTTTAATTCTTCTTCCTGATGGGAAAATAGAGTGACCTGTGCCTGTCCCAACACCTAGAGCTAGTCTCTCATTGGCTCCCCCTCTTCCCGTTCATCCTAAGGACAAATTGCAAGCTGTACGGAACAGGAGGTTAAAGGTGCTGATGCTCCAAGGAGGGAGAGTGCTAGTAAAGCGGCTGGAATGGCGAAGCCGAGCACAAGGAGATGAGAAATGAGGTGCGTTTTAGAAACCTTTCCCGATCACACGGTGTACCAACTTCTGGGTTTCTCATGCATGTTTTCGATGTAGGAAGATGCCCTTGAACCTGGAGATTTGGGACCCATGGGATGGGTAACAGGCAGTATTACTTTAAAGGCTCTGCCTTTGCTTCCCCAACCTCACCAAACCTCTCAGCCCCGAGAGTGTCCACACTTCTGTCTCATCCAGCTGTGGGTCTAGATATGGTCAATCCAGGTTGCATCCCAGCCCCTGAAAGAATTTTGTAAGAATTTCTGTCTCTTTCACTGTCTTTGTTTCACGGGTTTTTAAAAGTAATTTATTTTTATAATGGGGTTTAGCTGCTTTTCACGGCTGTGTTTATGCCGCTTTACACCCACTTGACTCACTTCCAGAGAGATATCAATACATAGGTTTTAAGATTCTTACTAGTCAGATATATTCTTGTACGGTGAATAGGGGGTGTTGAGTCCAGTTCACTGAGCAAGGAGTAGGTCTTTCTATTACATATTGGGTTTATGGAACGGTATCTGAGCTAATTTGAAACCCTTGTTTTATGCATCACCCCACCTCACCTTTCCCTTTAAGCAGCCATAGTGTGTTTTCTAAACGTGTGACTCTGTTCTGTTTTGTAATTCAGTTCAAGTGTAGCGGTTTTTACATTCCCTCTATAAGTGATAGCTAATGATAAGTGTCTTTTTCTGTGTGACTTATTTCCCTCAGAATCGTCGTACCTGAATCCGCTCATCATGCTGCTACTAGCCTTATGACATTGATTTCATGGCTGAGTGATATTCCATTGTACATAAGGACCACCACTTCGTTATCCATTTTTCTCTTTCCTGGGATATTTAAGGTGTCATGAAGTGGAGGTTCTTGTCAACAGAGCAGCCCTAAACTTTGGGGTGCCTGTGTCTTGCTGATTTTTAGTTTTCCCAATTTATACGCCCATGAGTGGAAGTGCCCTATGCGCTCTAAGCTGTGTTTTTTCGGTGTTTCAGGACACACCGTACACTTCTCCAGAGTGGCTGTTGGCAATTTACATCCCGCCCATCAGCGTAGCAAGGCTCCCATTTCTCCACGGCCTGTCCTGCATTTCTGGTTTTTACACTTTTTTCAGCATGGCCCTTTTGACCGATGGGAAGCGAGACTTCTTTGTAGCGCTGATTTGCCTTTCCAGGTTGCTTGGTTGGCCAAAAAGGGCGTATGCGTTTTTTCCTGAATATATTCAGGAAAAAACGCATACGCCCTTTTTGGCCAAGGGCATCATTGTCGACGTTTTGCCGCTTTTCATGTGCTTTAAAGGCGATTCGAATCTACCTCCTGAAATCTGTTTCCTGCAATTCTGCCTTGCTTTCAAATCCTCTTCGTTGCCTTCCCTCAGTATATTTGTGGCCGAGAGTTATCATTTATAACTCTGCAGGTTTGTGAATTGCAGTGCCCCTGAGCTCCATTTTTCAACTCGCTTTTTTGGGAGCTGGCCGCAAAAGCGCAGGAGTGCCTCAGGCCCTATTCTGGTTCCGGGCGGCAGGCCGAGCCCGTGTTTAATTCTTCTTCCTGATGGGAAAATAGAGTGACCTGTGCCTGTCCCAACACCTAGAGCTAGTCTCTCATTGGCTCCCCCTCTTCCCGTTCATCCTCAGGACAAATTGCAAGCTGTACGGAACAGGAGGTTAAAGGTGCTGATGCTCCAAGGAGGGAGAGTGCTAGTAAAGCGGCTGGAATGGCGAAGCCGAGCACAAGGAGATGAGAAATGAGGTGCGTTTTAGAAACCTTTCCCGATCACACGGTGTACCACCTTCTGGGTTTCTCATGCATGTTTTCGATGTAGGAAGATGCCCTTGAACCTGGAGATTTGGGACCCATGGGATGGGTAACAGGCAGTATTACTTTAAAGGCTCTGCGTTTGCTCCCCCAACCTCACCAAACCTCTCAGCCCCGAGAGTGTCCACCCTTCTGTCTCATCCAGCTGTGGGTCTAGATATGGTCAATCCAGGTTGCATCCCAGCCCCTGAAAGAATTTTGTAAGAATTTCTGTCTCTTTCACTGTCTTTGTTTCACGGGTTTTTAAAAGTAATTTATTTTTATAATGGGGTTTAGCTGCTTTTCACGGCTGTGTTTACGCCGCTTTACACCCACTTGACTCACTTCCAGAGAGATATCAATACATAGGTTTTAAGATTCTTACTAGTCAGATATATTCTTGTACGGTGAATAGGGGGTGTTGAGTCCAGTTCACTGAGCAAGGAGTAGGTCTTTCTATTACATATTGGGTTTATGGAACGGTATCTGAGCTAATTTGAAACCCTTGTTTTATGCATCACCCCACCTCACCTTTCCCTTTAAGCAGCCATAGTGTGTTTTCTAAACGTGTGACTCTGTTCTGTTTTGTAATTCAGTTCAAGTGTAGCGATTTTTACATTCCCTCTATAAGTGATAGCTAATGATAAGTGTCTTTTTCTGTGTGACTTATTTCCCTCAGAATCGTCGTACCTAAATCCGCTCATCATGCTGCTACTAGCCTTATGACATTGATTTCATGGCTCAGTGATATTCCATTGTACATAAGGACCACCACTTCGTTATCCATTTTTCTCTTTCCTGGGATATTTAAGGTGTCATGAAGTGGAGGTTCTTGTCAACAGAGCAGCCCTAAACTTTGGGGTGCCTGTGTCTTGCTGATTTTTAGTTTTCCCAATTTATACGCCCATGAGTGGAAGTGCCCTATGCGCTCTAAGCTGTGTTTTTTCGGTGTTTCAGGACACACCGTACACTTCTCCAGAGTGGCTGTTGGCAATTTACATCCCGCCCATCAGCGTAGCAAGGCTCCCATTTCTCCACGGCCTGTCCTGCATTTCTGGTTTTTACACTTTTTTCAGCATGGCCCTTTTGACCGATGGGAAGCGAGACTTCTTTGTAGCGCTGATTTGCCTTTCCAGGTTGCTTGGTTGGCCAAAAAGGGCGTATGCGTTTTTTCCTGAATATATTCAGGAAAAAACGCATACGCCCTTTTTGGCCAAGGGCATCATTGTCGACGTTTTGCCGCTTTTCATGTGCTTTAAAGGCGATTCGAATCTACCTCCTGAAATCTGTTTCCTGCAATTCTGCCTTGCTTTCAAATCCTCTTCGTTGCCTTCCCTCAGTATATTTGTGGCCGAGAGTTATCATTTATAACTCTGCAGGTTTGTGAATTGCAGTGCCCCTGAGCTCCATTTTTCAACTCGCTTTTTTGGGAGCTGGCCGCAAAAGCGCAGGAGTGCCTCAGGCCCTATTCTGGTTCCGGGCGGCAGGCCGAGCCTGTGGTTCATTCTTCTTCCTGATGGGAAAATAGAGTGACCTGTGCCTGTCCCAACACCTAGAGCTAGTCTCTCATTGGCTCCCCCTCTTCCCGTTCATCCTCAGGACAAATTGCAAGCTGTACGGAACAGGAGGTTAAAGGTGCTGATGCTCCAAGGAGGGAGAGTGCTAGTAAAGCGGCTGGAATGGCGAAGCCGAGCACAAGGAGATGAGAAATGAGGTGCGTTTTAGAAACCTTTCCCGATCACACGGTGTACCACCTTCTGGGTTTCTCATGCATGTTTTCGATGTAGGAAGATGCCCTTGAACCTGGAGATTTGGGACCCATGGGATGGGTAACAGGCAGTATTACTTTAAAGGCTCTGCATTTGCTCCCCCAACCTCACCAAACCTCTCAGCCCCGAGAGTGTCCACCCTTCTGTCTCATCCAGCTGTGGGTCTAGATATGGTCAATCCAGGTTGCATCCCAGCCCCTGAAAGAATTTTGTAAGAATTTCTGTCTCTTTCACTGTCTTTGTTTCACGGGTTTTTAAAAGTAATTTATTTTTATAATGGGGTTTAGCTGCTTTTCACGGCTGTGTTGATGCCGCTTTACACCCACTTGACTCACTTCCAGAGAGATATCAATACATAGGTTTTAAGATTCTTGCTAGTCAGATATATTCTTGTACGGTGAATAGGGGGTGTTGAGTCCAGTTCACTGAGCAAGGAGTAGGTCTTTCTATTACATATTGGGTTTATGGAACGGTATCTGAGCTAATTTGAAACCCTTGTTTTATGCATCACCCCACCTCACCTTTCCCTTTAGGCAGCCATAGTGTGTTTTCTAAACGTGTGACTCTGTTCTGTTTTGTAATTCAGTTCAAGTGTAGCGGTTTTTACATTCCCTCTATAAGTGATAGCTTATGATAAGTGTCTTTTTCTGTGTGACTTATTTCCCTCAGAATCGTCGTACCTAAATCCGCTCATCATGCTGCTACTAGCCTTATGACATTGATTTCATGGCTGAGTGATATTCCATTGTACATAAGGACCACCACTTCGTTATCCATTTTTCTCTTTCCTGGGATATTTAAGGTGTCATGAAGTGGAGGTTCTTGTCAACAGAGCAGCCCTAAACTTTGGGGTGCCTGTGTCTTGCTGATTTTTAGTTTTCCCAATTTATACGCCCATGAGTGGAAGGGCCCTATGCGCTCTAAGCTGTGTTTTTTCGGTGTTTCAGGACACACCGTACACTTCTCCAGAGTGGCTGTTGGCAATTTACATCCCGCCCATCAGCGTAGCAAGGCTCCCATTTCTCCACGGCCTGTCCTGCATTTCTGGTTTTTACACTTTTTTCAGCATGGCCCTTTTGACCGATGGGAAGCGAGACTTCTTTGTAGCGCTGATTTGCCTTTCCAGGTTGCTTGGTTGGCCAAAAAGGGCGTATGCGTTTTTTCCTGAATATATTCAGGAAAAAACGCATACGCCCTTTTTGGCCAAGGGCATCATTGTCGACGTGTTGCCGCTTTTCATGTGCTTTAAAGGCGATTCGAATCTACCTCCTGAAATCTGTTTCCTGCAATTCTGCCTTGCTTTCAAATCCTCTTCGTTGCCTTCCCTCAGTATATTTGTGGCCGAGAGTTATCATTTATAACTCTGCAGGTTTGTGAATTGCAGTGCCCCTGAGCTCCATTTTTCAACTCGCTTTTTTGGGAGCTGGCCGCAAAAGCGCAGGAGTGCCTCAGGCCCTATTCTGGTTCCGGGCGGCAGGCCGAGCCTGTGGTTCATTCTTCTTCCTGATGGGAAAATAGAGTGACCTGTGCCTGTCCCAACACCTAGAGCTAGTCTCTCATTGGCTCCCCCTCTTCCCGTTCATCCTCAGGACAAATTGCAAGCTGTACCGAACAGGAGGTTAAAGGTGCTGATGCTCCAAGGAGGGAGAGTGCTAGTAAAGCGGCTGGAATGGCGAAGCCGAGCACAAGGAGATGAGAAATGAGGTGCGTTTTAGAAACCTTTCCCGATCACACGGTGTACCACCTTCTGGGTTTCTCATGCATGTTTTCGATGTAGGAAGATGCCCTTGAACCTGGAGATTTGGGACCCATGGGATGGGTAACAGGCAGTATTACTTTAAAGGCTCTGCCTTTGCTTCCCCAACCTCACCAAACCTCTCAGCCCCGAGAGTGTCCACTCTTCTGTCTCATCCAGCTGTGGGTCTAGATATGGTCAATCCAGGTTGCATCACAGCCCCTGAAAGAATTTTGTAAGAATTTCTCTCTCTTTCACTGTCTTTGTTTCACGGGTTTTTAAAACTAATTTATTTTTATAATGGGGTTTAGCTGCTTTTCACGGCTGTGTTTATGCCGCTTTACACCCACTTGACTCACTTCCAGAGAGATATCAATACATAGGTTTGAAGATTCTTACTAGTCAGATATATTCTTGTGCGGTGAATAGGGGGTGTTGAGTACAGTTCACTGAGCAAGGAGTAGGTCTTTCTATTACATATTGGGTTTATGGAACGGTATCTGAGCTAATTTGAAACCCTTGTTTTATGCATCACCCCACCTCACCTTTCCCTTTAAGCAGCCATAGTGTGTTTTCTAAACGTGTGACTCTGTTCTGTTTTGTAATTCAGTTCAAGTGTAGCGGTTTTTACATTCCCTCTATAAGTGATAGCTTATGATAAGTGTCTTTTTCTGTGTGACTTATTTCACTCAGAATTGTCGTACCTAAATCCGCTCATCATGCTGCTACTAGCCTTATGACATTGATTTCATGGCTCAGTGATATTCCATTGTACATAAGGACCACCACTTGTTTATCCATTTTTCTCTTTCCTGGGATATTTAAGGTGTCATGAAGTGGATGTTCTTGTCAACAGAGCAGCCCTAAACTTTTGGGTGCCTGTGTCATGCTGATTTTTAGTTTTCCCAATTTATACGCGCATGAGTGGAAGTGCCCTATGCGCTCTAAGCTGTGTTTTTTCGGTGTTTCAGGACACACCGTACACTTCTCCAGAGTGGCTGTTGGCAATTTACATCCCGCCCATCAGCGTAGCAAGGCTCCCATTTCTCCACGGCCTGTCCTGCATTTCTGGTTTTTACACTTTTTTCAGCATGGCCCTTTTGACCGATGGGAAGCGAGACTTCTTTGTAGCGCTGATTTGCCTTTCCAGGTTGCTTGGTTGGCCAAAAAGGGCGTATGCGTTTTTTCCTGAATATATTCAGGAAAAAACGCATACGCCCTTTTTGGCCAAGGGCATCATTGTCGACGTTTTGCCGCTTTTCATGTGCTTTAAAGGCGATTCGAATCTACCTCCTGAAATCTGTTTCCTGCAATTCTGCCTTGCTTTCAAATCCTCTTCGTTGCCTTCCCTCAATATATTTGTGGCCGAGAGTTATGATTTATAACTCTGCAGGTTTGTGAATTGCAGTGCCCCTGAGCTCCATTTTTCAACTAGCTTTTTTGGGAGCTGGCCGCAAAAGCGCAGGAGTGCCTCAGGCCCTATTCTGGTTTCGGGCGGCAGACCGAGCCCGTGGTTAATTCTTCTTCCTGATGGGAAAATAGAGTGACCTGTGCCTGTCCCAACACCTAGAGCTAGTCTCTCATTGGCTCCCCCTCTTCCCGTTCACCCTCAGGACAAATTGCAAGCTGTACGGAACAGGAGGTTAAAGGTGCTGATGCTCCAAGGAGGGAGAGTGCTAGTAAAGCGGCTGGAATGGCAAGCCGAGCACAAGGAGATGAGAAATGAGGTGCGTTTTAGAAACCTTTCCCGATCACACGGTGTACCACCTTCTGGGTTTCTCATGCATGTTTTCGATGTAGGAAGATGCCCTTGAACCTGGAGATTTGGGACCCATGGGATGGGTAACAGGCAGTATTACTTTAAAGGCTCTGCGTTTGCTCCCCCAACCTGACCAAACCTCTCAGCCCCGAGAGTGTCCACCCTTCTGTCTCATCCAGCTGTGGGTCTAGATATGGTCAATCCAGGTTGCATCACAGCCCCTGAAAGAATTTTGTAAGAATTTCTCTCTCTTTCACTGTCTTTGTTTCACGGGTTTTTAAAAGTAATTTATTTTTATAATGGGGTTTAGCTGCTTTTCACGGCTGTGTTTATGCCGCTTTACACCCACTTGACTCACTTCCAGAGAGATATCAATACATAGGTTTTAAGATTCTTGCTAGTCAGATATATTCTTGTACGGTGAATAGGGGGTGTTGAGTCCAGTTCACTGAGCAAGGAGTAGGTCTTTCTATTACATATTGGGTTTATGGAACGGTATCTGAGCTAATTTGAAACCCTTGTTTTATGCATCACCCCACCTCACCTTTCCCTTTAAGCAGCCATAGTGTGTTTTCTAAACGTGTGACTCTGTTCTGTTTTGTAATTCAGTTCAAGTGTAGCGATTTTTACATTCCCTCTATAAGTGATAGCTAATGATAAGTGTCTTTTTCTGTGTGACTTATTTCCCTCAGAATCGTCGTACCTAAATCCGCTCATCATGCTGCTACTAGCCTTATGACATTGATTTCATGGCTCAGTGATATTCCATTGTACATAAGGACCACCACTTCGTTATCCATTTTTCTCTTTCCTGGGATATTTAAGGTGTCATGAAGTGGAGGTTCTTGTCAACAGAGCAGCCCTAAACTTTGGGGTGCCTGTGTCTTGCTGATTTTTAGTTTTCCCAATTTATACGCCCATGAGTGGAAGTGCCCTATGCGCTCTAAGCTGTGTTTTTTCGGTGTTTCAGGACACACCGTACACTTCTCCAGAGTGGCTGTTGGCAATTTACATCCCGCCCATCAGCGTAGCAAGGCTCCCATTTCTCCACGGCCTGTCCTGCATTTCTGGTTTTTACACTTTTTTCAGCATGGCCCTTTTGACCGATGGGAAGCGAGACTTCTTTGTAGCGCTGATTTGCCTTTCCAGGTTGCTTGGTTGGCCAAAAAGGGCGTATGCGTTTTTTCCTGAATATATTCAGGAAAAAACGCATACGCCCTTTTTGGCCAAGGGCATCATTGTCGACGTTTTGCCGCTTTTCATGTGCTTTAAAGGCGATTCGAATCTACCTCCTGAAATCTGTTTCCTGCAATTCTGCCTTGCTTTCAAATCCTCTTCGTTGCCTTCCCTCAGTATATTTGTGGCCGAGAGTTATCATTTATAACTCTGCAGGTTTGTGAATTGCAGTGCCCCTGAGCTCCATTTTTCAACTCGCTTTTTTGGGAGCTGGCCGCAAAAGCGCAGGAGTGCCTCAGGCCCTATTCTGGTTCCGGGCGGCAGGCCGAGCCTGTGGTTCATTCTTCTTCCTGATGGGAAAATAGAGTGACCTGTGCCTGTCCCAACACCTAGAGCTAGTCTCTCATTGGCTCCCCCTCTTCCCGTTCATCCTCAGGACAAATTGCAAGCTGTACGGAACAGGAGGTTAAAGGTGCTGATGCTCCAAGGAGGGAGAGTGCTAGTAAAGCGGCTGGAATGGCGAAGCCGAGCACAAGGAGATGAGAAATGAGGTGCGTTTTAGAAACCTTTCCCGATCACACGGTGTACCACCTTCTGGGTTTCTCATGCATGTTTTCGATGTAGGAAGATGCCCTTGAACCTGGAGATTTGGGACCCATGGGATGGGTAACAGGCAGTATTACTTTAAAGGCTCTGCATTTGCTCCCCCAACCTCACCAAACCTCTCAGCCCCGAGAGTGTCCACCCTTCTGTCTCATCCAGCTGTGGGTCTAGATATGGTCAATCCAGGTTGCATCCCAGCCCCTGAAAGAATTTTGTAAGAATTTCTGTCTCTTTCACTGTCTTTGTTTCACGGGTTTTTAAAAGTAATTTATTTTTATAATGGGGTTTAGCTGCTTTTCACGGCTGTGTTGATGCCGCTTTACACCCACTTGACTCACTTCCAGAGAGATATCAATACATAGGTTTTAAGATTCTTGCTAGTCAGATATATTCTTGTACGGTGAATAGGGGGTGTTGAGTCCAGTTCACTGAGCAAGAAGTAGGTCTTTCTATTACATATTGGGTTTATGGAACGGTATCTGAGCTAATTTGAAACCCTTGTTTTATGCATCACCCCACCTCACCTTTCCCTTTAGGCAGCCATAGTGTGTTTTCTAAACGTGTGACTCTGTTCTGTTTTGTAATTCAGTTCAAGTGTAGCGGTTTTTACATTCCCTCTATAAGTGATAGCTTATGATAAGTGTCTTTTTCTGTGTGACTTATTTCCCTCAGAATCGTCGTACCTAAATCCGCTCATCATGCTGCTACTAGCCTTATGACATTGATTTCATGGCTGAGTGATATTCCATTGTACATAAGGACCACCACTTCGTTATCCATTTTTCTCTTTCCTGGGATATTTAAGGTGTCATGAAGTGGAGGTTCTTGTCAACAGAGCAGCCCTAAACTTTGGGGTGCCTGTGTCTTGCTGATTTTTAGTTTTCCCAATTTATACGCCCATGAGTGGAAGTGCCCTATGCGCTCTAAGCTGTGTTTTTTCGGTGTTTCAGGACACACCGTACACTTCTCCAGAGTGGCTGTTGGCAATTTACATCCCGCCCATCAGCGTAGCAAGGCTCCCATTTCTCCACGGCCTGTCCTGCATTTCTGGTTTTTACACTTTTTTCAGCATGGCCCTTTTGACCGATGGGAAGCGAGACTTCTTTGTAGCGCTGATTTGCCTTTCCAGGTTGCTTGGTTGGCCAAAAAGGGCGTATGCGTTTTTTCCTGAATATATTCAGGAAAAAACGCATACGCCCTTTTTGGCCAAGGGCATCATTGTCGACGTGTTGCCGCTTTTCATGTGCTTTAAAGGCGATTCGAATCTACCTCCTGAAATCTGTTTCCTGCAATTCTGCCTTGCTTTCAAATCCTCTTCGTTGCCTTCCCTCAGTATATTTGTGGCCGAGAGTTATCATTTATAACTCTGCAGGTTTGTGAATTGCAGTGCCCCTGAGCTCCATTTTTCAACTCGCTTTTTTGGGAGCTGGCCGCAAAAGCGCAGGAGTGCCTCAGGCCCTATTCTGGTTCCGGGCGGCAGGCCGAGCCTGTGGTTCATTCTTCTTCCTGATGGGAAAATAGAGTGACCTGTGCCTGTCCCAACACCTAGAGCTAGTCTCTCATTGGCTCCCCCTCTTCCCGTTCATCCTCAGGACAAATTGCAAGCTGTACCGAACAGGAGGTTAAAGGTGCTGATGCTCCAAGGAGGGAGAGTGCTAGTAAAGCGGCTGGAATGGCGAAGCCGAGCACAAGGAGATGAGAAATGAGGTGCGTTTTAGAAACCTTTCCCGATCACACGGTGTACCACCTTCTGGGTTTCTCATGCATGTTTTCGATGTAGGAAGATGCCCTTGAACCTGGAGATTTGGGACCCATGGGATGGGTAACAGGCAGTATTACTTTAAAGGCTCTGCATTTGCTCCCCCAACCTCACCAAACCTCTCAGCCCCGAGAGTGTCCACCCTTCTGTCTCATCCAGCTGTGGGTCTAGATATGGTCAATCCAGGTTGCATCCCAGCCCCTGAAAGAATTTTGTAAGAATTTCTGTCTCTTTCACTGTCTTTGTTTCACGGGTTTTTAAAAGTAATTTATTTTTATAATGGGGTTTAGCTGCTTTTCACGGCTGTGTTTATGCCGCTTTACACCCACTTGACTCACTTCCAGAGAGATATCAATACATAGGTTTTAAGATTCTTGCTAGTCAGATATATTCTTGTACGGTGAATAGGGGGTGTTGAGTCCAGTTCACTGAGCAAGGAGTAGGTCTTTCTATTACATATTGGGTTTATGGAACGGTATCTGAGCTAATTTGAAACCCTTGTTTTATGCATCACCCCACCTCACCTTTCCCTTTAAGCAGCCATAGTGTGTTTTCTAAACGTGTGACTCTGTTCTGTTTTGTAATTCAGTTCAAGTGTAGCGGTTTTTACATTCCCTCTATAAGTGATAGCTTATGATAAGTGTCTTTTTCTGTGTGACTTATTTCACTCAGAATCGTCGTACCTAAATCCGCTCATCATGCTGCTACTAGCCTTATGACATTGATTTCATGGCTCAGTGATATTCCATTGTACATAAGGACCACCACTTCGTTATCCATTTTTCTCTTTCCTGGGATATTTAAGGTGTCATGAAGTGGAGGTTCTTGTCAACAGAGCAGCCCTAAACTTTTGGGTGCCTGTGTCATGCTGATTTTTAGTTTTCCCAATTTATACGCGCATGAGTGGAAGTGCCCTATGCGCTCTAAGCTGTGTTTTTTCGGTGTTTCAGGACACACCGTACACTTCTCCAGAGTGGCTGTTGGCAATTTACATCCCGCCCATCAGCGTAGCAAGGCTCCCATTTCTCCACGGCCTGTCCTGCATTTCTGGTTTTTACACTTTTTTCAGCATGGCCCTTTTGACCGATGGGAAGCGAGACTTCTTTGTAGCGCTGATTTGCCTTTCCAGGTTGCTTGGTTGGCCAAAAAGGGCGTATGCGTTTTTTCCTGAATATATTCAGGAAAAAACGCATACGCCCTTTTTGGCCAAGGGCATCATTGTCGACGTTTTGCCGCTTTTCATGTGCTTTAAAGGCGATTCGAATCTACCTCCTGAAATCTGTTTCCTGCAATTCTGCCTTGCTTTCAAATCCTCTTCGTTGCCTTCCCTCAATATATTTGTGGCCGAGAGTTATGATTTATAACTCTGCAGGTTTGTGAATTGCAGTGCCCCTGAGCTCCATTTTTCAACTAGCTTTTTTGGGAGCTGGCCGCAAAAGCGCAGGAGTGCCTCAGGCCCTATTCTGGTTTCGGGCGGCAGACCGAGCCCGTGGTTAATTCTTCTTCCTGATGGGAAAATAGAGTGACCTGTGCCTGTCCCAACACCTAGAGCTAGTCTCTCATTGGCTCCCCCTCTTCCCGTTCACCCTCAGGACAAATTGCAAGCTGTACGGAACAGGAGGTTAAAGGTGCTGATGCTCCAAGGAGGGAGAGTGCTAGTAAAGCGGCTGGAATGGCGAAGCCGAGCACAAGGAGATGAGAAATGAGGTGCGTTTTAGAAACCTTTCCCGATCACACGGTGTACCACCTTCTGGGTTTCTCATGCATGTTTTCGATGTAGGAAGATGCCCTTGAACCTGGAGATTTGGGACCCATGGGATGGGTAACAGGCAGTATTACTTTAAAGGCTCTGCCTTTGCTCCCCCAACCTCACCAAACCTCTCAGCCCCGAGAGTGTCCACCCTTCTGTCTCATCCAGCTGTGGGTCTAGATATGGTCAATCCAGGTTGCATCACAGCCCCTGAAAGAATTTTGTAAGAATTTCTGTCTCTTTCATTGTCTTTGTTTCACGGGTTTTTAAAAGTAATTTATTTTTATGATGGGGTTTAGCTGCTTTTCACGGCTGTGTTTATGCCGCTTTACACCCACTTGACTCACTTCCAGAGAGATATCAATACATAGGTTTGAAGATTCTTGCTAGTCAGATATATTCTTGTACGGTGAATAGGGGGTGTTGAGTCCAGTTCACTGAGAAAGGAGTAGGTCTTTCTATTACATATTGGGTTTATGGAACGGTATCTGAGCTAATTTGAAACCCTTGTTTTATGCATCACCCCACCTCACCTTTCCCTTTAGGCAGCCATAGTGTGTTTTCTAAACGTGTGACTCTGTTCTGTTTTGTAATTCAGTTCAAGTGTAGCGGTTTTTACATTCCCTCTATAAGTGATAGCTTATGATAAGTGTCTTTTTCTGTGTGACTTATTTCCCTCAGAATCGTCGTACCTAAATCCGCTCATCATGCTGCTACTAGCCTTATGACATTGATTTCATGGCTGAGTGATATTCCATTGTACATAAGGACCACCACTTCGTTATCCATTTTTCTCTTTCCTGGGATATTTAAGGTGTCATGAAGTGGAGGTTCTTGTCAACAGAGCAGCCCTAAACTTTGGGGTGCCTGTGTCTTGCTGATTTTTAGTTTTCCCAATTTATACGCCCATGAGTGGAAGTGCCCTATGCGCTCTAAGCTGTGTTTTTTCGGTGTTTCAGGACACACCGTACACTTCTCCAGAGTGGCTGTTGGCAATTTACATCCCGCCCATCAGCGTAGCAAGGCTCCCATTTCTCCACGGCCTGTCCTGCATTTCTGGTTTTTACACTTTTTTCAGCATGGCCCTTTTGACCGATGGGAAGCGAGACTTCTTTGTAGCGCTGATTTGCCTTTCCAGGTTGCTTGGTTGGCCAAAAAGGGCGTATGCGTTTTTTCCTGAATATATTCAGGAAAAAACGCATACGCCCTTTTTGGCCAAGGGCATCATTGTCGACGTGTTGCCGCTTTTCATGTGCTTTAAAGGCGATTCGAATCTACCTCCTGAAATCTGTTTCCTGCAATTCTGCCTTGCTTTCAAATCCTCTTCGTTGCCTTCCCTCAGTATATTTGTGGCCGAGAGTTATCATTTATAACTCTGCAGGTTTGTGAATTGCAGTGCCCCTGAGCTCCATTTTTCAACTCGCTTTTTTGGGAGCTGGCCGCAAAAGCGCAGGAGTGCCTCAGGCCCTATTCTGGTTCCGGGCGGCAGGCCGAGCCTGTGGTTCATTCTTCTTCCTGATGGGAAAATAGAGTGACCTGTGCCTGTCCCAACACCTAGAGCTAGTCTCTCATTGGCTCCCCCTCTTCCCGTTCATCCTCAGGACAAATTGCAAGCTGTACCGAACAGGAGGTTAAAGGTGCTGATGCTCCAAGGAGGGAGAGTGCTAGTAAAGCGGCTGGAATGGCGAAGCCGAGCACAAGGAGATGAGAAATGAGGTGCGTTTTAGAAACCTTTCCCGATCACACGGTGTACCACCTTCTGGGTTTCTCATGCATGTTTTCGATGTAGGAAGATGCCCTTGAACCTGGAGATTTGGGACCCATGGGATGGGTAACAGGCAGTATTACTTTAAAGGCTCTGCCTTTGCTTCCCCAACCTCACCAAACCTCTCAGCCCCGAGAGTGTCCACTCTTCTGTCTCATCCAGCTGTGGGTCTAGATATGGTCAATCCAGGTTGCATCACAGCCCCTGAAAGAATTTTGTAAGAATTTCTCTCTCTTTCACTGTCTTTGTTTCACGGGTTTTTAAAACTAATTTATTTTTATAATGGGGTTTAGCTGCTTTTCACGGCTGTGTTTATGCCGCTTTACACCCACTTGACTCACTTCCAGAGAGATATCAATACATAGGTTTGAAGATTCTTACTAGTCAGATATATTCTTGTGCGGTGAATAGGGGGTGTTGAGTACAGTTCACTGAGCAAGGAGTAGGTCTTTCTATTACATATTGGGTTTATGGAACGGTATCTGAGCTAATTTGAAACCCTTGTTTTATGCATCACCCCACCTCACCTTTCCCTTTAAGCAGCCATAGTGTGTTTTCTAAACGTGTGACTCTGTTCTGTTTTGTAATTCAGTTCAAGTGTAGCGGTTTTTACATTCCCTCTATAAGTGATAGCTTATGATAAGTGTCTTTTTCTGTGTGACTTATTTCACTCAGAATTGTCGTACCTAAATCCGCTCATCATGCTGCTACTAGCCTTATGACATTGATTTCATGGCTCAGTGATATTCCATTGTACATAAGGACCACCACTTGTTTATCCATTTTTCTCTTTCCTGGGATATTTAAGGTGTCATGAAGTGGATGTTCTTGTCAACAGAGCAGCCCTAAACTTTTGGGTGCCTGTGTCATGCTGATTTTTAGTTTTCCCAATTTATACGCGCATGAGTGGAAGTGCCCTATGCGCTCTAAGCTGTGTTTTTTCGGTGTTTCAGGACACACCGTACACTTCTCCAGAGTGGCTGTTGGCAATTTACATCCCGCCCATCAGCGTAGCAAGGCTCCCATTTCTCCACGGCCTGTCCTGCATTTCTGGTTTTTACACTTTTTTCAGCATGGCCCTTTTGACCGATGGGAAGCGAGACTTCTTTGTAGCGCTGATTTGCCTTTCCAGGTTGCTTGGTTGGCCAAAAAGGGCGTATGCGTTTTTTCCTGAATATATTCAGGAAAAAACGCATACGCCCTTTTTGGCCAAGGGCATCATTGTCGACGTTTTGCCGCTTTTCATGTGCTTTAAAGGCGATTCGAATCTACCTCCTGAAATCTGTTTCCTGCAATTCTGCCTTGCTTTCAAATCCTCTTCGTTGCCTTCCCTCAATATATTTGTGGCCGAGAGTTATGATTTATAACTCTGCAGGTTTGTGAATTGCAGTGCCCCTGAGCTCCATTTTTCAACTAGCTTTTTTGGGAGCTGGCCGCAAAAGCGCAGGAGTGCCTCAGGCCCTATTCTGGTTTCGGGCGGCAGACCGAGCCCGTGGTTAATTCTTCTTCCTGATGGGAAAATAGAGTGACCTGTGCCTGTCCCAACACCTAGAGCTAGTCTCTCATTGGCTCCCCCTCTTCCCGTTCACCCTCAGGACAAATTGCAAGCTGTACGGAACAGGAGGTTAAAGGTGCTGATGCTCCAAGGAGGGAGAGTGCTAGTAAAGCGGCTGGAATGGCAAGCCGAGCACAAGGAGATGAGAAATGAGGTGCGTTTTAGAAACCTTTCCCGATCACACGGTGTACCACCTTCTGGGTTTCTCATGCATGTTTTCGATGTAGGAAGATGCCCTTGAACCTGGAGATTTGGGACCCATGGGATGGGTAACAGGCAGTATTACTTTAAAGGCTCTGCGTTTGCTCCCCCAACCTGACCAAACCTCTCAGCCCCGAGAGTGTCCACCCTTCTGTCTCATCCAGCTGTGGGTCTAGATATGGTCAATCCAGGTTGCATCACAGCCCCTGAAAGAATTTTGTAAGAATTTCTCTCTCTTTCACTGTCTTTGTTTCACGGGTTTTTAAAAGTAATTTATTTTTATAATGGGGTTTAGCTGCTTTTCACGGCTGTGTTTATGCCGCTTTACACCCACTTGACTCACTTCCAGAGAGATATCAATACATAGGTTTTAAGATTCTTGCTAGTCAGATATATTCTTGTACGGTGAATAGGGGGTGTTGAGTCCAGTTCACTGAGCAAGGAGTAGGTCTTTCTATTACATATTGGGTTTATGGAACGGTATCTGAGCTAATTTGAAACCCTTGTTTTATGCATCACCCCACCTCACCTTTCCCTTTAAGCAGCCATAGTGTGTTTTCTAAACGTGTGACTCTGTTCTGTTTTGTAATTCAGTTCAAGTGTAGCGATTTTTACATTCCCTCTATAAGTGATAGCTAATGATAAGTGTCTTTTTCTGTGTGACTTATTTCCCTCAGAATCGTCGTACCTAAATCCGCTCATCATGCTGCTACTAGCCTTATGACATTGATTTCATGGCTCAGTGATATTCCATTGTACATAAGGACCACCACTTCGTTATCCATTTTTCTCTTTCCTGGGATATTTAAGGTGTCATGAAGTGGAGGTTCTTGTCAACAGAGCAGCCCTAAACTTTGGGGTGCCTGTGTCTTGCTGATTTTTAGTTTTCCCAATTTATACGCCCATGAGTGGAAGTGCCCTATGCGCTCTAAGCTGTGTTTTTTCGGTGTTTCAGGACACACCGTACACTTCTCCAGAGTGGCTGTTGGCAATTTACATCCCGCCCATCAGCGTAGCAAGGCTCCCATTTCTCCACGGCCTGTCCTGCATTTCTGGTTTTTACACTTTTTTCAGCATGGCCCTTTTGACCGATGGGAAGCGAGACTTCTTTGTAGCGCTGATTTGCCTTTCCAGGTTGCTTGGTTGGCCAAAAAGGGCGTATGCGTTTTTTCCTGAATATATTCAGGAAAAAACGCATACGCCCTTTTTGGCCAAGGGCATCATTGTCGACGTTTTGCCGCTTTTCATGTGCTTTAAAGGCGATTCGAATCTACCTCCTGAAATCTGTTTCCTGCAATTCTGCCTTGCTTTCAAATCCTCTTCGTTGCCTTCCCTCAGTATATTTGTGGCCGAGAGTTATCATTTATAACTCTGCAGGTTTGTGAATTGCAGTGCCCCTGAGCTCCATTTTTCAACTCGCTTTTTTGGGAGCTGGCCGCAAAAGCGCAGGAGTGCCTCAGGCCCTATTCTGGTTCCGGGCGGCAGGCCGAGCCTGTGGTTCATTCTTCTTCCTGATGGGAAAATAGAGTGACCTGTGCCTGTCCCAACACCTAGAGCTAGTCTCTCATTGGCTCCCCCTCTTCCCGTTCATCCTCAGGACAAATTGCAAGCTGTACGGAACAGGAGGTTAAAGGTGCTGATGCTCCAAGGAGGGAGAGTGCTAGTAAAGCGGCTGGAATGGCGAAGCCGAGCACAAGGAGATGAGAAATGAGGTGCGTTTTAGAAACCTTTCCCGATCACACGGTGTACCACCTTCTGGGTTTCTCATGCATGTTTTCGATGTAGGAAGATGCCCTTGAACCTGGAGATTTGGGACCCATGGGATGGGTAACAGGCAGTATTACTTTAAAGGCTCTGCATTTGCTCCCCCAACCTCACCAAACCTCTCAGCCCCGAGAGTGTCCACCCTTCTGTCTCATCCAGCTGTGGGTCTAGATATGGTCAATCCAGGTTGCATCCCAGCCCCTGAAAGAATTTTGTAAGAATTTCTGTCTCTTTCACTGTCTTTGTTTCACGGGTTTTTAAAAGTAATTTATTTTTATAATGGGGTTTAGCTGCTTTTCACGGCTGTGTTGATGCCGCTTTACACCCACTTGACTCACTTCCAGAGAGATATCAATACATAGGTTTTAAGATTCTTGCTAGTCAGATATATTCTTGTACGGTGAATAGGGGGTGTTGAGTCCAGTTCACTGAGCAAGGAGTAGGTCTTTCTATTACATATTGGGTTTATGGAACGGTATCTGAGCTAATTTGAAACCCTTGTTTTATGCATCACCCCACCTCACCTTTCCCTTTAGGCAGCCATAGTGTGTTTTCTAAACGTGTGACTCTGTTCTGTTTTGTAATTCAGTTCAAGTGTAGCGGTTTTTACATTCCCTCTATAAGTGATAGCTTATGATAAGTGTCTTTTTCTGTGTGACTTATTTCCCTCAGAATCGTCGTACCTAAATCCGCTCATCATGCTGCTACTAGCCTTATGACATTGATTTCATGGCTGAGTGATATTCCATTGTACATAAGGACCACCACTTCGTTATCCATTTTTCTCTTTCCTGGGATATTTAAGGTGTCATGAAGTGGAGGTTCTTGTCAACAGAGCAGCCCTAAACTTTGGGGTGCCTGTGTCTTGCTGATTTTTAGTTTTCCCAATTTATACGCCCATGAGTGGAAGTGCCCTATGCGCTCTAAGCTGTGTTTTTTCGGTGTTTCAGGACACACCGTACACTTCTCCAGAGTGGCTGTTGGCAATTTACATCCCGCCCATCAGCGTAGCAAGGCTCCCATTTCTCCACGGCCTGTCCTGCATTTCTGGTTTTTACACTTTTTTCAGCATGGCCCTTTTGACCGATGGGAAGCGAGACTTCTTTGTAGCGCTGATTTGCCTTTCCAGGTTGCTTGGTTGGCCAAAAAGGGCGTATGCGTTTTTTCCTGAATATATTCAGGAAAAAACGCATACGCCCTTTTTGGCCAAGGGCATCATTGTCGACGTGTTGCCGCTTTTCATGTGCTTTAAAGGCGATTCGAATCTACCTCCTGAAATCTGTTTCCTGCAATTCTGCCTTGCTTTCAAATCCTCTTCGTTGCCTTCCCTCAGTATATTTGTGGCCGAGAGTTATCATTTATAACTCTGCAGGTTTGTGAATTGCAGTGCCCCTGAGCTCCATTTTTCAACTCGCTTTTTTGGGAGCTGGCCGCAAAAGCGCAGGAGTGCCTCAGGCCCTATTCTGGTTCCGGGCGGCAGGCCGAGCCTGTGGTTCATTCTTCTTCCTGATGGGAAAATAGAGTGACCTGTGCCTGTCCCAACACCTAGAGCTAGTCTCTCATTGGCTCCCCCTCTTCCCGTTCATCCTCAGGACAAATTGCAAGCTGTACCGAACAGGAGGTTAAAGGTGCTGATGCTCCAAGGAGGGAGAGTGCTAGTAAAGCGGCTGGAATGGCGAAGCCGAGCACAAGGAGATGAGAAATGAGGTGCGTTTTAGAAACCTTTCCCGATCACACGGTGTACCACCTTCTGGGTTTCTCATGCATGTTTTCGATGTAGGAAGATGCCCTTGAACCTGGAGATTTGGGACCCATGGGATGGGTAACAGGCAGTATTACTTTAAAGGCTCTGCCTTTGCTTCCCCAACCTCACCAAACCTCTCAGCCCCGAGAGTGTCCACTCTTCTGTCTCATCCAGCTGTGGGTCTAGATATGGTCAATCCAGGTTGCATCACAGCCCCTGAAAGAATTTTGTAAGAATTTCTCTCTCTTTCACTGTCTTTGTTTCACGGGTTTTTAAAACTAATTTATTTTTATAATGGGGTTTAGCTGCTTTTCACGGCTGTGTTTATGCCGCTTTACACCCACTTGACTCACTTCCAGAGAGATATCAATACATAGGTTTGAAGATTCTTACTAGTCAGATATATTCTTGTGCGGTGAATAGGGGGTGTTGAGTACAGTTCACTGAGCAAGGAGTAGGTCTTTCTATTACATATTGGGTTTATGGAACGGTATCTGAGCTAATTTGAAACCCTTGTTTTATGCATCACCCCACCTCACCTTTCCCTTTAAGCAGCCATAGTGTGTTTTCTAAACGTGTGACTCTGTTCTGTTTTGTAATTCAGTTCAAGTGTAGCGGTTTTTACATTCCCTCTATAAGTGATAGCTTATGATAAGTGTCTTTTTCTGTGTGACTTATTTCACTCAGAATTGTCGTACCTAAATCCGCTCATCATGCTGCTACTAGCCTTATGACATTGATTTCATGGCTCAGTGATATTCCATTGTACATAAGGACCACCACTTGTTTATCCATTTTTCTCTTTCCTGGGATATTTAAGGTGTCATGAAGTGGATGTTCTTGTCAACAGAGCAGCCCTAAACTTTTGGGTGCCTGTGTCATGCTGATTTTTAGTTTTCCCAATTTATACGCGCATGAGTGGAAGTGCCCTATGCGCTCTAAGCTGTGTTTTTTCGGTGTTTCAGGACACACCGTACACTTCTCCAGAGTGGCTGTTGGCAATTTACATCCCGCCCATCAGCGTAGCAAGGCTCCCATTTCTCCACGGCCTGTCCTGCATTTCTGGTTTTTACACTTTTTTCAGCATGGCCCTTTTGACCGATGGGAAGCGAGACTTCTTTGTAGCGCTGATTTGCCTTTCCAGGTTGCTTGGTTGGCCAAAAAGGGCGTATGCGTTTTTTCCTGAATATATTCAGGAAAAAACGCATACGCCCTTTTTGGCCAAGGGCATCATTGTCGACGTTTTGCCGCTTTTCATGTGCTTTAAAGGCGATTCGAATCTACCTCCTGAAATCTGTTTCCTGCAATTCTGCCTTGCTTTCAAATCCTCTTCGTTGCCTTCCCTCAATATATTTGTGGCCGAGAGTTATGATTTATAACTCTGCAGGTTTGTGAATTGCAGTGCCCCTGAGCTCCATTTTTCAACTAGCTTTTTTGGGAGCTGGCCGCAAAAGCGCAGGAGTGCCTCAGGCCCTATTCTGGTTTCGGGCGGCAGACCGAGCCCGTGGTTAATTCTTCTTCCTGATGGGAAAATAGAGTGACCTGTGCCTGTCCCAACACCTAGAGCTAGTCTCTCATTGGCTCCCCCTCTTCCCGTTCACCCTCAGGACAAATTGCAAGCTGTACGGAACAGGAGGTTAAAGGTGCTGATGCTCCAAGGAGGGAGAGTGCTAGTAAAGCGGCTGGAATGGCGAAGCCGAGCACAAGGAGATGAGAAATGAGGTGCGTTTTAGAAACCTTTCCCGATCACACGGTGTACCACCTTCTGGGTTTCTCATGCATGTTTTCGATGTAGGAAGATGCCCTTGAACCTGGAGATTTGGGACCCATGGGATGGGTAACAGGCAGTATTACTTTAAAGGCTCTGCCTTTGCTCCCCCAACCTCACCAAACCTCTCAGCCCCGAGAGTGTCCACCCTTCTGTCTCATCCAGCTGTGGGTCTAGATATGGTCAATCCAGGTTGCATCACAGCCCCTGAAAGAATTTTGTAAGAATTTCTGTCTCTTTCATTGTCTTTGTTTCACGGGTTTTTAAAAGTAATTTATTTTTATGATGGGGTTTAGCTGCTTTTCACGGCTGTGTTTATGCCGCTTTACACCCACTTGACTCACTTCCAGAGAGATATCAATACATAGGTTTGAAGATTCTTGCTAGTCAGATATATTCTTGTACGGTGAATAGGGGGTGTTGAGTCCAGTTCACTGAGAAAGGAGTAGGTCTTTCTATTACATATTGGGTTTATGGAACGGTATCTGAGCTAATTTGAAACCCTTGTTTTATGCATCACCCCACCTCACCTTTCCCTTTAAGCAGCCATAGTGTGTTTTCTAAACGTGTGACTCTGTTCTGTTTTGTAATTCAGTTCAAGTGTAGCGGTTTTTACATTCCCTCTACAAGTGATAGCTTATGATAAGTGTCTTTTTCTGTGTGACTTATTTCACTCAGAATCGTCGTACCTAAATCCGCTCATCATGCTGCTACTAGCCTTATGACATTGATTTCATGGCTGAGTGATATTCCATTGTACATAAGGACCACCACTTCGTTATCCATTTTTCTCTTTCCTGGGATATTTAAGGTGTCATGAAGTGGAGGTTCTTGTCAACAGAGCAGCCCTAAACTTTGGGGTGCCTGTGTCTTGCTGATTTTTAGTTTTCCCAATTTATACGCCCATGAGTGGAAGTGCCCTATGCGCTCTAAGCTGTGTTTTTTCGGTGTTTCAGGACACACCGTACACTTCTCCAGAGTGGCTGTTGGCAATTTACATCCCGCCCATCAGCGTAGCAAGGCTCCCATTTCTCCACGGCCTGTCCTGCATTTCTGGTTTTTACACTTTTTTCAGCATGGCCCTTTTGACCGATGGGAAGCGAGACTTCTTTGTAGCGCTGATTTGCCTTTCCAGGTTGCTTGGTTGGCCAAAAAGGGCGTATGCGTTTTTTCCTGAATATATTCAGGAAAAAACGCATACGCCCTTTTTGGCCAAGGGCATCATTGTCGACGTTTTGCCGCTTTTCATGTGCTTTAAAGGCGATTCGAATCTACCTCCTGAAATCTGTTTCCTGCAATTCTGCCTTGCTTTCAAATCCTCTTCGTTGCCTTCCCTCAGTATATTTGTGGCCGAGAGTTATCATTTATAACTCTGCAGGTTTGTGAATTGCAGTGCCCCTGAGCTCCATTTTTCAACTCGCTTTTTTGGGAGCTGGCCGCAAAAGCGCAGGAGTGCCTCAGGCCCTATTCTGGTTCCGGGCGGCAGGCCGAGCCTGTGGTTCATTCTTCTTCCTGATGGGAAAATAGAGTGACCTGTGCCTGTCCCAACACCTAGAGCTAGTCTCTCATTGGCTCCCCCTCTTCCCGTTCATCCTCAGGACAAATTGCAAGCTGTACGGAACAGGAGGTTAAAGGTGCTGATGCTCCAAGGAGGGAGAGTGCTAGTAAAGCGGCTGGAATGGCGAAGCCGAGCACAAGGAGATGAGAAATGAGGTGCGTTTTAGAAACCTTTCCCGATCACACGGTGTACCACCTTCTGGGTTTCTCATGCATGTTTTCGATGTAGGAAGATGCCCTTGAACCTGGAGATTTGGGACCCATGGGATGGGTAACAGGCAGTATTACTTTAAAGGCTCTGCATTTGCTCCCCCAACCTCACCAAACCTCTCAGCCCCGAGAGTGTCCACCCTTCTGTCTCATCCAGCTGTGGGTCTAGATATGGTCAATCCAGGTTGCATCCCAGCCCCTGAAAGAATTTTGTAAGAATTTCTGTCTATTTCACTGTCTTTGTTTCACGGGTTTTTAAAAGTAATTTATTTTTATAATGGGGTTTAGCTGCTTTTCACGGCTGTGTTTATGCCGCTTTACACCCACTTGACTCACTTCCAGAGAGATATCAATACATAGGTTTTAAGATTCTTGCTAGTCAGATATATTCTTGTACGGTGAATAGGGGGTGTTGAGTCCAGTTCACTGAGCAAGGAGTAGGTCTTTCTATTACATATTGGGTTTATGGAACGGTATCTGAGCTAATTTGAAACCCTTGTTTTATGCATCACCCCACCTCACCTTTCCCTTTAAGCAGCCATAGTGTGTTTTCTAAACGTGTGACTCTGTTCTGTTTTGTAATTCAGTTCAAGTGTAGCGGTTTTTACATTCCCTCTATAAGTGATAGCTTATGATAAGTGTCTTTTTCTGTGTGACTTATTTCACTCAGAATCGTCGTACCTAAATCCGCTCATCATGCTGCTACTAGCCTTATGACATTGATTTCATGGCTCAGTGATATTCCATTGTACATAAGGACCACCACTTCGTTATCCATTTTTCTCTTTCCTGGGATATTTAAGGTGTCATGAAGTGGAGGTTCTTGTCAACAGAGCAGCCCTAAACTTTTGGGTGCCTGTGTCATGCTGATTTTTAGTTTTCCCAATTTATTCGCGCATGAGTGGAAGTGCCCTATGCGCTCTAAGCTGTGTTTTTTCGGTGTTTCAGGACACACCGTACACTTCTCCAGAGTGGCTGTTGGCAATTTACATCCCGCCCATCAGCGTAGCAAGGCTCCCATTTCTCCACGGCCTGTCCTGCATTTCTGGTTTTTACACTTTTTTCAGCATGGCCCTTTTGACCGATGGGAAGCGAGACTTCTTTGTAGCGCTGATTTGCCTTTCCAGGTTGCTTGGTTGGCCAAAAAGGGCGTATGCGTTTTTTCCTGAATATATTCAGGAAAAAACGCATACGCCCTTTTTGGCCAAGGGCATCATTGTCGACGTTTTGCCGCTTTTCATGTGCTTTAAAGGCGATTCGAATCTACCTCCTGAAATCTGTTTCCTGCAATTCTGCCTTGCTTTCAAATCCTCTTCGTTGCCTTCCCTCAATATATTTGTGGCCGAGAGTTATGATTTATAACTCTGCAGGTTTGTGAATTGCAGTGCCCCTGAGCTCCATTTTTCAACTAGCTTTTTTGGGAGCTGGCCGCAAAAGCGCAGGAGTGCCTCAGGCCCTATTCTGGTTTCGGGCGGCAGACCGAGCCCGTGGTTAATTCTTCTTCCTGATGGGAAAATAGAGTGACCTGTGCCTGTCCCAACACCTAGAGCTAGTCTCTCATTGGCTCCCCCTCTTCCCGTTCACCCTCAGGACAAATTGCAAGCTGTACGGAACAGGAGGTTAAAGGTGCTGATGCTCCAAGGAGGGAGAGTGCTAGTAAAGCGGCTGGAATGGCGAAGCCGAGCACAAGGAGATGAGAAATGAGGTGCGTTTTAGAAACCTTTCCCGATCACACGGTGTACCACCTTCTGGGTTTCTCATGCATGTTTTCGATGTAGGAAGATGCCCTTGAACCTGGAGATTTGGGACCCATGGGATGGGTAACAGGCAGTATTACTTTAAAGGCTCTGCCTTTGCTCCCCCAACCTCACCAAACCTCTCAGCCCCGAGAGTGTCCACCCTTCTGTCTCATCCAGCTGTGGGTCTAGATATGGTCAATCCAGGTTGCATCACAGCCCCTGAAAGAATTTTGTAAGAATTTCTGTCTCTTTCATTGTCTTTGTTTCACGGGTTTTTAAAAGTAATTTATTTTTATGATGGGGTTTAGCTGCTTTTCACGGCTGTGTTTATGCCGCTTTACACCCACTTGACTCACTTCCAGAGAGATATCAATACATAGGTTTGAAGATTCTTGCTAGTCAGATATATTCTTGTACGGTGAATAGGGGGTGTTGAGTCCAGTTCACTGAGAAAGGAGTAGGTCTTTCTATTACATATTGGGTTTATGGAACGGTATCTGAGCTAATTTGAAACCCTTGTTTTATGCATCACCCCACCTCACCTTTCCCTTTAGGCAGCCATAGTGTGTTTTCTAAACGTGTGACTCTGTTCTGTTTTGTAATTCAGTTCAAGTGTAGCGGTTTTTACATTCCCTCTATAAGTGATAGCTTATGATAAGTGTCTTTTTCTGTGTGACTTATTTCCCTCAGAATCGTCGTACCTAAATCCGCTCATCATGCTGCTACTAGCCTTATGACATTGATTTCATGGCTGAGTGATATTCCATTGTACATAAGGACCACCACTTCGTTATCCATTTTTCTCTTTCCTGGGATATTTAAGGTGTCATGAAGTGGAGGTTCTTGTCAACAGAGCAGCCCTAAACTTTGGGGTGCCTGTGTCTTGCTGATTTTTAGTTTTCCCAATTTATACGCCCATGAGTGGAAGTGCCCTATGCGCTCTAAGCTGTGTTTTTTCGGTGTTTCAGGACACACCGTACACTTCTCCAGAGTGGCTGTTGGCAATTTACATCCCGCCCATCAGCGTAGCAAGGCTCCCATTTCTCCACGGCCTGTCCTGCATTTCTGGTTTTTACACTTTTTTCAGCATGGCCCTTTTGACCGATGGGAAGCGAGACTTCTTTGTAGCGCTGATTTGCCTTTCCAGGTTGCTTGGTTGGCCAAAAAGGGCGTATGCGTTTTTTCCTGAATATATTCAGGAAAAAACGCATACGCCCTTTTTGGCCAAGGGCATCATTGTCGACGTTTTGCCGCTTTTCATGTGCTTTAAAGGCGATTCGAATCTACCTCCTGAAATCTGTTTCCTGCAATTCTGCCTTGCTTTCAAATCCTCTTCGTTGCCTTCCCTCAGTATATTTGTGGCCGAGAGTTATCATTTATAACGCTGCAGGTTTGTGAATTGCAGTGCCCCTGAGCTCCATTTTTCAACTCGCTTTTTTGGGAGCTGGCCGCAAAAGCGCAGGAGTGCCTCAGGCCCTATTCTGGTTCCGGGCGGCAGGCCGAGCCTGTGGTTCATTCTTCTTCCTGATGGGAAAATAGAGTGGCCTGTGCCTGTCCCAACACCTAGAGCTAGTCTCTCATTGGCTCCCCCTCTTCCCGTTCATCCTCAGGACAAATTGCAAGCTGTACGGAACAGGAGGTTAAAGGTGCTGATGCTCCAAGGAGGGAGAGTGCTAGTAAAGCGGCTGGAATGGCGAAGCCGAGCACAAGGAGATGAGAAATGAGGTGCGTTTTAGAAACCTTTCCCGATCACACGGTGTACCACCTTCTGGGTTTCTCATGCATGTTTTCGATGTAGGAAGATGCCCTTGAACCTGGAGATTTGGGACCCATGGGATGGGTAACAGGCAGTATTACTTTAAAGGCTCTGCATTTGCTCCCCCAACCTCACCAAACCTCTCAGCCCCGAGAGTGTCCACCCTTCTGTCTCATCCAGCTGTGGGTCTAGATATGGTCAATCCAGGTTGCATCCCAGCCCCTGAAAGAATTTTGTAAGAATTTCTGTCTCTTTCACTGTCTTTGTTTCACGGGTTTTTAAAAGTAATTTATTTTTATAATGGGGTTTAGCTGCTTTTCACGGCTGTGTTTATGCCGCTTTACACCCACTTGACTCACTTCCAGAGAGATATCAATACATAGGTTTTAAGATTCTTGCTAGTCAGATATATTCTTGTACGGTGAATAGGGGGTGTTGAGTCCAGTTCACTGAGCAAGGAGTAGGTCTTTCTATTACATATTGGGTTTATGGAACGGTATCTGAGCTAATTTGAAACCCTTGTTTTATGCATCACCCCACCTCACCTTTCCCTTTAGGCAGCCATAGTGTGTTTTCTAAACGTGTGACTCTGTTCTGTTTTGTAATTCAGTTCAAGTGTAGCGGTTTTTACATTCCCTCTATAAGTGATAGCTTATGATAAGTGTCTTTTTCTGTGTGACTTATTTCCCTCAGAATCGTCATACCTAAATCCGCTCATCATGCTGCTACTAGCCTTATGACATTGATTTCATGGCTGAGTGATATTCCATTGTACATAAGGACCACCACTTCGTTATCCATTTTTCTCTTTCCTGGGATATTTAAGGTGTCATGAAGTGGAGGTTCTTGTCAACAGAGCAGCCCTAAACTTTGGGGTGCCTGTGTCTTGCTGATTTTTAGTTTTCCCAATTTATACGCCCATGAGTGGAAGTGCCCTATGCGCTCTAAGCTGTGTTTTTTCGGTGTTTCAGGACACACCGTACACTTCTCCAGAGTGGCTGTTGGCAATTTACATCCCGCCCATCAGCGTAGCAAGGCTCCCATTTCTCCACGGCCTGTCCTGCATTTCTGGTTTTTACACTTTTTTCAGCATGGCCCTTTTGACCGATGGGAAGCGAGACTTCTTTGTAGCGCTGATTTGCCTTTCCAGGTTGCTTGGTTGGCCAAAAAGGGCGTATGCGTTTTTTCCTGAATATATTCAGGAAAAAACGCATACGCCCTTTTTGGCCAAGGGCATCATTGTCGACGTGTTGCCGCTTTTCATGTGCTTTAAAGGCGATTCGAATCTACCTCCTGAAATCTGTTTCCTGCAATTCTGCCTTGCTTTCAAATCCTCTTCGTTGCCTTCCCTCAGTATATTTGTGGCCGAGAGTTATCATTTATAACTCTGCAGGTTTGTGAATTGCAGTGCCCCTGAGCTCCATTTTTCAACTCGCTTTTTTGGGAGCTGGCCGCAAAAGCGCAGGAGTGCCTCAGGCCCTATTCTGGTTCCGGGCGGCAGGCCGAGCCTGTGGTTCATTCTTCTTCCTGATGGGAAAATAGAGTGACCTGTGCCTGTCCCAACACCTAGAGCTAGTCTCTCATTGGCTCCCCCTCTTCCCGTTCATCCTCAGGACAAATTGCAAGCTGTACCGAACAGGAGGTTAAAGGTGCTGATGCTCCAAGGAGGGAGAGTGCTAGTAAAGCGGCTGGAATGGCGAAGCCGAGCACAAGGAGATGAGAAATGAGGTGCGTTTTAGAAACCTTTCCCGATCACACGGTGTACCACCTTCTGGGTTTCTCATGCATGTTTTCGATGTAGGAAGATGCCCTTGAACCTGGAGATTTGGGACCCATGGGATGGGTAACAGGCAGTATTACTTTAAAGGCTCTGCCTTTGCTTCCCCAACCTCACCAAACCTCTCAGCCCCGAGAGTGTCCACTCTTCTGTCTCATCCAGCTGTGGGTCTAGATATGGTCAATCCAGGTTGCATCACAGCCCCTGAAAGAATTTTGTAAGAATTTCTCTCTCTTTCACTGTCTTTGTTTCACGGGTTTTTAAAACTAATTTATTTTTATAATGGGGTTTAGCTGCTTTTCACGGCTGTGTTTATGCCGCTTTACACCCACTTGACTCACTTCCAGAGAGATATCAATACATAGGTTTGAAGATTCTTACTAGTCAGATATATTCTTGTGCGGTGAATAGGGGGTGTTGAGTACAGTTCACTGAGCAAGGAGTAGGTCTTTCTATTACATATTGGGTTTATGGAACGGTATCTGAGCTAATTTGAAACCCTTGTTTTATGCATCACCCCACCTCACCTTTCCCTTTAAGCAGCCATAGTGTGTTTTCTAAACGTGTGACTCTGTTCTGTTTTGTAATTCAGTTCAAGTGTAGCGGTTTTTACATTCCCTCTATAAGTGATAGCTTATGATAAGTGTCTTTTTCTGTGTGACTTATTTCACTCAGAATCGTCGTACCTAAATCCGCTCATCATGCTGCTACTAGCCTTATGACATTGATTTCATGGCTCAGTGATATTCCATTGTACATAAGGACCACCACTTGTTTATCCATTTTTCTCTTTCCTGGGATATTTAAGGTGTCATGAAGTGGAGGTTCTTGTCAACAGAGCAGCCCTAAACTTTTGGGTGCCTGTGTCATGCTGATTTTTAGTTTTCCCAATTTATACGCGCATGAGTGGAAGTGCCCTATGCGCTCTAAGCTGTGTTTTTTCGGTGTTTCAGGACACACCGTACACTTCTCCAGAGTGGCTGTTGGCAATTTACATCCCGCCCATCAGCGTAGCAAGGCTCCCATTTCTCCACGGCCTGTCCTGCATTTCTGGTTTTTACACTTTTTTCAGCATGGCCCTTTTGACCGATGGGAAGCGAGACTTCTTTGTAGCGCTGATTTGCCTTTCCAGGTTGCTTGGTTGGCCAAAAAGGGCGTATGCGTTTTTTCCTGAATATATTCAGGAAAAAACGCATACGCCCTTTTTGGCCAAGGGCATCATTGTCGACGTTTTGCCGCTTTTCATGTGCTTTAAAGGCGATTCGAATCTACCTCCTGAAATCTGTTTCCTGCAATTCTGCCTTGCTTTCAAATCCTCTTCGTTGCCTTCCCTCAATATATTTGTGGCCGAGAGTTATGATTTATAACTCTGCAGGTTTGTGAATTGCAGTGCCCCTGAGCTCCATTTTTCAACTAGCTTTTTTGGGAGCTGGCCGCAAAAGCGCAGGAGTGCCTCAGGCCCTATTCTGGTTTCGGGCGGCAGACCGAGCCCGTGGTTAATTCTTCTTCCTGATGGGAAAATAGAGTGACCTGTGCCTGTCCCAACACCTAGAGCTAGTCTCTCATTGGCTCCCCCTCTTCCCGTTCACCCTCAGGACAAATTGCAAGCTGTACGGAACAGGAGGTTAAAGGTGCTGATGCTCCAAGGAGGGAGAGTGCTAGTAAAGCGGCTGGAATGGCGAACCCGAGCACAAGGAGATGAGAAATGAGGTGCGTTTTAGAAACCTTTCCCGATCACACGGTGTACCACCTTCTGGGTTTCTCATGCATGTTTTCGATGTAGGAAGATGCCCTTGAACCTGGAGATTTGGGACCCATGGGATGGGTAACAGGCAGTATTACTTTAAAGGCTCTGCCTTTGCTCCCCCAACCTCACCAAACCTCTCAGCCCCGAGAGTGTCCACCCTTCTGTCTCATCCAGCTGTGGGTCTAGATATGGTCAATCCAGGTTGCATCACAGCCCCTGAAAGAATTTTGTAAGAATTTCTGTCTCTTTCATTGTCTTTGTTTCACGGGTTTTTAAAAGTAATTTATTTTTATGATGGGGTTTAGCTGCTTTTCACGGCTGTGTTTATGCCGCTTTACACCCACTTGACTCACTTCCAGAGAGATATCAATACATAGGTTTGAAGATTCTTGCTAGTCAGATATATTCTTGTACGGTGAATAGGGGGTGTTGAGTCCAGTTCACTGAGAAAGGAGTAGGTCTTTCTATTACATATTGGGTTTATGGAACGGTATCTGAGCTAATTTGAAACCCTTGTTTTATGCATCACCCCACCTCACCTTTCCCTTTAGGCAGCCATAGTGTGTTTTCTAAACGTGTGACTCTGTTCTGTTTTGTAATTCAGTTCAAGTGTAGCGGTTTTTACATTCCCTCTATAAGTGATAGCTTATGATAAGTGTCTTTTTCTGTGTGACTTATTTCCCTCAGAATCGTCGTACCTAAATCCGCTCATCATGCTGCTACTAGCCTTATGACATTGATTTCATGGCTGAGTGATATTCCATTGTACATAAGGACCACCACTTCGTTATCCATTTTTCTCTTTCCTGGGATATTTAAGGTGTCATGAAGTGGAGGTTCTTGTCAACAGAGCAGCCCTAAACTTTGGGGTGCCTGTGTCTTGCTGATTTTTAGTTTTCCCAATTTATACGCCCATGAGTGGAAGTGCCCTATGCGCTCTAAGCTGTGTTTTTTCGGTGTTTCAGGACACACCGTACACTTCTCCAGAGTGGCTGTTGGCAATTTACATCCCGCCCATCAGCGTAGCAAGGCTCCCATTTCTCCACGGCCTGTCCTGCATTTCTGGTTTTTACACTTTTTTCAGCATGGCCCTTTTGACCGATGGGAAGCGAGACTTCTTTGTAGCGCTGATTTGCCTTTCCAGGTTGCTTGGTTGGCCAAAAAGGGCGTATGCGTTTTTTCCTGAATATATTCAGGAAAAAACGCATACGCCCTTTTTGGCCAAGGGCATCATTGTCGACGTTTTGCCGCTTTTCATGTGCTTTAAAGGCGATTCGAATCTACCTCCTGAAATCTGTTTCCTGCAATTCTGCCTTGCTTTCAAATCCTCTTCGTTGCCTTCCCTCAATATATTTGTGGCCGAGAGTTATGATTTATAACTCTGCAGGTTTGTGAATTGCAGTGCCCCTGAGCTCCATTTTTCAACTAGCTTTTTTGGGAGCTGGCCGCAAAAGCGCAGGAGTGCCTCAGGCCCTATTCTGGTTTCGGGCGGCAGACCGAGCCCGTGGTTAATTCTTCTTCCTGATGGGAAAATAGAGTGACCTGTGCCTGTCCCAACACCTAGAGCTAGTCTCTCATTGGCTCCCCCTCTTCCCGTTCACCCTCAGGACAAATTGCAAGCTGTACGGAACAGGAGGTTAAAGGTGCTGATGCTCCAAGGAGGGAGAGTGCTAGTAAAGCGGCTGGAATGGCGAAGCCGAGCACAAGGAGATGAGAAATGAGGTGCGTTTTAGAAACCTTTCCCGATCACACGGTGTACCACCTTCTGGGTTTCTCATGCATGTTTTCGATGTAGGAAGATGCCCTTGAACCTGGAGATTTGGGACCCATGGGATGGGTAACAGGCAGTATTACTTTAAAGGCTCTGCCTTTGCTCCCCCAACCTCACCAAACCTCTCAGCCCCGAGAGTGTCCACCCTTCTGTCTCATCCAGCTGTGGGTCTAGATATGGTCAATCCAGGTTGCATCACAGCCCCTGAAAGAATTTTGTAAGAATTTCTCTCTCTTTCACTGTCTTTGTTTCACGGGTTTTTAAAACTAATTTATTTTTATAATGGGGTTTAGCTGCTTTTCACGGCTGTGTTTATGCCGCTTTACACCCACTTGACTCACTTCCAGAGAGATATCAATACATAGGTTTGAAGATTCTTACTAGTCAGATATATTCTTGTGCGGTGAATAGGGGGTGTTGAGTACAGTTCACTGAGCAAGGAGTAGGTCTTTCTATTACATATTGGGTTTATGGAACGGTATCTGAGCTAATTTGAAACCCTTGTTTTATGCATCACCCCACCTCACCTTTCCCTTTAAGCAGCCATAGTGTGTTTTCTAAACGTGTGACTCTGTTCTGTTTTGTAATTCAGTTCAAGTGTAGCGGTTTTTACATTCCCTCTATAAGTGATAGCTTATGATAAGTGTCTTTTTCTGTGTGACTTATTTCACTCAGAATCGTCGTACCTAAATCCGCTCATCATGCTGCTACTAGCCTTATGACATTGATTTCATGGCTCAGTGATATTCCATTGTACATAAGGACCACCACTTGTTTATCCATTTTTCTCTTTCCTGGGATATTTAAGGTGTCATGAAGTGGAGGTTCTTGTCAACAGAGCAGCCCTAAACTTTTGGGTGCCTGTGTCATGCTGATTTTTAGTTTTCCCAATTTATACGCGCATGAGTGGAAGTGCCCTATGCGCTCTAAGCTGTGTTTTTTCGGTGTTTCAGGACACACCGTACACTTCTCCAGAGTGGCTGTTGGCAATTTACATCCCGCCCATCAGCGTAGCAAGGCTCCCATTTCTCCACGGCCTGTCCTGCATTTCTGGTTTTTACACTTTTTTCAGCATGGCCCTTTTGACCGATGGGAAGCGAGACTTCTTTGTAGCGCTGATTTGCCTTTCCAGGTTGCTTGGTTGGCCAAAAAGGGCGTATGCGTTTTTTCCTGAATATATTCAGGAAAAAACGCATACGCCCTTTTTGGCCAAGGGCATCATTGTCGACGTTTTGCCGCTTTTCATGTGCTTTAAAGGCGATTCGAATCTACCTCCTGAAATCTGTTTCCTGCAATTCTGCCTTGCTTTCAAATCCTCTTCGTTGCCTTCCCTCAATATATTTGTGGCCGAGAGTTATGATTTATAACTCTGCAGGTTTGTGAATTGCAGTGCCCCTGAGCTCCATTTTTCAACTAGCTTTTTTGGGAGCTGGCCGCAAAAGCGCAGGAGTGCCTCAGGCCCTATTCTGGTTTCGGGCGGCAGACCGAGCCCGTGGTTAATTCTTCTTCCTGATGGGAAAATAGAGTGACCTGTGCCTGTCCCAACACCTAGAGCTAGTCTCTCATTGGCTCCCCCTCTTCCCGTTCACCCTCAGGACAAATTGCAAGCTGTACGGAACAGGAGGTTAAAGGTGCTGATGCTCCAAGGAGGGAGAGTGCTAGTAAAGCGGCTGGAATGGCGAACCCGAGCACAAGGAGATGAGAAATGAGGTGCGTTTTAGAAACCTTTCCCGATCACACGGTGTACCACCTTCTGGGTTTCTCATGCATGTTTTCGATGTAGGAAGATGCCCTTGAACCTGGAGATTTGGGACCCATGGGATGGGTAACAGGCAGTATTACTTTAAAGGCTCTGCCTTTGCTCCCCCAACCTCACCAAACCTCTCAGCCCCGAGAGTGTCCACCCTTCTGTCTCATCCAGCTGTGGGTCTAGATATGGTCAATCCAGGTTGCATCACAGCCCCTGAAAGAATTTTGTAAGAATTTCTGTCTCTTTCATTGTCTTTGTTTCACGGGTTTTTAAAAGTAATTTATTTTTATGATGGGGTTTAGCTGCTTTTCACGGCTGTGTTTATGCCGCTTTACACCCACTTGACTCACTTCCAGAGAGATATCAATACATAGGTTTGAAGATTCTTGCTAGTCAGATATATTCTTGTACGGTGAATAGGGGGTGTTGAGTCCAGTTCACTGAGAAAGGAGTAGGTCTTTCTATTACATATTGGGTTTATGGAACGGTATCTGAGCTAATTTGAAACCCTTGTTTTATGCATCACCCCACCTCACCTTTCCCTTTAGGCAGCCATAGTGTGTTTTCTAAACGTGTGACTCTGTTCTGTTTTGTAATTCAGTTCAAGTGTAGCGGTTTTTACATTCCCTCTATAAGTGATAGCTTATGATAAGTGTCTTTTTCTGTGTGACTTATTTCCCTCAGAATCGTCGTACCTAAATCCGCTCATCATGCTGCTACTAGCCTTATGACATTGATTTCATGGCTGAGTGATATTCCATTGTACATAAGGACCACCACTTCGTTATCCATTTTTCTCTTTCCTGGGATATTTAAGGTGTCATGAAGTGGAGGTTCTTGTCAACAGAGCAGCCCTAAACTTTGGGGTGCCTGTGTCTTGCTGATTTTTAGTTTTCCCAATTTATACGCCCATGAGTGGAAGTGCCCTATGCGCTCTAAGCTGTGTTTTTTCGGTGTTTCAGGACACACCGTACACTTCTCCAGAGTGGCTGTTGGCAATTTACATCCCGCCCATCAGCGTAGCAAGGCTCCCATTTCTCCACGGCCTGTCCTGCATTTCTGGTTTTTACACTTTTTTCAGCATGGCCCTTTTGACCGATGGGAAGCGAGACTTCTTTGTAGCGCTGATTTGCCTTTCCAGGTTGCTTGGTTGGCCAAAAAGGGCGTATGCGTTTTTTCCTGAATATATTCAGGAAAAAACGCATACGCCCTTTTTGGCCAAGGGCATCATTGTCGACGTTTTGCCGCTTTTCATGTGCTTTAAAGGCGATTCGAATCTACCTCCTGAAATCTGTTTCCTGCAATTCTGCCTTGCTTTCAAATCCTCTTCGTTGCCTTCCCTCAATATATTTGTGGCCGAGAGTTATGATTTATAACTCTGCAGGTTTGTGAATTGCAGTGCCCCTGAGCTCCATTTTTCAACTAGCTTTTTTGGGAGCTGGCCGCAAAAGCGCAGGAGTGCCTCAGGCCCTATTCTGGTTTCGGGCGGCAGACCGAGCCCGTGGTTAATTCTTCTTCCTGATGGGAAAATAGAGTGACCTGTGCCTGTCCCAACACCTAGAGCTAGTCTCTCATTGGCTCCCCCTCTTCCCGTTCACCCTCAGGACAAATTGCAAGCTGTACGGAACAGGAGGTTAAAGGTGCTGATGCTCCAAGGAGGGAGAGTGCTAGTAAAGCGGCTGGAATGGCGAAGCCGAGCACAAGGAGATGAGAAATGAGGTGCGTTTTAGAAACCTTTCCCGATCACACGGTGTACCACCTTCTGGGTTTCTCATGCATGTTTTCGATGTAGGAAGATGCCCTTGAACCTGGAGATTTGGGACCCATGGGATGGGTAACAGGCAGTATTACTTTAAAGGCTCTGCGTTTGCTCCCCCAACCTCACCAAACCTCTCAGCCCCGAGAGTGTCCACCCTTCTGTCTCATCCAGCTGTGGGTCTAGATATGGTCAATCCAGGTTGCATCACAGCCCCTGAAAGAATTTTGTAAGAATTTCTGTCTCTTTCATTGTCTTTGTTTCACGGGTTTTTAAAAGTAATTTATTTTTATGATGGGGTTTAGCTGCTTTTCACGGCTGTGTTTATGCCGCTTTACACCCACTTGACTCACTTCCAGAGAGATATCAATACATAGGTTTGAAGATTCTTGCTAGTCAGATATATTCTTGTACGGTGAATAGGGGGTGTTGAGTCCAGTTCACTGAGAAAGGAGTAGGTCTTTCTATTACATATTGGGTTTATGGAACGGTATCTGAGCTAATTTGAAACCCTTGTTTTATGCATCACCCCACCTCACCTTTCCCTTTAAGCAGCCATAGTGTGTTTTCTAAACGTGTGACTCTGTTCTGTTTTGTAATTCAGTTCAAGTGTAGCGGTTTTTACATTCCCTCTACAAGTGATAGCTTATGATAAGTGTCTTTTTCTGTGTGACTTATTTCACTCAGAATCGTCGTACCTAAATCCGCTCATCATGCTGCTACTAGCCTTATGACATTGATTTCATGGCTGAGTGATATTCCATTGTACATAAGGACCACCACTTCGTTATCCATTTTTCTCTTTCCTGGGATATTTAAGGTGTCATGAAGTGGAGGTTCTTGTCAACAGAGCAGCCCTAAACTTTGGGGTGCCTGTGTCTTGCTGATTTTTAGTTTTCCCAATTTATACGCCCATGAGTGGAAGTGCCCTATGCGCTCTAAGCTGTGTTTTTTCGGTGTTTCAGGACACACCGTACACTTCTCCAGAGTGGCTGTTGGCAATTTACATCCCGCCCATCAGCGTAGCAAGGCTCCCATTTCTCCACGGCCTGTCCTGCATTTCTGGTTTTTACACTTTTTTCAGCATGGCCCTTTTGACCGATGGGAAGCGAGACTTCTTTGTAGCGCTGATTTGCCTTTCCAGGTTGCTTGGTTGGCCAAAAAGGGCGTATGCGTTTTTTCCTGAATATATTCAGGAAAAAACGCATACGCCCTTTTTGGCCAAGGGCATCATTGTCGACGTTTTGCCGCTTTTCATGTGCTTTAAAGGCGATTCGAATCTACCTCCTGAAATCTGTTTCCTGCAATTCTGCCTTGCTTTCAAATCCTCTTCGTTGCCTTCCCTCAGTATATTTGTGGCCGAGAGTTATCATTTATAACTCTGCAGGTTTGTGAATTGCAGTGCCCCTGAGCTCCATTTTTCAACTCGCTTTTTTGGGAGCTGGCCGCAAAAGCGCAGGAGTGCCTCAGGCCCTATTCTGGTTCCGGGCGGCAGGCCGAGCCTGTGGTTCATTCTTCTTCCTGATGGGAAAATAGAGTGACCTGTGCCTGTCCCAACACCTAGAGCTAGTCTCTCATTGGCTCCCCCTCTTCCCGTTCATCCTCAGGACAAATTGCAAGCTGTACGGAACAGGAGGTTAAAGGTGCTGATGCTCCAAGGAGGGAGAGTGCTAGTAAAGCGGCTGGAATGGCGAAGCCGAGCACAAGGAGATGAGAAATGAGGTGCGTTTTAGAAACCTTTCCCGATCACACGGTGTACCACCTTCTGGGTTTCTCATGCATGTTTTCGATGTAGGAAGATGCCCTTGAACCTGGAGATTTGGGACCCATGGGATGGGTAACAGGCAGTATTACTTTAAAGGCTCTGCATTTGCTCCCCCAACCTCACCAAACCTCTCAGCCCCGAGAGTGTCCACCCTTCTGTCTCATCCAGCTGTGGGTCTAGATATGGTCAATCCAGGTTGCATCCCAGCCCCTGAAAGAATTTTGTAAGAATTTCTGTCTCTTTCACTGTCTTTGTTTCACGGGTTTTTAAAAGTAATTTATTTTTATAATGGGGTTTAGCTGCTTTTCACGGCTGTGTTTATGCCGCTTTACACCCACTTGACTCACTTCCAGAGAGATATCAATACATAGGTTTTAAGATTCTTGCTAGTCAGATATATTCTTGTACGGTGAATAGGGGGTGTTGAGTCCAGTTCACTGAGCAAGGAGTAGGTCTTTCTATTACATATTGGGTTTATGGAACGGTATCTGAGCTAATTTGAAACCCTTGTTTTATGCATCACCCCACCTCACCTTTCCCTTTAAGCAGCCATAGTGTGTTTTCTAAACGTGTGACTCTGTTCTGTTTTGTAATTCAGTTCAAGTGTAGCGGTTTTTACATTCCCTCTATAAGTGATAGCTTATGATAAGTGTCTTTTTCTGTGTGACTTATTTCACTCAGAATCGTCGTACCTAAATCCGCTCATCATGCTGCTACTAGCCTTATGACATTGATTTCATGGCTCAGTGATATTCCATTGTACATAAGGACCACCACTTGTTTATCCATTTTTCTCTTTCCTGGGATATTTAAGGTGTCATGAAGTGGAGGTTCTTGTCAACAGAGCAGCCCTAAACTTTTGGGTGCCTGTGTCATGCTGATTTTTAGTTTTCCCAATTTATACGCGCATGAGTGGAAGTGCCCTATGCGCTCTAAGCTGTGTTTTTTCGGTGTTTCAGGACACACCGTACACTTCTCCAGAGTGGCTGTTGGCAATTTACATCCCGCCCATCAGCGTAGCAAGGCTCCCATTTCTCCACGGCCTGTCCTGCATTTCTGGTTTTTACACTTTTTTCAGCATGGCCCTTTTGACCGATGGGAAGCGAGACTTCTTTGTAGCGCTGATTTGCCTTTCCAGGTTGCTTGGTTGGCCAAAAAGGGCGTATGCGTTTTTTCCTGAATATATTCAGGAAAAAACGCATACGCCCTTTTTGGCCAAGGGCATCATTGTCGACGTTTTGCCGCTTTTCATGTGCTTTAAAGGCGATTCGAATCTACCTCCTGAAATCTGTTTCCTGCAATTCTGCCTTGCTTTCAAATCCTCTTCGTTGCCTTCCCTCAATATATTTGTGGCCGAGAGTTATGATTTATAACTCTGCAGGTTTGTGAATTGCAGTGCCCCTGAGCTCCATTTTTCAACTAGCTTTTTTGGGAGCTGGCCGCAAAAGCGCAGGAGTGCCTCAGGCCCTATTCTGGTTTCGGGCGGCAGACCGAGCCCGTGGTTAATTCTTCTTCCTGATGGGAAAATAGAGTGACCTGTGCCTGTCCCAACACCTAGAGCTAGTCTCTCATTGGCTCCCCCTCTTCCCGTTCACCCTCAGGACAAATTGCAAGCTGTACGGAACAGGAGGTTAAAGGTGCTGATGCTCCAAGGAGGGAGAGTGCTAGTAAAGCGGCTGGAATTGCGAAGCCGAGCACAAGGAGATGAGAAATGAGGTGCGTTTTAGAAACCTTTCCCGATCACACGGTGTACCACCTTCTGGGTTTCTCATGCATGTTTTCGATGTAGGAAGATGCCCTTGAACCTGGAGATTTGGGACCCATGGGATGGGTAACAGGCAGTATTACTTTAAAGGCTCTGCCTTTGCTCCCCCAACCTCACCAAACCTCTCAGCCCCGAGAGTGTCCACCCTTCTGTCTCATCCAGCTGTGGGTCTAGATATGGTCAATCCAGGTTGCATCACAGCCCCTGAAAGAATTTTGTAAGAATTTCTGTCTCTTTCATTGTCTTTGTTTCACGGGTTTTTAAAAGTAATTTATTTTTATGATGGGGTTTAGCTGCTTTTCACGGCTGTGTTTATGCCGCTTTACACCCACTTGACTCACTTCCAGAGAGATATCAATACATAGGTTTGAAGATTCTTGCTAGTCAGATATATTCTTGTACGGTGAATAGGGGGTGTTGAGTCCAGTTCACTGAGAAAGGAGTAGGTCTTTCTATTACATATTGGGTTTATGGAACGGTATCTGAGCTAATTTGAAACCCTTGTTTTATGCATCACCCCACCTCACCTTTCCCTTTAGGCAGCCATAGTGTGTTTTCTAAACGTGTGACTCTGTTCTGTTTTGTAATTCAGTTCAAGTGTAGCGGTTTTTACATTCCCTCTATAAGTGATAGCTTATGATAAGTGTCTTTTTCTGTGTGACTTATTTCCCTCAGAATCGTCGTACCTAAATCCGCTCATCATGCTGCTACTAGCCTTATGACATTGATTTCATGGCTGAGTGATATTCCATTGTACATAAGGACCACCACTTCGTTATCCATTTTTCTCTTTCCTGGGATATTTAAGGTGTCATGAAGTGGAGGTTCTTGTCAACAGAGCAGCCCTAAACTTTGGGGTGCCTGTGTCTTGCTGATTTTTAGTTTTCCCAATTTATACGCCCATGAGTGGAAGTGCCCTATGCGCTCTAAGCTGTGTTTTTTCGGTGTTTCAGGACACACCGTACACTTCTCCAGAGTGGCTGTTGGCAATTTACATCCCGCCCATCAGCGTAGCAAGGCTCCCATTTCTCCACGGCCTGTCCTGCATTTCTGGTTTTTACACTTTTTTCAGCATGGCCCTTTTGACCGATGGGAAGCGAGACTTCTTTGTAGCGCTGATTTGCCTTTCCAGGTTGCTTGGTTGGCCAAAAAGGGCGTATGCGTTTTTTCCTGAATATATTCAGGAAAAAACGCATACGCCCTTTTTGGCCAAGGGCATCATTGTCGACGTTTTGCCGCTTTTCATGTGCTTTAAAGGCGATTCGAATCTACCTCCTGAAATCTGTTTCCTGCAATTCTGCCTTGCTTTCAAATCCTCTTCGTTGCCTTCCCTCAGTATATTTGTGGCCGAGAGTTATCATTTATAACGCTGCAGGTTTGTGAATTGCAGTGCCCCTGAGCTCCATTTTTCAACTCGCTTTTTTGGGAGCTGGCCGCAAAAGCGCAGGAGTGCCTCAGGCCCTATTCTGGTTCCGGGCGGCAGGCCGAGCCTGTGGTTCATTCTTCTTCCTGATGGGAAAATAGAGTGGCCTGTGCCTGTCCCAACACCTAGAGCTAGTCTCTCATTGGCTCCCCCTCTTCCCGTTCATCCTCAGGACAAATTGCAAGCTGTACGGAACAGGAGGTTAAAGGTGCTGATGCTCCAAGGAGGGAGAGTGCTAGTAAAGCGGCTGGAATGGCGAAGCCGAGCACAAGGAGATGAGAAATGAGGTGCGTTTTAGAAACCTTTCCCGATCACACGGTGTACCACCTTCTGGGTTTCTCATGCATGTTTTCGATGTAGGAAGATGCCCTTGAACCTGGAGATTTGGGACCCATGGGATGGGTAACAGGCAGTATTACTTTAAAGGCTCTGCATTTGCTCCCCCAACCTCACCAAACCTCTCAGCCCCGAGAGTGTCCACCCTTCTGTCTCATCCAGCTGTGGGTCTAGATATGGTCAATCCAGGTTGCATCCCAGCCCCTGAAAGAATTTTGTAAGAATTTCTGTCTCTTTCACTGTCTTTGTTTCACGGGTTTTTAAAAGTAATTTATTTTTATAATGGGGTTTAGCTGCTTTTCACGGCTGTGTTTATGCCGCTTTACACCCACTTGACTCACTTCCAGAGAGATATCAATACATAGGTTTTAAGATTCTTGCTAGTCAGATATATTCTTGTACGGTGAATAGGGGGTGTTGAGTCCAGTTCACTGAGCAAGGAGTAGGTCTTTCTATTACATATTGGGTTTATGGAACGGTATCTGAGCTAATTTGAAACCCTTGTTTTATGCATCACCCCACCTCACCTTTCCCTTTAGGCAGCCATAGTGTGTTTTCTAAACGTGTGACTCTGTTCTGTTTTGTAATTCAGTTCAAGTGTAGCGGTTTTTACATTCCCTCTATAAGTGATAGCTTATGATAAGTGTCTTTTTCTGTGTGACTTATTTCCCTCAGAATCGTCGTACCTAAATCCGCTCATCATGCTGCTACTAGCCTTATGACATTGATTTCATGGCTGAGTGATATTCCATTGTACATAAGGACCACCACTTCGTTATCCATTTTTCTCTTTCCTGGGATATTTAAGGTGTCATGAAGTGGAGGTTCTTGTCAACAGAGCAGCCCTAAACTTTGGGGTGCCTGTGTCTTGCTGATTTTTAGTTTTCCCAATTTATACGCCCATGAGTGGAAGTGCCCTATGCGCTCTAAGCTGTGTTTTTTCGGTGTTTCAGGACACACCGTACACTTCTCCAGAGTGGCTGTTGGCAATTTACATCCCGCCCATCAGCGTAGCAAGGCTCCCATTTCTCCACGGCCTGTCCTGCATTTCTGGTTTTTACACTTTTTTCAGCATGGCCCTTTTGACCGATGGGAAGCGAGACTTCTTTGTAGCGCTGATTTGCCTTTCCAGGTTGCTTGGTTGGCCAAAAAGGGCGTATGCGTTTTTTCCTGAATATATTCAGGAAAAAACGCATACGCCCTTTTTGGCCAAGGGCATCATTGTCGACGTTTTGCCGCTTTTCATGTGCTTTAAAGGCGATTCGAATCTACCTCCTGAAATCTGTTTCCTGCAATTCTGCCTTGCTTTCAAATCCTCTTCGTTGCCTTCCCTCAGTATATTTGTGGCCGAGAGTTATCATTTATAACTCTGCAGGTTTGTGAATTGCAGTGCCCCTGAGCTCCATTTTTCAACTCGCTTTTTTGGGAGCTGGCCGCAAAAGCGCAGGAGTGCCTCAGGCCCTATTCTGGTTCCGGGCGGCAGGCCGAGCCTGTGGTTCATTCTTCTTCCTGATGGGAAAATAGAGTGACCTGTGCCTGTCCCAACACCTAGAGCTAGTCTCTCATTGGCTCCCCCTCTTCCCGTTCATCCTCAGGACAAATTGCAAGCTGTACCGAACAGGAGGTTAAAGGTGCTGATGCTCCAAGGAGGGAGAGTGCTAGTAAAGCGGCTGGAATGGCGAAGCCGAGCACAAGGAGATGAGAAATGAGGTGCGTTTTAGAAACCTTTCCCGATCACACGGTGTACCACCTTCTGGGTTTGTCATGCATGTTTTCGATGTAGGAAGATGCCCTTGAACCTGGAGATTTGGGACCCATGGGATGGGTAACAGGCAGTATTACTTTAAAGGTTCTGCCTTTGCTTCCCCAACCTCACCAAACCTCTCAGCCCCGAGAGTGTCCACTCTTCTGTCTCATCCAGCTGTGGGTCTAGATATGGTCAATCCAGGTTGCATCACAGCCCCTGAAAGAATTTTGTAAGAATTTCTCTCTCTTTCACTGTCTTTGTTTCACGGGTTTTTAAAACTAATTTATTTTTATAATGGGGTTTAGCTGCTTTTCACGGCTGTGTTTATGCCGCTTTACACCCACTTGACTCACTTCCAGAGAGATATCAATACATAGGTTTGAAGATTCTTACTAGTCAGATATATTCTTGTGCGGTGAATAGGGGGTGTTGAGTACAGTTCACTGAGCAAGGAGTAGGTCTTTCTATTACATATTGGGTTTATGGAACGGTATCTGAGCTAATTTGAAACCCTTGTTTTATGCATCACCCCACCTCACCTTTCCCTTTAAGCAGCCATAGTGTGTTTTCTAAACGTGTGACTCTGTTCTGTTTTGTAATTCAGTTCAAGTGTAGCGGTTTTTACATTCCCTCTATAAGTGATAGCTTATGATAAGTGTCTTTTTCTGTGTGACTTATTTCACTCAGAATCGTCGTACCTAAATCCGCTCATCATGCTGCTACTAGCCTTATGACATTGATTTCATGGCTCAGTGATATTCCATTGTACATAAGGACCACCACTTGTTTATCCATTTTTCTCTTTCCTGGGATATTTAAGGTGTCATGAAGTGGAGGTTCTTGTCAACAGAGCAGCCCTAAACTTTTGGGTGCCTGTGTCATGCTGATTTTTAGTTTTCCCAATTTATACGCGCATGAGTGGAAGTGCCCTATGCGCTCTAAGCTGTGTTTTTTCGGTGTTTCAGGACACACCGTACACTTCTCCAGAGTGGCTGTTGGCAATTTACATCCCGCCCATCAGCGTAGCAAGGCTCCCATTTCTCCACGGCCTGTCCTGCATTTCTGGTTTTTACACTTTTTTCAGCATGGCCCTTTTGACCGATGGGAAGCGAGACTTCTTTGTAGCGCTGATTTGCCTTTCCAGGTTGCTTGGTTGGCCAAAAAGGGCGTATGCGTTTTTTCCTGAATATATTCAGGAAAAAACGCATACGCCCTTTTTGGCCAAGGGCATCATTGTCGACGTTTTGCCGCTTTTCATGTGCTTTAAAGGCGATTCGAATCTACCTCCTGAAATCTGTTTCCTGCAATTCTGCCTTGCTTTCAAATCCTCTTCGTTGCCTTCCCTCAATATATTTGTGGCCGAGAGTTATGATTTATAACTCTGCAGGTTTGTGAATTGCAGTGCCCCTGAGCTCCATTTTTCAACTAGCTTTTTTGGGAGCTGGCCGCAAAAGCGCAGGAGTGCCTCAGGCCCTATTCTGGTTTCGGGCGGCAGACCGAGCCCGTGGTTAATTCTTCTTCCTGATGGGAAAATAGAGTGACCTGTGCCTGTCCCAACACCTAGAGCTAGTCTCTCATTGGCTCCCCCTCTTCCCGTTCACCCTCAGGACAAATTGCAAGCTGTACGGAACAGGAGGTTAAAGGTGCTGATGCTCCAAGGAGGGAGAGTGCTAGTAAAGCGGCTGGAATGGCGAACCCGAGCACAAGGAGATGAGAAATGAGGTGCGTTTTAGAAACCTTTCCCGATCACACGGTGTACCACCTTCTGGGTTTCTCATGCATGTTTTCGATGTAGGAAGATGCCCTTGAACCTGGAGATTTGGGACCCATGGGATGGGTAACAGGCAGTATTACTTTAAAGGCTCTGCCTTTGCTCCCCCAACCTCACCAAACCTCTCAGCCCCGAGAGTGTCCACCCTTCTGTCTCATTCAGCTGTGGGTCTAGATATGGTCAATCCAGGTTGCATCACAGCCCCTGAAAGAATTTTGTAAGAATTTCTGTCTCTTTCATTGTCTTTGTTTCACGGGTTTTTAAAAGTAATTTATTTTTATGATGGGGTTTAGCTGCTTTTCACGGCTGTGTTTATGCCGCTTTACACCCACTTGACTCACTTCCAGAGAGATATCAATACATAGGTTTGAAGATTCTTGCTAGTCAGATATATTCTTGTACGGTGAATAGGGGGTGTTGAGTCCAGTTCACTGAGAAAGGAGTAGGTCTTTCTATTACATATTGGGTTTATGGAACGGTATCTGAGCTAATTTGAAACCCTTGTTTTATGCATCACCCCACCTCACCTTTCCCTTTAGGCAGCCATAGTGTGTTTTCTAAACGTGTGACTCTGTTCTGTTTTGTAATTCAGTTCAAGTGTAGCGGTTTTTACATTCCCTCTATAAGTGATAGCTTATGATAAGTGTCTTTTTCTGTGTGACTTATTTCCCTCAGAATCGTCGTACCTAAATCCGCTCATCATGCTGCTACTAGCCTTATGACATTGATTTCATGGCTGAGTGATATTCCATTGTACATAAGGACCACCACTTCGTTATCCATTTTTCTCTTTCCTGGGATATTTAAGGTGTCATGAAGTGGAGGTTCTTGTCAACAGAGCAGCCCTAAACTTTGGGGTGCCTGTGTCTTGCTGATTTTTAGTTTTCCCAATTTATACGCCCATGAGTGGAAGTGCCCTATGCGCTCTAAGCTGTGTTTTTTCGGTGTTTCAGGACACACCGTACACTTCTCCAGAGTGGCTGTTGGCAATTTACATCCCGCCCATCAGCGTAGCAAGGCTCCCATTTCTCCACGGCCTGTCCTGCATTTCTGGTTTTTACACTTTTTTCAGCATGGCCCTTTTGACCGATGGGAAGCGAGACTTCTTTGTAGCGCTGATTTGCCTTTCCAGGTTGCTTGGTTGGCCAAAAAGGGCGTATGCGTTTTTTCCTGAATATATTCAGGAAAAAACGCATACGCCCTTTTTGGCCAAGGGCATCATTGTCGACGTTTTGCCGCTTTTCATGTGCTTTAAAGGCGATTCGAATCTACCTCCTGAAATCTGTTTCCTGCAATTCTGCCTTGCTTTCAAATCCTCTTCGTTGCCTTCCCTCAATATATTTGTGGCCGAGAGTTATGATTTATAACTCTGCAGGTTTGTGAATTGCAGTGCCCCTGAGCTCCATTTTTCAACTAGCTTTTTTGGGAGCTGGCCGCAAAAGCGCAGGAGTGCCTCAGGCCCTATTCTGGTTTCGGGCGGCAGACCGAGCCCGTGGTTAATTCTTCTTCCTGATGGGAAAATAGAGTGACCTGTGCCTGTCCCAACACCTAGAGCTAGTCTCTCATTGGCTCCCCCTCTTCCCGTTCACCCTCAGGACAAATTGCAAGCTGTACGGAACAGGAGGTTAAAGGTGCTGATGCTCCAAGGAGGGAGAGTGCTAGTAAAGCGGCTGGAATGGCGAAGCCGAGCACAAGGAGATGAGAAATGAGGTGCGTTTTAGAAACCTTTCCCGATCACACGGTGTACCACCTTCTGGGTTTCTCATGCATGTTTTCGATGTAGGAAGATGCCCTTGAACCTGGAGATTTGGGACCCATGGGATGGGTAACAGGCAGTATTACTTTAAAGGCTCTGCCTTTGCTCCCCCAACCTCACCAAACCTCTCAGCCCCGAGAGTGTCCACCCTTCTGTCTCATCCAGCTGTGGGTCTAGATATGGTCAATCCAGGTTGCATCACAGCCCCTGAAAGAATTTTGTAAGAATTTCTGTCTCTTTCATTGTCTTTGTTTCACGGGTTTTTAAAAGTAATTTATTTTTATGATGGGGTTTAGCTGCTTTTCACGGCTGTGTTTATGCCGCTTTACACCCACTTGACTCACTTCCAGAGAGATATCAATACATAGGTTTGAAGATTCTTGCTAGTCAGATATATTCTTGTACGGTGAATAGGGGGTGTTGAGTCCAGTTCACTGAGAAAGGAGTAGGTCTTTCTATTACATATTGGGTTTATGGAACGGTATCTGAGCTAATTTGAAACCCTTGTTTTATGCATCACCCCACCTCACCTTTCCCTTTAAGCAGCCATAGTGTGTTTTCTAAACGTGTGACTCTGTTCTGTTTTGTAATTCAGTTCAAGTGTAGCGGTTTTTACATTCCCTCTACAAGTGATAGCTTATGATAAGTGTCTTTTTCTGTGTGACTTATTTCACTCAGAATCGTCGTACCTAAATCCGCTCATCATGCTGCTACTAGCCTTATGACATTGATTTCATGGCTGAGTGATATTCCATTGTACATAAGGACCACCACTTCGTTATCCATTTTTCTCTTTCCTGGGATATTTAAGGTGTCATGAAGTGGAGGTTCTTGTCAACAGAGCAGCCCTAAACTTTGGGGTGCCTGTGTCTTGCTGATTTTTAGTTTTCCCAATTTATACGCCCATGAGTGGAAGTGCCGTATGCGCTCTAAGCTGTGTTTTTTCGGTGTTTCAGGACACACCGTACACTTCTCCAGAGTGGCTGTTGGCAATTTACATCCCGCCCATCAGCGTAGCAAGGCTCCCATTTCTCCACGGCCTGTCCTGCATTTCTGGTTTTTACACTTTTTTCAGCATGGCCCTTTTGACCGATGGGAAGCGAGACTTCTTTGTAGCGCTGATTTGCCTTTCCAGGTTGCTTGGTTGGCCAAAAAGGGCGTATGCGTTTTTTCCTGAATATATTCAGGAAAAAACGCATACGCCCTTTTTGGCCAAGGGCATCATTGTCGACGTTTTGCCGCTTTTCATGTGCTTTAAAGGCGATTCGAATCTACCTCCTGAAATCTGTTTCCTGCAATTCTGCCTTGCTTTCAAATCCTCTTCGTTGCCTTCCCTCAGTATATTTGTGGCCGAGAGTTATCATTTATAACTCTGCAGGTTTGTGAATTGCAGTGCCCCTGAGCTCCATTTTTCAACTCGCTTTTTTGGGAGCTGGCCGCAAAAGCGCAGGAGTGCCTCAGGCCCTATTCTGGTTCCGGGCGGCAGGCCGAGCCTGTGGTTCATTCTTCTTCCTGATGGGAAAATAGAGTGACCTGTGCCTGTCCCAACACCTAGAGCTAGTCTCTCATTGGCTCCCCCTCTTCCCGTTCATCCTCAGGACAAATTGCAAGCTGTACGGAACAGGAGGTTAAAGGTGCTGATGCTCCAAGGAGGGAGAGTGCTAGTAAAGCGGCTGGAATGGCGAAGCCGAGCACAAGGAGATGAGAAATGAGGTGCGTTTTAGAAACCTTTCCCGATCACACGGTGTACCACCTTCTGGGTTTCTCATGCATGTTTTCGATGTAGGAAGATGCCCTTGAACCTGGAGATTTGGGACCCATGGGATGGGTAACAGGCAGTATTACTTTAAAGGCTCTGCATTTGCTCCCCCAACCTCACCAAACCTCTCAGCCCCGAGAGTGTCCACCCTTCTGTCTCATCCAGCTGTGGGTCTAGATATGGTCAATCCAGGTTGCATCCCAGCCCCTGAAAGAATTTTGTAAGAATTTCTGTCTCTTTCACTGTCTTTGTTTCACGGGTTTTTAAAAGTAATTTATTTTTATAATGGGGTTTAGCTGCTTTTCACGGCTGTGTTTATGCCGCTTTACACCCACTTGACTCACTTCCAGAGAGATATCAATACATAGGTTTTAAGATTCTTGCTAGTCAGATATATTCTTGTACGGTGAATAGGGGGTGTTGAGTCCAGTTCACTGAGCAAGGAGTAGGTCTTTCTATTACATATTGGGTTTATGGAACGGTATCTGAGCTAATTTGAAACCCTTGTTTTATGCATCACCCCACCTCACCTTTCCCTTTAAGCAGCCATAGTGTGTTTTCTAAACGTGTGACTCTGTTCTGTTTTGTAATTCAGTTCAAGTGTAGCGGTTTTTACATTCCCTCTATAAGTGATAGCTTATGATAAGTGTCTTTTTCTGTGTGACTTATTTCACTCAGAATCGTCGTACCTAAATCCGCTCATCATGCTGCTACTAGCCTTATGACATTGATTTCATGGCTCAGTGATATTCCATTGTACATAAGGACCACCACTTGTTTATCCATTTTTCTCTTTCCTGGGATATTTAAGGTGTCATGAAGTGGAGGTTCTTGTCAACAGAGCAGCCCTAAACTTTTGGGTGCCTGTGTCATGCTGATTTTTAGTTTTCCCAATTTATACGCGCATGAGTGGAAGTGCCCTATGCGCTCTAAGCTGTGTTTTTTCGGTGTTTCAGGACACACCGTACACTTCTCCAGAGTGGCTGTTGGCAATTTACATCCCGCCCATCAGCGTAGCAAGGCTCCCATTTCTCCACGGCCTGTCCTGCATTTCTGGTTTTTACACTTTTTTCAGCATGGCCCTTTTGACCGATGGGAAGCGAGACTTCTTTGTAGCGCTGATTTGCCTTTCCAGGTTGCTTGGTTGGCCAAAAAGGGCGTATGCGTTTTTTCCTGAATATATTCAGGAAAAAACGCATACGCCCTTTTTGGCCAAGGGCATCATTGTCGACGTTTTGCCGCTTTTCATGTGCTTTAAAGGCGATTCGAATCTACCTCCTGAAATCTGTTTCCTGCAATTCTGCCTTGCTTTCAAATCCTCTTCGTTGCCTTCCCTCAATATATTTGTGGCCGAGAGTTATGATTTATAACTCTGCAGGTTTGTGAATTGCAGTGCCCCTGAGCTCCATTTTTCAACTAGCTTTTTTGGGAGCTGGCCGCAAAAGCGCAGGAGTGCCTCAGGCCCTATTCTGGTTTCGGGCGGCAGACCGAGCCCGTGGTTAATTCTTCTTCCTGATGGGAAAATAGAGTGACCTGTGCCTGTCCCAACACCTAGAGCTAGTCTCTCATTGGCTCCCCCTCTTCCCGTTCACCCTCAGGACAAATTGCAAGCTGTACGGAACAGGAGGTTAAAGGTGCTGATGCTCCAAGGAGGGAGAGTGCTAGTAAAGCGGCTGGAATGGCGAAGCCGAGCACAAGGAGATGAGAAATGAGGTGCGTTTTAGAAACCTTTCCCGATCACACGGTGTACCACCTTCTGGGTTTCTCATGCATGTTTTCGATGTAGGAAGATGCCCTTGAACCTGGAGATTTGGGACCCATGGGATGGGTAACAGGCAGTATTACTTTAAAGGCTCTGCCTTTGCTCCCCCAACCTCACCAAACCTCTCAGCCCCGAGAGTGTCCACCCTTCTGTCTCATCCAGCTGTGGGTCTAGATATGGTCAATCCAGGTTGCATCACAGCCCCTGAAAGAATTTTGTAAGAATTTCTGTCTCTTTCATTGTCTTTGTTTCACGGGTTTTTAAAAGTAATTTATTTTTATGATGGGGTTTAGCTGCTTTTCACGGCTGTGTTTATGCCGCTTTACACCCACTTGACTCACTTCCAGAGAGATATCAATACATAGGTTTGAAGATTCTTGCTAGTCAGATATATTCTTGTACGGTGAATAGGGGGTGTTGAGTCCAGTTCACTGAGAAAGGAGTAGGTCTTTCTATTACATATTGGGTTTATGGAACGGTATCTGAGCTAATTTGAAACCCTTGTTTTATGCATCACCCCACCTCACCTTTCCCTTTAGGCAGCCATAGTGTGTTTTCTAAACGTGTGACTCTGTTCTGTTTTGTAATTCAGTTCAAGTGTAGCGGTTTTTACATTCCCTCTATAAGTGATAGCTTATGATAAGTGTCTTTTTCTGTGTGACTTATTTCCCTCAGAATCGTCGTACCTAAATCCGCTCATCATGCTGCTACTAGCCTTATGACATTGATTTCATGGCTGAGTGATATTCCATTGTACATAAGGACCACCACTTCGTTATCCATTTTTCTCTTTCCTGGGATATTTAAGGTGTCATGAAGTGGAGGTTCTTGTCAACAGAGCAGCCCTAAACTTTGGGGTGCCTGTGTCTTGCTGATTTTTAGTTTTCCCAATTTATACGCCCATGAGTGGAAGTGCCCTATGCGCTCTAAGCTGTGTTTTTTCGGTGTTTCAGGACACACCGTACACTTCTCCAGAGTGGCTGTTGGCAATTTACATCCCGCCCATCAGCGTAGCAAGGCTCCCATTTCTCCACGGCCTGTCCTGCATTTCTGGTTTTTACACTTTTTTCAGCATGGCCCTTTTGACCGATGGGAAGCGAGACTTCTTTGTAGCGCTGATTTGCCTTTCCAGGTTGCTTGGTTGGCCAAAAAGGGCGTATGCGTTTTTTCCTGAATATATTCAGGAAAAAACGCATACGCCCTTTTTGGCCAAGGGCATCATTGTCGACGTTTTGCCGCTTTTCATGTGCTTTAAAGGCGATTCGAATCTACCTCCTGAAATCTGTTTCCTGCAATTCTGCCTTGCTTTCAAATCCTCTTCGTTGCCTTCCCTCAGTATATTTGTGGCCGAGAGTTATCATTTATAACGCTGCAGGTTTGTGAATTGCAGTGCCCCTGAGCTCCATTTTTCAACTCGCTTTTTTGGGAGCTGGCCGCAAAAGCGCAGGAGTGCCTCAGGCCCTATTCTGGTTCCGGGCGGCAGGCCGAGCCTGTGGTTCATTCTTCTTCCTGATGGGAAAATAGAGTGGCCTGTGCCTGTCCCAACACCTAGAGCTAGTCTCTCATTGGCTCCCCCTCTTCCCGTTCATCCTCAGGACAAATTGCAAGCTGTACGGAACAGGAGGTTAAAGGTGCTGATGCTCCAAGGAGGGAGAGTGCTAGTAAAGCGGCTGGAATGGCGAAGCCGAGCACAAGGAGATGAGAAATGAGGTGCGTTTTAGAAACCTTTCCCGATCACACGGTGTACCACCTTCTGGGTTTCTCATGCATGTTTTCGATGTAGGAAGATGCCCTTGAACCTGGAGATTTGGGACCCATGGGATGGGTAACAGGCAGTATTACTTTAAAGGCTCTGCATTTGCTCCCCCAACCTCACCAAACCTCTCAGCCCCGAGAGTGTCCACCCTTCTGTCTCATCCAGCTGTGGGTCTAGATATGGTCAATCCAGGTTGCATCCCAGCCCCTGAAAGAATTTTGTAAGAATTTCTGTCTCTTTCACTGTCTTTGTTTCACGGGTTTTTAAAAGTAATTTATTTTTATAATGGGGTTTAGCTGCTTTTCACGGCTGTGTTTATGCCGCTTTACACCCACTTGACTCACTTCCAGAGAGATATCAATACATAGGTTTTAAGATTCTTGCTAGTCAGATATATTCTTGTACGGTGAATAGGGGGTGTTGAGTCCAGTTCACTGAGCAAGGAGTAGGTCTTTCTATTACATATTGGGTTTATGGAACGGTATCTGAGCTAATTTGAAACCCTTGTTTTATGCATCACCCCACCTCACCTTTCCCTTTAGGCAGCCATAGTGTGTTTTCTAAACGTGTGACTCTGTTCTGTTTTGTAATTCAGTTCAAGTGTAGCGGTTTTTACATTCCCTCTATAAGTGATAGCTTATGATAAGTGTCTTTTTCTGTGTGACTTATTTCCCTCAGAATCGTCGTACCTAAATCCGCTCATCATGCTGCTACTAGCCTTATGACATTGATTTCATGGCTGAGTGATATTCCATTGTACATAAGGACCACCACTTCGTTATCCATTTTTCTCTTTCCTGGGATATTTAAGGTGTCATGAAGTGGAGGTTCTTGTCAACAGAGCAGCCCTAAACTTTGGGGTGCCTGTGTCTTGCTGATTTTTAGTTTTCCCAATTTATACGCCCATGAGTGGAAGTGCCCTATGCGCTCTAAGCTGTGTTTTTTCGGTGTTTCAGGACACACCGTACACTTCTCCAGAGTGGCTGTTGGCAATTTACATCCCGCCCATCAGCGTAGCAAGGCTCCCATTTCTCCACGGCCTGTCCTGCATTTCTGGTTTTTACACTTTTTTCAGCATGGCCCTTTTGACCGATGGGAAGCGAGACTTCTTTGTAGCGCTGATTTGCCTTTCCAGGTTGCTTGGTTGGCCAAAAAGGGCGTATGTGTTTTTTCCTGAATATATTCAGGAAAAAACGCATACGCCCTTTTTGGCCAAGGGCATCATTGTCGACGTTTTGCCGCTTTTCATGTGCTTTGAAGGCGATTCGAATCTACCTCCTGAAATCTGTTTCCTGCAATTCTGCCTTGCTTTCAAATCCTCTTCGTTGCCTTCCCTGAATATATTTGTGGCCGAGAGTTATCATTTATAACTCTGCAGGTTTGTGAATTGCAGTGCCCCTGAGCTCCATTTTTCAACTAGCTTTTTTGGGAGCTGGCCGCAAAAGCGCAGGAGTGCCTCAGGCCCTATTCTGGTTTCGGGCGGCAGGCCGAGCCCGTGGTTAATTCTTCTTCCTGATGGGAAAATAGAGTGACCTGTGCCTGTCCCAACACCTAGAGCTAGTCTCTCATTGGCTCCCCCTCTTCCCGTTCACCCTCAGGACAAATTGCAAGCTGTACGGAACAGGAGGTTAAAGGTGCTGATGCTCCAAGGAGGGAGAGTGCTAGTAAAGCGGCTGGAATGGCGAAGCCGAGCACAAGGAGATGAGAAATGAGGTGCGTTTTAGAAACCTTTCCCGATCACACGGTGTACCACCTTCTGGGTTTCTCATGCATGTTTTCGATGTAGGAAGATGCCCTTGAACCTGGAGATTTGGGACCCATGGGATGGGTAACAGGCAGTATTACTTTAAAGGCTCTGCCTTTGCTTCCCCAACCTCACGAAACCTCTCAGCCCCGAGAGTGTCCACACTTCTGTCTCATCCAGCTGTGGGTCTAGATATGGTCAATCCAGGTTGCATCACAGCCCCTGAAAGAATTTTGTAAGAATTTCTCTCTCTTTCACTGTCTTTGTTTCACGGGTTTTTAAAAGTAATTTATTTTTATAATGGGGTTTAGCTGCTTTTCACGGCTGTGTTTATGCCGCTTTACACCCACTTGACTCACTTCCAGAGAGATATCAATACATAGGTTTGAAGATTCTTACTAGTCAGATATATTCTTGTACGGTGAATAGGGGGTGTTGAGTCCAGTTCACTGAGCAAGGAGTAGGTCTTTCTATTACATATTGGGTTTATGGAACGGTATCTGAGCTAATTTGAAACCCTTGTTTTATGCATCACCCCACCTCACCTTTCCCTTTAAGCAGCCATAGTGTGTTTTCTAAACGTGTGACTCTGTTCTGTTTTGTAATTCAGTTCAAGTGTAGCGATTTTTACATTCCCTCTATAAGTGATAGCTTATGATAAGTGTCTTTTTCTGTGTGACTTATTTTACTCAGAATCGTCGTACCTAAATCCGCTCATCATGCTGCTACTAGCCTTATGACATTGATTTCATGGCTGAGTGATATTCCATTGTACATAAGGACCACCACTTCGTTATCCATTTTTCTCTTTCCTGGGATATTTAAGGTGTCATGAAGTGGAGGTTCTTGTCAACAGAGCAGCCCTAAACTTTGGGGTGCCTGTGTCTTGCTGATTTTTAGTTTTCCCAATTTATACGCCCATGAGTGGAAGTGCCCTATGCGCTCTAAGCTGTGTTTTTTCGGTGTTTCAGGACACACCGTACACTTCTCCAGAGTGGCTGTTGGCAATTTACATCCCGCCCATCAGCGTAGCAAGGCTCCCATTTCTCCACGGCCTGTCCTGCATTTCTGGTTTTTACACTTTTTTCAGCATGGCCCTTTTGACCGATGGGAAGCGAGACTTCTTTGTAGCGCTGATTTGCCTTTCCAGGTTGCTTGGTTGGCCAAAAAGGGCGTATGCGTTTTTTCCTGAATATATTCAGGAAAAAACGCATACGCCCTTTTTGGCCAAGGGCATCATTGTCGACGTTTTGCCGCTTTTCATGTGCTTTAAAGGCGATTCGAATCTACCTCCTGAAATCTGTTTCCTGCAATTCTGCCTTGCTTTCAAATCCTCTTCGTTGCCTTCCCTCAGTATATTTGTGGCCGAGAGTTATCATTTATAACTCTGCAGGTTTGTGAATTGCAGTGCCCCTGAGCTCCATTTTTCAACTCGCTTTTTTGGGAGCTGGCCGCAAAAGCGCAGGAGTGCCTCAGGCCCTATTCTGGTTCCGGGCGGCAGGCCGAGCCTGTGGTTAATTCTTCTTCCTGATGGGAAAATAGAGTGACCTGTGCCTGTCCCAACACCTAGAGCTAGTCTCTCATTGGCTCCCCCTCTTCCCGTTCATCCTCAGGACAAATTGCAAGCTGTACGGAACAGGAGGTTAAAGGTGCTGATGCTCCAAGGAGGGAGAGTGCTAGTAAAGCGGCTGGAATGGCGAAGCCGAGCACAAGGAGATGAGAAATGAGGTGCGTTTTAGAAACCTTTCCCGATCACACGGTGTACCACCTTCTGGGTTTCTCATGCATGTTTTCGATGTAGGAAGATGCCCTTGAACCTGGAGATTTGGGACCCATGGGATGGGTAACAGGCAGTATTACTTTAAAGGCTCTGCCTTTGCTTCCCCAACCTCACCAAACCTCTCAGCCCCGAGAGTGTCCACACTTCTGTCTCATCCAGCTGTGGGTCTAGATATGGTCAATCCAGGTTGCATCCCAGCCCCTGAAAGAATTTTGTAAGAATTTCTCTCTCTTTCACTGTCTTTGTTTCACGGGTTTTTAAAAGTAATTTATTTTTATAATGGGGTTTAGCTGCTTTTCACGGCTGTGTTTATGCCGCTTTACACCCACTTGACTCACTTCCAGAGAGATATCAATACATAGGTTTGAAGATTCTTACTAGGCAGATATATTCTTGTGCGGTGAATAGGGGGTGTTGAGTACAGTTCACTGAGCAAGGAGTAGGTCTTTCTATTACATATTGGGTTTATGGAACGGTATCTGAGCTAATTTGAAACCCTTGTTTTATGCATCACCCCACCTCACCTTTCCCTTTAAGCAGCCATAGTGTGTTTTCTAAACGTGTGACTCTGTTCTGTTTTGTAATTCAGTTCAAGTGTAGCGGTTTTTACATTCCCTCTATAAGTGATAGCTTATGATAAGTGTCTTTTTCTGTGTGACTTATTTCACTCAGAATCGTCGTACCTAAATCCGCTCATCATGCTGCTACTAGCCTTATGACATTGATTTTATGGCTGAGTGCTATTCCATTGTACAAAATGACCACCACTTCTTTATCCATTTTTCTCTTTCCTGGGATATTTAAGGTGTCATGAAGTGGAGGTTCTTGTCAACAGAGCAGCCCTAAACTTTGGGGTGCCTGTGTCTTGCTGATTTTTAGTTTTCCCAATTTATACGCCCATGAGTGGAAGTGCCCTATGCGCTCTAAGCTGTGTTTTTTCGGTGTTTCAGGACACACCGTACACTTCTCCAGAGTGGCTGTTGGCAATTTACATCCCGCCCATCAGCGTAGCAAGGCTCCCATTTCTCCACGGCCTGTCCTGCATTTCTGGTTTTTACACTTTTTTCAGCATGGCCCTTTTGACCGATGGGAAGCGAGACTTCTTTGTAGCGCTGATTTGCCTTTCCAGGTTGCTTGGTTGGCCAAAAAGGGCGTATGCGTTTTTTCCTGAATATATTCAGGAAAAAACGCATACGCCCTTTTTGGCCAAGGGCATCATTGTCGACGTTTTGCCGCTTTTCATGTGCTTTAAAGGCGATTCGAATCTACCTCCTGAAATCTGTTTCCTGCAATTCTGCCTTGCTTTCAAATCCTCTTCGTTGCCTTCCCTGAATATATTTGTGGCCGAGAGTTATCATTTATAACTCTGCAGGTTTGTGAATTGCAGTGCCCCTGAGCTCCATTTTTCAACTAGCTTTTTTGGGAGTTGGCCGCAAAAGCGCAGGAGTGCCTCAGGCCCTATTCTGGTTTCGGGCGGCAGGCCGAGCCCGTGGTTAATTCTTCTTCCTGATGGGAAAATAGAGTGACCTGTGCCTGTCCCAACACCTAGAGCTAGTCTCTCATTGGCTCCCCCTCTTCCCGTTCACCCTCAGGACAAATTGCAAGCTGTACGGAACAGGAGGTTAAAGGTGCTGATGCTCCAAGGAGGGAGAGTGCTAGTAAAGCGGCTGGAATGGCGAAGCCGAGCACAAGGAGATGAGAAATGAGGTGCGTTTTAGAAACCTTTCCCGATCACACGGTGTACCACCTTCTGGGTTTCTCATGCATGTTTTCGATGTAGGAAGATGCCCTTGAACCTGGAGATTTGGGACCCATGGGATGGGTAACAGGCAGTATTACTTTAAAGGCTCTGCCTTTGCTTCCCCAACCTCACGAAACCTCTCAGCCCCGAGAGTGTCCACACTTCTGTCTCATCCAGCTGTGGGTCTAGATATGGTCAATCCAGGTTGCATCCCAGCCCCTGAAAGAATTTTGTAAGAATTTCTGTCTCTTTCACTGTCTTTGTTTCACGGGTTTTTAAAAGTAATTTATTTTTATAATGGGGTTTAGCTGCTTTTCACGGCTGTGTTTATGCCGCTTTACACCCACTTGACTCACTTCCAGAGAGATATCAATACATAGGTTTGAAGATTCTTGCTAGTCAGATATATTCTTGTACGGTGAATAGGGGGTGTTGAGTCCAGTTCACTGAGCAAGGAGTAGGTCTTTCTATTACATATTGGGTTTATGGAACGGTATCTGAGCTAATTTGAAACCCTTGTTTTATGCATCACCCCACCTCACCTTTCCCTTTAAGCAGCCATAGTGTGTTTTCTAAACGTGTGACTCTGTTCTGTTTTGTAATTCTGTTCAAGTGTAGCGGTTTTTACATTCCCTCTATAAGTGATAGCTAATGATAAGTGTCTTTTTCTGTGTGACTTATTTCCCTCAGAATCGTCGTACCTAAATCCGCTCATCATGCTGCTACTAGCCTTATGACATTGATTTCATGGCTGAGTGATATTCCATTGTACATAAGGACCACCACTTCGTTATCCATTTTTCTCTTTCCTGGGATATTTAAGGTGTCATGAAGTGGAGGTTCTTGTCAAGAGAGCAGCCCTAAACTTTGGGGTGCCTGTGTCTTGCTGATTTTTAGTTTTCCCAATTTATACGACCATGAGTGGAAGTGCCCTATGCGCTCTAAGCTGTGTTTTTTCGGTGTTTCAGGACACACCGTACACTTCTCCAGAGTGGCTGTTGGCAATTTACATCCCGCCCATCAGCGTAGCAAGGTACCCATTTCTCCACGGCCTGTCCTGCATTTCTGGTTTTTACACTTTTTTCAGCATGGCCCTTTTGACAGATGGGAAGCGAGACTTCTTTGTAGTGCTGATTTGCCTTTCCAGGTTGCTTGGTTGGCCAAAAAGGGCGTATGCGTTTTTTCCTGAATATATTCAGGAAAAAACGCATACGCCCTTTTTGGCCAAGGGCATCATTGTCGACGTTTTGCCGCTTTTCATGTGTTTTAAAGGCGATTCGAATCTACCTCCTGAAATCTGTTTCCTGCAATTCTGCCTTGCTTTCAAATCCTCTTCGTTGCCTTCCCTCAATATATTTGTGGCCGAGAGTTATCATTTATAACTCTGCAGGTTTGTGAATTGCAGTGCCCCTGAGCTCCATTTTTCAACTCGCTTTTTTGGGAGCTGGCCGCAAAAGTGCAGGAGTGCCTCAGGCCCTATTCTGGTTCCGGGCGGCAGGCCGAGCCTGTGGTTAATTCTTCTTCCTGATGGGAAAATAGAGTGACCTGTGCCTGTCCCAACACCTAGAGCTAGTCTCTCATTGGCTCCCCCTCTTCCCGTTCATCCTCAGGACAAATTGCAAGCTGTACGGAACAGGAGGTTAAAGGTGCTGATGCTCCAAGGAGGGAGAGTGCTAGTAAAGCGGCTGGAATGGCGAAGCCGAGCACAAGGAGATGAGAAATGAGGTGCGTTTTAGAAACCTTTCCTGATCACACGGTGTACCACCTTCTGGGTTTCTCATGCATGTTTTCGATGTAGGAAGATGCCCTTGAACCTGGAGATTTGGGACCCATGGGATGGGTAACAGGCAGTATTACTTTAAAGGCTCTGCGTTTGCTCCCCCAACCTCACCAAACCTCTCAGCCCCGAGAGTGTCCACACTTCTGTCTCATCCAGCTGTGGGTCTAGATATGGTCAATCCAGGTTGCATCACAGCCCCTGAAAGAATTTTGTAAGAATTTCTCTCTCTTTCACTGTCTTTGTTTCACGGGTTTTTAAAATAATTTATTTTTATAATGGGGTTTAGCTGCTTTTCACGGCTGTGTTTATGCCGCTTTACACCCACTTGACTCACTTCCAGAGAGATATCAATACATAGGTTTGAAGATTCTTACTAGTCAGATATATTCTTGTGCGGTGAATAGGGGGTGTTGAGTCCAGTTCACTGAGCAAGGAGTAGGTCTTTCTATTACATATTGGGTTTATGGAACGGTATCTGAGCTAATTTGAAACCCTTGTTTTATTCATCACCCCACCTCACCTTTCCCTTTAAGCAGCCATAGTGTGTTTTCTAAACGTGTGACTCTGTTCTGTTTTGTAATTCAGTTCAAGTGTAGCGGATTTTACATTCCCTCTATAAGTGATAGCTTATGATAAGTGTCTTTTTCTGTGTGACTTATTTCACTTACAATTGTCGTACCTAAATCCGCTCATCATGCTGCTACTAGCCTTATGACATTGATTTCATGGCTGAGTGATATTCCATTGTATATAAGGACCACCACTTCTTTATCCATTTTTCTCTTTCCTGGGATATTTAAGGTGTCATGAAGTGGAGGTTCTTGTCAACAGAGCAGCCCTAAACTTTGGGGTGCCTGTGTCTTGCTGATTTTTAGTTTTCCCAATTTATACGCCCATGAGTGGAAGTGCCGTATGCGCTCTAAGCTGTGTTTTTTCAGTGTTTCAGGACACACCGTACACTTCTCCAGAGTGGCTGTTGGCAATTTACATCCCGCCCATCAGCGTAGCAAGGCTCCCATTTCTCCACGGCCTGTCCTGCATTTCTGGTTTTTACACTTTTTTCAGCATGGCCCTTTTGACCGATGGGAAGCGAGACTTCTTTGTAGCGCTGATTTGCCTTTCCAGGTTGCTTGGTTGGCCAAAAAGGGCGTATGCGTTTTTTCCTGAATATATTCAGGAAAAAACGCATACGCCCTTTTTGGCCAAGGGCATCATTGTCGACGTTTTGCCGCTTTTCATGTGCTTTAAAGGCGATTCGAATCTACCTCCTGAAATCTGTTTCCTGCAATTCTGCCTTGCTTTCAAATCCTCTTCGTTGCCTTCCCTCAGTATATTTGTGGCCGAGAGTTATCATTTATAACTCTGCAGGTTTGTGAATTGCAGTGCCCCTGAGCTCCATTTTTCAACTCGCTTTTTTGGGAGCTGGCCGCAAAAGCGCAGGAGTGCCTCAGGCCCTATTCTGGTTCCGGGCGGCAGGCCGAGCCTGTGGTTAATTCTTCTTCCTGATGGGAAAATAGAGTGACCTGTGCCTGTCCCAACACCTAGAGCTAGTCTCTCATTGGCTCCCCCTCTTCCCGTTCATCCTCAGGACAAATTGCAAGCTGTACGGAACAGGAGGTTAAAGGTGCTGATGCTCCAAGGAGGGAGAGTGCTAGTAAAGCGGCTGGAATGGCGAAGCCGAGCACAAGGAGATGAGAAATGAGGTGCGTTTTAGAAACCTTTCCCGATCACACGGTGTACCACCTTCTGGGTTTCTCATGCATGTTTTCGATGTAGGAAGATGCCCTTGAACCTGGAGATTTGGGACCCATGGGATGGGTAACAGGCAGTATTACTTTAAAGGGTCTGCCTTTGCTTCCCCAACCTCACCAAACCTCTCAGCCCCGAGAGTGTCCACACTTCTGTCTCATCCAGCTGTGGGTCTAGATATGGTCAATCCAGGTTGCATCACAGCCCCTGAAAGAATTTTGTAAGAATTTCTCTCTCTTTCACTGTCTTTGTTTCACGGGTTTTTAAAACTAATTTATTTTTATAATGGGGTTTAGCTGCTTTTCACGGCTGTGTTTATGCCGCTTTACACCCACTTGACTCACTTCCAGAGAGATATCAATACATAGGTTTTAAGATTCTTGCTAGTCAGATATATTCTTGTACGGTGAATAGGGGGTGTTGAGTCCAGTTTACTGAGCAAGGAGTAGGTCTTTCTATTACATATTGGGTTTATGGAACGGTATCTGAGCTAATTTGAAACCCTTGTTTTATGCATCACCCCACCTCACCTTTCCCTTTAAGCAGCCATAGTGTGTTTTCTAAACGTGTGACTCTGTTCTGTTTTGTAATTCAGTTCAAGTGTAGCGGTTTTTACATTCCCTCTATAAGTGATAGCTTATGATAAGTGTCTTTTTCTGTGTGACTTATTTTACTCAGAATCGTCGTACCTAAATCCGCTCATCATGCTGCTACTAGCCTTATGACATTGATTTCATGGCTGAGTGATATTCCATTGTACATAAGGACCACCACTTCGTTATCCATTTTTCTCTTTCCTGGGATATTTAAGGTGTCATGAAGTGGAGGTTCTTGTCAACAGAGCAGCCCTAAACTTTGGGGTGCCTGTGTCTTGCTGATTTTTAGTTTTCCCAATTTATACGCCCATGAGTGGAAGTGCCCTATGCGCTCTAAGCTGTGTTTTTTCGGTGTTTCAGGACACACCGTACACTTCTCCAGAGTGGCTGTTGGCAATTTACATCCCGCCCATCAGCGTAGCAAGGCTCCCATTTCTCCACGGCCTGTCCTGCATTTCTGGTTTTTACACTTTTTTCAGCATGGCCCTTTTGACCGATGGGAAGCGAGACTTCTTTGTAGCGCTGATTTGCCTTTCCAGGTTGCTTGGTTGGCCAAAAAGGGCGTATGCGTTTTTTCCTGAATATATTCAGGAAAAAACGCATACGCCCTTTTTGGCCAAGGGCATCATTGTCGACGTTTAGCCGCTTTTCATGTGCTTTAAAGGCGATTCGAATCTACCTCCTGAAATCTGTTTCCTGCAATTCTGCCTTGCTTTCAAATCCTCTTCGTTGCCTTCCCTCAGTATATTTGTGGCCGAGAGTTATCATTTATAACTCTGCAGGTTTGTGAATTGCAGTGCCCCTGAGCTCCATTTTTCAACTCGCTTTTTTGGGAGCTGGCCGCAAAAGCGCAGGAGTGCCTCAGGCCCTATTCTGGTTCCGGGCGGCAGGCCGAGCCTGTGGTTAATTCTTCTTCCTGATGGGAAAATAGAGTGACCTGTGCCTGTCCCAACACCTAGAGCTAGTCTCTCATTGGCTCCCCCTCTTCCCGTTCATCCTCAGGACAAATTGCAAGCTGTACGGAACAGGAGGTTAAAGGTGCTGATGCTCCAAGGAGGGAGAGTGCTAGTAAAGCGGCTGGAATGGCGAAGCCGAGCACAAGGAGATGAGAAATGAGGTGCGTTTTAGAAACCTTTCCCGATCACACGGTGTACCACCTTCTGGGTTTCTCATGCATGTTTTCGATGTAGGAAGATGCCCTTGAACATGGAGATTTGGGACCCATGGGATGGGTAACAGGCAGTATTACTTTAAAGGCTCTGCGTTTGCTCCCCCAACCTCACCAAACCTCTCAGACCCGAGAGTGTCCACACTTCTGTCTCATCCAGCTGTGGGTCTAGATATGGTCAATCCAGGTTGCATCCCAGCCCCTGAAAGAATTTTGTAAGAATTTCTCTCTCTTTCACTGTCTTTGTTTCACGGGTTTTTAAAAGTAATTTATTTTTATAATGGGGTTTAGCTGCTTTTCACGGCTGTGTTTATGCCGCTTTACACCCACTTGACTCACTTCCAGAGAGATATCAATACATAGGTTTTAAGATTCTTGCTAGTCAGATATATTCTTGTACGGTGAATAGGGGGTGTTGAGTCCAGTTCACTGAGCAAGGAGTAGGTCTTTCTATTACATATTGGGTTTATGGAACGGTATCTGAGCTAATTTGAAACCCTTGTTTTATGCATCACCCCACCTCACCTTTCCCTTTAAGCAGCCATAGTGTGTTTTCTAAACGTGTGACTCTGTTCTGTTTTGTAATTCAGTTCAAGTGTAGCGGTTTTTACATTCCCTCTATAAGTGATAGCTTATGATAAGTGTCTTTTTCTATGTGACTTATTTCACTCAGAATCGTCGTACCTAAATCCGCTCATCATGCTGCTACTAGCCTTATGACATTGATTTCATGGCTGAGTGATATTCCATTGTACATAAGGACCACCACTTGTTTATCCATTTTTCTCTTTCCTGGGATATTTAAGGTGTCATGAAGTGGAGGTTCTTGTCAACAGAGCAGCCCTAAACTTTGGGGTGCCTGTGTCTTGCTGATTTTTAGTTTTCCCAATTTATACGCCCATGAGTGGAAGTGCCCTATGCGCTCTAAGCTGTGTTTTTTCGGTGTTTCAGGACACACCGTACACTTCTCCAGAGTGGCTGTTGGCAATTTACATCCCGCCCATCAGCGTAGCAAGGCTCCCATTTCTCCACGGCCTGTCCTGCATTTCTGGTTTTTACACTTTTTTCAGCATGGCCCTTTTGACCGATGGGAAGCGAGACTTCTTTGTAGCGCTGATTTGCCTTTCCAGGTTGCTTGGTTGGCCAAAAAGGGCGTATGCGTTTTTTCCTGAATATATTCAGGAAAAAACGCATACGCCCTTTTTGGCCAAGGGCATCATTGTCGACGTTTAGCCGCTTTTCATGTACTTTAAAGGCGATTCGAATCTACCTCCTGAAATCTGTTTCCTGCAATTCTGCCTTGCTTTCAAATCCTCTTCGTTGCCTTCCCTCAATATATTTGTGGCCGAGAGTTATCATTTATAACTCTGCAGGTTTGTGAATTGCAGTGCCCCTGAGCTCCATTTTTCAACTCGCTTTTTTGGGAGCTGGCCGCAAAAGCGCAGGAGTGCCTCAGGCCCTCTTCTGGTTCCGGGCGGCAGGCCGAGCCTGCGGTTAATTCTTCTTCCTGATGGGAAAATAGAGTGACCTGTGCCTGTCCCAACACCTAGAGCTAGTCTCTCATTGGCTCCCCCTCTTCCCGTTCATCCTCAGGACAAATTGCAAGCTGTACGGAACAGGAGGTTAAAGGTGCTGATGCTCCAAGGAGGGAGAGTGCTAGTAAAGCGGCTGGAATGGCGAAGCCGAGCACAAGGAGATGAGAAATGAGGTGCGTTTTAGAAACCTTTCCTGATCACACGGTGTACCACCTTCTGGGTTTCTCATGCATGTTTTCGATGTAGGAAGATGCCCTTGAACCTGGAGATTTGGGACCCATGGGATGGGTAACAGGCAGTATTACTTTAAAGGCTCTGCCTTTGCTCCCCCAACCTCACCAAACCTCTCAGCCCCGAGAGTGTCCACACTTCTGTCTCATCCAGCTGTGGGTCTAGATATGGTCAATCCAGGTTGCATCACAGCCCCTGAAAGAATTTTGTAAGAATTTCTCTCTCTTTCACTGTCTTTGTTTCACGGGTTTTTAAAATAATTTATTTTTATAATGGGGTTTAGCTGCTTTTCACGGCTGTGTTTATGCCGCTTTATACCCACTCGACTCACTTCCAGAGAGATATCAATACATAGGTTTGAAGATTCTTACTAGTCAGATATATTCTTGTGCGGTGAATAGGGGGTGTTGAGTCCAGTTCACTGAGCAAGGAGTAGGTCTTTCTATTACATATTGGGTTTATGGAACGGTATCTGAGCTAATTTGAAACCCTTGTTTTATTCATCACCCCACCTCACCTTTCCCTTTAAGCAGCCATAGTGTGTTTTCTAAACGTGTGACTCTGTTCTGTTTTGTAATTCAGTTCAAGTGTAGCGGATTTTACATTCCCTCTATAAGTGATAGCTTATGATAAGTGTCTTTTTCTGTGTGACTTATTTCACTTACAATTGTCGTACCTAAATCCGCTCATCATGCTGCTACTAGCCTTATGACATTGATTTCATGGCTGAGTGATATTCCATTGTATATAAGGACCACCACTTCTTTATCCATTTTTCTCTTTCCTGGGATATTTAAGGTGTCATGAAGTGGAGGTTCTTGTCAACAGAGCAGCCCTAAACTTTGGGGTGCCTGTGTCTTGCTGATTTTTAGTTTTCCCAATTTATACGCCCATGAGTGGAAGTGCCCTATGCGCTCTAAGCTGTGTTTTTTCAGTGTTTCAGGACACACCGTACACTTCTCCAGAGTGGCTGTTGGCAATTTACATCCCGCCCATCAGCGTAGCAAGGCTCCCATTTCTCCACGGCCTGTCCTGCATTTCTGGTTTTTACACTTTTTTCAGCATGGCCCTTTTGACCGATGGGAAGCGAGACTTCTTTGTAGCGCTGATTTGCCTTTCCAGGTTGCTTGGTTGGCCAAAAAGGGCGTATGCGTTTTTTCCTGAATATATTCAGGAAAAAACGCATACGCCCTTTTTGGCCAAGGGCATCATTGTCGACGTTTTGCCGCTTTTCATGTGCTTTAAAGGCGATTCGAATCTCCCTCCTGAAATCTGTTTCCTGCAATTCTGCCTTGCTTTCAAATCCTCTTCGTTGCCTTCCCTCAGTATATTTGTGGCCGAGAGTTATCATTTATAACTCTGCAGGTTTGTGAATTGCAGTGCCCCTGAGCTCCATTTTTCAACTCGCTTTTTTGGGAGCTGGCCGCAAAAGCGCAGGAGTGCCTCAGGCCCTATTCTGGTTCCGGGCGGCAGGCCGAGCCTGTGGTTAATTCTTCTTCCTGATGGGAAAATAGAGTGACCTGTGCCTGTCCCAACACCTAGAGCTAGTCTCTCATTGGCTCCCCCTCTTCCCGTTCATCCTCAGGACAAATTGCAAGCTGTACGGAACAGGAGGTTAAAGGTGCTGATGCTCCAAGGAGGGAGAGTGCTAGTAAAGCGGCTGGAATGGCGAAGCCGAGCACAAGGAGATGAGAAATGAGGTGCGTTTTAGAAACCTTTCCTGATCACACGGTGTACCACCTTCTGGGTTTCTCATGCATGTTTTCGATGTAGGAAGATGCCCTTGAACCTGGAGATTTGGGACCCATGGGATGGGTAACAGGCAGTATTACTTTAAAGGCTCTGCGTTTGCTCCCCCAACCTCACCAAACCTCTCAGCCCCGAGAGTGTCCACACTTCTGTCTCATCCAGCTGTGGGTCTAGATATGGTCAATCCAGGTTGCATCCCAGCCCCTGAAAGAATTTTGTAAGAATTTCTCTCTCTTTCACTGTCTTTGTTTCACGGGTTTTTAAAAGTAATTTATTTTTATAATGGGGTTTAGCTGCTTTTCACGGCTGTGTTTATGCCGCTTTACACCCACTTGACTCACTTCCAGAGAGATATCAATACATAGGTTTTAAGATTCTTGCTAGTCAGATATATTCTTGTACGGTGAATAGGGGGTGTTGAGTCCAGTTCACTGAGCAAGGAGTAGGTCTTTCTATTACATATTGGGTTTATGGAACGGTATCTGAGCTAATTTGAAACCCTTGTTTTATGCATCACCCCACCACACCTTTCCCTTTAAGCAGCCATAGTGTGTTTTCTAAACGTGTGACTCTGTTCTGTTTTGTAATTCAGTTCAAGTGTAGCGGTTTTTACATTCCCTCTATAAGTGATAGCTTATGATAAGTGTCTTTTTCTGTGTGACTTATTTTACTCAGAATCGTCGTACCTAAATCCGCTCATCATGCTGCTACTAGCCTTATGACATTGATTTCATGGCTGAGTGATATTCCATTGTACATAAGGACCACCACTTCGTTATCCATTTTTCTCTTTCCTGGGATATTTAAGGTGTCATGAAGTGGAGGTTCTTGTCAACAGAGCAGCCCTAAACTTTGGGGTGCCTGTGTCTTGCTGATTTTTAGTTTTCCCAATTTATACGACCATGAGTGGAAGTGCCCTATGCGCTCTAAGCTGTGTTTTTTCGGTGTTTCAGGACACACCGTACACTTCTCCAGAGTGGCTGTTGGCAATTTACATCCCGCCCATCAGCGTAGCAAGGTACCCATTTCTCCACGGCCTGTCCTGCATTTCTGGTTTTTACACTTTTTTCAGCATGGCCCTTTTGACAGATGGGAAGCGAGACTTCTTTGTAGTGCTGATTTGCCTTTCCAGGTTGCTTGGTTGGCCAAAAAGGGCGTATGCGTTTTTTCCTGAATATATTCAGGAAAAAACGCATACGCCCTTTTTGGCCAAGGGCATCATTGTCGACGTTTTGCCGCTTTTCATGTGTTTTAAAGGCGATTCGAATCTACCTCCTGAAATCTGTTTCCTGCAATTCTGCCTTGCTTTCAAATCCTCTTCGTTGCCTTCCCTCAATATATTTGTGGCCGAGAGTTATCATTTATAACTCTGCAGGTTTGTGAATTGCAGTGCCCCTGAGCTCCATTTTTCAACTCGCTTTTTTGGGAGCTGGCCGCAAAAGCGCAGGAGTGCCTCAGGCCCTATTCTGGTTCCGGGCGGCAGGCCGAGCCTGTGGTTAATTCTTCTTCCTGATGGGAAAATAGAGTGACCTGTGCCTGTCCCAACACCTAGAGCTAGTCTCTCATTGGCTCCCCCTCTTCCCGTTCATCCTCAGGACAAATTGCAAGCTGTACGGAACAGGAGGTTAAAGGTGCTGATGCTCCAAGGAGGGAGAGTGCTAGTAAAGCGGCTGGAATGGCGAAGCCGAGCACAAGGAGATGAGAAATGAGGTGCGTTTTAGAAACCTTTCCTGATCACACGGTGTACCACCTTCTGGGTTTCTCATGCATGTTTTCGATGTAGGAAGATGCCCTTGAACCTGGAGATTTGGGACCCATGGGATGGGTAACAGGCAGTATTACTTTAAAGGCTCTGCGTTTGCTCCCCCAACCTCACCAAACCTCTCAGCCCCGAGAGTGTCCACACTTCTGTCTCATCCAGCTGTGGGTCTAGATATGGTCAATCCAGGTTGCATCACAGCCCCTGAAAGAATTTTGTAAGAATTTCTCTCTCTTTCACTGTCTTTGTTTCACGGGTTTTTAAAATAATTTATTTTTATAATGGGGTTTAGCTGCTTTTCACGGCTGTGTTTATGCCGCTTTACACCCACTTGACTCACTTCCAGAGAGATATCAATACATAGGTTTGAAGATTCTTACTAGTCAGATATATTCTTGTGCGGTGAATAGGGGGTGTTGAGTCCAGTTCACTGAGCAAGGAGTAGGTCTTTCTATTACATATTGGGTTTATGGAACGGTATCTGAGCTAATTTGAAACCCTTGTTTTATTCATCACCCCACCTCACCTTTCCCTTTAAGCAGCCATAGTGTGTTTTCTAAACGTGTGACTCTGTTCTGTTTTGTAATTCAGTTCAAGTGTAGCGGATTTTACATTCCCTCTATAAGTGATAGCTTATGATAAGTGTCTTTTTCTGTGTGACTTATTTCACTTACAATTGTCGTACCTAAATCCGCTCATCATGCTGCTACTAGCCTTATGACATTGATTTCATGGCTGAGTGATATTCCATTGTATATAAGGACCACCACTTCTTTATCCATTTTTCTCTTTCCTGGGATATTTAAGGTGTCATGAAGTGGAGGTTCTTGTCAACAGAGCAGCCCTAAACTTTGGGGTGCCTGTGTCTTGCTGATTTTTAGTTTTCCCAATTTATACGCCCATGAGTGGAAGTGCCCTATGCGCTCTAAGCTGTGTTTTTTCAGTGTTTCAGGACACACCGTACACTTCTCCAGAGTGGCTGTTGGCAATTTACATCCCGCCCATCAGCGTAGCAAGGCTCCCATTTCTCCACGGCCTGTCCTGCATTTCTGGTTTTTACACTTTTTTCAGCATGGCCCTTTTGACCGATGGGAAGCGAGACTTCTTTGTAGCGCTGATTTGCCTTTCCAGGTTGCTTGGTTGGCCAAAAAGGGCGTATGCGTTTTTTCCTGAATATATTCAGGAAAAAACGCATACGCCCTTTTTGGCCAAGGGCATCATTGTCGACGTTTTGCCGCTTTTCATGTGCTTTAAAGGCGATTCGAATCTACCTCCTGAAATCTGTTTCCTGCAATTCTGCCTTGCTTTCAAATCCTCTTCGTTGCCTTCCCTCAGTATATTTGTGGCCGAGAGTTATCATTTATAACTCTGCAGGTTTGTGAATTGCAGTGCCCCTGAGCTCCATTTTTCAACTCGCTTTTTTGGGAGCTGGCCGCAAAAGCGCAGGAGTGCCTCAGGCCCTATTCTGGTTCCGGGCGGCAGGCCGAGCCTGTGGTTAATTCTTCTTCCTGATGGGAAAATAGAGTGACCTGTGCCTGTCCCAACACCTAGAGCTAGTCTCTCATTGGCTCCCCCTCTTCCCGTTCATCCTCAGGACAAATTGCAAGCTGTACGGAACAGGGGGTTAAAGGTGCTGATGCTCCAAGGAGGGAGAGTGCTAGTAAAGCGGCTGGAATGGCGAAGCCGAGCACAAGGAGATGAGAAATGAGGTGCGTTTTAGAAACCTTTCCCGATCACACGGTGTACCACCTTCTGGGTTTCTCATGCATGTTTTCGATGTAGGAAGATGCCCTTGAACCTGGAGATTTGGGACCCATGGGATGGGTAACAGGCAGTATTACTTTAAAGGGTCTGCCTTTGCTTCCCCAACCTCACCAAACCTCTCAGCCCCGAGAGTGTCCACACTTCTGTCTCATCCAGCTGTGGGTCTAGATATGGTCAATCCAGGTTGCATCACAGCCCCTGAAAGAATTTTGTAAGAATTTCTCTCTCTTTCACTGTCTTTGTTTCACGGGTTTTTAAAACTAATTTATTTTTATAATGGGGTTTAGCTGCTTTTCACGGCTGTGTTTATGCCGCTTTACACCCACTTGACTCACTTCCAGAGAGATATCAATACATAGGTTTGAAGATTCTTACTAGTCAGATATATTCTTGTACGGTGAATAGGGGGTGTTGAGTCCAGTTTACTGAGCAAGGAGTAGGTCTTTCTATTACATATTGGGTTTATGGAACGGTATCTGAGCTAATTTGAAACCCTTGTTTTATGCATCACCCCACCTCACCTTTCCCTTTAAGCAGCCATAGTGTGTTTTCTAAACGTGTGACTCTGTTCTGTTTTGTAATTCAATTCAAGTGTAGCGGTTTTTACATTCCCTCTATAAGTGATAGCTTATGATAAGTGTCTTTTTCTGTGTGACTTATTTTACTCAGAATCGTCGTACCTAAATCCGCTCATCATGCTGCTACTAGCCTTATGACATTGATTTCATGGCTGAGTGATATTCCATTGTACATAAGGACCACCACTTCGTTATCCATTTTTCTCTTTCCTGGGATATTTAAGGTGTCATGAAGTGGAGGTTCTTGTCAACAGAGCAGCCCTAAACTTTGGGGTGCCTGTGTCTTGCTGATTTTTAGTTTTCCCAATTTATACGCCCATGAGTGGAAGTGCCCTATGCGCTCTAAGCTGTGTTTTTTCGGTGTTTCAGGACACACCGTACACTTCTCCAGAGTGGCTGTTGGCAATTTACATCCCGCCCATCAGCGTAGCAAGGCTCCCATTTCTCCACGGCCTGTCCTGCATTTCTGGTTTTTACACTTTTTTCAGCATGGCCCTTTTGACCGATGGGAAGCGAGACTTCTTTGTAGCGCTGATTTGCCTTTCCAGGTTGCTTGGTTGGCCAAAAAGGGCGTATGCGTTTTTTCCTGAATATATTCAGGAAAAAACGCATACGCCCTTTTTGGCCAAGGGCATCATTGTCGACGTTTAGCCGCTTTTCATGTGCTTTAAAGGCGATTCGAATCTACCTCCTGAAATCTGTTTCCTGCAATTCTGCCTTGCTTTCAAATCCTCTTCGTTGCCTTCCCTCAGTATATTTGTGGCCGAGAGTTATCATTTATAACTCTGCAGGTTTGTGAATTGCAGTGCCCCTGAGCTCCATTTTTCAACTAGCTTTTTTGGGAGCTGGCCGCAAAAGCGCAGGAGTGCCTCAGGCCCTATTCTGGTTCCGGGCGGCAGGCCGAGCCTGTGGTTAATTCTTCTTCCTGATGGGAAAATAGAGTGACCTGTGCCTGTCCCAACACCTAGAGCTAGTCTCTCATTGGCTCCCCCTCTACCCGTTCATCCTCAGGACAAATTGCAAGCTGTTCGGAACAGGAGGTTAAAGGTGCTGATGCTCCAAGGAGGGAGAGTGCTAGTAAAGCGGCTGGAATGGCGAAGCCGAGCACAAGGAGATGAGAAATGAGGTGCGTTTTAGAAACCTTTCCCGATCACACGGTGTACCACCTTCTGGGTTTCTCATGCATGTTTTCGATGTAGGAAGATGCCCTTGAACATGGAGATTTGGGACCCATGGGATGGGTAACAGGCAGTATTACTTTAAAGGCTCTGCCTTTGCTCCCCCAACCTCACCAAACCTCTCAGACCCGAGAGTGTCCACCCTTCTGTCTCATCCAGCTGTGGGTCTAGATATGGTCAATCCAGGTTGCATCCCAGCCCCTGAAAGAATTTTGTAAGAATTTCTGTCTCTTTCACTGTCTTTGTTTCACGGGTTTTTAAAAGTAATTTATTTTTATAATGGGGTTTAGCTGCTTTTCACGGCTGTGTTTATGCCGCTTTACACCCACTTGACTCACTTCCAGAGAGATATCAATACATAGGTTTTAAGATTCTTGCTAGTCAGATATATTCTTGTACGGTGAATAGGGGGTGTTGAGTCCAGTTCACTGAGCAAGGAGTAGGTCTTTCTATTACATATTGGGTTTATGGAACGGTATCTGAGCTAATTTGAAACCCTTGTTTTATGCATCACCCCACCTCACCTTTCCCTTTAAGCAGCCATAGTGTGTTTTCTAAACGTGTGACTCTGTTCTGTTTTGTAATTCTGTTCAAGTGTAGCGGTTTTTACATTCCCTCTATAAGTGATAGCTAATGATAAGTGTCTTTTTCTGTGTGACTTATTTCCCTCAGAATCGTCGTACCTAAATCCGCTCATCATGCTGCTACTAGCCTTATGACATTGATTTCATGGCTGAGTGATATTCCATTGTACATAAGGACCACCACTTCGTTATCCATTTTTCTCTTTCCTGGGATATTTAAGGTGTCATGAAGTGGAGGTTCTTGTCAACAGACCAGCCCTAAACTTTGGGGTGCCTGTGTCTTGCTGATTTTTAGTTTTCCCAATTTATACGCCCATGAGTGGAAGTGCCCTATGCGCTCTAAGCTGTGTTTTTTCAGTGTTTCAGGACACACCGTACACTTCTCCAGAGTGGCTGTTGGCAATTTACATCCCGCCCATCAGCGTAGCAAGGCTCCCATTTCTCCACGGCCTGTCCTGCATTTCTGGTTTTTACACTTTTTTCAGCATGGCCCTTTTGACCGATGGGAAGCGAGACTTCTTTGTAGCGCTGATTTGCCTTTCCAGGTTGCTTGGTTGGCCAAAAAGGGCGTATGCGTTTTTTCCTGAATATATTCAGGAAAAAACGCATACGCCCTTTTTGGCCAAGGGCATCATTGTCGACGTTTTGCCGCTTTTCATGTGCTTTAAAGGCGATTCGAATCTACCTCCTGAAATCTGTTTCCTGCAATTCTGCCTTGCTTTCAAATCCTCTTCGTTGCCTTCCCTCAATATATTTGTGGCCGAGAGTTATCATTTATAACTCTGCAGGTCTGTGAATTGCAGTGCCCCTGAGCTCCATTTTTCAACTCGCTTTTTTGGGAGCTGGCCGCAAAAGCGCAGGAGTGCCTCAGGCCCTATTCTGGTTCCGGGCGGCAGGCCGATCCTGTGGTTAATTCTTCTTCCTGATGGGAAAATAGAGTGACCTGTGCCTGTCCCAACACCTAGAGCTAGTCTCTCATTGGCTCCCCCTCTTCCCGTTCATCCTCAGGACAAATTGCAAGCTGTACGGAACAGGAGGTTAAAGGTGCTGATGCTCCAAGGAGGGAGAGTGCTAGTAAAGCGGCTGGAATGGCGAAGCCGAGCACAAGGAGATGAGAAATGAGGTGCGTTTTAGAAACCTTTCCCGATCACACGGTGTACCACCTTCTGGGTTTCTCATGCATGTTTTCGATGTAGGAAGATGCCCTTGAACCTGGAGATTTGGGACCCATGGGATGGGTAACAGGCAGTATTACTCTAAAGGCTCTGCGTTTGCTCCCCCAACCTGACCAAACCTCTCAGCCCCGAGAGTGTCCACCCTTCTGTCTCATCCAGCTGTGGGTCTAGATATGGTCAATCCAGGTTGCATCCCAGCCCCTGAAAGAATTTTGTAAGAATTTCTGTCTCTTTCACTGTCTTTGTTTCACGGGTTTTTAAAAGTAATTTATTTTTATAATGGGGTTTAGCTGCTTTTCACGGCTGTGTTTATGCCGCTTTACACCCACTTGACTCACTTCCAGAGAGATATCAATACATAGGTTTTAAGATTCTTGCTAGTCAGATATATTCTTGTACGGTGAATAGGGGGTGTTGAGTCCAGTTCACTGAGCAAGGAGTAGGTCTTTCTATTACATATTGGGTTTATGGAACGGTATCTGAGCTAATTTGAAACCCTTGTTTTATGCATCACCCCACCTCACCTTTCCCTTTAAGCAGCCATAGTGTGTTTTCTAAACGTGTGACTCTGTTCTGTTTTGTAATTCTGTTCAAGTGTAGCGGTTTTTACATTCCCTCTATAAGTGATAGCTAATGATAAGTGTCTTTTTCTGTGTGACTTATTTCCCTCAGAATCGTCGTACCTAAATCCGCTCATCATGCTGCTACTAGCCTTATGACATTGATTTCATGGCTGAGTGATATTCCATTGTACATAAGGACCACCACTTCGTTATCCATTTTTCTCTTTCCTGGGATATTTAAGGTGTCATGAAGTGGAGGTTCTTGTCAACAGACCAGCCCTAAACTTTGGGGTGCCTGTGTCTTGCTGATTTTTAGTTTTCCCAATTTATACGCCCATGAGTGGAAGTGCCCTATGCGCTCTAAGCTGTGTTTTTTCAGTGTTTCAGGACACACCGTACACTTCTCCAGAGTGGCTGTTGGCAATTTACATCCCGCCCATCAGCGTAGCAAGGCTCCCATTTCTCCACGGCCTGTCCTGCATTTCTGGTTTTTACACTTTTTTCAGCATGGCCCTTTTGACCGATGGGAAGCGAGACTTCTTTGTAGCGCTGATTTGCCTTTCCAGGTTGCTTGGTTGGCCAAAAAGGGCGTATGCGTTTTTTCCTGAATATATTCAGGAAAAAACGCATACGCCCTTTTTGGCCAAGGGCATCATTGTCGACGTTTTGCCGCTTTTCATGTGCTTTAAAGGCGATTCGAATCTACCTCCTGAAATCTGTTTCCTGCAATTCTGCCTTGCTTTCAAATCCTCTTCGTTGCCTTCCCTCAATATATTTGTGGCCGAGAGTTATCATTTATAACTCTGCAGGTCTGTGAATTGCAGTGCCCCTGAGCTCCATTTTTCAACTCGCTTTTTTGGGAGCTGGCCGCAAAAGCGCAGGAGTGCCTCAGGCCCTATTCTGGTTCCGGGCGGCAGGCCGATCCTGTGGTTAATTCTTCTTCCTGATGGGAAAATAGAGTGACCTGTGCCTGTCCCAACACCTAGAGCTAGTCTCTCATTGGCTCCCCCTCTTCCCGTTCATCCTCAGGACAAATTGCAAGCTGTACGGAACAGGAGGTTAAAGGTGCTGATGCTCCAAGGAGGGAGAGTGCTAGTAAAGCGGCTGGAATGGCGAAGCCGAGCACAAGGAGATGAGAAATGAGGTGCGTTTTAGAAACCTTTCCCGATCACACGGTGTACCACCTTCTGGGTTTCTCATGCATGTTTTCGATGTAGGAAGATGCCCTTGAACCTGGAGATTTGGGACCCATGGGATGGGTAACAGGCAGTATTACTCTAAAGGCTCTGCGTTTGCTCCCCCAACCTGACCAAACCTCTCAGCCCCGAGAGTGTCCACCCTTCTGTCTCATCCAGCTGTGGGTCTAGATATGGTCAATCCAGGTTGCATCCCAGCCCCTGAAAGAATTTTGTAAGAATTTCTCTCTCTTTCACTGTCTTTGTTTCACGGGTTTTTAAAACTAATTTATTTTTATAATGGGGTTTAGCTGCTTTTCACGGCTGTGTTTATGCCGCTTTACACCCACTTGACTCACTTCCAGAGAGATATCAATACATAGGTTTGAAGATTCTTACTAGTCAGATATATTCTTGTACGGTGAATAGGGGGTGTTGAGTCCAGTTTACTGAGCAAGGAGTAGGTCTTTCTATTACATATTGGGTTTATGGAACGGTATCTGAGCTAATTTGAAACCCTTGTTTTATGCATCACCCCACCTCACCTTTCCCTTTAAGCAGCCATAGTGTGTTTTCTAAACGTGTGACTCTGTTCTGTTTTGTAATTCAGTTCAAGTGTAGCGGTTTTTACATTCCCTCTATAAGTGATAGCTTATGATAAGTGTCTTTTTCTGTGTGACTTATTTTACTCAGAATCGTCGTACCTAAATCCGCTCATCATGCTGCTACTAGCCTTATGACATTGATTTCATGGCTGAGTGATATTCCATTGTACATAAGGACCACCACTTCGTTATCCATTTTTCTCTTTCCTGGGATATTTAAGGTGTCATGAAGTGGAGGTTCTTGTCAACAGAGCAGCCCTAAACTTTGGGGTGCCTGTGTCTTGCTGATTTTTAGTTTTCCCAATTTATACGCCCATGAGTGGAAGTGCCCTATGCGCTCTAAGCTGTGTTTTTTCGGTGTTTCAGGACACACCGTACACTTCTCCAGAGTGGCTGTTGGCAATTTACATCCCGCCCATCAGCGTAGCAAGGCTCCCATTTCTCCACGGCCTGTCCTGCATTTCTGGTTTTTACACTTTTTTCAGCATGGCCCTTTTGACCGATGGGAAGCGAGACTTCTTTGTAGCGCTGATTTGCCTTTCCAGGTTGCTTGGTTGGCCAAAAAGGGCGTATGCGTTTTTTCCTGAATATATTCAGGAAAAAACGCATACGCCCTTTTTGGCCAAGGGCATCATTGTCGACGTTTAGCCGCTTTTCATGTGCTTTAAAGGCGATTCGAATCTACCTCCTGAAATCTGTTTCCTGCAATTCTGCCTTGCTTTCAAATCCTCTTCGTTGCCTTCCCTCAGTATATTTGTGGCCGAGAGTTATCATTTATAACTCTGCAGGTTTGTGAATTGCAGTGCCCCTGAGCTCCATTTTTCAACTCGCTTTTTTGGGAGCTGGCCGCAAAAGCGCAGGAGTGCCTCAGGCCCTATTCTGGTTCCGGGCGGCAGGCCGAGCCTGTGGTTAATTCTTCTTCCTGATGGGAAAATAGAGTGACCTGTGCCTGTCCCAACACCTAGAGCTAGTCTCTCATTGGCTCCCCCTCTACCCGTTCATCCTCAGGACAAATTGCAAGCTGTACGGAACAGGAGGTTAAAGGTGCTGATGCTCCAAGGAGGGAGAGTGCTAGTAAAGCGGCTGGAATGGCGAAGCCGAGCACAAGGAGATGAGAAATGAGGTGCGTTTTAGAAACCTTTCCCGATCACACGGTGTACCACCTTCTGGGTTTCTCATGCATGTTTTCGATGTAGGAAGATGCCCTTGAACATGGAGATTTGGGACCCATGGGATGGGTAACAGGCAGTATTACTTTAAAGGCTCTGCCTTTGCTCCCCCAACCTCACCAAACCTCTCAGACCCGAGAGTGTCCACCCTTCTGTCTCATCCAGCTGTGGGTCTAGATATGGTCAATCCAGGTTGCATCCCAGCCCCTGAAAGAATTTTGTAAGAATTTCTGTCTCTTTCACTGTCTTTGTTTCACGGGTTTTTAAAAGTAATTTATTTTTATAATGGGGTTTAGCTGCTTTTCACGGCTGTGTTTATGCCGCTTTACACCCACTTGACTCACTTCCAGAGAGATATCAATACATAGGTTTTAAGATTCTTGCTAGTCAGATATATTCTTGTACGGTGAATAGGGGGTGTTGAGTCCAGTTCACTGAGCAAGGAGTAGGTCTTTCTATTACATATTGGGTTTATGGAACGGTATCTGAGCTAATTTGAAACCCTTGTTTTATGCATCACCCCACCTCACCTTTCCCTTTAAGCAGCCATAGTGTGTTTTCTAAACGTGTGACTCTGTTCTGTTTTGTAATTCTGTTCAAGTGTAGCGGTTTTTACATTCCCTCTATAAGTGATAGCTAATGATAAGTGTCTTTTTCTGTGTGACTTATTTCCCTCAGAATCGTCGTACCTAAATCCGCTCATCATGCTGCTACTAGCCTTATGACATTGATTTCATGGCTGAGTGATATTCCATTGTACATAAGGACCACCACTTCGTTATCCATTTTTCTCTTTCCTGGGATATTTAAGGTGTCATGAAGTGGAGGTTCTTGTCAACAGACCAGCCCTAAACTTTGGGGTGCCTGTGTCTTGCTGATTTTTAGTTTTCCCAATTTATACGCCCATGAGTGGAAGTGCCCTATGCGCTCTAAGCTGTGTTTTTTCAGTGTTTCAGGACACACCGTACACTTCTCCAGAGTGGCTGTTGGCAATTTACATCCCGCCCATCAGCGTAGCAAGGCTCCCATTTCTCCACGGCCTGTCCTGCATTTCTGGTTTTTACACTTTTTTCAGCATGGCCCTTTTGACCGATGGGAAGCGAGACTTCTTTGTAGCGCTGATTTGCCTTTCCAGGTTGCTTGGTTGGCCAAAAAGGGCGTATGCGTTTTTTCCTGAATATATTCAGGAAAAAACGCATACGCCCTTTTTGGCCAAGGGCATCATTGTCGACGTTTTGCCGCTTTTCATGTGCTTTAAAGGCGATTCGAATCTACCTCCTGAAATCTGTTTCCTGCAATTCTGCCTTGCTTTCAAATCCTCTTCGTTGCCTTCCCTCAATATATTTGTGGCCGAGAGTTATCATTTATAACTCTGCAGGTCTGTGAATTGCAGTGCCCCTGAGCTCCATTTTTCAACTCGCTTTTTTGGGAGCTGGCCGCAAAAGCGCAGGAGTGCCTCAGGCCCTATTCTGGTTCCGGGCGGCAGGCCGATCCTGTGGTTAATTCTTCTTCCTGATGGGAAAATAGAGTGACCTGTGCCTGTCCCAACACCTAGAGCTAGTCTCTCATTGGCTCCCCCTCTTCCCGTTCATCCTCAGGACAAATTGCAAGCTGTACGGAACAGGAGGTTAAAGGTGCTGATGCTCCAAGGAGGGAGAGTGCTAGTAAAGCGGCTGGAATGGCGAAGCCGAGCACAAGGAGATGAGAAATGAGGTGCGTTTTAGAAACCTTTCCCGATCACACGGTGTACCACCTTCTGGGTTTCTCATGCATGTTTTCGATGTAGGAAGATGCCCTTGAACCTGGAGATTTGGGACCCATGGGATGGGTAACAGGCAGTATTACTCTAAAGGCTCTGCGTTTGCTCCCCCAACCTGACCAAACCTCTCAGCCCCGAGAGTGTCCACCCTTCTGTCTCATCCAGCTGTGGGTCTAGATATGGTCAATCCAGGTTGCATCCCAGCCCCTGAAAGAATTTTGTAAGAATTTCTCTCTCTTTCACTGTCTTTGTTTCACGGGTTTTTAAAAGTAATTTATTTTTATAATGGGGTTTAGCTGCTTTTCACGGCTGTGTTTATGCTGCTTTACACCCACTTTACTCACTTCCAGAGAGATATCAATACATAGGTTTGAAGATTCTTACTAGTCAGATATATTCTTGTGCGGTGAATAGGGGGTGTTGAGTCCAGTTCACTGAGCAAGGAGTAGGTCTTTCTATTACATATTGGGTTTATGGAACGGTATCTGAGCTAATTTGAAACCCTTGTTTTATGCATCACCCCACCTCACCTTTCCCTTTAAGCAGCCATAGTGTGTTTTCTAAACGTGTGACTCTGTTCTGTTTTGTAATTCAGTTCAAGTGTAGCGGTTTTTACATTCCCTCTATAAGTGATAGCTTATGATAAGTGTCTTTTTCTATGTGACTTATTTCACTCAGAATCGTCGTACCTAAATCCGCTCATCATGCTGCTACTAGCCTTATGACATTGATTTCATGGCTGAGTGATATTCCATTGTACATAAGGACCACCACTTGTTTATCCATTTTTCTCTTTCCTGGGATATTTAAGGTGTCATGAAGTGGAGGTTCTTGTCAACAGAGCAGCCCTAAACTTTGGGGTGCCTGTGTCATGCTGATTTTTAGTTTTCCCAATTTATACGCGCATGAGTGGAAGTGCCCTATGCGCTCTAAGCTGTGTTTTTTCGGTGTTTCAGGACACACCGTACACTTCTCCAGAGTGGCTGTTGGCAATTTACATCCCGCCCATCAGCGTAGCAAGGCTCCCATTTCTCCACGGCCTGTCCTGCATTTCTGGTTTTTACACTTTTTTCAGCATGGCCCTTTTGACCGATGGGAAGCGAGACTTCTTTGTAGCGCTGATTTGCCTTTCCAGGTTGCTTGGTTGGCCAAAAAGGGCGTAATCGTTTTTTCCTGAATATATTCAGGAAAAAACGCATACGCCCTTTTTGGCCAAGGGCATCATTGTCGACGTTTAGCCGCTTTTCATGTGCTTTAAAGGCGATTCGAATCTACCTCCTGAAATCTGTTTCCTGCAATTCTGCCTTGCTTTCAAATCCTCTTCGTTGCCTTCCCTCAGTATATTTGTGGCCGAGAGTTATCATTTATAACTCTGCAGGTTTGTGAATTGCAGTGCCCCTGAGCTCCATTTTTCAACTCGCTTTTTTGGGAGCTGGCCGCAAAAGCGCAGGAGTGCCTCAGGCCCTATTCTGGTTCCGGGCGGCAGGCCGAGCCTGTGGTTAATTCTTCTTCCTGATGGGAAAATAGAGTGACCTGTGCCTGTCCCAACACCTAGAGCTAGTCTCTCATTGGCTCCCCCTCTACCCGTTCATCCTCAGGACAAATTGCAAGCTGTTCGGAACAGGAGGTTAAAGGTGCTGATGCTCCAAGGAGGGAGAGTGCTAGTAAAGCGGCTGGAATGGCGAAGCCGAGCACAAGGAGATGAGAAATGAGGTGCGTTTTAGAAACCTTTCCCGATCACACGGTGTACCACCTTCTGGGTTTCTCATGCATGTTTTCGATGTAGGAAGATGCCCTTGAACATGGAGATTTGGGACCCATGGGATGGGTAACAGGCAGTATTACTTTAAAGGCTCTGCCTTTGCTCCCCCAACCTCACCAAACCTCTCAGACCCGAGAGTGTCCACCCTTCTGTCTCATCCAGCTGTGGGTCTAGATATGGTCAATCCAGGTTGCATCCCAGCCCCTGAAAGAATTTTGTAAGAATTTCTGTCTCTTTCACTGTCTTTGTTTCACGGGTTTTTAAAAGTAATTTATTTTTATAATGGGGTTTAGCTGCTTTTCACGGCTGTGTTTATGCCGCTTTACACCCACTTGACTCACTTCCAGAGAGATATCAATACATAGGTTTTAAGATTCTTGCTAGTCAGATATATTCTTGTACGGTGAATAGGGGGTGTTGAGTCCAGTTCACTGAGCAAGGAGTAGGTCTTTCTATTACATATTGGGTTTATGGAACGGTATCTGAGCTAATTTGAAACCCTTGTTTTATGCATCACCCCACCTCACCTTTCCCTTTAAGCAGCCATAGTGTGTTTTCTAAACGTGTGACTCTGTTCTGTTTTGTAATTCTGTTCAAGTGTAGCGGTTTTTACATTCCCTCTATAAGTGATAGCTAATGATAAGTGTCTTTTTCTGTGTGACTTATTTCCCTCAGAATCGTCGTACCTAAATCCGCTCATCATGCTGCTACTAGCCTTATGACATTGATTTCATGGCTGAGTGATATTCCATTGTACATAAGGACCACCACTTCGTTATCCATTTTTCTCTTTCCTGGGATATTTAAGGTGTCATGAAGTGGAGGTTCTTGTCAACAGACCAGCCCTAAACTTTGGGGTGCCTGTGTCTTGCTGATTTTTAGTTTTCCCAATTTATACGCCCATGAGTGGAAGTGCCCTATGCGCTCTAAGCTGTGTTTTTTCAGTGTTTCAGGACACACCGTACACTTCTCCAGAGTGGCTGTTGGCAATTTACATCCCGCCCATCAGCGTAGCAAGGCTCCCATTTCTCCACGGCCTGTCCTGCATTTCTGGTTTTTACACTTTTTTCAGCATGGCCCTTTTGACCGATGGGAAGCGAGACTTCTTTGTAGCGCTGATTTGCCTTTCCAGGTTGCTTGGTTGGCCAAAAAGGGCGTATGCGTTTTTTCCTGAATATATTCAGGAAAAAACGCATACGCCCTTTTTGGCCAAGGGCATCATTGTCGACGTTTTGCCGCTTTTCATGTGCTTTAAAGGCGATTCGAATCTACCTCCTGAAATCTGTTTCCTGCAATTCTGCCTTGCTTTCAAATCCTCTTCGTTGCCTTCCCTCAATATATTTGTGGCCGAGAGTTATCATTTATAACTCTGCAGGTCTGTGAATTGCAGTGCCCCTGAGCTCCATTTTTCAACTCGCTTTTTTGGGAGCTGGCCGCAAAAGCGCAGGAGTGCCTCAGGCCCTATTCTGGTTCCGGGCGGCAGGCCGATCCTGTGGTTAATTCTTCTTCCTGATGGGAAAATAGAGTGACCTGTGCCTGTCCCAACACCTAGAGCTAGTCTCTCATTGGCTCCCCCTCTTCCCGTTCATCCTCAGGACAAATTGCAAGCTGTACGGAACAGGAGGTTAAAGGTGCTGATGCTCCAAGGAGGGAGAGTGCTAGTAAAGCGGCTGGAATGGCGAAGCCGAGCACAAGGAGATGAGAAATGAGGTGCGTTTTAGAAACCTTTCCCGATCACACGGTGTACCACCTTCTGGGTTTCTCATGCATGTTTTCGATGTAGGAAGATGCCCTTGAACCTGGAGATTTGGGACCCATGGGATGGGTAACAGGCAGTATTACTCTAAAGGCTCTGCGTTTGCTCCCCCAACCTGACCAAACCTCTCAGCCCCGAGAGTGTCCACCCTTCTGTCTCATCCAGCTGTGGGTCTAGATATGGTCAATCCAGGTTGCATCCCAGCCCCTGAAAGAATTTTGTAAGAATTTCTCTCTCTTTCACTGTCTTTGTTTCACGGGTTTTTAAAACTAATTTATTTTTATAATGGGGTTTAGCTGCTTTTCACGGCTGTGTTTATGCCGCTTTACACCCACTTGACTCACTTCCAGAGAGATATCAATACATAGGTTTGAAGATTCTTACTAGTCAGATATATTCTTGTACGGTGAATAGGGGGTGTTGAGTCCAGTTTACTGAGCAAGGAGTAGGTCTTTCTATTACATATTGGGTTTATGGAACGGTATCTGAGCTAATTTGAAACCCTTGTTTTATGCATCACCCCACCTCACCTTTCCCTTTAAGCAGCCATAGTGTGTTTTCTAAACGTGTGACTCTGTTCTGTTTTGTAATTCAGTTCAAGTGTAGCGGTTTTTACATTCCCTCTATAAGTGATAGCTTATGATAAGTGTCTTTTTCTGTGTGACTTATTTTACTCAGAATCGTCGTACCTAAATCCGCTCATCATGCTGCTACTAGCCTTATGACATTGATTTCATGGCTGAGTGATATTCCATTGTACATAAGGACCACCACTTCGTTATCCATTTTTCTCTTTCCTGGGATATTTAAGGTGTCATGAAGTGGAGGTTCTTGTCAACAGAGCAGCCCTAAACTTTGGGGTGCCTGTGTCTTGCTGATTTTTAGTTTTCCCAATTTATACGCCCATGAGTGGAAGTGCCCTATGCGCTCTAAGCTGTGTTTTTTCGGTGTTTCAGGACACACCGTACACTTCTCCAGAGTGGCTGTTGGCAATTTACATCCCGCCCATCAGCGTAGCAAGGCTCCCATTTCTCCACGGCCTGTCCTGCATTTCTGGTTTTTACACTTTTTTCAGCATGGCCCTTTTGACCGATGGGAAGCGAGACTTCTTTGTAGCGCTGATTTGCCTTTCCAGGTTGCTTGGTTGGCCAAAAAGGGCGTATGCGTTTTTTCCTGAATATATTCAGGAAAAAACGCATACGCCCTTTTTGGCCAAGGGCATCATTGTCGACGTTTAGCCGCTTTTCATGTGCTTTAAAGGCGATTCGAATCTACCTCCTGAAATCTGTTTCCTGCAATTCTGCCTTGCTTTCAAATCCTCTTCGTTGCCTTCCCTCAGTATATTTGTGGCCGAGAGTTATCATTTATAACTCTGCAGGTTTGTGAATTGCAGTGCCCCTGAGCTCCATTTTTCAACTCGCTTTTTTGGGAGCTGGCCGCAAAAGCGCAGGAGTGCCTCAGGCCCTATTCTGGTTCCGGGCGGCAGGCCGAGCCTGTGGTTAATTCTTCTTCCTGATGGGAAAATAGAGTGACCTGTGCCTGTCCCAACACCTAGAGCTAGTCTCTCATTGGCTCCCCCTCTACCCGTTCATCCTCAGGACAAATTGCAAGCTGTACGGAACAGGAGGTTAAAGGTGCTGATGCTCCAAGGAGGGAGAGTGCTAGTAAAGCGGCTGGAATGGCGAAGCCGAGCACAAGGAGATGAGAAATGAGGTGCGTTTTAGAAACCTTTCCCGATCACACGGTGTACCACCTTCTGGGTTTCTCATGCATGTTTTCGATGTAGGAAGATGCCCTTGAACATGGAGATTTGGGACCCATGGGATGGGTAACAGGCAGTATTACTTTAAAGGCTCTGCCTTTGCTCCCCCAACCTCACCAAACCTCTCAGACCCGAGAGTGTCCACCCTTCTGTCTCATCCAGCTGTGGGTCTAGATATGGTCAATCCAGGTTGCATCCCAGCCCCTGAAAGAATTTTGTAAGAATTTCTGTCTCTTTCACTGTCTTTGTTTCACGGGTTTTTAAAAGTAATTTATTTTTATAATGGGGTTTAGCTGCTTTTCACGGCTGTGTTTATGCCGCTTTACACCCACTTGACTCACTTCCAGAGAGATATCAATACATAGGTTTTAAGATTCTTGCTAGTCAGATATATTCTTGTACGGTGAATAGGGGGTGTTGAGTCCAGTTCACTGAGCAAGGAGTAGGTCTTTCTATTACATATTGGGTTTATGGAACGGTATCTGAGCTAATTTGAAACCCTTGTTTTATGCATCACCCCACCTCACCTTTCCCTTTAAGCAGCCATAGTGTGTTTTCTAAACGTGTGACTCTGTTCTGTTTTGTAATTCTGTTCAAGTGTAGCGGTTTTTACATTCCCTCTATAAGTGATAGCTAATGATAAGTGTCTTTTTCTGTGTGACTTATTTCCCTCAGAATCGTCGTACCTAAATCCGCTCATCATGCTGCTACTAGCCTTATGACATTGATTTCATGGCTGAGTGATATTCCATTGTACATAAGGACCACCACTTCGTTATCCATTTTTCTCTTTCCTGGGATATTTAAGGTGTCATGAAGTGGAGGTTCTTGTCAACAGACCAGCCCTAAACTTTGGGGTGCCTGTGTCTTGCTGATTTTTAGTTTTCCCAATTTATACGCCCATGAGTGGAAGTGCCCTATGCGCTCTAAGCTGTGTTTTTTCAGTGTTTCAGGACACACCGTACACTTCTCCAGAGTGGCTGTTGGCAATTTACATCCCGCCCATCAGCGTAGCAAGGCTCCCATTTCTCCACGGCCTGTCCTGCATTTCTGGTTTTTACACTTTTTTCAGCATGGCCCTTTTGACCGATGGGAAGCGAGACTTCTTTGTAGCGCTGATTTGCCTTTCCAGGTTGCTTGGTTGGCCAAAAAGGGCGTATGCGTTTTTTCCTGAATATATTCAGGAAAAAACGCATACGCCCTTTTTGGCCAAGGGCATCATTGTCGACGTTTTGCCGCTTTTCATGTGCTTTAAAGGCGATTCGAATCTACCTCCTGAAATCTGTTTCCTGCAATTCTGCCTTGCTTTCAAATCCTCTTCGTTGCCTTCCCTCAATATATTTGTGGCCGAGAGTTATCATTTATAACTCTGCAGGTCTGTGAATTGCAGTGCCCCTGAGCTCCATTTTTCAACTCGCTTTTTTGGGAGCTGGCCGCAAAAGCGCAGGAGTGCCTCAGGCCCTATTCTGGTTCCGGGCGGCAGGCCGATCCTGTGGTTAATTCTTCTTCCTGATGGGAAAATAGAGTGACCTGTGCCTGTCCCAACACCTAGAGCTAGTCTCTCATTGGCTCCCCCTCTTCCCGTTCATCCTCAGGACAAATTGCAAGCTGTACGGAACAGGAGGTTAAAGGTGCTGATGCTCCAAGGAGGGAGAGTGCTAGTAAAGCGGCTGGAATGGCGAAGCCGAGCACAAGGAGATGAGAAATGAGGTGCGTTTTAGAAACCTTTCCCGATCACACGGTGTACCACCTTCTGGGTTTCTCATGCATGTTTTCGATGTAGGAAGATGCCCTTGAACCTGGAGATTTGGGACCCATGGGATGGGTAACAGGCAGTATTACTCTAAAGGCTCTGCGTTTGCTCCCCCAACCTGACCAAACCTCTCAGCCCCGAGAGTGTCCACCCTTCTGTCTCATCCAGCTGTGGGTCTAGATATGGTCAATCCAGGTTGCATCCCAGCCCCTGAAAGAATTTTGTAAGAATTTCTCTCTCTTTCACTGTCTTTGTTTCACGGGTTTTTAAAAGTAATTTATTTTTATAATGGGGTTTAGCTGCTTTTCACGGCTGTGTTTATGCTGCTTTACACCCACTTTACTCACTTCCAGAGAGATATCAATACATAGGTTTGAAGATTCTTACTAGTCAGATATATTCTTGTGCGGTGAATAGGGGGTGTTGAGTCCAGTTCACTGAGCAAGGAGTAGGTCTTTCTATTACATATTGGGTTTATGGAACGGTATCTGAGCTAATTTGAAACCCTTGTTTTATGCATCACCCCACCTCACCTTTCCCTTTAAGCAGCCATAGTGTGTTTTCTAAACGTGTGACTCTGTTCTGTTTTGTAATTCAGTTCAAGTGTAGCGGTTTTTACATTCCCTCTATAAGTGATAGCTTATGATAAGTGTCTTTTTCTATGTGACTTATTTCACTCAGAATCGTCGTACCTAAATCCGCTCATCATGCTGCTACTAGCCTTATGACATTGATTTCATGGCTGAGTGATATTCCATTGTACATAAGGACCACCACTTGTTTATCCATTTTTCTCTTTCCTGGGATATTTAAGGTGTCATGAAGTGGAGGTTCTTGTCAACAGAGCAGCCCTAAACTTTGGGGTGCCTGTGTCATGCTGATTTTTAGTTTTCCCAATTTATACGCGCATGAGTGGAAGTGCCCTATGCGCTCTAAGCTGTGTTTTTTCGGTGTTTCAGGACACACCGTACACTTCTCCAGAGTGGCTGTTGGCAATTTACATCCCGCCCATCAGCGTAGCAAGGCTCCCATTTCTCCACGGCCTGTCCTGCATTTCTGGTTTTTACACTTTTTTCAGCATGGCCCTTTTGACCGATGGGAAGCGAGACTTCTTTGTAGCGCTGATTTGCCTTTCCAGGTTGCTTGGTTGGCCAAAAAGGGCGTATGCGTTTTTTCCTGAATATATTCAGGAAAAAACGCATACGCCCTTTTTGGCCAAGGGCATCATTGTCGACGTTTTGCCGCTTTTCATGTGCTTTAAAGGCGATTCGAATCTCCCTCCTGAAATCTGTTTCCTGCAATTCTGCCTTGCTTTCAAATCCTCTTCGTTGCCTTCCCTCAATATATTTGTGGCCGAGAGTTATCATTTATAACTCTGCAGGTCTGTGAATTGCAGTGCCCCTGAGCTCCATTTTTCAACTCGCTTTTTTGGGAGCTGGCCGCAAAAGCGCAGGAGTGCCTCAGGCCCTATTCTGGTTCCGGGCGGCAGGCCGAGCCTGTGGTTAATTCTTCTTCCTGATGGGAAAATAGAGTGACCTGTGCCTGTCCCAACACCTAGAGCTAGTCTCTCATTGGCTCCCCCTCTTCCCGTTCATCCTCAGGACAAATTGCAAGCTGTACGGAACAGGAGGTTAAAGGTGCTGATGCTCCAAGGAGGGAGAGTGCTAGTAAAGCGGCTGGAATGGCGAAGCCGAGCACAAGGAGATGAGAAATGAGGTGCGTTTTAGAAACCTTTCCCGATCACACGGTGTACCACCTTCTGGGTTTCTCATGCATGTTTTCGATGTAGGAAGATGCCCTTGAACCTGGAGATTTGGGACCCATGGGATGGGTAACAGGCAGTATTACTCTAAAGGCTCTGCGTTTGCTCCCCCAACCTGACCAAACCTCTCAGCCCCGAGAGTGTCCACCCTTCTGTCTCATCCAGCTGTGGGTCTAGATATGGTCAATCCAGGTTGCATCCCAGCCCCTGAAAGAATTTTGTAAGAATTTCTCTCTCTTTCACTGTCTTTGTTTCACGGGTTTTTAAAAGTAATTTATTTTTATAATGGGGTTTAGCTGCTTTTCACGGCTGTGTTTATGCTGCTTTACACCCACTTTACTCACTTCCAGAGAGATATCAATACATAGGTTTGAAGATTCTTACTAGTCAGATATATTCTTGTGTGGTGAATAGGGGGTGTTGAGTCCAGTTCACTGAGCAAGGAGTAGGTCTTTCTATTACATATTGGGTTTATGGAACGGTATCTGAGCTAATTTGAAACCCTTGTTTTATGCATCACCCCACCTCACCTTTCCCTTTAAGCAGCCATAGTGTGTTTTCTAAACGTGTGACTCTGTTCTGTTTTGTAATTCAGTTCAAGTGTAGCGGTTTTTACATTCCCTCTATAAGTGATAGCTTATGATAAGTGTCTTTTTCTATGTGACTTATTTCACTCAGAATCGTCGTACCTAAATCCGCTCATCATGCTGCTACTAGCCTTATGACATTGATTTCATGGCTGAGTGATATTCCATTGTACATAAGGACCACCACTTGTTTATCCATTTTTCTCTTTCCTGGGATATTTAAGGTGTCATGAAGTGGAGGTTCTTGTCAACAGAGCAGCCCTAAACTTTGGGGTGCCTGTGTCATGCTGATTTTTAGTTTTCCCAATTTATACGCGCATGAGTGGAAGTGCCCTATGCGCTCTAAGCTGTGTTTTTTCGGTGTTTCAGGACACACCGTACACTTCTCCAGAGTGGCTGTTGGCAATTTACATCCCGCCCATCAGCGTAGCAAGGCTCCCATTTCTCCACGGCCTGTCCTGCATTTCTGGTTTTTACACTTTTTTCAGCATGGCCCTTTTGACCGATGGGAAGCGAGACTTCTTTGTAGCGCTGATTTGCCTTTCCAGGTTGCTTGGTTGGCCAAAAAGGGCGTATGCGTTTTTTCCTGAATATATTCAGGAAAAAACGCATACGCCCTTTTTGGCCAAGGGCATCATTGTCGACGTTTTGCCGCTTTTCATGTGCTTTAAAGGCGATTCGAATCTCCCTCCTGAAATCTGTTTCCTGCAATTCTGCCTTGCTTTCAAATCCTCTTCGTTGCCTTCCCTGAATATATTTGTGGCCGAGAGTTATCATTTATAACTCTGCAGGTCTGTGAATTGCAGTGCCCCTGAGCTCCATTTTTCAACTCGCTTTTTTGGGAGCTGGCCGCAAAAGCGCAGGAGTGCCTCAGGCCCTATTCTGGTTCCGGGCGGCAGGCCGAGCCTGTGGTTAATTCTTCTTCCTGATGGGAAAATAGAGTGACCTGTGCCTGTCCCAACACCTAGAGCTAGTCTCTCATTGGCTCCCCCTCTTCCCGTTCATCCTCAGGACAAATTGCAAGCTGTACGGAACAGGAGGTTAAAGGTGCTGATGCTCCAAGGAGGGAGAGTGCTAGTAAAGCGGCTGGAATGGCGAAGCCGAGCACAAGGAGATGAGAAATGAGGTGCGTTTTAGAAACCTTTCCCGATCACACGGTGTACCACCTTCTGGGTTTCTCATGCATGTTTTCGATGTAGGAAGATGCCCTTGAACCTGGAGATTTGGGACCCATGGGATGGGTAACAGGCAGTATTACTCTAAAGGCTCTGCGTTTGCTCCCCCAACCTGACCAAACCTCTCAGCCCCGAGAGTGTCCACCCTTCTGTCTCATCCAGCTGTGGGTCTAGATATGGTCAATCCAGGTTGCATCCCAGCCCCTGAAAGAATTTTGTAAGAATTTCTCTCTCTTTCACTGTCTTTGTTTCACGGGTTTTTAAAAGTAATTTATTTTTATAATGGGGTTTAGCTGCTTTTCACGGCTGTGTTTATGCTGCTTTACACCCACTTTACTCACTTCCAGAGAGATATCAATACATAGGTTTGAAGATTCTTACTAGTCAGATATATTCTTGTGCGGTGAATAGGGGGTGTTGAGTCCAGTTCACTGAGCAAGGAGTAGGTCTTTCTATTACATATTGGGTTTATGGAACGGTATCTGAGCTAATTTGAAACCCTTGTTTTATGCATCACCCCACCTCACCTTTCCCTTTAAGCAGCCATAGTGTGTTTTCTAAACGTGTGACTCTGTTCTGTTTTGTAATTCAGTTCAAGTGTAGCGGTTTTTACATTCCCTCTATAAGTGATAGCTTATGATAAGTGTCTTTTTCTATGTGACTTATTTCACTCAGAATCGTCGTACCTAAATCCGCTCATCATGCTGCTACTAGCCTTATGACATTGATTTCATGGCTGAGTGATATTCCATTGTACATAAGGACCACCACTTGTTTATCCATTTTTCTCTTTCCTGGGATATTTAAGGTGTCATGAAGTGGAGGTTCTTGTCAACAGAGCAGCCCTAAACTTTGGGGTGCCTGTGTCATGCTGATTTTTAGTTTTCCCAATTTATACGCGCATGAGTGGAAGTGCCCTATGCGCTCTAAGCTGTGTTTTTTCGGTGTTTCAGGACACACCGTACACTTCTCCAGAGTGGCTGTTGGCAATTTACATCCCGCCCATCAGCGTAGCAAGGCTCCCATTTCTCCACGGCCTGTCCTGCATTTCTGGTTTTTACACTTTTTTCAGCATGGCCCTTTTGACCGATGGGAAGCGAGACTTCTTTGTAGCGCTGATTTGCCTTTCCAGGTTGCTTGGTTGGCCAAAAAGGGCGTATGCGTTTTTTCCTGAATATATTCAGGAAAAAACGCATACGCCCTTTTTGGCCAAGGGCATCATTGTCGACGTTTTGCCGCTTTTCATGTGCTTTAAAGGCGATTCGAATCTCCCTCCTGAAATCTGTTTCCTGCAATTCTGCCTTGCTTTCAAATCCTCTTCGTTGCCTTCCCTGAATATATTTGTGGCCGAGAGTTATCATTTATAACTCTGCAGGTCTGTGAATTGCAGTGCCCCTGAGCTCCATTTTTCAACTCGCTTTTTTGGGAGCTGGCCGCAAAAGCGCAGGAGTGCCTCAGGCCCTATTCTGGTTCCGGGCGGCAGGCCGAGCCTGTGGTTAATTCTTCTTCCTGATGGGAAAATAGAGTGACCTGTGCCTGTCCCAACACCTAGAGCTAGTCTCTCATTGGCTCCCCCTCTTCCCGTTCATCCTCAGGACAAATTGCAAGCTGTACGGAACAGGAGGTTAAAGGTGCTGATGCTCCAAGGAGGGAGAGTGCTAGTAAAGCGGCTGGAATGGCGAAGCCGAGCACAAGGAGATGAGAAATGAGGTGCGTTTTAGAAACCTTTCCCGATCACACGGTGTACCACCTTCTGGGTTTCTCATGCATGTTTTCGATGTAGGAAGATGCCCTTGAACCTGGAGATTTGGGACCCATGGGATGGGTAACAGGCAGTATTACTCTAAAGGCTCTGCGTTTGCTCCCCCAACCTGACCAAACCTCTCAGCCCCGAGAGTGTCCACCCTTCTGTCTCATCCAGCTGTGGGTCTAGATATGGTCAATCCAGGTTGCATCCCAGCCCCTGAAAGAATTTTGTAAGAATTTCTCTCTCTTTCACTGTCTTTGTTTCACGGGTTTTTAAAAGTAATTTATTTTTATAATGGGGTTTAGCTGCTTTTCACGGCTGTGTTTATGCTGCTTTACACCCACTTGACTCACTTCCAGAGAGATATCAATACATAGGTTTGAAGATTCTTACTAGTCAGATATATTCTTGTGCGGTGAATAGGGGGTGTTGAGTCCAGTTCACTGAGCAAGGAGTAGGTCTTTCTATTACATATTGGGTTTATGGAACGGTATCTGAGCTAATTTGAAACCCTTGTTTTATGCATCACCCCACCTCACCTTTCCCTTTAAGCAGCCATAGTGTGTTTTCTAAACGTGTGACTCTGTTCTGTTTTGTAATTCAGTTCAAGTGTAGCGGTTTTTACATTCCCTCTATAAGTGATAGCTTATGATAAGTGTCTTTTTCTATGTGACTTATTTCACTCAGAATCGTCGTACCTAAATCCGCTCATCATGCTGCTACTAGCCTTATGACATTGATTTCATGGCTGAGTGATATTCCATTGTACATAAGGACCACCACTTGTTTATCCATTTTTCTCTTTCCTGGGATATTTAAGGTGTCATGAAGTGGAGGTTCTTGTCAACAGAGCAGCCCTAAACTTTGGGGTGCCTGTGTCATGCTGATTTTTAGTTTTCCCAATTTATACGCGCATGAGTGGAAGTGCCCTATGCGCTCTAAGCTGTGTTTTTTCGGTGTTTCAGGACACACCGTACACTTCTCCAGAGTGGCTGTTGGCAATTTACATCCCGCCCATCAGCGTAGCAAGGCTCCCATTTCTCCACGGCCTGTCCTGCATTTCTGGTTTTTACACTTTTTTCAGCATGGCCCTTTTGACCGATGGGAAGCGAGACTTCTTTGTAGCGCTGATTTGCCTTTCCAGGTTGCTTGGTTGGCCAAAAAGGGCGTATGCGTTTTTTCCTGAATATATTCAGGAAAAAACGCATACGCCCTTTTTGGCCAAGGGCATCATTGTCGACGTTTTGCCGCTTTTCATGTGCTTTAAAGGCGATTCGAATCTCCCTCCTGAAATCTGTTTCCTGCAATTCTGCCTTGCTTTCAAATCCTCTTCGTTGCCTTCCCTGAATATATTTGTGGCCGAGAGTTATCATTTATAACTCTGCAGGTCTGTGAATTGCAGTGCCCCTGAGCTCCATTTTTCAACTCGCTTTTTTGGGAGCTGGCCGCAAAAGCGCAGGAGTGCCTCAGGCCCTATTCTGGTTCCGGGCGGCAGGCCGAGCCTGTGGTTAATTCTTCTTCCTGATGGGAAAATAGAGTGACCTGTGCCTGTCCCAACACCTAGAGCTAGTCTCTCATTGGCTCCCCCTCTTCCCGTTCATCCTCAGGACAAATTGCAAGCTGTACGGAACAGGAGGTTAAAGGTGCTGATGCTCCAAGGAGGGAGAGTGCTAGTAAAGCGGCTGGAATGGCGAAGCCGAGCACAAGGAGATGAGAAATGAGGTGCGTTTTAGAAACCTTTCCCGATCACACGGTGTACCACCTTCTGGGTTTCTCATGCATGTTTTCGATGTAGGAAGATGCCCTTGAACCTGGAGATTTGGGACCCATGGGATGGGTAACAGGCAGTATTACTCTAAAGGCTCTGCGTTTGCTCCCCCAACCTGACCAAACCTCTCAGCCCCGAGAGTGTCCACCCTTCTGTCTCATCCAGCTGTGGGTCTAGATATGGTCAATCCAGGTTGCATCCCAGCCCCTGAAAGAATTTTGTAAGAATTTCTCTCTCTTTCACTGTCTTTGTTTCACGGGTTTTTAAAACTAATTTATTTTTATAATGGGGTTTAGCTGCTTTTCACGGCTGTGTTTATGCTGCTTTACACCCACTTGACTCACTTCCAGAGAGATATCAATACATAGGTTTGAAGATTCTTACTAGTCAGATATATTCTTGTGCGGTGAATAGGGGGTGTTGAGTCCAGTTCACTGAGCAAGGAGTAGGTCTTTCTATTACATATTGGGTTTATGGAACGGTATCTGAGCTAATTTGAAACCCTTGTTTTATGCATCACCCCACCTCACCTTTCCCTTTAAGCAGCCATAGTGTGTTTTCTAAACGTGTGACTCTGTTCTGTTTTGTAATTCAGTTCAAGTGTAGCGGTTTTTACATTCCCTCTATAAGTGATAGCTTATGATAAGTGTCTTTTTCTATGTGACTTATTTCACTCAGAATCGTCGTACCTAAATACGCTCATCATGCTGCTACTAGCCTTATGACATTGATTTCATGGCTGAGTGATATTCCATTGTACATAAGGACCACCACTTGTTTATCCATTTTTCTCTTTCCTGGGATATTTAAGGTGTCATGAAGTGGAGGTTCTTGTCAACAGAGCAGCCCTAAACTTTGGGGTGCCTGTGTCATGCTGATTTTTAGTTTTCCCAATTTATACGCGCATGAGTGGAAGTGCCCTATGCGCTCTAAGCTGTGTTTTTTCGGTGTTTCAGGACACACCGTACACTTCTCCAGAGTGGCTGTTGGCAATTTACATCCCGCCCATCAGCGTAGCAAGGCTCCCATTTCTCCACGGCCTGTCCTGCATTTCTGGTTTTTACACTTTTTTCAGCATGGCCCTTTTGACCGATGGGAAGCGAGACTTCTTTGTAGCGCTGATTTGCCTTTCCAGGTTGCTTGGTTGGCCAAAAAGGGCGTATGCGTTTTTTCCTGAATATATTCAGGAAAAAACGCATACGCCCTTTTTGGCCAAGGGCATCATTGTCGACGTTTTGCCGCTTTTCATGTGCTTTAAAGGCGATTCGAATCTCCCTCCTGAAATCTGTTTCCTGCAATTCTGCCTTGCTTTCAAATCCTCTTCGTTGCCTTCCCTGAATATATTTGTGGCCGAGAGTTATCATTTATAACTCTGCAGGTCTGTGAATTGCAGTGCCCCTGAGCTCCATTTTTCAACTCGCTTTTTTGGGAGCTGGCCGCAAAAGCGCAGGAGTGCCTCAGGCCCTATTCTGGTTCCGGGCGGCAGGCCGAGCCTGTGGTTAATTCTTCTTCCTGATGGGAAAATAGAGTGACCTGTGCCTGTCCCAACACCTAGAGCTAGTCTCTCATTGGCTCCCCCTCTTCCCGTTCATCCTCAGGACAAATTGCAAGCTGTACGGAACAGGAGGTTAAAGGTGCTGATGCTCCAAGGAGGGAGAGTGCTAGTAAAGCGGCTGGAATGGCGAAGCCGAGCACAAGGAGATGAGAAATGAGGTGCGTTTTAGAAACCTTTCCCGATCACACGGTGTACCACCTTCTGGGTTTCTCATGCATGTTTTCGATGTAGGAAGATGCCCTTGAACCTGGAGATTTGGGACCCATGGGATGGGTAACAGGCAGTATTACTCTAAAGGCTCTGCGTTTGCTCCCCCAACCTGACCAAACCTCTCAGCCCCGAGAGTGTCCACCCTTCTGTCTCATCCAGCTGTGGGTCTAGATATGGTCAATCCAGGTTGCATCCCAGCCCCTGAAAGAATTTTGTAAGAATTTCTCTCTCTTTCACTGTCTTTGTTTCACGGGTTTTTAAAAGTAATTTATTTTTATAATGGGGTTTAGCTGCTTTTCACGGCTGTGTTTATGCTGCTTTACACCCACTTGACTCACTTCCAGAGAGATATCAATACATAGGTTTGAAGATTCTTACTAGTCAGATATATTCTTGTGCGGTGAATAGGGGGTGTTGAGTCCAGTTCACTGAGCAAGGAGTAGGTCTTTCTATTACATATTGGGTTTATGGAACGGTATCTGAGCTAATTTGAAACCCTTGTTTTATGCATCACCCCACCTCACCTTTCCCTTTAAGCAGCCATAGTGTGTTTTCTAAACGTGTGACTCTGTTCTGTTTTGTAATTCAGTTCAAGTGTAGCGGTTTTTACATTCCCTCTATAAGTGATAGCTTATGATAAGTGTCTTTTTCTATGTGACTTATTTCACTCAGAATCGTCGTACCTAAATCCGCTCATCATGCTGCTACTAGCCTTATGACATTGATTTCATGGCTGAGTGATATTCCATTGTACATAAGGACCACCACTTGTTTATCCATTTTTCTCTTTCCTGGGATATTTAAGGTGTCATGAAGTGGAGGTTCTTGTCAACAGAGCAGCCCTAAACTTTGGGGTGCCTGTGTCATGCTGATTTTTAGTTTTCCCAATTTATACGCGCATGAGTGGAAGTGCCCTATGCGCTCTAAGCTGTGTTTTTTCGGTGTTTCAGGACACACCGTACACTTCTCCAGAGTGGCTGTTGGCAATTTACATCCCGCCCATCAGCGTAGCAAGGCTCCCATTTCTCCACGGCCTGTCCTGCATTTCTGGTTTTTACACTTTTTTCAGCATGGCCCTTTTGACCGATGGGAAGCGAGACTTCTTTGTAGCGCTGATTTGCCTTTCCAGGTTGCTTGGTTGGCCAAAAAGGGCGTATGCGTTTTTTCCTGAATATATTCAGGAAAAAACGCATACGCCCTTTTTGGCCAAGGGCATCATTGTCGACGTTTTGCCGCTTTTCATGTGCTTTAAAGGCGATTCGAATCTCCCTCCTGAAATCTGTTTCCTGCAATTCTGCCTTGCTTTCAAATCCTCTTCGTTGCCTTCCCTGAATATATTTGTGGCCGAGAGTTATCATTTATAACTCTGCAGGTCTGTGAATTGCAGTGCCCCTGAGCTCCATTTTTCAACTCGCTTTTTTGGGAGCTGGCCGCAAAAGCGCAGGAGTGCCTCAGGCCCTATTCTGGTTCCGGGCGGCAGGCCGAGCCTGTGGTTAATTCTTCTTCCTGATGGGAAAATAGAGTGACCTGTGCCTGTCCCAACACCTAGAGCTAGTCTCTCATTGGCTCCCCCTCTTCCCGTTCATCCTCAGGACAAATTGCAAGCTGTACGGAACAGGAGGTTAAAGGTGCTGATGCTCCAAGGAGGGAGAGTGCTAGTAAAGCGGCTGGAATGGCGAAGCCGAGCACAAGGAGATGAGAAATGAGGTGCGTTTTAGAAACCTTTCCCGATCACACGGTGTACCACCTTCTGGGTTTCTCATGCATGTTTTCGATGTAGGAAGATGCCCTTGAACCTGGAGATTTGGGACCCATGGGATGGGTAACAGGCAGTATTACTCTAAAGGCTCTGCGTTTGCTCCCCCAACCTGACCAAACCTCTCAGCCCCGAGAGTGTCCACCCTTCTGTCTCATCCAGCTGTGGGTCTAGATATGGTCAATCCAGGTTGCATCCCAGCCCCTGAAAGAATTTTGTAAGAATTTCTCTCTCTTTCACTGTCTTTGTTTCACGGGTTTTTAAAACTAATTTATTTTTATAATGGGGTTTAGCTGCTTTTCACGGCTGTGTTTATGCTGCTTTACACCCACTTGACTCACTTCCAGAGAGATATCAATACATAGGTTTGAAGATTCTTACTAGTCAGATATATTCTTGTGCGGTGAATAGGGGGTGTTGAGTCCAGTTCACTGAGCAAGGAGTAGGTCTTTCTATTACATATTGGGTTTATGGAACGGTATCTGAGCTAATTTGAAACCCTTGTTTTATGCATCACCCCACCTCACCTTTCCCTTTAAGCAGCCATAGTGTGTTTTCTAAACGTGTGACTCTGTTCTGTTTTGTAATTCAGTTCAAGTGTAGCGGTTTTTACATTCCCTCTATAAGTGATAGCTTATGATAAGTGTCTTTTTCTATGTGACTTATTTCACTCAGAATCGTCGTACCTAAATACGCTCATCATGCTGCTACTAGCCTTATGACATTGATTTCATGGCTGAGTGATATTCCATTGTACATAAGGACCACCACTTGTTTATCCATTTTTCTCTTTCCTGGGATATTTAAGGTGTCATGAAGTGGAGGTTCTTGTCAACAGAGCAGCCCTAAACTTTGGGGTGCCTGTGTCATGCTGATTTTTAGTTTTCCCAATTTATACGCGCATGAGTGGAAGTGCCCTATGCGCTCTAAGCTGTGTTTTTTCGGTGTTTCAGGACACACCGTACACTTCTCCAGAGTGGCTGTTGGCAATTTACATCCCGCCCATCAGCGTAGCAAGGCTCCCATTTCTCCACGGCCTGTCCTGCATTTCTGGTTTTTACACTTTTTTCAGCATGGCCCTTTTGACCGATGGGAAGCGAGACTTCTTTGTAGCGCTGATTTGCCTTTCCAGGTTGCTTGGTTGGCCAAAAAGGGCGTATGCGTTTTTTCCTGAATATATTCAGGAAAAAACGCATACGCCCTTTTTGGCCAAGGGCATCATTGTCGACGTTTTGCCGCTTTTCATGTGCTTTAAAGGCGATTCGAATCTACCTCCTGAAATCTGTTTCCTGCAATTCTGCCTTGCTTTCAAATCCTCTTCGTTGCCTTCCCTCAATATATTTGTGGCCGAGAGTTATCATTTATAACTCTGCAGGTTTGTGAATTGCAGTGCCCCTGAGCTCCATTTTTCAACTCGCTTTTTTGGGAGCTGGCCGCAAAAGCGCAGGAGTGCCTCAGGCCCTCTTCTGGTTCCGGGCGGCAGGCCGAGCCTGCGGTTAATTCTTCTTCCTGATGGGAAAATAGAGTGACCTGTGCCTGTCCCAACACCTAGAGCTAGTCTCTCATTGGCTCCCCCTCTTCCCGTTCATCCTCAGGACAAATTGCAAGCTGTACGGAACAGGAGGTTAAAGGTGCTGATGCTCCAAGGAGGGAGAGTGCTAGTAAAGCGGCTGGAATGGCGAAGCCGAGCACAAGGAGATGAGAAATGAGGTGCGTTTTAGAAACCTTTCCTGATCACACGGTGTACCACCTTCTGGGTTTCTCATGCATGTTTTCGATGTAGGAAGATGCCCTTGAACCTGGAGATTTGGGACCCATGGGATGGGTAACAGGCAGTATTACTTTAAAGGCTCTGCGTTTGCTCCCCCAACCTCACCAAACCTCTCAGGCCCGAAAGTGTCCACACTTCTGTCTCATCCAGCTGTGGGTCTAGATATGGTCAATCCAGGTTGCATCACAGCCCCTGAAAGAATTTTGTAAGAATTTCTCTCTCTTTCACTGTCTTTGTTTCACGGGTTTTTAAAATAATTTATTTTTATAATGGGGTTTAGCTGCTTTTCACGGCTGTGTTTATGCCGCTTTACACCCACTTGACTCACTTCCAGAGAGATATCAATACATAGGTTTGAAGATTCTTACTAGTCAGATATATTCTTGTGCGGTGAATAGGGGGTGTTGAGTCCAGTTCACTGAGCAAGGAGTAGGTCTTTCTATTACATATTGGGTTTATGGAACGGTATCTGAGCTAATTTGAAACCCTTGTTTTATTCATCACCCCACCTCACCTTTCCCTTTAAGCAGCCATAGTGTGTTTTCTAAACGTGTGACTCTGTTCTGTTTTGTAATTCAGTTCAAGTGTAGCGGATTTTACATTCCCTCTATAAGTGATAGCTTATGATAAGTGTCTTTTTCTGTGTGACTTATTTCACTTACAATTGTCGTACCTAAATCCGCTCATCATGCTGCTACTAGCCTTATGACATTGATTTCATGGCTGAGTGATATTCCATTGTATATAAGGACCACCACTTCTTTATCCATTTTTCTCTTTCCTGGGATATTTAAGGTGTCATGAAGTGGAGGTTCTTGTCAACAGAGCAGCCCTAAACTTTGGGGTGCCTGTGTCTTGCTGATTTTTAGTTTTCCCAATTTATACGCCCATGAGTGGAAGTGCCCTATGCGCTCTAAGCTGTGTTTTTTCAGTGTTTCAGGACACACCGTACACTTCTCCAGAGTGGCTGTTGGCAATTTACATCCCGCCCATCAGCGTAGCAAGGCTCCCATTTCTCCACGGCCTGTCCTGCATTTCTGGTTTTTACACTTTTTTCAGCATGGCCCTTTTGACCGATGGGAAGCGAGACTTCTTTGTAGCGCTGATTTGCCTTTCCAGGTTGCTTGGTTGGCCAAAAAGGGCGTATGCGTTTTTTCCTGAATATATTCAGGAAAAAACGCATACGCCCTTTTTGGCCAAGGGCATCATTGTCGACGTTTTGCCGCTTTTCATGTGCTTTAAAGGCGATTCGAATCTCCCTCCTGAAATCTGTTTCCTGCAATTCTGCCTTGCTTTCAAATCCTCTTCGTTGCCTTCCCTCAGTATATTTGTGGCCGAGAGTTATCATTTATAACTCTGCAGGTTTGTGAATTGCAGTGCCCCTGAGCTCCATTTTTCAACTCGCTTTTTTGGGAGCTGGCCGCAAAAGCGCAGGAGTGCCTCAGGCCCTATTCTGGTTCCAGGCGGCAGGCCGAGCCTGTGGTTAATTCTTCTTCCTGATGGGAAAATAGAGTGACCTGTGCCTGTCCCAACACCTAGAGCTAGTCTCTCATTGGCTCCCCCTCTTCCCGTTCATCCTCAGGACAAATTGCAAGCTGTACGGAACAGGAGGTTAAAGGTGCTGATGCTCCAAGGAGGGAGAGTGCTAGTAAAGCGGCTGGAATGGCGAAGCCGAGCACAAGGAGATGAGAAATGAGGTGCGTTTTAGAAACCTTTCCCGATCACACGGTGTACCACCTTCTGGGTTTCTCATGCATGTTTTCGATGTAGGAAGATGCCCTTGAACCTGGAGATTTGGGACCCATGGGATGGGTAACAGGCAGTATTACTTTAAAGGCTCTGCCTTTGCTTCCCCAACCTCACGAAACCTCTCAGCCCCGAGAGTGTCCACACTTCTGTCTCATCCAGCTGTGGGTCTAGATATGGTCAATCCAGGTTGCATCCCAGCCCCTGAAAGAATTTTGTAAGAATTTCTCTCTCTTTCACTGTCTTTGTTTCACGGGTTTTTAAAAGTAATTTATTTTTATAATGGGGTTTAGCTGCTTTTCACGGCTGTGTTTATGCCGCTTTACACCCACTTGACTCACTTCCAGAGAGATATCAATACATAGGTTTTAAGATTCTTGCTAGTCAGATATATTCTTGTACGGTGAATAGGGGGTGTTGAGTCCAGTTCACTGAGCAAGGAGTAGGTCTTTCTATTACATATTGGGTTTATGGAACGGTATCTGAGCTAATTTGAAACCCTTGTTTTATGCATCACCCCACCTCACCTTTCCCTTTAAGCAGCCATAGTGTGTTTTCTAAACGTGTGACTCTGTTCTGTTTTGTAATTCAGTTCAAGTGTAGCGGTTTTTACATTCCCTCTATAAGTGATAGCTAATGATAAGTGTCTTTTTCTGTGTGACTTATTTCCCTCAGAATCGTCGTACCTAAATCCGCTCATCATGCTGCTACTAGCCTTATGACATTGATTTCATGGCTGAGTGATATTCCATTGTACATAAGGACCACCACTTCGTTATCCATTTTTCTCTTTCCTGGGATATTTAAGGTGTCATGAAGTGGAGGTTCTTGTCAACAGAGCCGCCCTAAACTTTGGGGTGCCTGTGTCTTGCTGATTTTTAGTTTTCCCAATTTAGACGCCCATGAGTGGAAGTGCCCTATGCGCTCTAAGCTGTGTTTTTTCGGTGTTTCAGGACACACCGTACACTTCTCCAGAGTGGCTGTTGGCAATTTACATCCCGCCCATCAGCGTAGCAAGGCTCCCATTTCTCCACGGCCTGTCCTGCATTTCTGGTTTTTACACTTTTTTCAGCATGGCCCTTTTGACCGATGGGAAGCGAGACTTCTTTGTAGCGCTGATTTGCCTTTCCAGGTTGCTTGGTTGGCCAAAAAGGGCGTATGCGTTTTTTCCTGAATATATTCAGGAAAAAACGCATACGCCCTTTTTGGCCAAGGGCATCATTGTCGACGTTTTGCCGCTTTTCATGTGCTTTAAAGGCGATTCGAATCTACCTCCTGAAATCTGTTTCCTGCAATTCTGCCTTGCTTTCAAATCCTCTTCGTTGCCTTCCCTCAATATATTTGTGGCCGAGAGTTATCATTTATAACTCTGCAGGTTTGTGAATTGCAGTGCCCCTGAGCTCCATTTTTCAACTCGCTTTTTTGGGAGCTGGCCGCAAAAGCGCAGGAGTGCCTCAGGCCCTCTTCTGGTTCCGGGCGGCAGGCCGAGCCTGCGGTTAATTCTTCTTCCTGATGGGAAAATAGAGTGACCTGTGCCTGTCCCAACACCTAGAGCTAGTCTCTCATTGGCTCCCCCTCTTCCCGTTCATCCTCAGGACAAATTGCAAGCTGTACGGAACAGGAGGTTAAAGGTGCTGATGCTCCAAGGAGGGAGAGTGCTAGTAAAGCGGCTGGAATGGCGAAGCCGAGCACAAGGAGATGAGAAATGAGGTGCGTTTTAGAAACCTTTCCTGATCACACGGTGTACCACCTTCTGGGTTTCTCATGCATGTTTTCGATGTAGGAAGATGCCCTTGAACCTGGAGATTTGGGACCCATGGGATGGGTAACAGGCAGTATTACTTTAAAGGCTCTGCGTTTGCTCCCCCAACCTCACCAAACCTCTCAGGCCCGAAAGTGTCCACACTTCTGTCTCATCCAGCTGTGGGTCTAGATATGGTCAATCCAGGTTGCATCCCAGCCCCTGAAAGAATTTTGTAAGAATTTCTCTCTCTTTCACTGTCTTTGTTTCACGGGTTTTTAAAATAATTTATTTTTATAATGGGGTTTAGCTGCTTTTCACGGCTGTGTTTATGCCGCTTTACACCCACTTGACTCACTTCCAGAGAGATATCAATACATAGGTTTGAAGATTCTTACTAGTCAGATATATTCTTGTGCGGTGAATAGGGGGTGTTGAGTCCAGTTCACTGAGCAAGGAGTAGGTCTTTCTATTACATATTGGGTTTATGGAACGGTATCTGAGCTAATTTGAAACCCTTGTTTTATTCATCACCCCACCTCACCTTTCCCTTTAAGCAGCCATAGTGTGTTTTCTAAACGTGTGACTCTGTTCTGTTTTGTAATTCAGTTCAAGTGTAGCGGATTTTACATTCCCTCTATAAGTGATAGCTTATGATAAGTGTCTTTTTCTGTGTGACTTATTTCACTTACAATTGTCGTACCTAAATCCGCTCATCATGCTGCTACTAGCCTTATGACATTGATTTCATGGCTGAGTGATATTCCATTGTATATAAGGACCACCACTTCTTTATCCATTTTTCTCTTTCCTGGGATATTTAAGGTGTCATGAAGTGGAGGTTCTTGTCAACAGAGCAGCCCTAAACTTTGGGGTGCCTGTGTCTTGCTGATTTTTAGTTTTCCCAATTTATACGCCCATGAGTGGAAGTGCCCTATGCGCTCTAAGCTGTGTTTTTTCAGTGTTTCAGGACACACCGTACACTTCTCCAGAGTGGCTGTTGGCAATTTACATCCCGCCCATCAGCGTAGCAAGGCTCCCATTTCTCCACGGCCTGTCCTGCATTTCTGGTTTTTACACTTTTTTCAGCATGGCCCTTTTGACCGATGGGAAGCGAGACTTCTTTGTAGCGCTGATTTGCCTTTCCAGGTTGCTTGGTTGGCCAAAAAGGGCGTATGCGTTTTTTCCTGAATATATTCAGGAAAAAACGCATACGCCCTTTTTGGCCAAGGGCATCATTGTCGACGTTTTGCCGCTTTTCATGTGCTTTAAAGGCGATTCGAATCTCCCTCCTGAAATCTGTTTCCTGCAATTCTGCCTTGCTTTCAAATCCTCTTCGTTGCCTTCCCTCAGTATATTTGTGGCCGAGAGTTATCATTTATAACTCTGCAGGTTTGTGAATTGCAGTGCCCCTGAGCTCCATTTTTCAACTCGCTTTTTTGGGAGCTGGCCGCAAAAGCGCAGGAGTGCCTCAGGCCCTATTCTGGTTCCAGGCGGCAGGCCGAGCCTGTGGTTAATTCTTCTTCCTGATGGGAAAATAGAGTGACCTGTGCCTGTCCCAACACCTAGAGCTAGTCTCTCATTGGCTCCCCCTCTTCCCGTTCATCCTCAGGACAAATTGCAAGCTGTACGGAACAGGAGGTTAAAGGTGCTGATGCTCCAAGGAGGGAGAGTGCTAGTAAAGCGGCTGGAATGGCGAAGCCGAGCACAAGGAGATGAGAAATGAGGTGCGTTTTAGAAACCTTTCCCGATCACACGGTGTACCACCTTCTGGGTTTCTCATGCATGTTTTCGATGTAGGAAGATGCCCTTGAACCTGGAGATTTGGGACCCATGGGATGGGTAACAGGCAGTATTACTTTAAAGGCTCTGCCTTTGCTTCCCCAACCTCACGAAACCTCTCAGCCCCGAGAGTGTCCACACTTCTGTCTCATCCAGCTGTGGGTCTAGATATGGTCAATCCAGGTTGCATCCCAGCCCCTGAAAGAATTTTGTAAGAATTTCTCTCTCTTTCACTGTCTTTGTTTCACGGGTTTTTAAAAGTAATTTATTTTTATAATGGGGTTTAGCTGCTTTTCACGGCTGTGTTTATGCCGCTTTACACCCACTTGACTCACTTCCAGAGAGATATCAATACATAGGTTTTAAGATTCTTGCTAGTCAGATATATTCTTGTACGGTGAATAGGGGGTGTTGAGTCCAGTTCACTGAGCAAGGAGTAGGTCTTTCTATTACATATTGGGTTTATGGAACGGTATCTGAGCTAATTTGAAACCCTTGTTTTATGCATCACCCCACCTCACCTTTCCCTTTAAGCAGCCATAGTGTGTTTTCTAAACGTGTGACTCTGTTCTGTTTTGTAATTCAGTTCAAGTGTAGCGGTTTTTACATTCCCTCTATAAGTGATAGCTAATGATAAGTGTCTTTTTCTGTGTGACTTATTTCCCTCAGAATCGTCGTACCTAAATCCGCTCATCATGCTGCTACTAGCCTTATGACATTGATTTCATGGCTGAGTGATATTCCATTGTACATAAGGACCACCACTTCGTTATCCATTTTTCTCTTTCCTGGGATATTTAAGGTGTCATGAAGTGGAGGTTCTTGTCAACAGAGCCGCCCTAAACTTTGGGGTGCCTGTGTCTTGCTGATTTTTAGTTTTCCCAATTTAGACGCCCATGAGTGGAAGTGCCCTATGCGCTCTAAGCTGTGTTTTTTCGGTGTTTCAGGACACACCGTACACTTCTCCAGAGTGGCTGTTGGCAATTTACATCCCGCCCATCAGCGTAGCAAGGCTCCCATTTCTCCACGGCCTGTCCTGCATTTCTGGTTTTTACACTTTTTTCAGCATGGCCCTTTTGACCGATGGGAAGCGAGACTTCTTTGTAGCGCTGATTTGCCTTTCCAGGTTGCTTGGTTGGCCAAAAAGGGCGTATGCGTTTTTTCCTGAATATATTCAGGAAAAAAGGCATACGCCCTTTTTGGCCAAGGGCATCATTGTCGACGTTTTGCCGCTTTTCATGTGCTTTAAAGGCGATTCGAATCTACCTCCTGAAATCTGTTTCCTGCAATTCTGCCTTGCTTTCAAATCCTCTTCGTTGCCTTCCCTCAATATATTTGTGGCCGAGAGTTATCATTTATAACTCTGCAGGTTTGTGAATTGCAGTGCCCCTGAGCTCCATTTTTCAACTCGCTTTTTTGGGAGCTGGCCGCAAAAGCGCAGGAGTGCCTCAGGCCCTCTTCTGGTTCCGGGCGGCAGGCCGAGCCTGCGGTTAATTCTTCTTCCTGATGGGAAAATAGAGTGACCTGTGCCTGTCCCAACACCTAGAGCTAGTCTCTCATTGGCTCCCCCTCTTCCCGTTCATCCTCAGGACAAATTGCAAGCTGTACGGAACAGGAGGTTAAAGGTGCTGATGCTCCAAGGAGGGAGAGTGCTAGTAAAGCGGCTGGAATGGCGAAGCCGAGCACAAGGAGATGAGAAATGAGGTGCGTTTTAGAAACCTTTCCCGATCACACGGTGTACCACCTTCTGGGTTTCTCATGCATGTTTTCGATGTAGGAAGATGCCCTTGAACCTGGAGATTTGGGACCCATGGGATGGGTAACAGGCAGTATTACATTAAAGGCTCTGCCTTTGCTTCCCCAACCTCACCAAACCTCTCAGCCCCGAGAGTGTCCACACTTCTGTCTCATCCAGCTGTGGGTCTAGATATGGTCAATCCAGGTTGCATCCCAGCCCCTGAAAGAATTTTGTAAGAATTTCTGTCTCTTTCACTGTCTTTGTTTCACGGGTTTTTAAAAGTAATTTATTTTTATAATGGGGTTTAGCTGCTTTTCACGGCTGTGTTTATGCCGCTTTACACCCACTTGACTCACTTCCAGAGAGATATCAATACATAGGTTTTAAGATTCTTGCTAGTCAGATATATTCTTGTACGGTGAATAGGGGGTGTTGAGTCCAGTTCACTGAGCAAGGAGTAGGTCTTTCTATTACATATTGGGTTTATGGAACGGTATCTGAGCTAATTTGAAACCCTTGTTTTATGCATCACCCCACCTCACCTTTCCCTTTAAGCAGCCATAGTGTGTTTTCTAAACGTGTGACTCTGTTCTGTTTTGTAATTCAGTTCAAGTGTAGCGGTTTTTACACTCCCTCTATAAGTGATAGCTAATGATAAGTGTCTTTTTCTGTGTGACTTATTTCCCTCAGAATCGTCGTACCTAAATCCGCTCATCATGCTGCTACTAGCCTTATGACATTGATTTCATGGCTGAGTGATATTCCATTGTACATAAGGACCACCACTTCGTTATCCATTTTTCTCTTTCCTGGGATATTTAAGGTGTCATGAAGTGGAGGTTCTTGTCAACAGAGCCGCCCTAAACTTTGGGGTGCCTGTGTCTTGCTGATTTTTAGTTTTCCCAATTTAGACGCCCATGAGTGGAAGTGCCCTATGCGCTCTAAGCTGTGTTTTTTCGGTGTTTCAGGACACACCGTACACTTCTCCAGAGTGGCTGTTGGCAATTTACATCCCGCCCATCAGCGTAGCAAGGCTCCCATTTCTCCACGGCCTGTCCTGCATTTCTGGTTTTTACACTTTTTTCAGCATGGCCCTTTTGACCGATGGGAAGCGAGACTTCTTTGTAGCGCTGATTTGCCTTTCCAGGTTGCTTGGTTGGCCAAAAAGGGCGTATGCGTTTTTTCCTGAATATATTCAGGAAAAAACGCATACGCCCTTTTTGGCCAAGGGCATCATTGTCGACGTTTTGCCGCTTTTCATGTGCTTTAAAGGCGATTCGAATCTACCTCCTGAAATCTGTTTCCTGCAATTCTGCCTTGCTTTCAAATCCTCTTCGTTGCCTTCCCTCAATATATTTGTGGCCGAGAGTTATCATTTATAACTCTGCAGGTTTGTGAATTGCAGTGCCCCTGAGCTCCATTTTTCAACTCGCTTTTTTGGGAGCTGGCCGCAAAAGCGCAGGAGTGCCTCAGGCCCTATTCTGGTTCCGGGCGGCAGGCCGAGCCTGTGGTTAATTCTTCTTCCTGATGGGAAAATAGAGTGACCTGTGCCTGTCCCAACACCTAGAGCTAGTCTCTCATTGGCTCCCCCTCTTCCTGTTCATCCTCAGGACAAATTGCAAGCTGTACGGAACAGGAGGTTAAAGGTGCTGATGCTCCAAGGAGGGAGAGTGCTAGTAAAGCGGCTGGAATGGCGAAGCCGAGCACAAGGAGATGAGAAATGAGGTGCGTTTTAGAAACCTTTCCTGATCACACGGTGTACCACCTTCTGGGTTTCTCATGCATGTTTTCGATGTAGGAAGATGCCCTTGAACCTGGAGATTTGGGACCCATGGGATGGGTAACAGGCAGTATTACTTTAAAGGCTCTGCGTTTGCTCCCCCAACCTCACCAAACCTCTCAGCCCCGAGAGTGTCCACACTTCTGTCTCATCCAGCTGTGGGTCTAGATATGGTCAATCCAGGTTGCATCACAGCCCCTGAAAGAATTTTGTAAGAATTTCTCTCTCTTTCACTGTCTTTGTTTCACGGGTTTTTAAAATAACTTATTTTTATAATGGGGTTTAGCTGCTTTTCACGGCTGTGTTTATGCCGCTTTACACCCACTTGACTCACTTCCAGAGAGATATCAATACATAGGTTTGAAGATTCTTACTAGTCAGATATATTCTTGTGCGGTGAATAGGGGTTGTTGAGTCCAGTTCACTGAGCAAGGAGTAGGTCTTTCTATTACATATTGGGTTTATGGAACGGTATCTGAGCTAATTTGAAACCCTTGTTTTATGCATCACCCCACCTCACCTTTCCCTTTAAGCAGCCATAGTGTGTTTTCTAAACGTGTGACTCTGTTCTGTTTTGTAATTCAGTTCAAGTGTAGCGGATTTTACATTCCCTCTATAAGTGATAGCTTATGATAAGTGTCTTTTTCTGTGTGACTTATTTCACTCAGAATCGTCGTACCTAAATCCGCTCATCATGCTGCTACTAGCCTTATGACATTGATTTCATGGCTGAGTGATATTCCATTGTACATAAGGACCACCACTTCGTTATCCATTTTTCTCTTTCCTGGGATATTTAAGGTGTCATGAAGTGGAGGTTCTTGTCAACAGAGCCGCCCTAAACTTTGGGGTGCCTGTGTCTTGCTGATTTTTAGTTTTCCCAATTTAGACGCCCATGAGTGGAAGTGCCCTATGCGCTCTAAGCTGTGTTTTTTCGGTGTTTCAGGACACACCGTACACTTCTCCAGAGTGGCTGTTGGCAATTTACATCCCGCCCATCAGCGTAGCAAGGCTCCCATTTCTCCACGGCCTGTCCTGCATTTCTGGTTTTTACACTTTTTTCAGCATGGCCCTTTTGACCGATGGGAAGCGAGACTTCTTTGTAGCGCTGATTTGCCTTTCCAGGTTGCTTGGTTGGCCAAAAAGGGCGTATGCGTTTTTTCCTGAATATATTCAGGAAAAAAGGCATACGCCCTTTTTGGCCAAGGGCATCATTGTCGACGTTTTGCCGCTTTTCATGTGCTTTAAAGGCGATTCGAATCTACCTCCTGAAATCTGTTTCCTGCAATTCTGCCTTGCTTTCAAATCCTCTTCGTTGCCTTCCCTCAATATATTTGTGGCCGAGAGTTATCATTTATAACTCTGCAGGTTTGTGAATTGCAGTGCCCCTGAGCTCCATTTTTCAACTCGCTTTTTTGGGAGCTGGCCGCAAAAGCGCAGGAGTGCCTCAGGCCCTATTCTGGTTCCGGGCGGCAGGCCGAGCCTGTGGTTAATTCTTCTTCCTGATGGGAAAATAGAGTGACCTGTGCCTGTCCCAACACCTAGAGCTAGTCTCTCATTGGCTCCCCCTCTTCCCGTTCATCCTCAGGACAAATTGCAAGCTGTACGGAACAGGAGGTTAAAGGTGCTGATGCTCCAAGGAGGGAGAGTGCTAGTAAAGCGGCTGGAATGGCGAAGCCGAGCACAAGGAGATGAGAAATGAGGTGCGTTTTAGAAACCTTTCCTGATCACACGGTGTACCACCTTCTGGGTTTCTCATGCATGTTTTCGATGTAGGAAGATGCCCTTGAACCTGGAGATTTGGGACCCATGGGATGGGTAACAGGCAGTATTACTTTAAAGGCTCTGCGTTTGCTCCCCCAACCTCACCAAACCTCTCAGCCCCGAGAGTGTCCACACTTCTGTCTCATCCAGCTGTGGGTCTAGATATGGTCAATCCAGGTTGCATCACAGCCCCTGAAAGAATTTTGTAAGAATTTCTCTCTCTTTCACTGTCTTTGTTTCACGGGTTTTTAAAATAACTTATTTTTATAATGGGGTTTAGCTGCTTTTCACGGCTGTGTTTATGCCGCTTTACACCCACTTGACTCACTTCCAGAGAGATATCAATACATAGGTTTGAAGATTCTTACTAGTCAGATATATTCTTGTGCGGTGAATAGGGGTTGTTGAGTCCAGTTCACTGAGCAAGGAGTAGGTCTTTCTATTACATATTGGGTTTATGGAACGGTATCTGAGCTAATTTGAAACCCTTGTTTTATGCATCACCCCTCCTCACCTTTCCCTTTAAGCAGCCATAGTGTGTTTTCTAAACGTGTGACTCTGTTCTGTTTTGTAATTCAGTTCAAGTGTAGCGGACTTTACATTCCCTCTATAAGTGATAGCTTATGATAAGTGTCTTTTTCTGTGTGACTTATTTCACTCAGAATCGTCGTACCTAAATCCGCTCATCATGCTGCTACTAGCCTTATGACATTGATTTCATGGCTGAGTGATATTCCATTGTACATAAGGACCACCACTTCGTTATCCATTTTTCTCTTTCCTGGGATATTTAAGGTGTCATGAAGTGGAGGTTCTTGTCAACAGAGCAGCCCTAAACTTTGGGGTGCCTGTGTCTTGCTGATTTTTAGTTTTCCCAATTTATACGCCCATGAGTGGAAGTGCCCTATGCGCTCTAAGCTGTGTTTTTTCGGTGTTTCAGGACACACCGTACACTTCTCCAGAGTGGCTGTTGGCAATTTACATCCCGCCCATCAGCGTAGCAAGGCTCCCATTTCTCCACGGCCTGTCCTGCATTTCTGGTTTTTACACTTTTTTCAGCATGGCCCTTTTGACCGATGGGAAGCGAGACTTCTTTGTAGCGCTGATTTGCCTTTCCAGGTTGCTTGGTTGGCCAAAAAGGGCGTATGAGTTTTTTCCTGAATATATTCAGGAAAAAACGCATACGCCCTTTTTGGCCAAGGGCATCATTGTCGACGTTTTGCCGCTTTTCATGTGCTTTAAAGGCGATTCGAATCTACCTCCTGAAATCTGTTTCCTGCAATTCTGCCTTGCTTTCAAATCCTCTTCGTTGCCTTCCCTCAATATATTTGTGGCCGAGAGTTATCATTTATAACTCTGCAGGTTTGTGAATTGCAGTGCCCCTGAGCTCCATTTTTCAACTCGCTTTTTTGGGAGCTGGCCGCAAAAGCGCAGGAGTGCCTCAGGCCCTCTTCTGGTTCCGGGCGGCAGGCCGAGCCTGCGGTTAATTCTTCTTCCTGATGGGAAAATAGAGTGACCTGTGCCTGTCCCAACACCTAGAGCTAGTCTCTCATTGGCTCCCCCTCTTCCCGTTCATCCTCAGGACAAATTGCAAGCTGTACGGAACAGGAGGTTAAAGGTGCTGATGCTCCAAGGAGGGAGAGTGCTAGTAAAGCGGCTGGAATGGCGAAGCCGAGCACAAGGAGATGAGAAATGAGGTGCGTTTTAGAAACCTTTCCCGATCACACGGTGTACCACCTTCTGGGTTTCTCATGCATGTTTTCGATGTAGGAAGATGCCCTTGAACCTGGAGATTTGGGACCCATGGGATGGGTAACAGGCAGTATTACTTTAAAGGCTCTGCCTTTGCTTCCCCAACCTCACCAAACCTCTCAGCCCCGAGAGTGTCCACACTTCTGTCTCATCCAGCTGTGGGTCTAGATATGGTCAATCCAGGTTGCATCCCAGCCCCTGAAAGAATTTTGTAAGAATTTCTGTCTCTTTCACTGTCTTTGTTTCACGGGTTTTTAAAAGTAATTTATTTTTATAATGGGGTTTAGCTGCTTTTCACGGCTGTGTTTATGCCGCTTTACACCCACTTGACTCACTTCCAGAGAGATATCAATACATAGGTTTTAAGATTCTTGCTAGTCAGATATATTCTTGTACGGTGAATAGGGGGTGTTGAGTCCAGTTCACTGAGCAAGGAGTAGGTCTTTCTATTACATATTGGGTTTATGGAACGGTATCTGAGCTAATTTGAAACCCTTGTTTTATGCATCACCCCACCTCACCTTTCCCTTTAAGCAGCCATAGTGTGTTTTCTAAACGTGTGACTCTGTTCTGTTTTGTAATTCAGTTCAAGTGTAGCGGTTTTTACACTCCCTCTATAAGTGATAGCTAATGATAAGTGTCTTTTTCTGTGTGACTTATTTCCCTCAGAATCGTCGTACCTAAATCCGCTCATCATGCTGCTACTAGCCTTATGACATTGATTTCATGGCTGAGTGATATTCCATTGTACATAAGGACCACCACTTCGTTATCCATTTTTCTCTTTCCTGGGATATTTAAGGTGTCATGAAGTGGAGGTTCTTGTCAACAGAGCCGCCCTAAACTTTGGGGTGCCTGTGTCTTGCTGATTTTTAGTTTTCCCAATTTAGACGCCCATGAGTGGAAGTGCCCTATGCGCTCTAAGCTGTGTTTTTTCGGTGTTTCAGGACACACCGTACACTTCTCCAGAGTGGCTGTTGGCAATTTACATCCCGCCCATCAGCGTAGCAAGGCTCCCATTTCTCCACGGCCTGTCCTGCATTTCTGGTTTTTACACTTTTTTCAGCATGGCCCTTTTGACCGATGGGAAGCGAGACTTCTTTGTAGCGCTGATTTGCCTTTCCAGGTTGCTTGGTTGGCCAAAAAGGGCGTATGCGTTTTTTCCTGAATATATTCAGGAAAAAACGCATACGCCCTTTTTGGCCAAGGGCATCATTGTCGACGTTTTGCCGCTTTTCATGTGCTTTAAAGGCGATTCGAATCTACCTCCTGAAATCTGTTTCCTGCAATTCTGCCTTGCTTTCAAATCCTCTTCGTTGCCTTCCCTCAATATATTTGTGGCCGAGAGTTATCATTTATAACTCTGCAGGTTTGTGAATTGCAGTGCCCCTGAGCTCCATTTTTCAACTCGCTTTTTTGGGAGCTGGCCGCAAAAGCGCAGGAGTGCCTCAGGCCCTATTCTGGTTCCGGGCGGCAGGCCGAGCCTGTGGTTAATTCTTCTTCCTGATGGGAAAATAGAGTGACCTGTGCCTGTCCCAACACCTAGAGCTAGTCTCTCATTGGCTCCCCCTCTTCCTGTTCATCCTCAGGACAAATTGCAAGCTGTACGGAACAGGAGGTTAAAGGTGCTGATGCTCCAAGGAGGGAGAGTGCTAGTAAAGCGGCTGGAATGGCGAAGCCGAGCACAAGGAGATGAGAAATGAGGTGCGTTTTAGAAACCTTTCCTGATCACACGGTGTACCACCTTCTGGGTTTCTCATGCATGTTTTCGATGTAGGAAGATGCCCTTGAACCTGGAGATTTGGGACCCATGGGATGGGTAACAGGCAGTATTACTTTAAAGGCTCTGCGTTTGCTCCCCCAACCTCACCAAACCTCTCAGCCCCGAGAGTGTCCACACTTCTGTCTCATCCAGCTGTGGGTCTAGATATGGTCAATCCAGGTTGCATCACAGCCCCTGAAAGAATTTTGTAAGAATTTCTCTCTCTTTCACTGTCTTTGTTTCACGGGTTTTTAAAATAACTTATTTTTATAATGGGGTTTAGCTGCTTTTCACGGCTGTGTTTATGCCGCTTTACACCCACTTGACTCACTTCCAGAGAGATATCAATACATAGGTTTGAAGATTCTTACTAGTCAGATATATTCTTGTGCGGTGAATAGGGGTTGTTGAGTCCAGTTCACTGAGCAAGGAGTAGGTCTTTCTATTACATATTGGGTTTATGGAACGGTATCTGAGCTAATTTGAAACCCTTGTTTTATGCATCACCCCACCTCACCTTTCCCTTTAAGCAGCCATAGTGTGTTTTCTAAACGTGTGACTCTGTTCTGTTTTGTAATTCAGTTCAAGTGTAGCGGATTTTACATTCCCTCTATAAGTGATAGCTTATGATAAGTGTCTTTTTCTGTGTGACTTATTTCACTCAGAATCGTCGTACCTAAATCCGCTCATCATGCTGCTACTAGCCTTATGACATTGATTTCATGGCTGAGTGATATTCCATTGTACATAAGGACCACCACTTCGTTATCCATTTTTCTCTTTCCTGGGATATTTAAGGTGTCATGAAGTGGAGGTTCTTGTCAACAGAGCCGCCCTAAACTTTGGGGTGCCTGTGTCTTGCTGATTTTTAGTTTTCCCAATTTAGACGCCCATGAGTGGAAGTGCCCTATGCGCTCTAAGCTGTGTTTTTTCGGTGTTTCAGGACACACCGTACACTTCTCCAGAGTGGCTGTTGGCAATTTACATCCCGCCCATCAGCGTAGCAAGGCTCCCATTTCTCCACGGCCTGTCCTGCATTTCTGGTTTTTACACTTTTTTCAGCATGGCCCTTTTGACCGATGGGAAGCGAGACTTCTTTGTAGCGCTGATTTGCCTTTCCAGGTTGCTTGGTTGGCCAAAAAGGGCGTATGCGTTTTTTCCTGAATATATTCAGGAAAAAAGGCATACGCCCTTTTTGGCCAAGGGCATCATTGTCGACGTTTTGACGCTTTTCATGTGCTTTAAAGGCGATTCGAATCTACCTCCTGAAATCTGTTTCCTGCAATTCTGCCTTGCTTTCAAATCCTCTTCGTTGCCTTCCCTCAATATATTTGTGGCCGAGAGTTATCATTTATAACTCTGCAGGTTTGTGAATTGCAGTGCCCCTGAGCTCCATTTTTCAACTCGCTTTTTTGGGAGCTGGCCGCAAAAGCGCAGGAGTGCCTCAGGCCCTATTCTGGTTCCGGGCGGCAGGCCGAGCCTGTGGTTAATTCTTCTTCCTGATGGGAAAATAGAGTGACCTGTGCCTGTCCCAACACCTAGAGCTAGTCTCTCATTGGCTCCCCCTCTTCCCGTTCATCCTCAGGACAAATTGCAAGCTGTACGGAACAGGAGGTTAAAGGTGCTGATGCTCCAAGGAGGGAGAGTGCTAGTAAAGCGGCTGGAATGGCGAAGCCGAGCACAAGGAGATGAGAAATGAGGTGCGTTTTAGAAACCTTTCCTGATCACACGGTGTACCACCTTCTGGGTTTCTCATGCATGTTTTCGATGTAGGAAGATGCCCTTGAACCTGGAGATTTGGGACCCATGGGATGGGTAACAGGCAGTATTACTTTAAAGGCTCTGCGTTTGCTCCCCCAACCTCACCAAACCTCTCAGCCCCGAGAGTGTCCACACTTCTGTCTCATCCAGCTGTGGGTCTAGATATGGTCAATCCAGGTTGCATCACAGCCCCTGAAAGAATTTTGTAAGAATTTCTCTCTCTTTCACTGTCTTTGTTTCACGGGTTTTTAAAATAACTTATTTTTATAATGGGGTTTAGCTGCTTTTCACGGCTGTGTTTATGCCGCTTTACACCCACTTGACTCACTTCCAGAGAGATATCAATACATAGGTTTGAAGATTCTTACTAGTCAGATATATTCTTGTGCGGTGAATAGGGGTTGTTGAGTCCAGTTCACTGAGCAAGGAGTAGGTCTTTCTATTACATATTGGGTTTATGGAACGGTATCTGAGCTAATTTGAAACCCTTGTTTTATGCATCACCCCACCTCACCTTTCCCTTTAAGCAGCCATAGTGTGTTTTCTAAACGTGTGACTCTGTTCTGTTTTGTAATTCAGTTCAAGTGTAGCGGACTTTACATTCCCTCTATAAGTGATAGCTTATGATAAGTGTCTTTTTCTGTGTGACTTATTTCACTCAGAATCGTCGTACCTAAATCCGCTCATCATGCTGCTACTAGCCTTATGACATTGATTTCATGGCTGAGTGATATTCCATTGTACATAAGGACCACCACTTCGTTATCCATTTTTCTCTTTCCTGGGATATTTAAGGTGTCATGAAGTGGAGGTTCTTGTCAACAGAGCAGCCCTAAACTTTGGGGTGCCTGTGTCTTGCTGATTTTTAGTTTTCCCAATTTATACGCCCATGAGTGGAAGTGCCCTATGCGCTCTAAGCTGTGTTTTTTCGGTGTTTCAGGACACACCGTACACTTCTCCAGAGTGGCTGTTGGCAATTTACATCCCGCCCATCAGCGTAGCAAGGCTCCCATTTCTCCACGGCCTGTCCTGCATTTCTGGTTTTTACACTTTTTTCAGCATGGCCCTTTTGACCGATGGGAAGCGAGACTTCTTTGTAGCGCTGATTTGCCTTTCCAGGTTGCTTGGTTGGCCAAAAAGGGCGTATGCGTTTTTTCCTGAATATATTCAGGAAAAAACGCATACGCCCTTTTTGGCCAAGGGCATCATTGTCGACGTTTTGACGCTTTTCATGTGCTTTAAAGGCGATTCGAATCTACCTCCTGAAATCTGTTTCCTGCAATTCTGCCTTGCTTTCAAATCCTCTTCGTTGCCTTCCCTCAGTATATTTGTGGCCGAGAGTTATCATTTATAACTCTGCAGGTTTGTGAATTGCAGTGCCCCTGAGCTCCATTTTTCAACTCGCTTTTTTGGGAGCTGGCCGCAAAAGCGCAGGAGTGCCTCAGGCCCTATTCTGGTTCCGGGCGGCAGGCCGAGCCTGTGGTTAATTCTTCTTCCTGATGGGAAAATAGAGTGACCTGTGCCTGTCCCAACACCTAGAGCTAGTCTCTCATTGGCTCCCCCTCTTCCCGTTCATCCTCAGGACAAATTGCAAGCTGTACGGAACAGGAGGTTAAAGGTGCTGATGCTCCAAGGAGGGAGAGTGCTAGTAAAGCGGCTGGAATGGCGAAGCCGAGCACAAGGAGATGAGAAATGAGGTGCGTTTTAGAAACCTTTCCCGATCACACGGTGTACCACCTTCTGGGTTTCTCATGCATGTTTTCGATGTAGGAAGATGCCCTTGAACCTGGAGATTTGGGACCCATGGGATGGGTAACAGGCAGTATTACTTTAAAGGCTCTGCGTTTGCTCCCCCAACCTCACCAAACCTCTCAGCCCCGAGAGTGTCCACACTTCTGTCTCATCCAGCTGTGGGTCTAGATATGGTCAATCCAGGTTGCATCACAGCCCCTGAAAGAATTTTGTAAGAATTTCTCTCTCTTTCACTGTCTTTGTTTCACGGGTTTTTAAAATAACTTATTTTTATAATGGGGTTTAGCTGCTTTTCACGGCTGTGTTTATGCCGCTTTACACCCACTTGACTCACTTCCAGAGAGATATCAATACATAGGTTTGAAGATTCTTACTAGTCAGATATATTCTTGTGCGGTGAATAGGGGTTGTTGAGTCCAGTTCACTGAGCAAGGAGTAGGTCTTTCTATTACATATTGGGTTTATGGAACGGTATCTGAGCTAATTTGAAACCCTTGTTTTATGCATCACCCCACCTCACCTTTCCCTTTAAGCAGCCATAGTGTGTTTTCTAAACGTGTGACTCTGTTCTGTTTTGTAATTCAGTTCAAGTGTAGCGGACTTTACATTCCCTCTATAAGTGATAGCTTATGATAAGTGTCTTTTTCTGTGTGACTTATTTCACTCAGAATCGTCGTACCTAAATCCGCTCATCATGCTGCTACTAGCCTTATGACATTGATTTCATGGCTGAGTGATATTCCATTGTACATAAGGACCACCACTTCGTTATCCATTTTTCTCTTTCCTGGGATATTTAAGGTGTCATGAAGTGGAGGTTCTTGTCAACAGAGCAGCCCTAAACTTTGGGGTGCCTGTGTCTTGCTGATTTTTAGTTTTCCCAATTTATACGCCCATGAGTGGAAGTGCCCTATGCGCTCTAAGCTGTGTTTTTTCGGTGTTTCAGGACACACCGTACACTTCTCCAGAGTGGCTGTTGGCAATTTACATCCCGCCCATCAGCGTAGCAAGGCTCCCATTTCTCCACGGCCTGTCCTGCATTTCTGGTTTTTACACTTTTTTCAGCATGGCCCTTTTGACCGATGGGAAGCGAGACTTCTTTGTAGCGCTGATTTGCCTTTCCAGGTTGCTTGGTTGGCCAAAAAGGGCGTATGCGTTTTTTCCTGAATATATTCAGGAAAAAACGCATACGCCCTTTTTGGCCAAGGGCATCATTGTCGACGTTTTGACGCTTTTCATGTGCTTTAAAGGCGATTCGAATCTACCTCCTGAAATCTGTTTCCTGCAATTCTGCCTTGCTTTCAAATCCTCTTCGTTGCCTTCCCTCAGTATATTTGTGGCCGAGAGTTATCATTTATAACTCTGCAGGTTTGTGAATTGCAGTGCCCCTGAGCTCCATTTTTCAACTCGCTTTTTTGGGAGCTGGCCGCAAAAGCGCAGGAGTGCCTCAGGCCCTATTCTGGTTCCGGGCGGCAGGCCGAGCCTGTGGTTAATTCTTCTTCCTGATGGGAAAATAGAGTGACCTGTGCCTGTCCCAACACCTAGAGCTAGTCTCTCATTGGCTCCCCCTCTTCCCGTTCATCCTCAGGACAAATTGCAAGCTGTACGGAACAGGAGGTTAAAGGTGCTGATGCTCCAAGGAGGGAGAGTGCTAGTAAAGCGGCTGGAATGGCGAAGCCGAGCACAAGGAGATGAGAAATGAGGTGCGTTTTAGAAACCTTTCCCGATCACACGGTGTACCACCTTCTGGGTTTCTCATGCATGTTTTCGATGTAGGAAGATGCCCTTGAACCTGGAGATTTGGGACCCATGGGATGGGTAACAGGCAGTATTACTTTAAAGGCTCTGCCTTTGCTTCCCCAACCTCACCAAACCTCTCAGCCCCGAGAGTGTCCACACTTCTGTCTCATCCAGCTGTGGGTCTAGATATGGTCAATCCAGGTTGCATCCCAGCCCCTGAAAGAATTTTGTAAGAATTTCTCTCTCTTTCACTGTCTTTGTTTCACGGGTTTTTAAAAGTAATTTATTTTTATAATGGGGTTTAGCTGCTTTTCACGGCTGTGTTTATGCCGCTTTACACCCACTTGACTCACTTCCAGAGAGATATCAATACATAGGTTTTAAGATTCTTGCTAGTCAGATATATTCTTGTACGGTGAATAGGGGGTGTTGAGTCCAGTTCACTGAGCAAGGAGTAGGTCTTTCTATTACATATTGGGTTTATGGAACGGTATCTGAGCTAATTTGAAACCCTTGTTTTATGCATCACCCCACCTCACCTTTCCCTTTAAGCAGCCATAGTGTGTTTTCTAAACGTGTGACTCTGTTCTGTTTTGTAATTCAGTTCAAGTGTAGCGGTTTTTACATTCCCTCTATAAGTGATAGCTAATGATAAGTGTCTTTTTCTGTGTGACTTATTTCCCTCAGAATCGTCGTACCTAAATCCGCTCATCATGCTGCTACTAGCCTTATGACATTGATTTCATGGCTGAGTGATATTCCATTGTACATAAGGACCACCACTTCGTTATCCATTTTTCTCTTTCCTGGGATATTTAAGGTGTCATGAAGTGGAGGTTCTTGTCAGCAGAGCCGCCCTAAACTTTGGGGTGCCTGTGTCTTGCTGATTTTTAGTTTTCCCAATTTAGACGCCCATGGGTGGAAGTGCCCTATGCGCTCTAAGCTGTGTTTTTTCGGTGTTTCAGGACACACCGTACACTTCTCCAGAGTGGCTGTTGGCAATTTACATCCCGCCCATCAGCGTAGCAAGGCTCCCATTTCTCCACGGCCTGTCCTGCATTTCTGGTTTTTACACTTTTTTCAGCATGGCCCTTTTGACCGATGGGAAGCGAGACTTCTTTGTAGCGCTGATTTGCCTTTCCAGGTTGCTTGGTTGGCCAAAAAGGGCGTATGCGTTTTTTCCTGAATATATTCAGGAAAAAACGCATACGCCCTTTTTGGCCAAGGGCATCATTGTCGACGTTTTGCCGCTTTTCATGTGCTTTAAAGGCGATTCGAATCTACCTCCTGAAATCTGTTTCCTGCAATTCTGCCTTGCTTTCAAATCCTCTTCGTTGCCTTCCCTCAATATATTTGTGGCCGAGAGTTATCATTTATAACTCTGCAGGTTTGTGAATTGCAGTGCCCCTGAGCTCCATTTTTCAACTCGCTTTTTTGGGAGCTGGCCGCAAAAGCGCAGGAGTGCCTCAGGCCCTCTTCTGGTTCCGGGCGGCAGGCCGAGCCTGCGGTTAATTCTTCTTCCTGATGGGAAAATAGAGTGACCTGTGCCTGTCCCAACACCTAGAGCTAGTCTCTCATTGGCTCCCCCTCTTCCCGTTCATCCTCAGGACAAATTGCAAGCTGTACGGAACAGGAGGTTAAAGGTGCTGATGCTCCAAGGAGGGAGAGTGCTAGTAAAGCGGCTGGAATGGCGAAGCCGAGCACAAGGAGATGAGAAATGAGGTGCGTTTTAGAAACCTTTCCTGATCACACGGTGTACCACCTTCTGGGTTTCTCATGCATGTTTTCGATGTAGGAAGATGCCCTTGAACCTGGAGATTTGGGACCCATGGGATGGGTAACAGGCAGTATTACTTTAAAGGCTCTGCGTTTGCTCCCCCAACCTCACCAAACCTCTCAGCCCCGAAAGTGTCCACACTTCTGTCTCATCCAGCTGTGGGTCTAGATATGGTCAATCCAGGTTGCATCACAGCCCCTGAAAGAATTTTGTAAGAATTTCTCTCTCTTTCACTGTCTTTGTTTCACGGGTTTTTAAAATAATTTATTTTTATAATGGGGTTTAGCTGCTTTTCACGGCTGTGTTTATGCCGCTTTACACCCACTTGACTCACTTCCAGAGAGATATCAATACATAGGTTTGAAGATTCTTACTAGTCAGATATATTCTTGTGCGGTGAATAGGGGGTGTTGAGTCCAGTTCACTGAGCAAGGAGTAGGTCTTTCTATTACATATTGGGTTTATGGAACGGTATCTGAGCTAATTTGAAACCCTTGTTTTATTCATCACCCCACCTCACCTTTCCCTTTAAGCAGCCATAGTGTGTTTTCTAAACGTGTGACTCTGTTCTGTTTTGTAATTCAGTTCAAGTGTAGCGGATTTTACATTCCCTCTATAAGTGATAGCTTATGATAAGTGTCTTTTTCTGTGTGACTTATTTCACTTACAATTGTCGTACCTAAATCCGCTCATCATGCTGCTACTAGCCTTATGACATTGATTTCATGGCTGAGTGATATTCCATTGTATATAAGGACCACCACTTCTTTATCCATTTTTCTCTTTCCTGGGATATTTAAGGTGTCATGAAGTGGAGGTTCTTGTCAACAGAGCAGCCCTAAACTTTGGGGTGCCTGTGTCTTGCTGATTTTTAGTTTTCCCAATTTATACGCCCATGAGTGGAAGTGCCCTATGCGCTCTAAGCTGTGTTTTTTCAGTGTTTCAGGACACACCGTACACTTCTCCAGAGTGGCTGTTGGCAATTTACATCCCGCCCATCAGCGTAGCAAGGCTCCCATTTCTCCACGGCCTGTCCTGCATTTCTGGTTTTTACACTTTTTTCAGCATGGCCCTTTTGACCGATGGGAAGCGAGACTTCTTTGTAGCGCTGATTTGCCTTTCCAGGTTGCTTGGTTGGCCAAAAAGGGCGTATGCGTTTTTTCCTGAATATATTCAGGAAAAAACGCATACGCCCTTTTTGGCCAAGGGCATCATTGTCGACGTTTTGCCGCTTTTCATGTGCTTTAAAGGCGATTCGAATCTCCCTCCTGAAATCTGTTTCCTGCAATTCTGCCTTGCTTTCAAATCCTCTTCGTTGCCTTCCCTCAGTATATTTGTGGCCGAGAGTTATCATTTATAACTCTGCAGGTTTGTGAATTGCAGTGCCCCTGAGCTCCATTTTTCAACTCGCTTTTTTGGGAGCTGGCCGCAAAAGCGCAGGAGTGCCTCAGGCCCTATTCTGGTTCCAGGCGGCAGGCCGAGCCTGTGGTTAATTCTTCTTCCTGATGGGAAAATAGAGTGACCTGTGCCTGTCCCAACACCTAGAGCTAGTCTCTCATTGGCTCCCCCTCTTCCCGTTCATCCTCAGGACAAATTGCAAGCTGTACGGAACAGGAGGTTAAAGGTGCTGATGCTCCAAGGAGGGAGAGTGCTAGTAAAGCGGCTGGAATGGCGAAGCCGAGCACAAGGAGATGAGAAATGAGGTGCGTTTTAGAAACCTTTCCCGATCACACGGTGTACCACCTTCTGGGTTTCTCATGCATGTTTTCGATGTAGGAAGATGCCCTTGAACCTGGAGATTTGGGACCCATGGGATGGGTAACAGGCAGTATTACTTTAAAGGCTCTGCCTTTGCTTCCCCAACCTCACGAAACCTCTCAGCCCCGAGAGTGTCCACACTTCTGTCTCATCCAGCTGTGGGTCTAGATATGGTCAATCCAGGTTGCATCCCAGCCCCTGAAAGAATTTTGTAAGAATTTCTCTCTCTTTCACTGTCTTTGTTTCACGGGTTTTTAAAAGTAATTTATTTTTATCATGGGGTTTAGCTGCTTTTCACGGCTGTGTTTATGCCGCTTTACACCCACTTGACTCACTTCCAGAGAGATATCAATACATAGGTTTTAAGATTCTTGCTAGTCAGATATATTCTTGTACGGTGAATAGGGGGTGTTGAGTCCAGTTCACTGAGCAAGGAGTAGGTCTTTCTATTACATATTGGGTTTATGGAACGGTATCTGAGCTAATTTGAAACCCTTGTTTTATGCATCACCCCACCTCACCTTTCCCTTTAAGCAGCCATAGTGTGTTTTCTAAACGTGTGACTCTGTTCTGTTTTGTAATTCAGTTCAAGTGTAGCGGTTTTTACATTCCCTCTATAAGTGATAGCTTATGATAAGTGTCTTTTTCTGTGTGACTTATTTCCCTCAGAATCGTCGTACCTAAATCCGCTCATCATGCTGCTACTAGCCTTATGACATTGATTTCATGGCTGAGTGATATTCCATTGTACATAAGGACCACCACTTCGTTATCCATTTTTCTCTTTCCTGGGATATTTAAGGTGTCATGAAGTGGAGGTTCTTGTCAACAGAGCCGCCCTAAACTTTGGGGTGCCTGTGTCTTGCTGATTTTTAGTTTTCCCAATTTAGACGCCCATGAGTGGAAGTGCCCTATGCGCTCTAAGCTGTGTTTTTTCGGTGTTTCAGGACACACCGTACACTTCTCCAGAGTGGCTGTTGGCAATTTACATCCCGCCCATCAGCGTAGCAAGGCTCCCATTTCTCCACGGCCTGTCCTGCATTTCTGGTTTTTACACTTTTTTCAGCATGGCCCTTTTAACCGATGGGAAGCGAGACTTCTTTGTAGCGCTGATTTGCCTTTCCAGGTTGCTTGGTTGGCCAAAAAGGGCGTATGCGTTTTTTCCTGAATATATTCAGGAAAAAACGCATACGCCCTTTTTGGCCAAGGGCATCATTGTCGACGTTTTGCCGCTTTTCATGTGCTTTAAAGGCGATTCGAATCTACCTCCTGAAATCTGTTTCCTGCAATTCTGCCTTGCTTTCAAATCCTCTTCGTTGCCTTCCCTCAATATATTTGTGGCCGAGAGTTATCATTTATAACTCTGCAGGTTTGTGAATTGCAGTGCCCCTGAGCTCCATTTTTCAACTCGCTTTTTTGGGAGCTGGCCGCAAAAGCGCAGGAGTGCCTCAGGCCCTCTTCTGGTTCCGGGCGGCAGGCCGAGCCTGCGGTTAATTCTTCTTCCTGATGGGAAAATAGAGTGACCTGTGCCTGTCCCAACACCTAGAGCTAGTCTCTCATTGGCTCCCCCTCTTCCCGTTCATCCTCAGGACAAATTGCAAGCTGTACGGAACAGGAGGTTAAAGGTGCTGATGCTCCAAGGAGGGAGAGTGCTAGTAAAGCGGCTGGAATGGCGAAGCCGAGCACAAGGAGATGAGAAATGAGGTGCGTTTTAGAAACCTTTCCCGATCACACGGTGTACCACCTTCTGGGTTTCTCATGCATGTTTTCGATGTAGGAAGATGCCCTTGAACCTGGAGATTTGGGACCCATGGGATGGGTAACAGGCAGTATTACTTTAAAGGCTCTGCCTTTGCTTCCCCAACCTCACCAAACCTCTCAGCCCCGAGAGTGTCCACACTTCTGTCTCATCCAGCTGTGGGTCTAGATATGGTCAATCCAGGTTGCATCCCAGCCCCTGAAAGAATTTTGTAAGAATTTCTCTCTCTTTCACTGTCTTTGTTTCACGGGTTTTTAAAAGTAATTTATTTTTATAATGGGGTTTAGCTGCTTTTCACGGCTGTGTTTATGCCGATTTACACCCACTTGACTCACTTCCAGAGAGATATCAATACATAGGTTTTAAGATTCTTGCTAGTCAGATATATTCTTGTACGGTGAATAGGGGGTGTTGAGTCCAGTTCACTGAGCAAGGAGTAGGTCTTTCTATTACATATTGGGTTTATGGAACGGTATCTGAGCTAATTTGAAACCCTTGTTTTATGCATCACCCCACCTCACCTTTCCCTTTAAGCAGCCATAGTGTGTTTTCTAAACGTGTGACTCTGTTCTGTTTTGTAATTCAGTTCAAGTGTAGCGGTTTTTACATTCCCTCTATAAGTGATAGCTAATGATAAGTGTCTTTTTCTGTGTGACTTATTTCCCTCAGAATCGTCGTACCTAAATCCGCTCATCATGCTGCTACTAGCCTTATGACATTGATTTCATGGCTGAGTGATATTCCATTGTACATAAGGACCACCACTTCGTTATCCATTTTTCTCTTTCCTGGGATATTTAAGGTGTCATGAAGTGGAGGTTCTTGTCAACAGAGCCGCCCTAAACTTTGGGGTGCCTGTGTCTTGCTGATTTTTAGTTTTCCCAATTTAGACGCCCATGAGTGGAAGTGCCCTATGCGCTCTAAGCTGTGTTTTTTCGGTGTTTCAGGACACACCGTACACTTCTCCAGAGTGGCTGTTGGCAATTTACATCCCGCCCATCAGCGTAGCAAGGCTCCCATTTCTCCACGGCCTGTCCTGCATTTCTGGTTTTTACACTTTTTTCAGCATGGCCCTTTTGACCGATGGGAAGCGAGACTTCTTTGTAGCGCTGATTTGCCTTTCCAGGTTGCTTGGTTGGCCAAAAAGGGCGTATGCGTTTTTTCCTGAATATATTCAGGAAAAAACGCATACGCCCTTTTTGGCCAAGGGCATCATTGTCGACGTTTTGCCGCTTTTCATGTGCTTTAAAGGCGATTCGAATCTACCTCCTGAAATCTGTTTCCTGCAATTCTGCCTTGCTTTCAAATCCTCTTCGTTGCCTTCCCTCAATATATTTGTGGCCGAGAGTTATCATTTATAACTCTGCAGGTTTGTGAATTGCAGTGCCCCTGAGCTTCATTTTTCAACTCGCTTTTTTGGGAGCTGGCCGCAAAAGCGCAGGAGTGCCTCAGGCCCTCTTCTGGTTCCGGGCGGCAGGCCGAGCCTGCGGTTAATTCTTCTTCCTGATGGGAAAATAGAGTGACCTGTGCCTGTCCCAACACCTAGAGCTAGTCTCTCATTGGCTCCCCCTCTTCCCGTTCATCCTCAGGACAAATTGCAAGCTGTACGGAACAGGAGGTTAAAGGTGCTGATGCTCCAAGGAGGGAGAGTGCTAGTAAAGCGGCTGGAATGGCGAAGCCGAGCACAAGGAGATGAGAAATGAGGTGCGTTTTAGAAACCTTTCCCGATCACACGGTGTACCACCTTCTGGGTTTCTCATGCATGTTTTCGATGTAGGAAGATGCCCTTGAACCTGGAGATTTGGGACCCATGGGATGGGTAACAGGCAGTATTACTTTAAAGGCTCTGCCTTTGCTTCCCCAACCTCACCAAACCTCTCAGCCCCGAGAGTGTCCACACTTCTGTCTCATCCAGCTGTGGGTCTAGATATGGTCAATCCAGGTTGCATCCCAGCCCCTGAAAGAATTTTGTAAGAATTTCTCTCTCTTTCACTGTCTTTGTTTCACGGGTTTTTAAAAGTAATTTATTTTTATAATGGGGTTTAGCTGCTTTTCACGGCTGTGTTTATGCCGCTTTACACCCACTTGACTCACTTCCAGAGAGATATCAATACATAGGTTTTAAGATTCTTGCTAGTCAGATATATTCTTGTACGGTGAATAGGGGGTGTTGAGTCCAGTTCACTGAGCAAGGAGTAGGTCTTTCTATTACATATTGGGTTTATGGAACGGTATCTGAGCTAATTTGAAACCCTTGTTTTATGCATCACCCCACCTCACCTTTCCCTTTAAGCAGCCATAGTGTGTTTTCTAAACGTGTGACTCTGTTCTGTTTTGTAATTCAGTTCAAGTGTAGCGGTTTTTACATTCCCTCTATAAGTGATAGCTAATGATAAGTGTCTTTTTCTGTGTGACTTATTTCCCTCAGAATCGTCGTACCTAAATCCGCTCATCATGCTGCTACTAGCCTTATGACATTGATTTCATGGCTGAGTGATATTCCATTGTACATAAGGACCACCACTTCGTTATCCATTTTTCTCTTTCCTGGGATATTTAAGGTGTCATGAAGTGGAGGTTCTTGTCAACAGAGCCGCCCTAAACTTTGGGGTGCCTGTGTCTTGCTGATTTTTAGTTTTCCCAATTTAGACGCCCATGAGTGGAAGTGCCCTATGCGCTCTAAGCTGTGTTTTTTCGGTGTTTCAGGACACACCGTACACTTCTCCAGAGTGGCTGTTGGCAATTTACATCCCGCCCATCAGCGTAGCAAGGCTCCCATTTCTCCACGGCCTGTCCTGCATTTCTGGTTTTTACACTTTTTTCAGCATGGCCCTTTTGACCGATGGGAAGCGAGACTTCTTTGTAGCGCTGATTTGCCTTTCCAGGTTGCTTGGTTGGCCAAAAAGGGCGTATGCGTTTTTTCCTGAATATATTCAGGAAAAAACGCATACGCCCTTTTTGGCCAAGGGCATCATTGTCGACGTTTTGCCGCTTTTCATGTGCTTTAAAGGCGATTCGAATCTACCTCCTGAAATCTGTTTCCTGCAATTCTGCCTTGCTTTCAAATCCTCTTCGTTGCCTTCCCTCAATATATTTGTGGCCGAGAGTTATCATTTATAACTCTGCAGGTTTGTGAATTGCAGTGCCCCTGAGCTCCATTTTTCAACTCGCTTTTTTGGGAGCTGGCCGCAAAAGCGCAGGAGTGCCTCAGGCCCTATTCTGGTTCCGGGCGGCAGGCCGAGCCTGTGGTTAATTCTTCTTCCTGATGGGAAAATAGAGTGACCTGTGCCTGTCCCAACACCTAGAGCTAGTCTCTCATTGGCTCCCCCTCTTCCCGTTCATCCTCAGGACAAATTGCAAGCTGTACGGAACAGGAGGTTAAAGGTGCTGATGCTCCAAGGAGGGAGAGTGCTAGTAAAGCGGCTGGAATGGCGAAGCCGAGCACAAGGAGATGAGAAATGAGGTGCGTTTTAGAAACCTTTCCTGATCACACGGTGTACCACCTTCTGGGTTTCTCATGCATGTTTTCGATGTAGGAAGATGCCCTTGAACCTGGAGATTTGGGACCCATGGGATGGGTAACAGGCAGTATTACTTTAAAGGCTCTGCGTTTGCTCCCCCAACCTCACCAAACCTCTCAGCCCCGAGAGTGTCCACACTTCTGTCTCATCCAGCTGTGGGTCTAGATATGGTCAATCCAGGTTGCATCACAGCCCCTGAAAGAATTTTGTAAGAATTTCTCTCTCTTTCACTGTCTTTGTTTCACGGGTTTTTAAAATAACTTATTTTTATAATGGGGTTTAGCTGCTTTTCACGGCTGTGTTTATGCCGCTTTACACCCACTTGACTCACTTCCAGAGAGATATCAATACATAGGTTTGAAGATTCTTACTAGTCAGATATATTCTTGTGCGGTGAATAGGGGTTGTTGAGTCCAGTTCACTGAGCAAGGAGTAGGTCTTTCTATTACATATTGGGTTTATGGAACGGTATCTGAGCTAATTTGAAACCCTTGTTTTATGCATCACCCCACCTCACCTTTCCCTTTAAGCAGCCATAGTGTGTTTTCTAAACGTGTGACTCTGTTCTGTTTTGTAATTCAGTTCAAGTGTAGCGGATTTTACATTCCCTCTATAAGTGATAGCTTATGATAAGTGTCTTTTTCTGTGTGACTTATTTCACTCAGAATCGTCGTACCTAAATCCGCTCATCATGCTGCTACTAGCCTTATGACATTGATTTCATGGCTGAGTGATATTCCATTGTACATAAGGACCACCACTTCGTTATCCATTTTTCTCTTTCCTGGGATATTTAAGGTGTCATGAAGTGGAGGTTCTTGTCAACAGAGCCGCCCTAAACTTTGGGGTGCCTGTGTCTTGCTGATTTTTAGTTTTCCCAATTTAGACGCCCATGAGTGGAAGTGCCCTATGCGCTCTAAGCTGTGTTTTTTCGGTGTTTCAGGACACACCGTACACTTCTCCAGAGTGGCTGTTGGCAATTTACATCCCGCCCATCAGCGTAGCAAGGCTCCCATTTCTCCACGGCCTGTCCTGCATTTCTGGTTTTTACACTTTTTTCAGCATGGCCCTTTTGACCGATGGGAAGCGAGACTTCTTTGTAGCGCTGATTTGCCTTTCCAGGTTGCTTGGTTGGCCAAAAAGGGCGTATGCGTTTTTTCCTGAATATATTCAGGAAAAAACGCATACGCCCTTTTTGGCCAAGGGCATCATTGTCGACGTTTTGCCGCTTTTCATGTGCTTTAAAGGCGATTCGAATCTACCTCCTGAAATCTGTTTCCTGCAATTCTGCCTTGCTTTCAAATCCTCTTCGTTGCCTTCCCTCAATATATTTGTGGCCGAGAGTTATCATTTATAACTCTGCAGGTTTGTGAATTGCAGTGCCCCTGAGCTCCATTTTTCAACTCGCTTTTTTGGGAGCTGGCCGCAAAAGCGCAGGAGTGCCTCAGGCCCTATTCTGGTTCCGGGCGGCAGGCCGAGCCTGTGGTTAATTCTTCTTCCTGATGGGAAAATAGAGTGACCTGTGCCTGTCCCAACACCTAGAGCTAGTCTCTCATTGGCTCCCCCTCTTCCCGTTCATCCTCAGGACAAATTGCAAGCTGTACGGAACAGGAGGTTAAAGGTGCTGATGCTCCAAGGAGGGAGAGTGCTAGTAAAGCGGCTGGAATGGCGAAGCCGAGCACAAGGAGATGAGAAATGAGGTGCGTTTTAGAAACCTTTCCCGATCACACGGTGTACCACCTTCTGGGTTTCTCATGCATGTTTTCGATGTAGGAAGATGCCCTTGAACCTGGAGATTTGGGACCCATGGGATGGGTAACAGGCAGTATTACTTTAAAGGCTCTGCGTTTGCTCCCCCAACCTCACCAAACCTCTCAGCCCCGAGAGTGTCCACACTTCTGTCTCATCCAGCTGTGGGTCTAGATATGGTCAATCCAGGTTGCATCACAGCCCCTGAAAGAATTTTGTAAGAATTTCTCTCTCTTTCACTGTCTTTGTTTCACGGGTTTTTAAAATAACTTATTTTTATAATGGGGTTTAGCTGCTTTTCACGGCTGTGTTTATGCCGCTTTACACCCACTTGACTCACTTCCAGAGAGATATCAATACATAGGTTTGAAGATTCTTACTAGTCAGATATATTCTTGTGCGGTGAATAGGGGTTGTTGAGTCCAGTTCACTGAGCAAGGAGTAGGTCTTTCTATTACATATTGGGTTTATGGAACGGTATCTGAGCTAATTTGAAACCCTTGTTTTATGCATCACCCCACCTCACCTTTCCCTTTAAGCAGCCATAGTGTGTTTTCTAAACGTGTGACTCTGTTCTGTTTTGTAATTCAGTTCAAGTGTAGCGGTTTTTACATTCCCTCTATAAGTGATAGCTTATGATAAGTGTCTTTTTCTGTGTGACTTATTTCCCTCAGAATCGTCGTACCTAAATCCGCTCATCATGCTGCTACTAGCCTTATGACATTGATTTCATGGCTGAGTGATATTCCATTGTACATAAGGACCACCACTTCGTTATCAATTTTTCTCTTTCCTGGGATATTTAAGGTGTCATGAAGTGGAGGTTCTTGTCAACAGAGCCGCCCTAAACTTTGGGGTGCCTGTGTCTTGCTGATTTTTAGTTTTCCCAATTTAGACGCCCATGAGTGGAAGTGCCCTATGCGCTCTAAGCTGTGTTTTTTCGGTGTTTCAGGACACACCGTACACTTCTCCAGAGTGGCTGTTGGCAATTTACATCCCGCCCATCAGCGTAGCAAGGCTCCCATTTCTCCACGGCCTGTCCTGCATTTCTGGTTTTTACACTTTTTTCAGCATGGCCCTTTTGACCGATGGGAAGCGAGACTTCTTTGTAGCGCTGATTTGCCTTTCCAGGTTGCTTGGTTGGCCAAAAAGGGCGTATGCGTTTTTTCCTGAATATATTCAGGAAAAAACGCATACGCCCTTTTTGGCCAAGGGCATCATTGTCGACGTTTTGCCGCTTTTCATGTGCTTTAAAGGCGATTCGAATCTACCTCCTGAAATCTGTTTCCTGCAATTCTGCCTTGCTTTCAAATCCTCTTCGTTGCCTTCCCTCAATATATTTGTGGCCGAGAGTTATCATTTATAACTCTGCAGGTTTGTGAATTGCAGTGCCCCTGAGCTCCATTTTTCAACTCGCTTTTTTGGGAGCTGGCCGCAAAAGCGCAGGAGTGCCTCAGGCCCTCTTCTGGTTCCGGGCGGCAGGCCGAGCCTGCGGTTAATTCTTCTTCCTGATGGGAAAATAGAGTGACCTGTGCCTGTCCCAACACCTAGAGCTAGTCTCTCATTGGCTCCCCCTCTTCCCGTTCATCCTCAGGACAAATTGCAAGCTGTACGGAACAGGAGGTTAAAGGTGCTGATGCTCCAAGGAGGGAGAGTGCTAGTAAAGCGGCTGGAATGGCGAAGCCGAGCACAAGGAGATGAGAAATGAGGTGCGTTTTAGAAACCTTTCCCGATCACACGGTGTACCACCTTCTGGGTTTCTCATGCATGTTTTCGATGTAGGAAGATGCCCTTGAACCTGGAGATTTGGGACCCATGGGATGGGTAACAGGCAGTATTACTTTAAAGGCTCTGCCTTTGCTTCCCCAACCTCACCAAACCTCTCAGCCCCGAGAGTGTCCACACTTCTGTCTCATCCAGCTGTGGGTCTAGATATGGTCAATCCAGGTTGCATCCCAGCCCCTGAAAGAATTTTGTAAGAATTTCTCTCTCTTTCACTGTCTTTGTTTCACGGGTTTTTAAAAGTAATTTATTTTTATAATGGGGTTTAGCTGCTTTTCACGGCTGTGTTTATGCCGCTTTACACCCACTTGACTCACTTCCAGAGAGATATCAATACATAGGTTTTAAGATTCTTGCTAGTCAGATATATTCTTGTACGGTGAATAGGGGGTGTTGAGTCCAGTTCACTGAGCAAGGAGTAGGTCTTTCTATTACATATTGGGTTTATGGAACGGTATCTGAGCTAATTTGAAACCCTTGTTTTATGCATCACCCCACCTCACCTTTCCCTTTAAGCAGCCATAGTGTGTTTTCTAAACGTGTGACTCTGTTCTGTTTTGTAATTCAGTTCAAGTGTAGCGGTTTTTACATTCCCTCTATAAGTGATAGCTTATGATAAGTGTCTTTTTCTGTGTGACTTATTTCACTCAGAATCGTCGTACCTAAATCCGCTCATCATGCTGCTACTAGCCTTATGACATTGATTTCATGGCTGAGTGATATTCCATTGTACATAAGGACCACCACTTCGTTATCCATTTTTCTCTTTCCTGGGATATTTAAGGTGTCATGAAGTGGAGGTTCTTGTCAACAGAGCAGCCCTAAACTTTGGGGTGCCTGTGTCTTGCTGATTTTTAGTTTTCCCAATTTAGACGCGCATGAGTGGAAGTGCCCTATGCGCTCTAAGCTGTGTTTTTTCGGTGTTTCAGGACACACCGTACACTTCTCCAGAGTGGCTGTTGGCAATTTACATCCCGCCCATCAGCGTAGCAAGGCTCCCATTTCTCCACGGCCTGTCCTGCATTTCTGGTTTTTACACGTTTTTCAGCATGGCCCTTTTGACCGATGGGAAGCGAGACTTCTTTGTAGCGCTGATTTGCCTTTCCAGGTTGCTTGGTTGGCCAAAAAGGGCGTATGCGTTTTTTCCTGAATATATTCAGGAAAAAACGCATACGCCCTTTTTGGCCAAGGGCATCATTGTCGACGTTTTGCCGCTTTTCATGTGCTTTAAAGGCGATTCGAATCTACCTCCTGAAATCTGTTTCCTGCAATTCTGCCTTGCTTTCAAATCCTCTTCGTTGCCTTCCCTCAATATATTTGTGGCCGAGAGTTATCATTTATAACTCTGCAGGTTTGTGAATTGCAGTGCCCCTGAGCTCCATTTTTCAACTCGCTTTTTTGGGAGCTGGCCGCAAAAGCGCAGGAGTGCCTCAGGCCCTATTCTGGTTCCGGGCGGCAGGCCGAGCCTGTGGTTAATTCTTCTTCCTGATGGGAAAATAGAGTGACCTGTGCCTGTCCCAACACCTAGAGCTAGTCTCTCATTGGCTCCCCCTCTTCCCGTTCATCCTCAGGACAAATTGCAAGCTGTACGGAACAGGAGGTTAAAGGTGCTGATGCTCCAAGGAGGGAGAGTGCTAGTAAAGCGGCTGGAATGGCGAAGCCGAGCACAAGGAGATGAGAAATGAGGTGCGTTTTAGAAACCTTTCCTGATCACACGGTGTACCACCTTCTGGGTTTCTCATGCATGTTTTCGATGTAGGAAGATGCCCTTGAACCTGGAGATTTGGGACCCATGGGATGGGTAACAGGCAGTATTACTTTAAAGGCTCTGCGTTTGCTCCCCCAACCTCACCAAACCTCTCAGCCCCGAGAGTGTCCACACTTCTGTCTCATCCAGCTGTGGGTCTAGATATGGTCAATCCAGGTTGCATCACAGCCCCTGAAAGAATTTTGTAAGAATTTCTCTCTCTTTCACTGTCTTTGTTTCACGGGTTTTTAAAATAACTTATTTTTATAATGGGGTTTAGCTGCTTTTCACGGCTGTGTTTATGCCGCTTTACACCCACTTGACTCACTTCCAGAGAGATATCAATACATAGGTTTGAAGATTCTTACTAGTCAGATATATTCTTGTGCGGTGAATAGGGGGTGTTGAGTCCAGTTCACTGAGCAAGGAGTAGGTCTTTCTATTACATATTGGGTTTATGGAACGGTATCTGAGCTAATTTGAAACCCTTGTTTTATGCATCACCCCACCTCACCTTTCCCTTTAAGCAGCCATAGTGTGTTTTCTAAACGTGTGACTCTGTTCTGTTTTGTAATTCAGTTCAAGTGTAGCGGATTTTACATTCCCTCTATAAGTGATAGATTATGATAAGTGTCTTTTTCTGTGTGACTTATTTCACTCAGAATCGTCGTACCTAAATCCGCTCATCATGCTGCTACTAGCCTTATGACATTGATTTCATGGCTGAGTGATATTCCATTGTACATAAGGACCACCACTTCGTTATCCATTTTTCTCTTTCCTGGGATATTTAAGGTGTCATGAAGTGGAGGTTCTTGTCAACAGAGCCGCCCTAAACTTTGGGGTGCCTGTGTCTTGCTGATTTTTAGTTTTCCCAATTTAGACGCCCATGAGTGGAAGTGCCCTATGCGCTCTAAGCTGTGTTTTTTCGGTGTTTCAGGACACACCGTACACTTCTCCAGAGTGGCTGTTGGCAATTTACATCCCGCCCATCAGCGTAGCAAGGCTCCCATTTCTCCACGGCCTGTCCTGCATTTCTGGTTTTTACACTTTTTTCAGCATGGCCCTTTTGACCGATGGGAAGCGAGACTTCTTTGTAGCGCTGATTTGCCTTTCCAGGTTGCTTGGTTGGCCAAAAAGGGCGTATGCGTTTTTTCCTGAATATATTCAGGAAAAAACGCATACGCCCTTTTTGGCCAAGGGCATCATTGTCGACGTTTTGCCGCTTTTCATGTGCTTTAAAGGCGATTCGAATCTACCTCCTGAAATCTGTTTCCTGCAATTCTGCCTTGCTTTCAAATCCTCTTCGTTGCCTTCCCTCAATATATTTGTGGCCGAGAGTTATCATTTATAACTCTGCAGGTTTGTGAATTGCAGTGCCCCTGAGCTCCATTTTTCAACTCGCTTTTTTGGGAGCTGGCCGCAAAAGCGCAGGAGTGCCTCAGGCCCTATTCTGGTTCCGGGCGGCAGGCCGAGCCTGTGGTTAATTCTTCTTCCTGATGGGAAAATAGAGTGACCTGTGCCTGTCCCAACACCTAGAGCTAGTCTCTCATTGGCTCCCCCTCTTCCCGTTCATCCTCAGGACAAATTGCAAGCTGTACGGAACAGGAGGTTAAAGGTGCTGATGCTCCAAGGAGGGAGAGTGCTAGTAAAGCGGCTGGAATGGCGAAGCCGAGCACAAGGAGATGAGAAATGAGGTGCGTTTTAGAAACCTTTCCCGATCACACGGTGTACCACCTTCTGGGTTTCTCATGCATGTTTTCGATGTAGGAAGATGCCCTTGAACCTGGAGATTTGGGACCCATGGGATGGGTAACAGGCAGTATTACTTTAAAGGCTCTGCGTTTGCTCCCCCAACCTCACCAAACCTCTCAGCCCCGAGAGTGTCCACACTTCTGTCTCATCCAGCTGTGGGTCTAGATATGGTCAATCCAGGTTGCATCACAGCCCCTGAAAGAATTTTGTAAGAATTTCTCTCTCTTTCACTGTCTTTGTTTCACGGGTTTTTAAAATAACTTATTTTTATAATGGGGTTTAGCTGCTTTTCACGGCTGTGTTTATGCCGCTTTACACCCACTTGACTCACTTCCAGAGAGATATCAATACATAGGTTTGAAGATTCTTACTAGTCAGATATATTCTTGTGCGGTGAATAGGGGTTGTTGAGTCCAGTTCACTGAGCAAGGAGTAGGTCTTTCTATTACATATTGGGTTTATGGAACGGTATCTGAGCTAATTTGAAACCCTTGTTTTATGCATCACCCCACCTCACCTTTCCCTTTAAGCAGCCATAGTGTGTTTTCTAAACGTGTGACTCTGTTCTGTTTTGTAATTCAGTTCAAGTGTAGCGGATTTTACATTCCCTCTATAAGTGATAGCTTATGATAAGTGTCTTTTTCTGTGTGACTTATTTCACTCAGAATCGTCGTACCTAAATCCGCTCATCATGCTGCTACTAGCCTTATGACATTGATTTCATGGCTGAGTGATATTCCATTGTACATAAGGACCACCACTTCGTTATCCATTTTTCTCTTTCCTGGGATATTTAAGGTGTCATGAAGTGGAGGTTCTTGTCAACAGAGCAGCCCTAAACTTTGGGGTGCCTGTGTCTTGCTGATTTTTAGTTTTCCCAATTTATACGCCCATGAGTGGAAGTGCCCTATGCGCTCTAAGCTGTGTTTTTTCGGTGTTTCAGGACACACCGTACACTTCTCCAGAGTGGCTGTTGGCAATTTACATCCCGCCCATCAGCGTAGCAAGGCTCCCATTTCTCCACGGCCTGTCCTGCATTTCTGGTTTTTACACTTTTTTCAGCATGGCCCTTTTGACCGATGGGAAGCGAGACTTCTTTGTAGCGCTGATTTGCCTTTCCAGGTTGCTTGGTTGGCCAAAAAGGGCGTATGCGTTTTTTCCTGAATATATTCAGGAAAAAACGCATACGCCCTTTTTGGCCAAGGGCATCATTGTCGACGTTTTGCCGCTTTTCATGTGCTTTAAAGGCGATTCGAATCTACCTCCTGAAATCTGTTTCCTGCAATTCTGCCTTGCTTTCAAATCCTCTTCGTTGCCTTCCCTCAATATATTTGTGGCCGAGAGTTATCATTTATAACTCTGCAGGTTTGTGAATTGCAGTGCCCCTGAGCTCCATTTTTCAACTCGCTTTTTTGGGAGCTGGCCGCAAAAGCGCAGGAGTGCCTCAGGCCCTATTCTGGTTCCGGGCGGCAGGCCGAGCCTGTGGTTAATTCTTCTTCCTGATGGGAAAATAGAGTGACCTGTGCCTGTCCCAACACCTAGAGCTAGTCTCTCATTGGCTCCCCCTCTTCCCGTTCATCCTCAGGACAAATTGCAAGCTGTACGGAACAGGAGGTTAAAGGTGCTGATGCTCCAAGGAGGGAGAGTGCTAGTAAAGCGGCTGGAATGGCGAAGCCGAGCACAAGGAGATGAGAAATGAGGTGCGTTTTAGAAACCTTTCCCGATCACACGGTGTACCACCTTCTGGGTTTCTCATGCATGTTTTCGATGTAGGAAGATGCCCTTGAACCTGGAGATTTGGGACCCATGGGATGGGTAACAGGCAGTATTACTTTAAAGGCTCTGCCTTTGCTTCCCCAACCTCACCAAACCTCTCAGCCCCGAGAGTGTCCACACTTCTGTCTCATCCAGCTGTGGGTCTAGATATGGTCAATCCAGGTTGCATCCCAGCCCCTGAAAGAATTTTGTAAGAATTTCTCTCTCTTTCACTGTCTTTGTTTCACGGGTTTTTAAAAGTAATTTATTTTTATAATGGGGTTTAGCTGCTTTTCACGGCTGTGTTTATGCCGCTTTACACCCACTTGACTCACTTCCAGAGAGATATCAATACATAGGTTTTAAGATTCTTGCTAGTCAGATATATTCTTGTACGGTGAATAGGGGGTGTTGAGTCCAGTTCACTGAGCAAGGAGTAGGTCTTTCTATTACATATTGGGTTTATGGAACGGTATCTGAGCTAATTTGAAACCCTTGTTTTATTCATCACCCCACCTCACCTTTCCCTTTAAGCAGCCATAGTGTGTTTTCTAAACGTGTGACTCTGTTCTGTTTTGTAATTCAGTTCAAGTGTAGCGGATTTTACATTCCCTCTATAAGTGATAGCTTATGATAAGTGTCTTTTTCTGTGTGACTTATTTCACTTACAATTGTCGTACCTAAATCCGCTCATCATGCTGCTACTAGCCTTATGACATTGATTTCATGGCTGAGTGATATTCCATTGTATATAAGGACCACCACTTCTTTATCCATTTTTCTCTTTCCTGGGATATTTAAGGTGTCATGAAGTGGAGGTTCTTGTCAACAGAGCAGCCCTAAACTTTGGGGTGCCTGTGTCTTGCTGATTTTTAGTTTTCCCAATTTAGACGCCCATGAGTGGAAGTGCCCTATGCGCTCTAAGCTGTGTTTTTTCAGTGTTTCAGGACACACCTTACACTTCTCCAGAGTGGCTGTTGGCAATTTACATCCCGCCCATCAGCGTAGCAAGGCTCCCATTTCTCCACGGCCTGTCCTGCATTTCTGGTTTTTACACTTTTTTCAGCATGGCCCTTTTGACCGATGGGAAGCGAGACTTCTTTGTAGCGCTGATTTGCCTTTCCAGGTTGCTTGGTTGGCCAAAAAGGGCGTATGTGTTTTTTCCTGAATATATTCAGGAAAAAACGCATACGCCCTTTTTGGCCAAGGGCATCATTGTCGACGTTTTGCCGCTTTTCATGTGCTTTAAAGGCGATTCGAATCTCCCTCCTGAAATCTGTTTCCTGCAATTCTGCCTTGCTTTCAAATCCTCTTCGTTGCCTTCCCTCAGTATATTTGTGGCCGAGAGTTATCATTTATAACTCTGCAGGTTTGTGAATTGCAGTGCCCCTGAGCTCCATTTTTCAACTCGCTTTTTTGGGAGCTGGCCGCAAAAGCGCAGGAGTGCCTCAGGCCCTATTCTGGTTCCAGGCGGCAGGCCGAGCCTGTGGTTAATTCTTCTTCCTGATGGGAAAATAGAGTGACCTGTGCCTGTCCCAACACCTAGAGCTAGTCTCTCATTGGCTCCCCCTCTTCCCGTTCATCCTCAGGACAAATTGCAAGCTGTACGGAACAGGAGGTTAAAGGTGCTGATGCTCCAAGGAGGGAGAGTGCTAGTAAAGCGGCTGGAATGGCGAAGCCGAGCACAAGGAGATGAGAAATGAGGTGCGTTTTAGAAACCTTTCCCGATCACACGGTGTACCACCTTCTGGGTTTCTCATGCATGTTTTCGATGTAGGAAGATGCCCTTGAACCTGGAGATTTGGGACCCATGGGATGGGTAACAGGCAGTATTACTTTAAAGGCTCTGCCTTTGCTTCCCCAACCTCACGAAACCTCTCAGCCCCGAGAGTGTCCACACTTCTGTCTCATCCAGCTGTGGGTCTAGATATGGTCAATCCAGGTTGCATCCCAGCCCCTGAAAGAATTTTGTAAGAATTTCTCTCTCTTTCACTGTCTTTGTTTCACGGGTTTTTAAAAGTAATTTATTTTTATAATGGGGTTTAGCTGCTTTTCACGGCTGTGTTTATGCCGCTTTACACCCACTTGACTCACTTCCAGAGAGATATCAATACATAGGTTTTAAGATTCTTGCTAGTCAGATATATTCTTGTACGGTGAATAGGGGGTGTTGAGTCCAGTTCACTGAGCAAGGAGTAGGTCTTTCTATTACATATTGGGTTTATGGAACGGTATCTGAGCTAATTTGAAACCCTTGTTTTATGCATCACCCCACCTCACCTTTCCCTTTAAGCAGCCATAGTGTGTTTTCTAAACGTGTGACTCTGTTCTGTTTTGTAATTCAGTTCAAGTGTAGCGGTTTTTACATTCCCTCTATAAGTGATAGCTTATGATAAGTGTCTTTTTCTGTGTGACTTATTTCCCTCAGAATCGTCGTACCTAAATCCGCTCATCATGCTGCTACTAGCCTTATGACATTGATTTCATGGCTGAGTGATATTCCATTGTACATAAGGACCACCACTTCGTTATCCATTTTTCTCTTTCCTGGGATATTTAAGGTGTCATGAAGTGGAGGTTCTTGTCAACAGAGCCGCCCTAAACTTTGGGGTGCCTGTGTCTTGCTGATTTTTAGTTTTCCCAATTTAGACGCCCATGAGTGGAAGTGCCCTATGCGCTCTAAGCTGTGTTTTTTCGGTGTTTCAGGACACACCGTACACTTCTCCAGAGTGGCTGTTGGCAATTTACATCCCGCCCATCAGCGTAGCAAGGCTCCCATTTCTCCACGGCCTGTCCTGCATTTCTGGTTTTTACACTTTTTTCAGCATGGCCCTTTTGACCGATGGGAAGCGAGACTTCTTTGTAGCGCTGATTTGCCTTTCCAGGTTGCTTGGTTGGCCAAAAAGGGCGTATGCGTTTTTTCCTGAATATATTCAGGAAAAAACGCATACGCCCTTTTTGGCCAAGGGCATCATTGTCGACGTTTTGCCGCTTTTCATGTGCTTTAAAGGCGATTCGAATCTACCTCCTGAAATCTGTTTCCTGCAATTCTGCCTTGCTTTCAAATCCTCTTCGTTGCCTTCCCTCAATATATTTGTGGCCGAGAGTTATCATTTATAACTCTGCAGGTTTGTGAATTGCAGTGCCCCTGAGCTCCATTTTTCAACTCGCTTTTTTGGGAGCTGGCCGCAAAAGCGCAGGAGTGCCTCAGGCCCTCTTCTGGTTCCGGGCGGCAGGCCGAGCCTGCGGTTAATTCTTCTTCCTGATGGGAAAATAGAGTGACCTGTGCCTGTCCCAACACCTAGAGCTAGTCTCTCATTGGCTCCTCCTCTTCCCGTTCATCCTCAGGACAAATTGCAAGCTGTACGGAACAGGAGGTTAAAGGTGCTGATGCTCCAAGGAGGGAGAGTGCTAGTAAAGCGGCTGGAATGGCGAAGCCGAGCACAAGGAGATGAGAAATGAGGTGCGTTTTAGAAACCTTTCCCGATCACACGGTGTACCACCTTCTGGGTTTCTCATGCATGTTTTCGATGTAGGAAGATGCCCTTGAACCTGGAGATTTGGGACCCATGGGATGGGTAACAGGCAGTATTACTTTAAAGGCTCTGCCTTTGCTTCCCCAACCTCACCAAACCTCTCAGCCCCGAGAGTGTCCACACTTCTGTCTCATCCAGCTGTGGGTCTAGATATGGTCAATCCAGGTTGCATCCCAGCCCCTGAAAGAATTTTGTAAGAATTTCTCTCTCTTTCACTGTCTTTGTTTCACGGGTTTTTAAAAGTAATTTATTTTTATAATGGGGTTTAGCTGCTTTTCACGGCTGTGTTTATGCCGCTTTACACCCACTTGACTCACTTCCAGAGAGATATCAATACATAGGTTTTAAGATTCTTGCTAGTCAGATATATTCTTGTACGGTGAATAGGGGGTGTTGAGTCCAGTTCACTGAGCAAGGAGTAGGTCTTTCTATTACATATTGGGTTTATGGAACGGTATCTGAGCTAATTTGAAACCCTTGTTTTATGCATCACCCCACCTCACCTTTCCCTTTAAGCAGCCATAGTGTGTTTTCTAAACGTGTGACTCTGTTCTGTTTTGTAATTCAGTTCAAGTGTAGCGGTTTTTACATTCCCTCTATAAGTGATAGCTAATTATAAGTGTCTTTTTCTGTGTGACTTATTTCCCTCAGAATCGTCGTACCTAAATCCGCTCATCATGCTGCTACTAGCCTTATGACATTGATTTCATGGCTGAGTGATATTCCATTGTACATAAGGACCACCACTTCGTTATCCATTTTTCTCTTTCCTGGGATATTTAAGGTGTCATGAAGTGGAGGTTCTTGTCAACAGAGCCGCCCTAAACTTTGGGGTGCCTGTGTCTTGCTGATTTTTAGTTTTCCCAATTTAGACGCCCATGAGTGGAAGTGCCCTATGCGCTCTAAGCTGTGTTTTTTCGGTGTTTCAGGACACACCGTACACTTCTCCAGAGTGGCTGTTGGCAATTTACATCCCGCCCATCAGCGTAGCAAGGCTCCCATTTCTCCACGGCCTGTCCTGCATTTCTGGTTTTTACACTTTTTTCAGCATGGCCCTTTTGACCGATGGGAAGCGAGACTTCTTTGTAGCGCTGATTTGCCTTTCCAGGTTGCTTGGTTGGCCAAAAAGGGCGTATGCGTTTTTTCCTGAATATATTCAGGAAAAAACGCATACGCCCTTTTTGGCCAAGGGCATCATTGTCGACGTTTTGCCGCTTTTCATGTGCTTTAAAGGCGATTCGAATCTACCTCCTGAAATCTGTTTCCTGCAATTCTGCCTTGCTTTCAAATCCTCTTCGTTGCCTTCCCTCAATATATTTGTGGCCGAGAGTTATCATTTATAACTCTGCAGGTTTGTGAATTGCAGTGCCCCTGAGCTCCATTTTTCAACTCGCTTTTTTGGGAGCTGGCCGCAAAAGCGCAGGAGTGCCTCAGGCCCTATTCTGGTTCCGGGCGGCAGGCCGAGCCTGTGGTTAATTCTTCTTCCTGATGGGAAAATAGAGTGACCTGTGCCTGTCCCAACACCTAGAGCTAGTCTCTCATTGGCTCCCCCTCTTCCCGTTCATCCTCAGGACAAATTGCAAGCTGTACGGAACAGGAGGTTAAAGGTGCTGATGCTCCAAGGAGGGAGAGTGCTAGTAAAGCGGCTGGAATGGCGAAGCCGAGCACAAGGAGATGAGAAATGAGGTGCGTTTTAGAAACCTTTCCTGATCACACGGTGTACCACCTTCTGGGTTTCTCATGCATGTTTTCGATGTAGGAAGATGCCCTTGAACCTGGAGATTTGGGACCCATGGGATGGGTAACAGGCAGTATTACTTTAAAGGCTCTGCGTTTGCTCCCCCAACCTCACCAAACCTCTCAGCCCCGAGAGTGTCCACACTTCTGTCTCATCCAGCTGTGGGTCTAGATATGGTCAATCCAGGTTGCATCACAGCCCCTGAAAGAATTTTGTAAGAATTTCTCTCTCTTTCACTGTCTTTGTTTCACGGGTTTTTAAAATAACTTATTTTTATAATGGGGTTTAGCTGCTTTTCACGGCTGTGTTTATGCCGCTTTACACCCACTTGACTCACTTCCAGAGAGATATCAATACATAGGTTTGAAGATTCTTACTAGTCAGATATATTCTTGTGCGGTGAATAGGGGGTGTTGAGTCCAGTTCACTGAGCAAGGAGTAGGTCTTTCTATTACATATTGGGTTTATGGAACGGTATCTGAGCTAATTTGAAACCCTTGTTTTATGCATCACCCCACCTCACCTTTCCCTTTAAGCAGCCATAGTGTGTTTTCTAAACGTGTGACTCTGTTCTGTTTTGTAATTCAGTTCAAGTGTAGCGGATTTTACATTCCCTCTATAAGTGATAGCTTATGATAAGTGTCTTTTTCTGTGTGACTTATTTCACTCAGAATCGTCGTACCTAAATCCGCTCATCATGCTGCTACTAGCCTTATGACATTGATTTCATGGCTGAGTGATATTCCATTGTACATAAGGACCACCACTTCGTTATCCATTTTTCTCTTTCCTGGGATATTTAAGGTGTCATGAAGTGGAGGTTCTTGTCAACAGAGCAGCCCTAAACTTTGGGGTGCCTGTGTCTTGCTGATTTTTAGTTTTCCCAATTTATACGCCCATGAGTGGAAGTGCCCTATGCGCTCTAAGCTGTGTTTTTTCGGTGTTTCAGGACACACCGTACACTTCTCCAGAGTGGCTGTTGGCAATTTACATCCCGCCCATCAGCGTAGCAAGTCTCCCATTTCTCCACGGCCTGTCCTGCATTTCTGGTTTTTACACTTTTTTCAGCATGGCCCTTTTGACCGATGGGAAGCGAGACTTCTTTGTAGCGCTGATTTGCCTTTCCAGGTTGCTTGGTTGGCCAAAAAGGGCGTATGCGTTTTTTCCTGAATATATTCAGGAAAAAACGCATACGCCCTTTTTGGCCAAGGGCATCATTGTCGACGTTTTGCCGCTTTTCATGTGCTTTAAAGGCGATTCGAATCTACCTCCTGAAATCTGTTTCCTGCAATTCTGCCTTGCTTTCAAATCCTCTTCGTTGCCTTCCCTCAATATATTTGTGGCCGAGAGTTATCATTTATAACTCTGCAGGTTTGTGAATTGCAGTGCCCCTGAGCTCCATTTTTCAACTAGCTTTTTTGGGAGCTGGCCGCAAAAGCGCAGGAGTGCCTCAGGCCCTATTCTGGTTTCGGGCGGCAGGCCGAGCCCGTGGTTAATTCTTCTTCCTGATGGGAAAATAGAGTGACCTGTGCCTGTCCCAACACCTAGAGCTAGTCTCTCATTGGCTCCCCCTCTTCCCGTTCACCCTCAGGACAAATTGCAAGCTGTACGGAACAGGAGGTTAAAGGTGCTGATGCTCCAAGGAGGGAGAGTGCTAGTAAAGCGGCTGGAATGGCGAAGCCGAGCACAAGGAGATGAGAAATGAGGTGCGTTTTAGAAACCTTTCCCGATCACACGGTGTACCACCTTCTGGGTTTCTCATGCATGTTTTCGATGTAGGAAGATGCCCTTGAACCTGGAGATTTGGGACCCATGGGATGGGTAACAGGCAGTATTACTTTAAAGGCTCTGCCTTTGCTTCCCCAACCTCACGAAACCTCTCAGCCCCGAGAGTGTCCACACTTCTGTCTCATCCAGCTGTGGGTCTAGATATGGTCAATCCAGGTTGCATCACAGCCCCTGAAAGAATTTTGTAAGAATTTCTCTCTCTTTCACTGTCTTTGTTTCACGGGTTTTTAAAAGTAATTTATTTTTATAATGGGGTTTAGCTGCTTTTCACGGCTGTGTTTATGCCGCTTTACACCCACTTGACTCACTTCCAGAGAGATATCAATACATAGGTTTGAAGATTCTTACTAGTCAGATATATTCTTGTACGGTGAATAGGGGGTGTTGAGTCCAGTTCACTGAGCAAGGAGTAGGTCTTTCTATTACATATTGGGTTTATGGAACGGTATCTGAGCTAATTTGAAACCCTTGTTTTATGCATCACCCCACCTCACCTTTCCCTTTAAGCAGCCATAGTGTGTTTTCTAAACGTGTGACTCTGTTCTGTTTTGTAATTCAGTTCAAGTGTAGCGGTTTTTACATTCCCTCTATAAGTGATAGCTTATGATAAGTGTCTTTTTCTGTGTGACATATTTTACTCAGAATCGTCGTACCTAAATCCGCTCATCATGCTGCTACTAGCCTTATGACATTGATTTCATGGCTGAGTGATATTCCATTGTACATAAGGACCACCACTTCGTTATCCATTTTTCTCTTTCCTGGGATATTTAAGGTGTCATGAAGTGGAGGTTCTTGTCAACAGAGCAGCCCTAAACTTTGGGGTGCCTGTGTCTTGCTGATTTTTAGTTTTCCCAATTTATACGCCCATGAGTGGAAGTGCCCTATGCGCTCTAAGCTGTGTTTTTTCGGTGTTTCAGGACACACCGTACACTTCTCCAGAGTGGCTGTTGGCAATTTACATCCCGCCCATCAGCGTAGCAAGGCTCCCATTTCTCCACGGCCTGTCCTGCATTTCTGGTTTTTACACTTTTTTCAGCATGGCCCTTTTGACCGATGGGAAGCGAGACTTCTTTGTAGCGCTGATTTGCCTTTCCAGGTTGCTTGGTTGGCCAAAAAGGGCGTATGCGTTTTTTCCTGAATATATTCAGGAAAAAACGCATACGCCCTTTTTGGCCAAGGGCATCATTGTCGACGTTTTGCCGCTTTTCATGTGCTTTAAAGGCGATTCGAATCTACCTCCTGAAATCTGTTTCCTGCAATTCTGCCTTGCTTTCAAATCCTCTTCGTTGCCTTCCCTCAATATATTTGTGGCCGAGAGTTATCATTTATAACTCTGCAGGTTTGTGAATTGCAGTGCCCCTGAGCTCCATTTTTCAACTCGCTTTTTTGGGAGCTGGCCGCAAAAGCGCAGGAGTGCCTCAGGCCCTCTTCTGGTTCCGGGCGGCAGGCCGAGCCTGCGGTTAATTCTTCTTCCTGATGGGAAAATAGAGTGACCTGTGCCTGTCCCAACACCTAGAGCTAGTCTCTCATTGGCTCCCCCTCTTCCCGTTCATCCTCAGGACAAATTGCAAGCTGTACGGAACAGGAGGTTAAAGGTGCTGATGCTCCAAGGAGGGAGAGTGCTAGTAAAGCGGCTGGAATGGCGAAGCCGAGCACAAGGAGATGAGAAATGAGGTGCGTTTTAGAAACCTTTCCTGATCACACGGTGTACCACCTTCTGGGTTTCTCATGCATGTTTTCGATGTAGGAAGATGCCCTTGAACCTGGAGATTTGGGACCCATGGGATGGGTAACAGGCAGTATTACTTTAAAGGCTCTGCGTTTGCTCCCCCAACCTCACCAAACCTCTCAGCCCCGAGAGTGTCCACACTTCTGTCTCATCCAGCTGTGGGTCTAGATATGGTCAATCCAGGTTGCATCACAGCCCCTGAAAGAATTTTGTAAGAATTTCTCTCTCTTTCACTGTCTTTGTTTCACGGGTTTTTAAAATAATTTATTTTTATAATGGGGTTTAGCTGCTTTTCACGGCTGTGTTTATGCCGCTTTACACCCACTTGACTCACTTCCAGAGAGATATCAATACATAGGTTTGAAGATTCTTACTAGTCAGATATATTCTTGTGCGGTGAATAGGGGGTGTTGAGTCCAGGTCACTGAGCAAGGAGTAGGTCTTTCTATTACATATTGGGTTTATGGAACGGTAACTGAGCTAATTTGAAACCCTTGTTTTAGTCATCACCCCACCTCACCTTTCCCTTTAAGCAGCCATAGTGTGTTTTCTAAACGTGTGACTCTGTTCTGTTTTGTAATTCAGTTCAAGTGTAGCGGTTTTTACATTCCCTCTATAAGTGATAGCTTATGATAAGTGTCTTTTTCTGTGTGACTTATTTTACTCAGAAACGTCGTACCTAAATCCGCTCATCATGCTGCTACTAGCCTTATGACATTGATTTCATGGCTGAGTGATATTCCATTGTACATAAGGACCACCACTTCGTTATCCATTTTTCTCTTTCCTGGGATATTTAAGGTGTCATGAAGTGGAGGTTCTTGTCAACAGAGCAGCCCTAAACTTTGGGGTGCCTGTGTCTTGCTGATTTTTAGTTTTCCCAATTTATACGCCCATGAGTGGAAGTGCCCTATGCGCTCTAAGCTGTGTTTTTTCGGTGTTTCAGGACACACCGTACACTTCTCCAGAGTGGCTGTTGGCAATTTACATCCCGCCCATCAGCGTAGCAAGGCTCCCATTTCTCCACGGCCTGTCCTGCATTTCTGGTTTTTACACTTTTTTCAGCATGGCCCTTTTGACCGATGGGAAGCGAGACTTCTTTGTAGCGCTGATTTGCCTTTCCAGGTTGCTTGGTTGGCCAAAAAGGGCGTATGCGTTTTTTCCTGAATATATTCAGGAAAAAACGCATACGCCCTTTTTGGCCAAGGGCATCATTGTCGACGTTTTGCCGCTTTTCATGTGCTTTAAAGGCGATTCGAATCTACCTCCTGAAATCTGTTTCCTGCAATTCTGCCTTGCTTTCAAATCCTCTTCGTTGCCTTCCCTCAGTATATTTGGGGCCGAGAGTTATCATTTATAACTCTGCAGGTTTGTGAATTGCAGTGCCCCTGAGCTCCATTTTTCAACTCGCTTTTTTGGGAGCTGGCCGCAAAAGCGCAGGAGTGCCTCAGGCCCTATTCTGGTTCCGGGCGGCAGGCCGAGCCTGTGGTTAATTCTTCTTCCTGATGGGAAAATAGAGTGACCTGTGCCTGTCCCAACACCTAGAGCTAGTCTCTCATTGGCTCCCCCTCTTCCCGTTCATCCTCAGGACAAATTGCAAGCTGTACGGAACAGGAGGTTAAAGGTGCTGATGCTCCAAGGAGGGAGAGTGCTAGTAAAGCGGCTGGAATGGCGAAGCCGAGCACAAGGAGATGAGAAATGAGGTGCGTTTTAGAAACCTTTCCCGATCACACGGTGTACCACCTTCTGGGTTTCTCATGCATGTTTTCGATGTAGGAAGATGCCCTTGAACCTGGAGATTTGGGACCCATGGGATGGGTAACAGGCAGTATTACTTTAAAGGCTCTGCGTTTGCTCCCCCAACCTCACCAAACCTCTCAGCCCCGAGAGTGTCCACACTTCTGTCTCATCCAGCTGTGGGTCTAGATATGGTCAATCCAGGTTGCATCACAGCCCCTGAAAGAATTTTGTAAGAATTTCTCTCTCTTTCACTGTCTTTGTTTCACGGGTTTTTAAAATAATTTATTTTTATAATGGGGTTTAGCTGCTTTTCACGGCTGTGTTTATGCCGCTTTACACCCACTTGACTCACTTCCAGAGAGATATCAATACATAGGTTTGAAGATTCTTACTAGTCAGATATATTCTTGTGCGGTGAATAGGGGGTGTTGAGTCCAGTTCACTGAGCAAGGAGTAGGTCTTTCTATTACATATTGGGTTTATGGAACGGTATCTGAGCTAATTTGAAACCCTTGTTTTATGCATCACCCCACCTCACCTTTCCCTTTAAGCAGCCATAGTGTGTTTTCTAAACGTGTGACTCTGTTCTGTTTTGTAATTCAGTTCAAGTGTAGCGGATTTTACATTCCCTCTATAAGTGATAGCTTATGATAAGTGTCTTTTTCTGTGTGACTTATTTCACTCAGAATCGTCGTACCTAAATCCGCTCATCATGCTGCTACTAGCCTTATGACATTGATTTCATGGCTGAGTGATATTCCATTGTACATAAGGACCACCACTTCGTTATCCATTTTTCTCTTTCCTGGGATATTTAAGGTGTCATGAAGTGGAGGTTCTTGTCAACAGAGCAGCCCTAAACTTTGGGGTGCCTGTGTCTTGCTGATTTTTAGTTTTCCCAATTTATACGCCCATGAGTGGAAGTGCCCTATGCGCTCTAAGCTGTGTTTTTTCGGTGTTTCAGGACACACCGTACACTTCTCCAGAGTGGCTGTTGGCAATTTACATCCCGCCCATCAGCGTAGCAAGGCTCCCATTTCTCCACGGCCTGTCCTGCATTTCTGGTTTTTACACTTTTTTCAGCATGGCCCTTTTGACCGATGGGAAGCGAGACTTCTTTGTAGCGCTGATTTGCCTTTCCAGGTTGCTTGGTTGGCCAAAAAGGGCGTATGCGTTTTTTCCTGAATATATTCAGGAAAAAACGCATACGCCCTTTTTGGCCAAGGGCATCATTGTCGACGTTTTGCCGCTTTTCATGTGCTTTAAAGGCGATTCGAATCTACCTCCTGAAATCTGTTTCCTGCAATTCTGCCTTGCTTTCAAATCCTCTTCGTTGCCTTCCCTCAGTATATTTGGGGCCGAGAGTTATCATTTATAACTCTGCAGGTTTGTGAATTGCAGTGCCCCTGAGCTCCATTTTTCAACTCGCTTTTTTGGGAGCTGGCCGCAAAAGCGCAGGAGTGCCTCAGGCCCTATTCTGGTTCCGGGCGGCAGGCCGAGCCTGTGGTTAATTCTTCTTCCTGATGGGAAAATAGAGTGACCTGTGCCTGTCCCAACACCTAGAGCTAGTCTCTCATTGGCTCCCCCTCTTCCCGTTCATCCTCAGGACAAATTGCAAGCTGTACGGAACAGGAGGTTAAAGGTGCTGATGCTCCAAGGAGGGAGAGTGCTAGTAAAGCGGCTGGAATGGCGAAGCCGAGCACAAGGAGATGAGAAATGAGGTGCGTTTTAGAAACCTTTCCCGATCACACGGTGTACCACCTTCTGGGTTTCTCATGCATGTTTTCGATGTAGGAAGATGCCCTTGAACCTGGAGATTTGGGACCCATGGGATGGGTAACAGGCAGTATTACTTTAAAGGCTCTGCGTTTGCTCCCCCAACCTCACCAAACCTCTCAGCCCCGAGAGTGTCCACACTTCTGTCTCATCCAGCTGTGGGTCTAGATATGGTCAATCCAGGTTGCATCACAGCCCCTGAAAGAATTTTGTAAGAATTTCTCTCTCTTTCACTGTCTTTGTTTCACGGGTTTTTAAAATAATTTATTTTTATAATGGGGTTTAGCTGCTTTTCACGGCTGTGTTTATGCCGCTTTACACCCACTTGACTCACTTCCAGAGAGATATCAATACATAGGTTTGAAGATTCTTACTAGTCAGATATATTCTTGTGCGGTGAATAGGGGGTGTTGAGTCCAGTTCACTGAGCAAGGAGTAGGTCTTTCTATTACATATTGGGTTTATGGAACGGTATCTGAGCTAATTTGAAACCCTTGTTTTATGCATCACCCCACCTCACCTTTCCCTTTAAGCAGCCATAGTGTGTTTTCTAAACGTGTGACTCTGTTCTGTTTTGTAATTCAGTTCAAGTGTAGCGGATTTTACATTCCCTCTATAAGTGATAGCTTATGATAAGTGTCTTTTTCTGTGTGACTTATTTCACTCAGAATCGTCGTACCTAAATCCGCTCATCATGCTGCTACTAGCCTTATGACATTGATTTCATGGCTGAGTGATATTCCATTGTACATAAGGACCACCACTTCGTTATCCATTTTTCTCTTTCCTGGGATATTTAAGGTGTCATGAAGTGGAGGTTCTTGTCAACAGAGCAGCCCTAAACTTTGGGGTGCCTGTGTCTTGCTGATTTTTAGTTTTCCCAATTTATATGCCCATGAGTGGAAGTGCCCTATGCGCTCTAAGCTGTGTTTTTTCGGTGTTTCAGGACACACCGTACACTTCTCCAGAGTGGCTGTTGGCAATTTACATCCCGCCCATCAGCGTAGCAAGTCTCCCATTTCTCCACGGCCTGTCCTGCATTTCTGGTTTTTACACTTTTTTCAGCATGGCCCTTTTGACCGATGGGAAGCGAGACTTCTTTGTAGCGCTGATTTGCCTTTCCAGGTTGCTTGGTTGGCCAAAAAGGGCGTATGCGTTTTTTCCTGAATATATTCAGGAAAAAACGCATACGCCCTTTTTGGCCAAGGGCATCATTGTCGACGTTTTGCCGCTTTTCATGTGCTTTAAAGGCGATTCGAATCTACCTCCTGAAATCTGTTTCCTGCAATTCTGCCTTGCTTTCAAATCCTCTTCGTTGCCTTCCCTCAATATATTTGTGGCCGAGAGTTATCATTTATAACTCTGCAGGTTTGTGAATTGCAGTGCCCCTGAGCTCCATTTTTCAACTAGCTTTTTTGGGAGCTGGCCGCAAAAGCGCAGGAGTGCCTCAGGCCCTATTCTGGTTTCGGGCGGCAGGCCGAGCCCGTGGTTAATTCTTCTTCCTGATGGCAAAATAGAGTGACCTGTGCCTGTCCCAACACCTAGAGCTAGTCTCTCATTGGCTCCCCCTCTTCCCGTTCACCCTCAGGACAAATTGCAAGCTGTACGGAACAGGAGGTTAAAGGTGCTGATGCTCCAAGGAGGGAGAGTGCTAGTAAAGCGGCTGGAATGGCGAAGCCGAGCACAAGGAGATGAGAAATGAGGTGCGTTTTAGAAACCTTTCCCGATCACACGGTGTACCACCTTCTGGGTTTCTCATGCATGTTTTCGATGTAGGAAGATGCCCTTGAACCTGGAGATTTGGGACCCATGGGATGGGTAACAGGCAGTATTACTTTAAAGGCTCTGCCTTTGCTTCCCCAACCTCACGAAACCTCTCAGCCCCGAGAGTGTCCACACTTCTGTCTCATCCAGCTGTGGGTCTAGATATGGTCAATCCAGGTTGCATCACAGCCCCTGAAAGAATTTTGTAAGAATTTCTCTCTCTTTCACTGTCTTTGTTTCACGGGTTTTTAAAAGTAATTTATTTTTATAATGGGGTTTAGCTGCTTTTCACGGCTGTGTTTATGCCGCTTTACACCCACTTGACTCACTTCCAGAGAGATATCAATACATAGGTTTGAAGATTCTTACTAGTCAGATATATTCTTGTGCGGTGAATAGGGGGTGTTGAGTCCAGGTCACTGAGCAAGGAGTAGGTCTTTCTATTACATATTGGGTTTATGGAACGGTAACTGAGCTAATTTGAAACCCTTGTTTTATTCATCACCCCACCTCACCTTTCCCTTTAAGCAGCCATAGTGTGTTTTCTAAACGTGTGACTCTGTTCTGTTTTGTAATTCAGTTCAAGTGTAGCGGTTTTTACATTCCCTCTATAAGTGATAGCTTATGATAAGTGTCTTTTTCTGTGTGACTTATTTTACTCAGAAACGTCGTACCTAAATCCGCTCATCATGCTGCTACTAGCCTTATGACATTGATTTCATGGCTGAGTGATATTCCATTGTACATAAGGACCACCACTTCGTTATCCATTTTTCTCTTTCCTGGGATATTTAAGGTGTCATGAAGTGGAGGTTCTTGTCAACAGAGCAGCCCTAAACTTTGGGGTGCCTGTGTCTTGCTGATTTTTAGTTTTCCCAATTTATACGCCCATGAGTGGAAGTGCCCTATGCGCTCTAAGCTGTGTTTTTTCGGTGTTTCAGGACACACCGTACACTTCTCCAGAGTGGCTGTTGGCAATTTACATCCCGCCCATCAGCGTAGCAAGGCTCCCATTTCTCCACGGCCTGTCCTGCATTTCTGGTTTTTACACTTTTTTCAGCATGGCCCTTTTGACCGATGGGAAGCGAGACTTCTTTGTAGCGCTGATTTGCCTTTCCAGGTTGCTTGGTTGGCCAAAAAGGGCGTATGCGTTTTTTCCTGAATATATTCAGGAAAAAACGCATACGCCCTTTTTGGCCAAGGGCATCATTGTCGACGTTTTGCCGCTTTTCATGTGCTTTAAAGGCGATTCGAATCTACCTCCTGAAATCTGTTTCCTGCAATTCTGCCTTGCTTTCAAATCCTCTTCGTTGCCTTCCCTCAGTATATTTGGGGCCGAGAGTTATCATTTATAACTCTGCAGGTTTGTGAATTGCAGTGCCCCTGAGCTCCATTTTTCAACTCGCTTTTTTGGGAGCTGGCCGCAAAAGCGCAGGAGTGCCTCAGGCCCTATTCTGGTTCCGGGCGGCAGGCCGAGCCTGTGGTTAATTCTTCTTCCTGATGGGAAAATAGAGTGACCTGTGCCTGTCCCAACACCTAGAGCTAGTCTCTCATTGGCTCCCCCTCTTCCCGTTCATCCTCAGGACAAATTGCAAGCTGTACGGAACAGGAGGTTAAAGGTGCTGATGCTCCAAGGAGGGAGAGTGCTAGTAAAGCGGCTGGAATGGCGAAGCCGAGCACAAGGAGATGAGAAATGAGGTGCGTTTTAGAAACCTTTCCCGATCACACGGTGTACCACCTTCTGGGTTTCTCATGCATGTTTTCGATGTAGGAAGATGCCCTTGAACCTGGAGATTTGGGACCCATGGGATGGGTAACAGGCAGTATTACTTTAAAGGCTCTGCGTTTGCTCCCCCAACCTCACCAAACCTCTCAGCCCCGAGAGTGTCCACACTTCTGTCTCATCCAGCTGTGGGTCTAGATATGGTCAATCCAGGTTGCATCACAGCCCCTGAAAGAATTTTGTAAGAATTTCTCTCTCTTTCACTGTCTTTGTTTCACGGGTTTTTAAAATAATTTATTTTTATAATGGGGTTTAGCTGCTTTTCACGGCTGTGTTTATGCCGCTTTACACCCACTTGACTCACTTCCAGAGAGATATCAATACATAGGTTTGAAGATTCTTACTAGTCAGATATATTCTTGTGCGGTGAATAGGGGGTGTTGAGTCCAGTTCACTGAGCAAGGAGTAGGTCTTTCTATTACATATTGGGTTTATGGAACGGTATCTGAGCTAATTTGAAACCCTTGTTTTATGCATCACCCCACCTCACCTTTCCCTTTAAGCAGCCATAGTGTGTTTTCTAAACGTGTGACTCTGTTCTGTTTTGTAATTCAGTTCAAGTGTAGCGGATTTTACATTCCCTCTATAAGTGATAGCTTATGATAAGTGTCTTTTTCTGTGTGACTTATTTCACTCAGAATCGTCGTACCTAAATCCGCTCATCATGCTGCTACTAGCCTTATGACATTGATTTCATGGCTGAGTGATATTCCATTGTACATAAGGACCACCACTTCGTTATCCATTTTTCTCTTTCCTGGGATATTTAAGGTGTCATGAAGTGGAGGTTCTTGTCAACAGAGCAGCCCTAAACTTTGGGGTGCCTGTGTCTTGCTGATTTTTAGTTTTCCCAATTTATATGCCCATGAGTGGAAGTGCCCTATGCGCTCTAAGCTGTGTTTTTTCGGTGTTTCAGGACACACCGTACACTTCTCCAGAGTGGCTGTTGGCAATTTACATCCCGCCCATCAGCGTAGCAAGTCTCCCATTTCTCCACGGCCTGTCCTGCATTTCTGGTTTTTACACTTTTTTCAGCATGGCCCTTTTGACCGATGGGAAGCGAGACTTCTTTGTAGCGCTGATTTGCCTTTCCAGGTTGCTTGGTTGGCCAAAAAGGGCGTATGCGTTTTTTCCTGAATATATTCAGGAAAAAACGCATACGCCCTTTTTGGCCAAGGGCATCATTGTCGACGTTTTGCCGCTTTTCATGTGCTTTAAAGGCGATTCGAATCTACCTCCTGAAATCTGTTTCCTGCAATTCTGCCTTGCTTTCAAATCCTCTTCGTTGCCTTCCCTCAATATATTTGTGGCCGAGAGTTATCATTTATAACTCTGCAGGTTTGTGAATTGCAGTGCCCCTGAGCTCCATTTTTCAACTAGCTTTTTTGGGAGCTGGCCGCAAAAGCGCAGGAGTGCCTCAGGCCCTATTCTGGTTTCGGGCGGCAGGCCGAGCCCGTGGTTAATTCTTCTTCCTGATGGCAAAATAGAGTGACCTGTGCCTGTCCCAACACCTAGAGCTAGTCTCTCATTGGCTCCCCCTCTTCCCGTTCACCCTCAGGACAAATTGCAAGCTGTACGGAACAGGAGGTTAAAGGTGCTGATGCTCCAAGGAGGGAGAGTGCTAGTAAAGCGGCTGGAATGGCGAAGCCGAGCACAAGGAGATGAGAAATGAGGTGCGTTTTAGAAACCTTTCCCGATCACACGGTGTACCACCTTCTGGGTTTCTCATGCATGTTTTCGATGTAGGAAGATGCCCTTGAACCTGGAGATTTGGGACCCATGGGATGGGTAACAGGCAGTATTACTTTAAAGGCTCTGCCTTTGCTTCCCCAACCTCACGAAACCTCTCAGCCCCGAGAGTGTCCACACTTCTGTCTCATCCAGCTGTGGGTCTAGATATGGTCAATCCAGGTTGCATCACAGCCCCTGAAAGAATTTTGTAAGAATTTCTCTCTCTTTCACTGTCTTTGTTTCACGGGTTTTTAAAAGTAATTTATTTTTATAATGGGGTTTAGCTGCTTTTCACGGCTGTGTTTATGCCGCTTTACACCCACTTGACTCACTTCCAGAGAGATATCAATACATAGGTTTGAAGATTCTTACTAGTCAGATATATTCTTGTACGGTGAATAGGGGGTGTTGAGTCCAGTTCACTGAGCAAGGAGTAGGTCTTTCTATTACATATTGGGTTTATGGAACGGTATCTGAGCTAATTTGAAACCCTTGTTTTATGCATCACCCCACCTCACCTTTCCCTTTAAGCAGCCATAGTGTGTTTTCTAAACGTGTGACTCTGTTCTGTTTTGTAATTCAGTTCAAGTGTAGCGGTTTTTACATTCCCTCTATAAGTGATAGCTTATGATAAGTGTCTTTTTCTGTGTGACTTATTTTACTCAGAATCGTCGTACCTAAATCCGCTCATCATGCTGCTACTAGCCTTATGACATTGATTTCATGGCTGAGTGATATTCCATTGTACATAAGGACCACCACTTCGTTATCCATTTTTCTCTTTCCTGGGATATTTAAGGTGTCATGAAGTGGAGGTTCTTGTCAACAGAGCAGCCCTAAACTTTGGGGTGCCTGTGTCTTGCTGATTTTTAGTTTTCCCAATTTATACGCCCATGAGTGGAAGTGCCCTATGCGCTCTAAGCTGTGTTTTTTCGGTGTTTCAGGACACACCGTACACTTCTCCAGAGTGGCTGTTGGCAATTTACATCCCGCCCATCAGCGTAGCAAGGCTCCCATTTCTCCACGGCCTGTCCTGCATTTCTGGTTTTTACACTTTTTTCAGCATGGCCCTTTTGACCGATGGGAAGCGAGACTTCTTTGTAGCGCTGATTTGCCTTTCCAGGTTGCTTGGTTGGCCAAAAAGGGCGTATGCGTTTTTTCCTGAATATATTCAGGAAAATACGCATACGCCCTTTTTGGCCAAGGGCATCATTGTCGACGTTTTGCCGCTTTTCATGTGCTTTAAAGGCGATTCGAATCTACCTCCTGAAATCTGTTTCCTGCAATTCTGCCTTGCTTTCAAATCCTCTTCGTTGCCTTCCCTCAATATATTTGTGGCCGAGAGTTATCATTTATAACTCTGCAGGTTTGTGAATTGCAGTGCCCCTGAGCTCCATTTTTCAACTCGCTTTTTTGGGAGCTGGCCGCAAAAGCGCAGGAGTGCCTCAGGCCCTCTTCTGGTTCCGGGCGGCAGGCCGAGCCTGCGGTTAATTCTTCTTCCTGATGGGAAAATAGAGTGACCTGTGCCTGTCCCAACACCTAGAGCTAGTCTCTCATTGGCTCCCCCTCTTCCCGTTCATCCTCAGGACAAATTGCAAGCTGTACGGAACAGGAGGTTAAAGGTGCTGATGCTCCAAGGAGGGAGAGTGCTAGTAAAGCGGCTGGAATGGCGAAGCCGAGCACAAGGAGATGAGAAATGAGGTGCGTTTTAGAAACCTTTCCTGATCACACGGTGTACCACCTTCTGGGTTTCTCATGCATGTTTTCGATGTAGGAAGATGCCCTTGAACCTGGAGATTTGTGACCCATGGGATGGGTAACAGGCAGTATTACTTTAAAGGCTCTGCGTTTGCTCCCCCAACCTCACCAAACCTCTCAGCCCCGAGAGTGTCCACACTTCTGTCTCATCCAGCTGTGGGTCTAGATATGGTCAATCCAGGTTGCATCACAGCCCCTGAAAGAATTTTGTAAGAATTTCTCTCTCTTTCACTGTCTTTGTTTCACGGGTTTTTAAAATAATTTATTTTTATAATGGGGTTTAGCTGCTTTTCACGGCTGTGTTTATGCCGCTTTACACCCACTTGACTCACTTCCAGAGAGATATCAATACATAGGTTTGAAGATTCTTACTAGTCAGATATATTCTTGTGCGGTGAATAGGGGGTGTTGAGTCCAGGTCACTGAGCAAGGAGTAGGTCTTTCTATTACATATTGGGTTTATGGAACGGTAACTGAGCTAATTTGAAACCCTTGTTTTATTCATCACCCCACCTCACCTTTCCCTTTAAGCAGCCATAGTGTGTTTTCTAAACGTGTGACTCTGTTCTGTTTTGTAATTCAGTTCAAGTGTAGCGGTTTTTACATTCCCTCTATAAGTGATAGCTTATGATAAGTGTCTTTTTCTGTGTGACTTATTTTACTCAGAAACGTCGTACCTAAATCCGCTCATCATGCTG